>NC_045634.1:11316949-11935932 GCF_009829155.1 Mustela erminea
TGATAGGGTTCTCTGAAACTATTAAAAATACAAGCTTCTAAGCCAAATAAAATACACGTTTCATTTGATTTACTTGGTGATTGGATGCCTAAAAAATTCAGTATATATTAAACCATTAAAAATTTTATATAAAGCAGAGTTGGGTGATGTGAATGATTGATAGTTTTTCACTTACATATCTGGTGGACATCAAGCATAGATGGGCGGGAAGCAGCAGTTGTGCACTGGGCAGTAACTCTCTTGCTCACCCTTGCCCTGCCCCCTGAATGCTGTAGTCCTCCAGTACTTGCCAATAAAATGAACTTCCAAACTGCCAAAAGCTCCCTAGGCAGTAGATGCTACCCAATGGAGAACTATTGCTATAAATGGTAAACCACCTTATAAATACCAGTTATGGTTCTAGCACTCGTATCAATCAAACCATTCCGTGTTACATCTACAAAGCCCGGGTCAATTCAAATCTACTAATTAGGTTTTCGAAATTTCAACTCCATAATACTATAAGGAAAACGCACATGAACTTGATCACGTAGATTTTATTATCCTCTATCTTGGTGAGTTTCAAAATTTTATTTTATTTTTAAAAAAGTTTTTAAGACTTTATTTATTCATTTGGCTGAGAGAGAGAGAGAGAGATCACAAGGAGGCAGGCAGAGTGGTGGGCAGGGGGGAAGCAGGCTCCTTGCTGAGCAGGGAGCCCAATGTGGGGCTCGATCCCAGGACTCTGGGATCATGACCTGAGCCAAAGGCAGAGGCTCAACCCACTGAGCCACCCAGGCACCCAGGCAACCAGGTACCCATAATCTTGGTTGTATGTTGTTTTCTAAAAGAGTCTGCTTTTCTGACAATAAATAATTACCAACAAAATGCACCCCATTTTGAGTCACCATCAAGAAAGAAACCCCAAATCAAAAGTAATGCCCGTTACTTTTGGCAGTCCAGTTTTCTACCTGTAGGGAAAAGGTGGAAAGAAGGGAGGGAGGGCAGGGAAATATCCAAGAACAAGAACAAGGTCTTCTTTTTGTTTAATTTTATGAGTATGAGTTCTCTGCACACTATTTCCCTTCTCCACTTTTTAAAATCAAATTCATCCTTAAAGACTGTGCAAACAGTACCTTCTCAGAACTGTTTTCATCCTGACCATGACACCTGCCAGAAGGCATCTTTCTTTCTCTTGGGGGCTTCCATGGTATTCTTTTCAAGACCTATGGGGTCAAATGTGTCACATTTCCTATCTGTCACAGTTCTTTGTCGATATCATGGTCTTCCCTCTTGTCCTGTAAATATCTTCAATTAAAACATGTCTTATTCATTTCTTCATCCATTCACAACACCTTCCAATAGGTGTTGGAAAGCAAAGAAGAGGAGAGAGAAATGGGTATTTGTGTATGGGAGGTTGGCGAGGAGCGGGTTCTTTTGGACTGAGGTAGCACCGGGCTGGGGGTGGGGAGCAAAATAGTTAACTTCCTGAAGGGAGAATGACAAAGAATTGATTTTTCATTGTCCTCGTCGATAAACTGGGCAAAAAAATTGAATTCTTCTTAAAGGATGATACCACATAATGTACATAAATAAATACGTATTTGAAAAGTCTCCCAAGAAGACTTGTCTAGGTTTCTGCCATGGTGACTAAGGGTTTGACCAAGAAACTCTTCCCTCTTTTCGGCATAAATGAAGTAGGCAAGTCAGGGAACGTGGCAAGCAGGCCTTGGGACGAGGTCTGCCTCTTCCGCTAATCTCACTCACTACTATTGGAGTCTCAACAAACCAAGAAATACCGCGGCTAAGCTCACCGGATGGTCACTTACAAGGAAATGTTACCTTTCTATTCAACGAACATGTAGTTAACACCTGGGCTGTCTCTGAGACCCTTTTCAAGGCACGGTGTGCTTTACAAATCAGAAATTACACTCTTCCCCAAACCATGGACTACCTAGGCTATTCTTCCTGGAGAAAATTAAAGTTCGCCAAGGCCGACGAGGAAAACCCTGAGGTGGACCCCATCCAGTGTTTGTTTTGAAGGCCAACACGAGCTCGTAGCACACTCTGCGGTGCAGGGAGCAGGGAGAGGCTGACGCTGCCCCAACCACAGCTGACCGCTGACCGGGAGAGGGGACGCAGCTGGAGGCTCCCAGCTCTAGACCGAGCCTCGTTTCTTCCGTTATTATAAATGTTTTAGGTTGGTGTTATTTGTTTCGGGAGTTGAATATCAACAACAATGTTTGAAATGACAAATAATTGCTAGGGGAGAAGCATGTGTTGCCTCAAATTTAACCAAACATTTTATCACAGAAAAGCCTTCTGAACCATATGGTCCTGCCCACCTCCTGAAGGACATTTATAGTTCTCTCTTTCCTATAAACAGTTTAAAGTAACCATGATAAACATTCTGGAGAAAAGCTAAACTTGCATTTGCTACTCCCCTGTTGATTATTTGCAATAATACGGAAATGTTTATGCACGCAGAGGCGAAGTTTACATGGGAGGCCCTAATGCGTACACCCCCTTGAGCGGTGATTTACTGCTCGTTTATGTTGAGGAGAAATAGTGAACACAATTTTCTGTACTGACACAACAGTCCAATAGCTCCTGTGTACTAATCTTCAATAGTTCATCAGTATGACATTAATTTCAAACAGAACATATTAAGGAGAAAGGCATATGTCACCTCAATTTTTGTTTTTCTTTCAATGTGGACCAAAATATTTTTTTCAAAGGAATAAGTATTATGAAGCTTATTTTTCCAGAAGCGTTTCAGATTTTCAACGAAAGACCTAGAACCTCGGAAAATTCCTCAAAGTCATGGCAAGGCTGAATTGAACTACAGGTATAGAATCTAGTTCCTAACACCTGAAAACACTTATACGCACACACTCATACACAAATTAACACAATTTTGTTAACACTTCTTGGAAGTTTCTACTTAATAGTAGACATCAATGGAGAGTGGAATTCTGAAACAAAAAGCGTAGCTAATATCTTATGTAGAATATCTTACATACCACTTTGCCCATTTTCCTTTGCTATGGAACTGGTGTCTACTTGGGATAAATGTCTTATTAAAGGGAAATTATCAGGAACTGGTAGCTAAAATTTATTAAATATTGTATCAGAGAAAACACTTTTATTTCTTATTTTCCAATCGTTCAAACAACCTAAGGTTCATATCAGACATGAGCAGACATGCGACATGTTCTTGGACTCACAGTAGACCTTTACATATGGGAATATCATCATCTCTATTTCTGTTCTTCCACCAGATCTATCTTTCGAAACACGTAAATGGGTCACAAATGAAATCAAAGCTTCTCAGTGTGGCACACAAAGATTCCTATGATACAGCCCCGCACTCTTTAGTATTCCTTGGAGAATCCTTCTGTGCCTCTCTGTCTTTAGTCATACCGCCCTCTCATTGTGGAATGCCCTTCCCCCTTTCCCATGTCATGAAATGCTACTTGTCGTTCAAGTTTCAACTCAAATACCATCTCTTCTGTGAAGGTTTCTCCATCTTAAAGTTCAAAACAGCCCTCTTCGGATTGTGGCATAATTTGACACATTTCCACTGTAGCACCAAGAATGACCCAGTTTTTATTTACTGCACATTCCATATGTATTTTATCTCCAAGTAGATTTAAAGCTCATATAAGGCAAACATTGTCTTGTTACCACTGTAGTACATGCTCAATTAAATGTTTATTTTCAGAATAAAATTGACCAGAAGGAAATCCCTTTGATAGATAAATAAACTTCAAATTCCCTAAATGGGTAAAATGAAATAAAACACAACACTAAACAAATAATACAATTGAACTTTAAGGATAGAAAAAAAGTAGTTCCCAAGGACCCTGATCCAGAGCTAAACACTCAGTCAATAAAACTGGAGAGTCATTGAGGGCCACAAAGTAAAGAATTGCCATAAACAATCTGATCCGGTCTCTTTTTATGGGGCCAGAACAGCGGGGATCCCTAGTTTTCCTAATTCAATTGCCACAGACATGAAGTCTTCTTCGAGGCACAAAGAACCACTGGATGGGGCATGAGAGTGATAAAGGCAGCTCTTGAAGAGAGAGGGAAGATTCTCTTCCCCCAGGAAAAAAGGACGCTTCTTGCTCCTGTGCTGGGAAGGTGGGCCTGTTCCTTTTTCACCACACTTTTCTGCCAGAGGGCAATTGCAGGAAGCAGTTTGCTCTGATTTCTGGGTAAAAATTAGAGCCCATGGTACAGTTGCTAAGGCAGAAGGAAGAATAGCAAGGGCTAGGCAAAAAAAAAAGGGGGGGGGCATATACTCAAGCAAGGAAGCAGATGGCCCAGATTGTGAGGCATAAAGGGAGAATTAGACAAGAGATTTCTGCTGCAAGTAAAACAAGTTCAAACGTCTATTCCCCTGTCATTTCCCACAATGCTGCACCTTGGGGACATCTGAGAAAAGTATAATTATTATAAAATCAAGAAATGGGAACAGTACTAAGAGATGTCACTGAAAGGCCGAAGAAGATCTGTGTATTCCCTCAGGCTTCAAAGAAACCTGCCAGTTTTGTGAAAAAGTAGTTAGGGACAACCCCCAGGGACCGTTTTCCAATTTTTCTCCAGATGGTTCTGGGAGACCTCTTCTCTTTTTCACCAGCCAATGGACCTCTCTTGATTTCAAGTCCTGCACAGGCATTCCGATGAGCAGACGAAACCAGGGCCAGCGGCTGACCCGCAGCCCGATCTCTTTCCTAAAACGCTCCTCACCTTGCTGACCCACGGACCCAGACAAAGACGTGAGGCAGTCCTCCCTGCTTTTCATTTGCTATTCATCGGATTCTGCCCTTACTTAATTCTATAGCAACCTTAGCTCACAAGCCTGCAGTGAAAATTAAAGGAGACGAAACCCATGGAATAACGCAGCAAGTGTTCACCCCACACCAGGGGTTCGACCCAATCCTACTGTTTCCGCTTAGGCGCACGGAAGCCCGCACGGTCTCCCTCTGTCCTCTCGGGGTCACCTGCCCCCCACATTGCCAGAGTTCTCAGAGACATTATCATATCTCAGATTCAATCACAGTTCAATTCCTTTGGCTCCAAGGATCCTCTTCTTCTGCCAGCCCATTGCCACCTCAGAACTTCCTATGCCTGCCACCCCAGCGGCCTCCCCTTCCCGAGCTCGCTGTGCTCTGCCACGACGCCATGCTGTTGCGCACGTGGTTTCTTCCCGGAAGTACCGCCTCCCGCTTCCTTTATCATGGGGCACGTTCCTCCTTCCTCCTCATGCTCCAAGGCTTAGCTGAAACGGCTTTACTCCATGACACCAACAGACCTAAATATTTATTGCCACAATATAGTTCCAATCTTTGCTTTTATGTCTTTCCTGTTGGGACTGTGAATTCCAGCATATCTCTTTCATCTTTGATGGTGCCTAGTACACTGCTTGGCACCTAGCAGGTGCTCAATGAATAAAAGGGTGAGTAAATTTTTCTGTGCTCAGATCCAACAAAGTATGCCATCTATGATTATATTGTTCGTACATCTGAAAGCTTCGACTGAAAAAAAAAAAAACCTGATAATCAGCAAGTTTGGAATTAACTTTGGCTGTTGTTTTTCTTTTTTCTTTTCTTTTCTGATTTTTTTTTAAATGCTAGAGACCCAACCAAAGTCCCCATTGAGCTCTTTGTATCTTAGTTCTAGCACTAAGCACTTTGCACCATTTTATTTTATTATTTAAAAAAATATTTTATTTATTTATTTGACACAGAGACACAGCCAGAGAGGGAACACAAGCAGAGCGAGTGGGAGAGGGAGAAGCAGGCTTCCCCCGGAGCAGAGAGCCTGATGCAGGGGTCAATCCCAGAACCCTGGAACCCCCAGCTGAAGGCAGATGCTTAAGGGCTAAGCCACCCAGGTGCCCCTGCACCACTTTAAACACCACTTTCCTCAATACTCCTCTTTCAACATGTTATTCAGAGTCCCACCTCCCAGTGTTCCTTACATCCCTCCTAAACACACACACTTCTGAATAATCTCCCAAGATAACTCAATGTGCTGATGACCTTCAAGATGAAGCCAGCGTAAACAGTGAGCACTGTTGAGAGAACATGTTCTGGTGTCAGTTTATGCTGGGGGTGGAGGGGTAGCAATAGGACAGAAGAGAACTCTGGGGAGAGTCGGTGGTTCAGAGGAACATCTACAGTAAAAGCTATAACCGCCCCCCCCCACCAGCCTTGTTTACAAAGAAAAAGAAAATAACTAATTGACGTAGGATGTGGGTGAGCTTGGTTTTCATCTCAATCCTGTTTTGCCTCATCTTGCGGTTGCCTTAGGAGCACATCAGAGCCAACCATTTCCAGTGCTTTAGGGGGTAAAAGGAAATAAAATAAAACAACACAGAGACTTTGGATACTCCTTTCAGACTCAGGCCAGCTAAAAGAGCAATCCAACTCCCTGAAGCTACTATTATGTAAAAATTATGAAAGTGTCAAATGCAAGATCTTGCCAGATTACGCTCATTTAAGCCCTGGATATTTTATTCCTATTGATTTAAGTAAAGAAACTGGTTAAAAATTCTCTTGAAAGCAAAATGTCAAGCAAGTGGCATTAAGTACCAATCAATGGCAAAAGAAGTCTCAAATAGAAAATTTTCCAGTTCTCTTGGTGGTTTATGTGTCTGAAGTTTTTGTTCAGGTGTGCATATCAACATTACTTGCTGATAAAAATAAATTTATTTCCTTAGCTTAGACCCAGGTAAGAGTGCCGTGACTAAATGGAGCCATAATTAAACAATCGCTTTTATGGGGTTAGATAAAATCATTTTGTTTTTGCATGCTAAAACATGGTGGGTACTCAAATTGAAGGGAACATATATAACTAAGCTCTGGAAAGCCTGCGTAATATAATCTGGTTAAATATCGAAACTTTGAAATATAAAGTTCTACTGAGGTTAATGATCACCTACAGAAATTTCAACCCCTGATTTACATTTTGTAAAAAGTCCTCATAGAGACTGATGGCAAGAAAGGCATCCCCTCCTTTTTTTAAACCAAGCAATCCATTTTTTTTTTAAAGATGTATTTCATTCTTTTTTAAAATATTTTATTTATTTATTTATTTGACAGACAGAGATCACAAGTAGGCAGAGAGGCAGGCAGAGAGAGGGAGGGGGAAGCAGACTCCCTGCTGAGCAGAGAGCCCAATGTGGGGCTCTATCTCAGGAGCCTGGGATCATGACCTGAGCCAAAGGCAGAGGCCTTAACCCACTGAGCCACCAAGGTGCTCCTATGCAATCCATTTTAAACTGATCTTAAACTTTATTTTTCCGGTTTCCTTTTGGTGAAAATGCAACTAGCTAAGAAAAGATGAGAGAATCAAATATAAGATAGATGTATCTCTTGGTATTCTTGTACACTGATGTCCCAATATCATCTTTTTATAACCGCATATGGTGTAAATACTTCCCCACTGTGATTAGCCTTGTGTGATTTTATGACCGCAGGAGGCATGTGTCTGAGAATTTGATCATACTGCTGCCAGTGAAAAGGTAAGAGAGGGCCTCATTCTTCTGGCTGCTGTCATTTTCTGGGCATTTTGGACTTTGGTGCAAAGGATATGGATGAAGCAACCTTATTATAGGTTATAATAGGTTATAGATCTATATATAGGTTTATATATCATTTATATATATGTATATATATATAGCCTATATAGGTTATAGACCTATAATAAGGTCTTTTTTCATTTACTGAGAACTGCCTTTTGGTATGAATTAAGAAACTCTTATCAATTTCTGCCCTATTACTATATTATAGTACAGAACATAGCTTTATCATGTCTGACCATCCACCCTGACTCCACTTGGTCAGTTGGAGATGTCAGGAATGGAAATGAGAAACATCCCAAGACTTTCATTCATTTCTCTTCTTCAGTGCTATTGTAAACCAAGAAGAGATATTGATGAAATAGGCCAGAGGGTGAGCTCAAAGGTTTGATGAATATTGCTGTTGCCAATATTGGTCCCTCTTTGCCTATAAGAACCATCTTTCTATAAACTGCCATTGTATCACTCCCATGTGATGGACCTTCCTAGTCTGTGAAAATCCCAAAGCATAGTGAAAAAGGAAACCAGTCATTTATCTGCTTGGTCAGGAAAAGGAAGACTATGTTCTGATGCAAAGCTGCAACTGGATGAAATGCTATTTCTGATCTGACTCGGTATCTGTTAATTTTGATTTAAAGGTTTTCCCTGACACAAACAATTCCTTATCTGTGATATGGTCTCAATAAATCTGTTAATACTGAATAATAATCTGTTAATACTGAAATAAACAAACAGAGACTTGGTTCAGAATTCAACAAGTTAGACAAATTAGTCTGTCTGTTTGAGATGAGCCTTCCTTTCCAGTGCCTACTCTGGGGAAATGGCCATAAAGTAACATATTTGCCTTGGTAACTATATAGGGGGGCAGGGTGGACACTGCTGTACCAAGACAGTCTTCTTAAAGAACATACTTACTGAAACTTTTCTTCAACTATAACAAAGGCTTGTCTCTGTGGTGTTTAGTGAACCTCAGGTGTTTGGAGTCAAATTTTAAGCAATTAGTATCTATATGAAACATCCTCACTTTTTTAAAAAAGATTTTTTAAATTTATCTGACAGAGATCATAAGTAGGCAGAGAGGCAGGCAGAGATGCGGGGCTCAATCCCAGGACCCTGAGGTCATGACCTGAGCTGAAGGCAGACGCTTTAACCCACTGAGCCACCCAGGCGCCTGAAAACATCCTCACTTTTGATGACTCCTGGGATGGTTTGTATTAGCCAGGTAAGTCTTCCCTAACTGATCTTAATAGATAATTATCCAGGATGTCACAGCAAGAGAAAAGAACCCAGGTTATGGTGTTATAAAGGAATTAACAGAAGAGAGAAGAGTTAGCTGGGGAATGTTACTGTTGTCAATCTTTTCCGATGTTCATTTTGGATTGTGGCTAATCTTTAGGTCTTCAACGGGACCCTCAGAACACACAAGTTACCCAGAAGGTGAAATGTACAGAGCGAGGTGGTAGAAAAAGGCAAATTGGGTGGTTCAATAATCTTGAGAAACAAAGAAATGTAGCAGCAGGATTATTAGGGGAAATACATTTGCAGACAAGGTACATGAACAAATCATGGGCCTACCAGGAACCACTCTCATTTTTTGGCTATTACTATGTGGTTCTTAGGTGGTGATCCTTTTGAGAAACATCCAGTGATGGATTCTCTCTGACTTACCACTCTTGTAATGGCAGCAGCTAGAAAGCTGTTTGGTCTTACTCCAGGAATCAATCAGACTTTCTTTTATGTTATTTTAAATATTTTATTTATTTATTTGACAGACAGAGATTACAGGTAGGCAGAGAGGCAGGCAGAGAGAGAGAGGAGGAAGCAGGCTCCCTGCTGAGCAGAGAGCCCGATGCGGGGCTTGATCCCAAGACCCTGGGATCATGACCTGAACTGAAAGTAGAGGCTTTAACCCACTGAGCCACCCAGGTGCCCCAATCAGACTTTCTTTTAAGACTACTGAGCATCTTTAAGGTGACTTAGCCCCACCTTTTACTTTAAGGGTGAGGTGGCCAAGACCCCAGAGGTGCACAATGACTTCTTCAAGGCAGGCTTGTTTGTTATCTATGCTCTTTCTAATTGCTGGATTTGCACTAGTCAGTAGCATCTCTTCCACTTTTGACAAAATTGTCAGATGTCCAAGGAAAGAATGATGTTCCTCATCATGGCATGGGATTACAGATAGAAAATATGATGAATGTACATGTGATTACCAAAATATGAGTTCACTCTTTGGAAAAAGGTCTGAGCCATGTCAGTCCATTGAGTCAACTGGTTTAATGATTTGGCTGATGCTGCCTTGGCTTTTTAACAAAGTGAAGAAGAAGAAGAAGGAGGAGAAGGAGAAGAAGCAGGAGAAGGGGAAGAAGATTAAAATGTGTTTCATCTAGTCCAAGTTTCTTGTAAGTACAATAATTCACATATGGGAAAACAAAATGAAATGGGATGGTGTATCTCATTTAACCTCCAGAAAGTATCAGAGTACGGTGCCATTGATATTAGTCCAAGACAGGAATCCACAAGAGAATCCATAATGTCAAAAATCACTAGAATATTCTCTAGAGTTCTATGTTGTTTTTTTTTTTTTTCCCCTCACTTCCAATTTAGGACCCTTCTTATTTAACGACATTCTGGAAAAGCATGATTTTCTAACACATGCAAGACAGGGTTTATGTAAACAATAACTAATCACACTTATTCCTGTCTAGGAAAGATTGGTAAATAATATGTAAATTGCTACTATCTGCTCTGGGAGAATGTATATCAGCCCATGAAGCAATCTAGAATCCTTACTAGGAATTTGAGTTCAGAGACAATGTGGTATAAAATCAGAAACTCTGGAATATTTGTCCCTCCATTCTTTACTCAGACATCTGTCACCATTGTTTTGTCTCTGCACTGGCTGCCACTTTCCCCAACTTCCCTCCTTATTTAAGTTCCCAAAGTCTATTTCTTTCTTTCTTTTTTTTTTTTTTAAAGATTATTTATTTATTTATTTGACAGAGAGAGATGACAAGCAGGCAGAGAGGCAGGCAGAGAGAGAGGAGGAAGCAGGCTCCCCGCCGAGCAGAGAGCCCGACGTGGGGCTCGATCCCACGACTCTGGGATCATGACCCGAAGTCTATTTCTTAACCAGGTCTACCTTGTCACATCTTTTCACAGATCTCAATCCACATACTCCTCTGTCCCGCCAGGACTTTGCTTCTGCTTCTAGTCCTTTGTCCACTGTCACTAGAGGACGTACGGAGGATAAGTGAGATAAGGGATGGATATTGGAATGCTCTGGTACGAGTTGAGTCATGAATTCATAAGGAAAAAGACAAAGGGAAAGCCTTGGTCATTTAGCATAAAGACAGACTTACGCTTTCCTGCTTTCTGAGCTACTCACATTTAGTGTTTTCAATACTTCTCCATCAAATAGTTATAATACTTAATGGGATATAAAGACTCACTTTTTTCCAAGTTTGGAATCTCCCACCTGCCTCTATTAGACTAGTTCAAGTTTACCTTGGCAGCCCTCAGAAAGGAGAGTTGATTCAGTGGAGCATGTTTTTAATGGCATATCCTCAATAAATCTATTTCTAATTTATTTTTCTTTGTCAATGTACACTATTTTTGGTACACAGTGAAATAGGTCTTTTGGCCCAGTCACAAGCTTTATGATATACTGTCAAAAGGGGATTTTGAAATTTTTCCAAATTTTTTTTTTAAAAGGTAAAGCAATGGGATTTTGGAATATCTCAGAGGTAACTTGCATTTTGCTTTCAGCCCTTTCCTTCAAGGGACTTCCATTGTTCTGCAGCCTTGAATGAGATGTTTCATCTTTTCCCTGCAGTGGAAATAAGCAACAATAGGATTGCTTTGTGAGACAGAAAATGATGAAGCCCTTTCCAAATGAGGAGGACGTGGAAAGTGCCAAAGAGCCAGAGGGCCAATGCGGCAGAAAATGGATCTGACTTCCTCTAGCTCATAATGAACGCAATTCTTTGGAGTTTAGGCTCAGGTAGAGCTGCTGAAGGAAGACAATCTTGAATCCTGCAAGGGAGGGTCAGTGTTAAGTGAGGAGAAGCAGAGGTTCCCTCTCTCCCCGAGCTAGTAACAACTGTGTGTCGTGTCAGTGAGATGGAATGACGGAGCCTTTGCCTTCTGTAAACTTTGGGGATGGCAAAAAGAATTAATTCTTCCTTGTGAAACACCACTGGAATCAGACTGTTTTGATACCAGTTGTGAAAGAAAAAAGTAACTATCGTTTACTGAACCTTATCCCCACCTCCGAACTGAGAGCTTTAAATATGTTTTATTTTGAATTCTCACAAGAGTTCTCTGATACAGTTTTTTCATGTCTCATTTCTTTTTTTTTTTTCAGATTTTATTTATTTATTTGACAGAGAGAGATCACAAGTAGGCAGAGAGGCAGGCAGAGAGAGAGAGAGGAGGAAGCAGGCTCCCTGCTGGGCAGAAAGCCCGATACGGGACTCGATCCCAGGACCGTGAGATCATGACCTGAGCCGAAGGCAGCGGCTTAACCCACTGAGCCACCCAGGCGCTCCCTTCATGTCTCATTTCTGATGAGACAATCAAGTATCAGAGTTGAAGGTCTTGAGCTGGTACAACGTAGTCTACAACTCAAGGTCTTTGGTGCCTTTTCCGTTATCCTGGGTCTTGGTGCCAATTGTGAACAAACATTAGATTTCTAATTTCTGGCTGAAAAGCCAGGTCGACTTCATGAATATTCTCTCTTAGAACTCTAAAGTAAAAGCTGCTTTCTGAAATCCTTGAGCACCCTTGAAATCAGAGGAAGGGTCAAGATATTGTCGTCAAGCAGTCAGAGGAAGGTGCGTAGATTCTCAGATTTATAAACTAAATTGACTCACCGAGCCAAGCATGTGCTTCCAGCCGCCTGGCTGTTTGCTACCACGGAGATGGTACAAACAGCAAGCAGGCGCGATGACTGCCAATTCATTTGCATCTGGTTGTGTCATAGAAACCTAGCCTAGAGCGTGTACCAACCAAAACTAGCAGGGAAAGTGCCTAATTTTAAATCTAAACTATTTTCTTAATCTCCGAGCATGCGAGTACTAAGACCTTTTCCCTCTCTGTACTCGGTGCCAGCATCTTAAGATGAAAAACAAAACCCTTAAATAATAAAAGAGTGAGGATACTGATGAAAATTTGTCCGAATTTAACGATGATTAATGAGGAACCTTTTCAAAATGTGAGAAGAAAAGGCCTTTTCTTATAAATACACCATCCCAAGTCACATTCTGTTTATGAATTTTTGGGTGTTTGAAAACCTCCTTTTCAAACCAGCAGAGCCATGTTCAGGCAAGTCTGAGGACATGTAATATCTTTATATAATCTCACTGAGAGAAATACCCAGCCCTTCCTTTTAATTAATAATATCATCTAAAGCAAAGATGGCAGACATCCGGGTGAGCTACTACTTTGCATCCTCTGTCTAAATGGTTCATTGAGTCAACGTCCTAATGAGTTTGTGACATCATAGTTCATCACCATGGAAACAATCATGATGACACATGTTGCCTTATAGCACTCTTAGTCATCGATCAGTCCTCACTGCTATGCTTAGTCAAGTTAAATTCACTTATATCTTTGCAAGTTAAAAAATGCCCTTCATGCTAAAGATCATCGTGACCAAAAACAATGATTGTTTTAAAAGTGACGTTGAAAACCTAGAAGAAATCATTCACAACCCTCCCTCCATACCTCTTTTATTTTCAGTGCCTAATTTTAATTATTGCCCACATGTACATTGACTTTTCACATATTTATAAACCAGCAGAGGAGAATAACCTTGAAAATGCTCAGTTCTATATAGTGCTCCTCTGTTATCAAGACTTTTTATTAAGTTCTGATATGCTTTTTTTTAAAAGATTTTATTTATTTATTTGATAGATAGAGATCACAAGTAGGCTGAGAGGCAGGCAGTGAGAGAGAGAAGGAAGCAGGCTCCCTGCTGAGCAGAGAGCCCGATGTGGGGCTCGATCCCAGGACCTTGGGATCATGACCGGAGCCGAAGGCAGAGGCTTTAACCCACTGAGCCACCCCGGTGCCCCAAGTTCTGATATGCTTTAAAAGCAACCTTTTATGTCCTAAGAAATAGCATGGTTTGCCAAATAGGATTTGAGAAGTCAAAGTCGGCTTGTGACAATAATCTTACTGTGTCATGTGCAGGGACATACAAGTTCTTTCATTGTATTTTTCCAGGTTTCATAGTTAAAAGCAAAGTTAAGACCTTACTTCTCCTCTTCCTCATAAGGTAATAAAGATAATAGAAAACAAGACTATCCTGAGCTTCCTTGAAGGAAATTACCAAATAAAAATTTAGAAGTAATCCAGTAGAAGGTGAGAGCCTAAAGCAAATAAGTCACAAATTACAAATTTTGTATCCTTATCACTGGAGTAGGTGCTCAGCAAATATGACGGAAGTGAACTTAGAGCAAAATACTTGAGCAAGGAAAACAGCGACGTTATAACTCAGGATTCTGTCTGCATTATTATTGTGAGGGTTAAATTTGCATGACATTAGTCATGGAGATCCAGAAATATGTAAAAGTGATTTCACATTAACTCAGACAAGCTTTTCTATCAGGAGAATCTAGTATCTGGTTGCCAAATAGGTATACAAAGTTATTTAGATCCAGTAAAGAGAATGAAGAGATCAGTTACATACTGGGAGGAAGTGTTCGTAAACCACACATCTGAGGGAGGACGGTTCCCAAGAACCTATAATAGTTGTGGGATGCCTGGGTGGCTCATTGGGTTAAGCCTCTGCCTTCAGCTCAGGTCATGATGTCAGGTTCCTCAGATCAAGTCCCACATTGGGCTCCCGGCTCAGCAGGGAGCCTGCTTTTTCCTCTACCTCTCCCTGCTGCTCTACCTATTTGTACTCTCTCTTCCTGGAAGATAAATAAATAAAATCTATAATAAATAAAATAAATTAAAAAAAAAAGAATCTATAGCAGTTGTAAAACAAGTCAATTAGCAAATAGGCAATGGCACTGAGATACTTCACAAAAGAGGATATACAGATGGTGAATAAGCATATGGAAAGATGTTCAACCTTAGTAGCCATCAGGGAAATGCAAATTAAATCCAAAATGAGATAGTAAAAAAAAAAGAGAGATATCATTACACACCTACCATAATGACAAAAGTAAAAAGAAAAAAAATGACACCACCAAATTCTGGTGAGGATGCAGAAAAATTGGGTCGTTCTTACAGTGCTGCTGGGAATGTATAATGGCACACCCATGTTGGAATAGATTTTGGGAGTTTCTTAAAAAAAAAACAAAACCAGAAACAGAAAACTAAACTAAACATGCAGCTACCATATAACCCAGCAATTACACTTCTGGGCATTTATCCCAGACAACTGAATATATGTTCACACAAAAACCTGTACATGAATATTTATAGCAACTTGATTTATAACAGCCCCAAACTGGAAACAACTCAGACGTTTTCTGACACGTGAATGCTGACACAGCCAACCCATGAAATACTACATAGTAGGAAAAAGGAACAAACTATTGATATACACAACAGCCAGGATAAATCTCTGGAGAATTGTTTCAAGCCTCTCCAAAGAATTATGCTGAATGGAAAGAACCAATACTCAAAAGCTGCAGACCATTTGATTCCATGCATGTAATATTTTTGCAATGACAAAAATATTCATGGCTGCTAGGGTTTAAGGTGAGAGTGGCAACGGGAGAAAGCAGAGGAGACTCCAAAAGGGCAACAGGAGGGATTCTTACGGAAACGGGAATGTTCTGTATCTTGAGTACATGGATGTGAATATTTTTGTCGTGCTATTATACAGGAGTCTTGCAAGATGTTAATTTTGGGGGAACCACATAAAATGTACACAGGAGCACGCTGTAATGGTATAACTGCATGTGAAGCCACAATTATCTCCAAAATACAAGGTTTCATTTAATGTGTCTTAAAGATACTGTTTAAAAATATATTAGGTTACAGGTTGCACAAACAACGCAATACTTATAAGAGTTAACTATCCAAATCATCTATTTTATTTCCTACCTGAGGTTTGTATATTTGGAAAATGTTGCTCACGAGGTGTAACAAAGATAAATGTGCTTTGATCAGATATTTCCTATTGGAAACAGAGTACTCGAAACTATGACAACAGTAGGAAGAAGTAAGGATGTTATAATGGAGAATGTGGAGAGTTAAAATTTTTGCATTTTAGATTTAAAAACAATCTTCATTGATAAGAACCCCCAAATCAAAACTTCCTGTTCACAATGCCATAGGAGGGGGTTTTGCGAGCTAGTGATCTTCCTCCTTCTCTCTCGATATCTGGCTTTGTGAAAACCAACCAGATAAAATGAAGGGAAGAATGCCAGTGCATATAAAGATGCTTATGTGGGGTTCTCAGAGGCTTGTTTGCCCATTCAACAAAGATTTTTTCAGAATTTACTATAGAGCCCGGCTCTATGCCAGGTACGGGGAAGACGAAGATAAACAGGACCCGGTCCTTCCTGTGAAGGAATTCCACGTGTAAAGGAGAGAGGGCGCTACTTTCTAATAATAGATTTTACAATAGCAAGGAATAAGTCCAATGACAAAACAAATCACTCAGCGGGCCACACAGGAGTGATGCTGAGTTCGGATGAAGACTTGGGGTAGGCTGGGGGACATGGAGGGCTTTCCAAGATGCGGTGGGTCATGAACAATGACTAGGTGTTAGGTTAAAAACAAAGAACCAAAGACAATCCAGAGGGAGATCTAGAAAAGACCTGTAGTCTCAATTTAGATAAATTCCAAGTTTGAGTGTACTGAAGAAGTAGGAGATGCCCTGATACAGTTAAAAAATGGACCAAAAAATCTCTCCCATTTACGTCCTCACACTGTATGTATGGGAGTAGGAACATACCCATGAACAAAGTCCCAAATATTTTTGCTATCTGTCTGGCTACAAAACAGAATGACAGAGTTGTGATGGAGATGTTGGTGCTCCATAGGACTTAAGACACCAGAATACTTTTTTAAGTGTGTGTGTGTGTGTGTGTGTGTGTGCACTCATGTATGCCATATTGGGTCACATGATGCTGGGCATGCGCACTGTACCACTGAGGCTTCTACGCAATGTTTTCCTTTACTCTTAAAGGCGATAAGCACTAGTATGTCACTGCAATCTCTAATCAAAGAAAAGAAATATACTTATTTAATGATCTATGATCATTTGCCCAATTCTTTTTTTTTTAAGATTTTATTTATTTGACAGAGATCACAAGTAGGCAGAGAGGAAGGCAGAGAGAGAGAGAGGGGGAAGCAGGCTCCCCACTGAGCAGATCGACATGGGGCTCGATCCCAGGACCCTGGGATCATGACCTGAGACGAACGCGGAGGCTTTAACCCACTGAGCCACCCAGGCGCCCTCATTTGCCCAATTCTAGGACACATGGCTTCATATTGATTAAATGATGGCAGCCTAACTGACAACAGCTTTACATAAAAAAAGACCTCGGTACAATTACACCCAGGACAGAAGGTCATCTCAGTGATCAAGCTGATGCTGACTCTCGTTGTCTGAGATGAAGTGGGAAAGGATAAATCTGAATCTAGAAGTTCCCTTATAAATCATCGTCTGGGCAAAACAAAAGGGCACTTGATATCTATAAAGCCAGTGTAAGCTTCTAATTGTTTTTCAGAGGAAAATTATTTGTTGAAAACTTCAGAAATGAAGATTGAGGAATAAAATGAAAAGTACACACACTTAGCGATAGTATAAAGAAAGCGAGGACTTATTCCAGAATTCAAAGGATGGGAAATGATGGATAAATAAACATTATAAAAAGCAGTCTTCATTTTGGCTAATAGAAAGATTTTATTAATAAAAATATTTTGCTTTAGAAGTAGTGGAATGACTCTATGAAAATAACAGCTAGATAGGACTATATTAGGGTGTAGTATCCCAAAGGGCTATCAAGGATCATTAAAAAAGAAATATTTAAAAGTTCCATTGACTGCTAATTCTTTAGAACTTTGAAGTCATTTGATAGTATTTTATATTTTTACTCAAAAAATATTGCCAGATAACGTTTTTGCCAAGAAAAGACCTTTCTATCCACAGGGCAAATGTAAAACCCTAAGGTTTGTAGATGATTAACCAGACACATTTACAGAACTAACAAGCAAACAGCATGACTCTGAATAGAATAGCTCACCATGCAACAGCAGGAGGGACCTACATGAAGCGTCTGAAATATGCGAAATGCTTTTCTCTGACTCTGTCAGGTAACAGAGAACTGTTTTGGCCAGTAAACTGGGGCTTTCCCAGCAGCGATTTCACACAAAAGCATCCACTCATCAACTTGAGCTAATACCGTATTTGTGAACTTCTTTATTTTCCCTCAGTTTGGCTAAAGGTTGCCTTCAAGTACAAGTTTCCCTGGTTATTAGGAAATAAATAAATCTCCTTGGAACTCTGCTGTGATGCCTGGATACCTTTGTCCACCCAAACCAATGAAACTCCGGGGTTGCCATAAGAACAGCTCTCAGAACTGGGGCCCTTACTGAGTGAATCTAGAAAAGGTCTGATTGGAGAGGTACTTCCTGAAACGCTTCCCCCCACCTTGCCTATCCGTCTTCTTCCTTCACCCATGCCGATTTTTAACTATCGGGAAAAATTCAGCCAGAGTGTCTTCAGAAGGCCACTGTTAAGATGCACCTGGAAAAGGATGATGATCATTGGCAATCTCTCCCGGCCCCATACCTTAATTTATGTTGTCAAATTAGGTCCATGTCCCTTTGGAAGGCACAGGGTATCAGGAACTTCAACGGTGAACAGAGAACAGAATGAAGTGACAAGTCAAGGACTTTGGCTCACAGGAATGGGTCCTCACTGACCTTTTGGGGGCATCAAGCATTAGGGATGTTAGGGGACTTTAAACATGTTGATTCCTGTCTGTCACATATTAATAGCATGACTGTGTGCCTCTTACTTCTCTGCATCTCACATTTGTAAAATGGGTAGTCACCATCCCACTTACTTTCTAGAGCCTTTGTTCGAGTTGAGACACACACAGAGCTTTCGGCATCCCAGGGCAGCGCCTGACATACGATGGCTGCCAGGGCCATTTTTGGAAGGAATAACATGTGGAAAACACCAAGCTCAGTGCCTGACCTGGATGAAGTTCTTAATAAATTAAAACTCTAAGTTCTATGGATGAGAAAAATTCTGAAAACTGTGCCCAGCTATTGTGTGTGAAAGGCCACAAGTATCTCAGCCCAAGGAAAGGAAGCTATCTGTGGTGCTAGCAATTTTTTTTTTTTTTTTTTTTACTCTTGACCAGGCTTAGGGCACTTCATGGTCCTCCTCCCACTGAGACTGAAAATTTGCCCCAGTGGGAAGGAGAGGTGGATTCTAACATCCATTTAGAATTGCCTAGGTGAGAATTGTTCCTTTCTGTTGCCAGGAACCAAAACAATACAGTTTACAAGACAGAACATTTTCTACTTATCTGCTACACACATTTAACATTTTCTATTTTGGTTTATTATTAATCTATAATTCTTTTTTTTTTTTTTTTTTTTTTTGTGGAGTTGAGAAATCATAGCAGGAAGTTACATTGCTCAAAGAATGAATTCTTTCCTGAACAAGGAAAATTGGAAAAAATATAAGCCCCAAAGGGACAAATGCCTTCCCATTTCCTGAGGCACACTAAGAAGTCTACAATTAGTTCAGTTTCTAATAGTTTCCACAGCTCTGCTACTGGACATATCTCATGTTTTCCACCATAAGCCTGGTAAGAATTGCCTAAATCTATAATCTCTCTCCTACCCTTTTGGGCACTTATCACCTCTTTTCTAATTATAGGGGTTGAGGAATGAGTTGGAGCCTCCCTTAAAGGCTTGCATTTCTCTTTCCTTCTGACATTTTCCTGATGTGTGTCTTCACTTGTTCCTTCCATTTGATGCCACGCTGCCTGGTCCTCAAATAAAGATGACAGAAAACAATGTCCTGGTATGTCTTTCAGTCCCCAGCAGATGGCTGTTCAAGCTGATACTGTTCTGAGCGCCGACAGCCCGTATCACGCGCTCAGACGCCCTCTAGGGCCTCATTTCCTGGCATCTACTCAGGAATATAAGCAATGTTGTAGACCATGACGACAAATATAACAAGTATTTCCCCAGAAATAGAAGTCATTCCACTCTTACCACTTCCCTTTGGCCAAAGTTGATACATTAAATTTAATTATTGTGTAACTAACCACCGCTTAAAGCACCTCTTCCCTCTAAATGAGATTTGCCAAGAATATCCAGGACCAGCCACGGAAGGACCGACAGCACAACTTTGTTATGGTATTAAATATAGTGTATCTACTATATACACTATAGGGTACACTATACTATATACTCTATAGTATACTATATACTATATATACTACATACACTACATGGCATTAAATATAGTGGATCTACTATAGATATAGTAGAAAACACATGGACTCTCATGTCAGGAAAAATTGGATCCAAATCCTTCATCTGCCATTTGACTAATCATTTTTTTGTTTTTATTAAAAAAAATATTTTTTTAATGTTTAAGTAGGATCCACACTGGGAGCCCAATGTGGGGCTTGAACTCACGACCCTCAGATCAAGACTTGAGCTGAGAACAAGAGCTAGACGCTTAACAGACCACCCACACCCCTCTTGACCATGTAATTTTGAGCAAATTATGTAATCTCTCTTAGGCTCTGGTTCCTTATTTGCACATTGAGGAGAATGTTACCTATCTTTAAGGTTGTTGAGAGGATGAAATGAATTAATGATTTAAAGTGATCTTAAAGCCCGTTAGTGCGGAGTTAGCTCTCCGTATAATGTTATCTGTTGCTGCTTCTGTCCTTTCATCATCACATTTTCTATCACTTTCTTCTAGTAAAGATAGGACCAAAACTCTCCAATGGTGAGAGTCATACCAGGTGTATCTCAAGGAACCCACCTTCCCCACACACATCCAGCCAAAATATATCTCCCTTTGAGGAAATTCCAAATTAGAAATTCACTACTTTAACATGGATTTGGTTACTTAGTTTCTTTTAAAACACAAATGTTCCTGGGATGGGCAACATATTAAGCCAATAAATAGTAACCGCTACCTTTTGCGAAGTAACACATTTGTAGTTAATTGTGGCATTTCTTATCTTAACCTGTTAAACAATCCTATAAGGTAAACCTTATCCCTACTGATAAAGTTCAGATATATAGGCTTATGGTGATAATCAGGGCAAAACTGGATAAGAAGTCACCTCGCCAAGTTTCTTTCTTTCTTCTTCTTCTTCTTCTTTTTTTTTTTTGTAAGATTTTTACTTACTCGACAGACAGAGATCACAGTAGGCAGAGAGGCAGGCAGAGAGAGAGGGGAAGCAGGCTCCCCGCTGTGCAGAGAGCCTGATGCGGGGCTAGATCCCAGGACCCTGAGATCATGACTGAGTGGAAGGCAGAGGCTTCACCCACTGAGCCACCCAGGCGCCCCCCTCACCGCTTTTTTTTAAAATAAAAGAAATGACTGCATATAAACCATCTGAGATATTGATAGGCTAAGAATATATAAAGTCAGCATAGATTGGGAGTATCATGGAAACATCCTTTCCAGGGTGGGCTCTGACCTTGGAAACAGCATTTCTGAGGAACTTTGATAACTGTCCCATGCAGTTTTGTCTCTTGAGGACTTGTAAAGGGTGTGACAGTTTGAGTAAATATAAATGAAATCAACAAGTTGCCAACAATGCAAAGGGATATGTAAACGAATGAGTTGGGGGGTGGTCTGGGACGTGGGCGTTCCTGAGAATAAGTGTCTCACCAGGACATGTGGCTTCTAATTTGCTGGCAAGAGTGAAGTAGGACAGAACCCTAGTGAAAGCCTGGAGCTTTACCCCAGGGCTCAAATGCCTAGTTGCTAACGAGAGCACACACAATCTCTCATAACCATCATAGAGCTGTCTTTCCGGAGTGACTTTCTGCATCCCACAGTAAGCTTGATACAAGATAGAAACAATAAGAACACAGTCTCTAGAATCAGAGAGATCTAGCCTTGCATTACAACACTGTTATGACTATGTAAGTTCTGTGATGAGTGGCAAATTATTCAATTTCTTTGAATTTGGTGAGTTTCTTTGAAACTCACGATCATTACGTGTGTGTTACCCAATAATCACAGCACAAGGTCATAAGAAAATTCAATCAGGTAATACAGTCGAGATGCAGTGGATGCTCAATGAATGCTAGTTATTTTTATCATGGAGGCGTCTTGAAACCATGAGCTACTGGAGGTCAGGGACCATGCCTTACTCATCCTCATATCCCTGATGCCTATTGTAAAGTCAGGCTCAATAAATGAAGGTTGATGGATGTTTACACTAACAAACCTTGAGAAAGTTTTTCTGACATACCCCAAGTAGTTGCAGTGTAACACAAGAAACAATCAGACAGTGGATGTCTACACTAGCAAAAGCATTGGATAAGATGCCCATTTTTAGGCAATGCTTCTGTAGCTGCTTTGTCGCCTACTCATCACTTACACAAAATGAAAAGCACAGTCCCTATTTTCAGTGATGAACATCCGCAAGTTGTCAGAAACTGAAAAACAATGACTCGGGTTCTAGGGAGACAGCTCAGTCCCGAGTCTGAGTGGAAACGCACCTACGGCAGGCACTCCATACACCATCTCTAATCTCAGTCAGTGTCTCCAAGCTCACACCGCTTGCCGAAGCCCTGCCCATGGGTTCTGAAAATGGTTGGCTGTGTTTGCTCTAGAAGAAAGCAGAACGTATCATTCACTGCTAGTCTTCAGCAAGTGACTAGATTTCTCTACTTCCTTGGACATGATGAAGCAAAGGGAACGTGATGACATGCTCTGCTCCACTGGTAAGCAGAAATAATTCTATATTCCAGAAACTCTGAATTCTTAAGGGTATCTTGAAGAAGAGTAAGGCTCTCATCACTTGAAAGGGAATTCCTGTGGACTGGGAATCTGGCCTAGGGTGATTTTTTGTGGTTCGTGGAATGAGTCAAGATTAGGTTGCAAAATCCACCAACAATAATAGTAGCACTGTCCTAAGGCTGAGACACACTGATTTGAAAATGCAAATCAGAAGACCATAGTCAAGAACAGGATGAGGTGATTTTATTGAACAACTTTCTTTCCCATTTGAACCTATAGTGCATTCTATAGTGTTTCTATACACGCGGGTCGCTCTCAGATTTAAAATTGTAGGCCTGTCAGAAAAATCATGCACGTACACTATATGGATGCATATTGTAAAATAAGAACTTTAATGAGTTTACACTTATTCTTGAAAACCATACATGGTATCCATAAAGAACAATGACAGGACCCAGAATCCTGGATATGCAGCTGTAGCAAAGGAGTGGATGGATGGTTAAGCAGGTAACAGATGTAGTATGTCCGATGTCTGAGAAGAAATGGCCACACTGTGTGCGAGAACGTCTCGTATTGCCAGCGTAGGACATTGCGCGTGTATGTGTATCAAACAAACAAAAAGAGAAGAGAAAGGGGGAAAAATGATTAAAATGAAGTTCTTATTTTCTTCTGTTAGGAAACAAAGCATTATTTCTTCCTGGATTAATAACTGGGTATCTTGAAGCCAAGTCATGTTCTAACAATTTCCCTGTAATTAGAAACATACGTATCTGCATACGTTACTGCCAAAGTACGTAGGTATTTTACTGGCATTAGTAATCAGCATATGGCAGGGGAAGCACTGCCAGTGGGCAGAAGGCTTCACAGTGTTAGGGCCAAAGTGGTAAAAGGAGGCCGAGACTTGTAGGATGAGGCAGAGACATGGTCCCAGGAAACGGGAGTCTCAAACACTTACCTTCACATTTTAGCCCACTTTGCCAAGCCTGAAGCTGTGGTTGCTTCTGGCCATTTCCCCTGGTTGGGTCCCATCATTCTACAAAACAAAAAGAAGAGAAACTCTAGATAAATATCCTTTTATATCCCCAATCCTATTCATATTATAAAACATACAGCTTGTTACTTTTTCTTGAAAAAAATACCTCATTTCATTCCACCCTCAGATCACTAAGGTCCAAGCATTACTATGCTGATTGGCATAGACCCTGGTGTTGCCAAAGCTTATTTACAAAAACCGTCACGCATCGGAGGGAATAAACCAGCTTCCGTATGCACTGCTCATCTATGCTTTCCAACAGTGGACAAAATACGACTAGGTCTTATCCCAAAAACAAAACAAAGCCAAAAACAACTTACCTGGAATGAGAGTGTCTGTAGACATTTCTCTAAGTCTTGAACCAACTGCCCCATATAGGAGGCAGATCCAACACACAGACATCTTCAGGTGAAGTCAGGGGTCCAGGACAACCCATTATTGTTGATTATTGTTGCTGAAATAAAAGCTGGGTCTCCGTCAGGGAGTGAGGCAAGGATCAGGAATTACTGGGGCACTGTCATAAGCACAGATTCTGTGGACGTGCTGTGTAGTGACACCTCAGCTCCTCGTACCTAGTTTTAGTAACTTGCTGGAGGAAACCAGTGGCTGACAGAGCAGGAGGGAGAGCCGGTCCTTTTAGGAAGGGTGTACTCCTTTCTTGCCTAAGTGTGAAAACCTCAAGCAGGAAAATCTACAGTTCTGTGGGTGGTGGGAGTCCCCAAATGGGTCATCCGTTCAAGCTCTGCTAAGCCAACTTCCTAAGAAGCCTCTGGTTGAAATATGCTCCTAAGGTCAGCCAACACATCCCAATGATGAGACCCCAGCTTTAGAACTAGTGAGGCTGATCTGTATAAACACTGTTTCCAGGCTGATTTTAAAAGAGATCTGGAAAAAGAAGAAGGAAAAAAAAAAAAAAAAAAAAAAGAACTCATTCCAATAAAGTGTGGACACCTGGGTTCGAAGGAGAGGTAGATTTCATTACCCTTCATCCATACCTGTTTCCCTTCCTGGGCATGGAATTATACCTTCTCCAAGGCACTAAAGTCAGATTTGGATTGACTTGCTCTACCACCGAAATGGCCATAGGAATGGAAGTGATGTGTCTGATAGACAGACAGAAGCTTAAGTCATCGTTTGTTCTATGACTGAGGTCTACCTTTGTCTTCGCCTGTGTCATAATGGACGCCAGTATTAAAGGAGACTCCTCCATCAGTGCGGGTCCCGCTAGCTAATGACATAGAGTAGAACCACCTGCTGATACTCACTGAGCGTGTTGCATAATTGAAAAATAAATCTTGGTTTTTGTAAACTGCCAAGACTTTGGGGTAGTTTGTTACCACAGAACGGTCTAGCCTATTCCAGCTGAAATGAATAACAACTCGGAAGAAAACAACTATGGGGCTGAAATGTCTCTGTTCTGTTCATATCATATTTATAAGGTACACAGCATAAGTGATTAAACATCTGTCAATTTCCTGATGTTGAGGATCTTTCCCCAACAGATAACTCAAAGAGAGCTCATCTTGACTCACATGTTAGAACTTTTTTTTTTTTTTTTTTTTTTTAGATTTTACTTATTTATTTGACAGAGAACACAAGCAGCGGGGAGTGGTAGGCAGAAGCAGAGGGAGAAGCAGACTTTCCACTGAGCAAGGAGCTTGATGTGGGGCTCCATCCCAGGACCCAGGGATCATGACCTGAGCTGAAGGCAGACGCTAAACCAGCTGAGCCACCCAGGCATCCCAAACATCTTATAATCAGTTGATAAATTGTGATTTGCCTCATTATGTGATTTAAAGCTGAAATGCTCTTTTTTTTTTTCTTTAATGCTGAAGGAGCTATCAAATTAAGGTAGTTGGATGGACTGAAAATAGGTCTACCAATAGGTTGTTACCCCCAAAATGGGACAGGCAAGAAAACTGAATTCTGCATGCAACGAAATCTAACAGAATGACTGGCAAATTGACAAGGTTGTTGGTTTGAAACAAGCTTTGACGTTTTGCCTCACTTACAGCCCCACTGCTATAGAGATGTGCCCATGGGCCATGGGGAAGGCAGCTGCCATGGCTCTATGACGTCGCGTCTATAAAGATTCTTTTGAGTTTGTAAGAAAAGACTTTGAAGGGCTGTGATCCTAGGGAAAATAATCAGGGCAACAGAAAACCAGAAAGATCACTAAGCAGGCGGGAGAAGACATATTTAATCCCATTTCCAAAGAAAGAGATATTCAATTATTTCCTGTGGTTTTTCAGGGAAGACGATGTATGGGAAAACAGTGTGATAGGGAAAAGTAACATAACAAACGTCACAATGGTTTTCCTAGCTTTTCTTCAGGCTTAAAGAGTTAAAGTTACACCAGATGTGGAAGGGCAACAGATGGGTGCATTCTGATGACTTATAATGTTGGATGATAAAATGACCTAAGACTCTATTTAGAGAAATAGAATAGCCACACTTGGGCTGTTTACAAATGTAGAAATATCATGATAAGCAAATGTAGGCAGTTCAAAGGAATGATTAAGAAAAAAAAAAAAAAGAAGGACAAGTGGATAAATAAGGACCTGATGTTGTTGCGAAAACGTAGTATAACTCCTGCATGGTTAATATAAACACAGATGACCTCTGCGTTTGCTCAACTTTCGTCTTCAAGACAGGAAACAGCAACTGATCTTTATCGGGAAAGTAGAATCTTCCACTTGTCTCTGCTGTGCTGACATTATGGTGTATGTCAGGGCCTGGCGATGTCACTATCTCTCCAAAGCACATGGTGACAGCCTGATAGGCACTTGAGAGAGCTTATCCCGGGCATAGGCTTTGTGTGCCGCTGGGACAGTACGGCCAACGTCATGGTGTGGGACCACAGCGCGCATGTATGATATGGAGCTGGGCGGGGGGCGGTGGGATGGTGATAGTGAGAGAAGCGCCCTGTGACAGCACTTTCCATGTCCGTATTCACCAATTCATCCTGTTCACAAATTTAAACATCCTCTAGGGTAATGTTTACCACTTCACAAACAAACACGCCAAAGAGCAATTGTTTCGTGCATGAGGGTAGCTAGGGAGTCCTATATTCTGGACAGACTATGAACTAAAACACAAATAATTGTTTATGAATTACACAATATTTTACGTCAGAAAAGTTTCCAACATCTGAACTATTTTTTTTTCCTCTGGTTCTGATAAAAATGGATTTGGGTCTTTTTTCTTTTCCAGGGTGCACAGAATCACGCACACATCCATCGTTGATATGATGCTTTAAAAATCCATGTGGAGAGTTCACAGTAACCTACTGTGACTGCTGGACATTCTCTTCTCTCCCTACTCTGGATATCTGTTGAGTTGTTATTTCTCCCTAAATGAAGTCACCTACATTCACCTTGCATTTATTTCATGCTGCATGGTCCATTTGGTCTGGACTCCAAAAGAGATCTCAATATGGAATAAATTCTTATGGCTCTTACTTATTAAATTTTTCTCACCTACCATCACACTTGCAGAAAACACCTTTATTTTATGTTTCTCCATAGCCATTGTAGAGAGTCAGAATCCTGTTCCTTAGAGTCATGGTGCGATGGTTTTCCTTAGGTGTAGTCTCATGAAAGGGACTTGAATTCCATCTTCTCGCTCCCAATTCTACTTCTGTGTATGTATCCCCACGAGAACGATGGTATTCAGGCTCATTCTCCCTCCTATTCCAAATAAATAAATTCATATATACTTTAATTTAAGCCTTCTGTTCTGTGCTCTAAGTGGTTTAAACTTTACATGCTAGTACCAGCCACTACCTATTCCATCAGAAACAATGCTACTATAACCTAAACTAAGGGTTGACAAAATTTTTTCTGTAGAAGTTCAGACAGTACATGTTTTCAACTTTGTGGGCAGTATGGTCTCTGCTGTAATTAAACAATGCTGCCCATGCAGCACGAAAGCAGCCAGAGCTGTAATAACTGAATATGTTCCAATAAAACTTTATTTACCAAAAAAAAAAAAAAAAAAGACCAGATTGAAGGGGGTGGTTTTGGCCAGTGGTTGTAGTTTGTTGACTGTTGATCTAAAACAAACAGACACTCTTAGCCATACTAACAATTTGTAAGTAAGAGTCTTATCCTGGTGAAATCACATTCACTGATGGCTTTCACATTTCCCCATAGTCTTACTTAGGAAACATAAAAATGCAATACGGTATATTTGAAAGTTGCTAAGAGAGTAGCGCTTAAAGGTTCTCATCACAAGGGGAAAAAAAAATCTTTCTTTCTCGTTTTATTCCTTCCTTCCTTTCTTTCTTTTTTCTTTTCCCTCTCTCTTTCTTTCTCTTATTCTTTCTTTTTCTTTCTGTATCTAAACGAGATGATGGATGTTAATTAAACTTATTGTGGTAATCATTTTGCAATTACATGTAGGTCAAGACATTATGCCGTATACCTTACACTTATACAGTCAATGGCATCTCAATAAAACTGGGGAAAATCAATGTGGAGAAAGAATAACTACTTTCTAAGCAGGACTCTATGACAGCTATTAAGAAAACTAACATTCTAACCTCTCCTTCCCCAATGAATATTGGCAGCATTGATACAAATCCTCCTCCAAAAAAAATGCATTTAGATGTTTTCTTTTACTCTTTTCTCAGTTCAGATGGTATCACCCCATTTCATGTCCTTGGCATTCAGCAGTACCTGTCTAGCCAATATGGGCTACAGAAATGTTTCTGATATAGAGTAAATCATAGAAACATAAAGCCATAGAGGGCTTAAATCATAATGGTAGCCAACTTTCTCCTCTTTTTTTTTTTTTAAGATTTTTAAGATTTTATTTATTCATCTGAGGCAGAGAGGCAGGCAGAGAGAGAGGGGGAAGCCGCTCCCTGCTGAGCAGAGAGCCCAATGTGGGGCTCAATTCCAGGACCCTGAGATCATGACCCGAGCTGAAGGCAGAGGCTTTAACCCACTGAGCCACCCAGGTGCCCCTTTTTCCTCTTTTTTTTTTGCAAACTTAAACACAAGCTTTTAATATCCAATTCTGATTCATTGTCCAAACAAAGACAAGTCACCACTGAAACTTCAGAAGACCTTAGTAAGTATTAAAAGTCTAAGCCAAATTGATAGAAACAGTACCAAGGTGTAACTATGTTTTCTCTTGGGTTAAATCATCTAATGGGACAATTTAAGGAGGAAAAAAAAAATTCTTTAATTCAAAATCACATAAGTCAATACCCCTCTGTAAACAGTCAGATGGCTTGCCTATGTATTTTGGACAACTTATCCGATGGAATTCCTAACACAAAATTTCATCAGATGATAGCCACCTTTTAATGAGCATCTACAATGTGCCAAGTATAATGCCAGGAACAATAATATATTACCTTGCTTCCCTTCAATGCATCCTATCAATGAGGAAACCAATGTTCAAATATATTGATTGAATTACTTGAGATTCTAAAACTCATAAAAGGCAGATCTGGGACTTCCACCAAGTCTCCTGATTCACTCTAACATACTCTTTGCACTGAAGTTGTAGCACTTCATCTTGATCTTTATCAGATTTTCCTGATTCCTTACCACAATATTGAAGATCAGTGCTTTCGATATAATTGAAGCCCCCCAAAATGAGTACCTCTAATTAACATTCAATATGAAGATACTTTGAGAAATCATAGTGAAGTGTATTGCGCTCAAGGCTGAAAGTGGCACATGCTCCAGCACCTTCTGGCTGGCCTTGGCCTTGTTGGCTCGAGAGGCCTGAGACAAACACTATTCAATGGGTCCTACTCACACTGGTCCTTCATTATAAAGCTAGTGTAATAACACACATGTGAAAATGAGGGGTACACAAAGGACACAGAAGTTGAAGGGATAGCCTGGAGAAGACAGTGTTCACTCTTAGTCACAGAAAATAACTTGAGACACCAAGAGGAGGACATATGGATGTACTGTCCAGAATCAGCTAACCAAGTCAGCTCCCTATACCAGGTTTGCTGCTTGATAGTTATTTAGAAAGAGGCCTTATGGGCGCCTGGGTGGCTCAGTGGGTTAAGCCGCTGCCTTCGGCTCAGGTCATGATCTCAGGGTCCTGGGATCGAGTCCCACGTCGGGCTCTCTGCTCAGCGGGAAGCCTGCTTCCTCCTCTCTTTCTCTCTGCCTGCCTCTCTGCCTACTTGTGATCTCTCTGTCAAATAAATAAATAAAATCTTTAAAAAAAAGAAAAGAAAAGAAAAGAAAGAGGCCTTAGGGATTGGGCAGAAGACATAAACTTCTAGAATTCCCAATACTGGCTCATGATAATTTTCTCTTTCCTCATTTTTGTACTTCCTGAGAGGAATGTGAGGGCAGTGTGTTACGGCAGGGTTCAAAACTGATTAGTTGACAACCAGTCAAAAAACTCTGGGTAAGTGAACTTTCCAGAAGAGTAACACTCCCAGTAAATCAATCACGGGTGTCTTCATGGAAAGCTGAATCTAGAGCAAATATCGGAAAATGATATTTTTAAAAAGAAAGAAGGAAAACTTCTGGTATGTACGTATGTGTTTGTGTGTGTTGAGGGGATGGTCTTTGGCACAGGCAGAAGAGAGGAAACGCCTGACTTTGTATCAGGATAATGCTGACCCTGTATCTATGACTTTTTTGAATCTCTGCCCAACATGTGTTTGCTTTCATGTGGACTAGGCCCTGTAAATCTTGGCATAATCCATCAGTGCGAGGAGAAATACATGGCCTAGTGTGTGGCTGTGTCAGGAAGATGAAATTGCTTCTGATGAAGTGTGAGGTCTCTTCAGTGACCTGTCCTGGAGACAATAACCTTTAAAACACATCAAAATCGAAACTGTAAAAACATTACTGCTGAAGGTGAGGGGATCAATATGCCCTAGTGACTTAAAGGCTGCAGGCCACCCAATGATCAGTCTCAGTTGTAGGGTCTGTCCCTCTTGAGCGTGGTCTTCCTTTCACAGACAGGAAGCTTACAACTTGTCCTGGGTCATTTGGGGCACCTCCGAAGGGCTTTCCAGAGGACCTAGCACATCGGGAGTGTAAATGGGAGAGTAATTTAAACCACGTGAAAGTTTGGCTTCTTTTTCGAAACTGCGGGAAGTCTCATTATTTCATAGTTGGTTGTTACGCGGATTCAAACAGTGTGCTATGAGTTAAACCAGGTCCCCTGACACAGAACAACTGCATTCAGTTATAGTCTGTTAGGTATGGCTAGAATGTAACATAAAAATCATTAGACCTTCCTCCATTCCCCCTCTCACTTTGGTGAAGATCAAAAACATTAACTGTACCCAGGGTGGACAAGGCTGGGGAGGGGCCGGCATGAGATCACAGTGTGGGCGGAAAGAAATCTGGTATGACCCTTCTAGTGGGTAGAGGGGCACTATGTTTAGAGTCACAACATCTCTAAATCTTCTGATTCAACCATTCCATTCCCAGAGATTTATCGCAGAGAGAAAATTGGCCCAGATCTCGGAGGTGTATGCACGAAGTTCATCAGAGCACACTTTATGAAAGCAAACATATTGTAAACACCTCCAGTGTCTATCAAGAGGAGATTGGTTAAATGGCTTTGCCAACAGTATTTACCATCCACGGCAGATTAAAAACAATAGTGGTCTTTATAGTCATCAATGGGAGAAACCATCAATGATGCGGTTATTTGTGAGGAATTAGGACAGGAACAAAGACCAAGTGATGAAACAACATATATGATATGTAGGTATATAATGCACATAGGATGCAAACACAGGCTGCTCCAGAGTTAGGAAGTTTGCATTAATGCTTTACTTTTTTTCATTCTCTTTTTTATGATGTGATTTCCCATGTATCTGCAAGAATTTTGGTTATCAGCAAAAATTAGCAGAGCACACGACCAATTGAGGTGTTTTTTCTCTCCCAGCACCTGCCTGATAAAGATGTCCCACTGCGGGTATTCAATGATTTGCATTTTCCCCAGGAAAGCGCCATCATAAAGCACCGGCACACAGGAAGAAAAAAAGCTTTGGGTCTGTGGTCTGCACTGCATTAGCTACTCTAAAGATAGAGGAATCAATAACTAGGCTCTAATAGCTTGTTAATCATCACGCTGAACTTCAGTTTCGCTTTTATAAAATAATCTTGGAACGGTAATAGCCCAGCCGCTTCACATTGCTTTTCTTTCTGAGGGTTTCATGAACATGACCTCACTCATTGCTCGGTGTGTCCATGAGCTCTAGCTGCTGGCGATTACCTTCCTGTTTAAAGACAGGCGTTCCAGGCTGAGAGACGGGTAGGGCTTTGGCCAGAACCTGCAAATGCTATGCCAGAGGTGGACAAGGAAAATCTATCTTTTTCTGCCTTTGGCCACTGTTGTGTGGTCGATGTTTCCCATTTCTTGATCCACGGACCACGGGGTCAACTTTTGAGCATCTGACATGTGGTCCCTTGTCTAGCTTACTCTCGAAAATAGTCATCTTGATTCAGATTAAACCCTCTCTCCCTCTTCCTCAATTCTGGGGACTGCAGCAAAGAATTTAGGGAGGTCTGATGTGGTTTGGGACAAAATTGTTACACTGTACAGGATATAGCAAAGGCATAGTGTCACAGTGAGATTCAGAAAGCCCTTACGTGAGTTAAAACTTGACAAATTCCTGTATGCCAGTCATCCCATTTTTAGGTATGGGTCAGAAAAAGGAGAGATGAGTACGGTCCCCTACCAATCAAGTGGCAGGAACAAAAGGACAGGAAGCATGCCTAGGCAGCTTTGTGACTTTGAGGCCATGGCTGGATGCCCCAAATCCCTCCCAGCAAATCTAGGTGAGACACCAGAAAAAGGCCGATGGCAGAAATTGTCCTGGATCTTCAAGCAGAAATATGGAAAAGGAAGTTTTTGGAGTTTTCCTTTTTTTTGAAGCTTCAACATAAAATGAGAGAACAATAACCCCAAACAACCTCTTTCTCCCAAGGGAAAGTGGACCCACAACTTCCATTAAACACAAGAGAATGCGACCCACCCCACAGGGACCACATGGCCCTTGTCTCTGTCCGATGAGGGCTCGGTGCTGAAAATTCTCTGCCTGCACCTGTTAAGTGGACCTACACACAGCACGAGCAGTTGACTTCAGCCTTTGACCCGTCTGAGAGGATCACCTTCCTGAGGCAAAAAGTAGCAGAATCAGGCACCCGGGGTTCTCAGATGCTATCGATGGACGGTGTGAACTGTCCCTGTGGGGCTTTTATGTTTCCATCTGTTTATCAGGACTAATGAAATAGAATTTTATTAATTCAGCATTAAGCAGGTATGAAGAGATGATAAGGATTTACTCCACAGATTTTCTGGACTGTGGAGAGAGATACACAGTGTTCAGTTTGCATATATGTAAAAGAATAGATGCTTGTGTTATGATAAGGTATTTTAGCCAAGCTTTAGGCTGTAGCTATTATAACCTCTTATTTACCTTGGCACACAGTATTATTGGAATTGGCATTTTAAAAATGATTTGTATTTTCTCTTATTTCCAAATAAGAGTCTAACTATCAACACAGAGGGTAGAGTTTTGGGTGATTCAGGTACATGTAGAATGACCTATAAACTTGATTCTCTGTACCACTCTGGGTCCATTATCTTTCCTGCCTAAAGGTATTTAAGGAATACCCTTAAGTACTTGGGTATTTAAATACTTGGCCTAATAGAACCAACTGACTGAGAGTCTAGTTCTATTTTATATGAATGTAGCCCAGTGACCCTTGATTCATCTTGGAATAGAGCAGTGATATAGAAAACACAATGTATTGGCCATTGGTTTGGGGACCATTTTAGAGAACATATTCACTACTCAGAGAGTGTTAGTTTGCTATCATACAAATGGGGAACTCAGTTCCAGCACACTCTGCAGATCAGTGTGTAGATATTAACAAGGTCAAGTACCATAAGATCTCATACATTTATCCTCCCTAGAGTTGCAGTGGAGCTGCAACTGAAAGCCATCCCTTATCACCTGCACCTTCGCCCATTCAAGGTAAACACTTTAATTCCATTGTTTATTTGTAAATTCCCACCTTGTGATTCTGATCCTTAATAAAGGCTCTAAGAAATCCATCTCTCAAGTGCTGAAATAAAGTCTCAAATAACACAACCATACAAAGTCCCAAAACTATTTCTGGGGTGAGAAGGACATCACCCCAGAGGTTTTAGGAAATGAAGTACATGGAATGTACACACTAATTGTACCACATTCTGGGCTCATAAATGTTAAAATATGAAGAGTGTATCTTTTTTTTTTTTTAAAGATTTTATTCATTTATTTGACACAGAGAAAGAGATCACAAGGATCACAAGTAGGCAGAGAGGCAGGCGGGGGCGGGGGGATGCTCGCCGCTGTGCAGGGAGCCTGATGTGGGGCTTGATCCCAGGACCCCAAGATCATGACCTGGGCTGAAGGCAGAGGCTTAACCCACTGAGCCACCCAGGCGCCCCTGAAGAGTGTATCTTAGAATCATGGAAATCTAATGCTTGATAGAGCTCATCAATTTTCAACATGAATGGTACAAAAACATTTCATCTTTAAATATCTCTACTTCTCAACTGAACTGAAATGCTGCCTTTTGAGAAGTTTTAGATTATAGGAAAATTTTTTCTTAACATGTATAATTACTGACAAATAAACAGCTTTACATTCAACACACTTCTACTCTGAGCAGTAAGTATTTGTACATGTATGTGTTTTCTTCGGATGAGCTGTTATATTTGGGGGAACTTTACTTAAGAATAGATCTTATAGACATCCTTTTAATAAGTCTAAAATTGCCCTGTCCAGTAGTCATAGGTGGCTACGGAGAACTCGAAGTGTGGCTAGTCTAAACTCAGATGTACTGTGTCAAATGTACTAGATTTCAAAGACTTAATGCAAAAAAGAGTGTAAGTTTTTATACAGATACATATTGAAATGCCAATATTTTGAATATACTGGGTTAAGTAGAATGTATTATCAAAATTAATTTGGCTTGTTTCACTTTACCTTTTTCAATTTGGCTATTAAAATTTTTTAAATTATGTATGTGACTCACTTTATATTTTTATTGGATAGCTCTAGCCTAGAAGAATTCGATTAGTTTTTAACTACTTTACAGATGAACACATTCCTCATTTGGATCCAATAGCTGCTATATGATCGAGCATTATAAACAAACATTGCTCTTGTTTTTAGTCTTTTAAAACATTCAGTCTGAAGCTCTTGACTTTGAGAAATGATGCATATATCTCATTTTCCTGTGCTTTCTCTACTGGCTTTGGTTAACATGAAATAACCATTAAGATTTATCTTAATGCTATTATTTTAGTTTTTCAAGATAAGTTCAATAAAGTTGATTTGTAAAAGGTGTATAGAAAAACATATCAATGACTAATAAAAAATATTGTGGTGAATATATTTTTCTTATCTTTAAAGGGAAAGATAAACATGATTACGACAATAAAGAGGAAAATTTCTAAGAGAAATGGCACTGGAACAACTTCTCCACAAAGTTATTTTTGTACGTGTATTTCATAAAGTAAAAAAATTTACTCCTGAGGTCAAAGATGTATAGCTTCTTCCATTTCCTTTCTAGTGGTTAGAAAAGATCTTGAAAATATTCTAACACTTTCTCCAAAAGACCAAGAAAGGAAGTTCAGTTAAAAAGGATAACATCCGTATATCAGATTGGGTTGATGTGTGAAACGGTGGATCAACAAAATGTTCTATGTAATCACTGGCCACGTAAACAATTTCAGGAAGTCTCCTGTAGATCTATACCTATGTTAATGTTGTTATTGTTGCTATGACACCAGACAGGTCTTCTTCCAGCTCTTTCCCTCAATGTACATTTCCTTCTAGAATATTCTCCAGAAAACTGAGAAATATATCTCTCATGATGTAACAAAAGGCCATCTATTTAGCTGCTCCCTGTTGCTCACCAATACTTGCTGTAGTATTCTAATATTTATTAAACTGGGGAGAGTTCACACCTTCACTGCCAATTAATTACCCAAGAGCATGCTTGATCAACACTCTCATGCTGTTTAGTTACCTGAGAGTGACTAATCACAGAGCAGCTGATACTAGTGCTGTTTCTCCTGTCTTCATTTACATCTTGAGTGGAAGGCACACCCTGACAGACTAAACTGCTCAAGATGGTGTTTTTCTAGTAATTCTAATAGTGTTTCTGTGTCCTGTCATACAGCTCAACTACCATGTAAGCCAAGAAGGCCTTTCCCTTTTCCCCTTAATGGAGGCAGAGATTCATTTGCATGACTTAAAACCTCACACCAGCATATTCATATTCAGAATCATCTGGCAGGCTTGTTAAACCACAGACGGCTGGGTCTCCACCTTGGAGTTTCTGATTCAGGAGGTCTGGGATAAGGCCAAAGCATTTACATTTCTAACAAGTTCCCAGGTGATGCTGTTGCTGGGGTTAGAAGACTATTGGAGAACCACTGTCTTAGATATCTGTCCTCTCATCACTCCCAGATATGCCCTCAGAAAATGGTCTCATCACTCCCAGATATGCCCTCAGAAAGGAAGGAAAGAAGGAAACAAGGAGAGAGTACAGGGGGAATGGAGGAAGTGAGGAAAGAAGGGAAATGAAGAGGGAGGGAAAGATGGAGAAAGATAAAGGGCAAGGCAGGAAGGGAGGGAGGAGGAAAGAAGGAAGGAAGGAAAGGAAAGGAAGAGGGAGGTGGCTGACAAGGATGGAGAAAAAGCAGGAAGGAAGGAAGGCAGTGAGGAGGCCATTATTGAAGGGTTACTAGAGTCTGGTACCACGCTTAACACTCAAGTCAAACACAGCTTATGTCGCTAAGATCATTTAGTACTCATGACATTACAAAGATAGGTGTTATGATATACGTTTCTAGATGACAGATAACGAGGCTTAAAATGGATAAATAACATCCAAAAGATTCGCTAATTGGTAAGCAACAGTCATGATATGAGCCCAAGTAGGCTGATTCTAGAACCCTCGCCATAATGCCATGCTGATAGTTCAGCAACGCTCATGAGCGTATCTAGAGGACATGTGGTCATCCTGATCCCTGCCCCATTCAAACACAGCACAGACTCTCCACTCCCCAGCTGAGTATTCCACACCCTGCAGAAGCTGAAATTATAATGAGCTTTGTGTACAAGGACCTGTTTAGAATTTTCCTGTTAACTTGTACTTGGCCAGCCAGAGTTTCCAACAGGGTCAGTGATTTTAATGGATCAGATGCAAAAGACATGGATTGGGATGTAGGGATTGAATTGAGTAAAATGAAGGTTGGGCTGGAAGGATGTGAAGAAAATTAGAAGGAAAAAGAAAAGGTAGAGGAGATTGAAGTGAACATGGAAACCGGTATTTATGTAAGGGGAAGGTTAGAGAATTTGCAGTCATTTCTACAAACTTTATATGGTCTTAAGCATTCGTGTTCATATATTGGTTGCCTATTAGAACTGCCAGCAAGTCTACTGGAGAAAAAACATAGGGCTAATTGCTCCCTTCATGTAATAAACATAATGATTCAGATATAAGGAAGAAGCAAGCAAAGAATCACTGAAGAGGATATCAAATTCACAAAAAATCAAACACAACTTGATGGTAATTTGTGCATCTTGCAAATTCTTCGCTTCACATCTCCTTTTATATAGTAATACCTATTTTTTTTTTTAGAACATATTCCCCACAGAAATACACTACAGAAAAGAGACCCAACCAAGTAGACTTTTGTTCAAATGCTCTCTTCCAGCAGATGTCTTAATTTGCTGAAAAGCATATGACTACTCTTAGTTTATCTGCTCTAGGGTGAATGGGGGCACAGGTAGAAAACCCACCCAGGCTGTTCTGCAATGTGGAAGTTTTCTTCTTACCCTTCTCCTGCTACCTAGTTGACCTTTCCAATAATAAATAACTCCTAGGTTGTCAGGTTCAGGAGAGATAACATAGGGGAATTAGTTATAAACTTGAAGGTTTCAAGAGGTTGGAGTGCAGCCCAGTTTTGGACCCAGTTTGTTCTTACTGGCGGGTGTCCTAAGATGTTCTAAAAGGCTCCTGACCATCAATGCCTTGAGGGGCTCACAGGGCCTCAATTAGTTTCAGGACCCTTGGAAGTGTTGGCATTGCTGGCTCTGTCCCTTGGTCCGTTGGTTTTTGCCTGTCTGCATTAAGGTGAGAGCCGAAATGCCACAAAAACACAAGATCCATCTGTTCAGCTCAAAGCTGCCTCAGCTGGTCCAGACCACCTCGCTTCAAAATGGAAATAAAGACATTGGCCCTCCTCTGCTTACTAGGGCAATACATTTTCCCAACCTATTTTCTTACCACTCTAAATGCCGATTTCATAGAACAAGGTTGGAAAGTCTATGGATAATCATGAACTTGGGCTGCTCTTCCAGCTCAGGAGGCAGAAGTATCAGGTTGGAGGTTTTGATATGCAACGGGAATCATGACAGAGATCCCTGAACACCAGGCCCTCCCGCGTCACCTCTGCCAGACAGAAAAAGGAATGTTTCAGGGACTATCTTGGTGGGGATATTTTATTGTTGAAACCAGCTAAACATGATTTTGCTCCTTTTTGTGGTAGTTTACCTCTCCTTCTACCATGATAATGTTGATGATATGCCTGAAAAACAGACGTTTGAATCCTGACGTCACTTCAAGCCATTTTCAGAATTGTAGGATCATGTAACATTAGAGTTCAACAAAATCCCTGCCCTGAGACAAAATTGTATACAGAAGCCCATTATGTAACACAGGTCAAAGTTAAGGCACTTTGGTTCTATCCAGTTTAGGGAGTCCAGAGACTCTAATCCCAACCTGGCCCATGGAGGGACTTCAAAGAAACACCCAGGGCTGAGTAGGGCACAGTGAGAACACCAGTGACCTCATCTGGGGACTTCATTTTAGCCATGAGGTCCCTAAGCTTAGCGGGTTTATTCCAAGGTCACATAGGAAATTAGTGGCAGGGTGTTAGAGACTAGGACTTCTGCTCCAAGTTTAGCTCTCTCCACAACACAAGACAGCCTGGTGAATGGGTGAGGTGTGTTTTCATAGCTAAGACTCGTCTGTGTAAAAGCGTTATTTTAGAAAATAAACCTGGGGCACCTCGGTGGCTTAGTGGGTTAAAGCCTCTGCCTTTGGCTCAGGGCATGATCCCAGGGTCCTGGGATCGAGCCCTACATCAGGCTCTCTGCTCAGCGGGGATCCTGCTTCCCCTTCTCTCTCTGCCTGCCTCTCTGCCTGCTTGTGATCTCTGTCTGTCAAATAAAAAAAAGAAAAAGAGAAAAGAAAATAAACTCAAACTGCACTTCTTTCTGTCTTGCATCAAAGACCTACTTTGCAAAACCTTGACCACCCATACACAGATGAAAATGTACTGTCTTATCCTTTAGGAGTCCCTGAAGCCTTTTGCTAAGGCAAGGAAGGACAACAGTGAGGACTGGCGTATGGTTGCCCCTCTCCTCTCTTTCTGGAGTCCTTCTCCACACACTCTCTAAAGACACCTTCCTCTGTTTTCCAGAATGACAGCCAGCTTATTTGCCCAATGGATCCATGCAAATGGAATGATGTGGAATAAAGGTTTAAAGAAAGGATTGCTCTTAACAAACTGGTGGTTACCAAAGGGGAGGCGGGGGTGTGTGTGTGGAGGGAGGAAACAGGTGCAGGGGATTAAGAGTACGCTTATCATGATGAGCACTGAGTGATGTAGAGAACTGTAGAATCACTATATCGGACACCGGAAACTAATATAACACTGTATGTTAACTACACTGGAATTAAAATTAAAAACTTAAATAAGCAAAAATAAAGGATTACTCTTTAAGGAGCATATTTTGTAATTACCTTTACATTAAAGGAACATTTTAATGGCTAAAGTTTCAGACCCTACAGAAAGAAATGGGAGTGAACATTTAAAAATAATATTTATTATTTTTATTTAAATTAAAATTTTAAAAATGCATATTTAATGTAGAAAACTTGGAAAAATGGAAAAGTGAAAATTAGCCATATTTTCCAATCCAAAATAGTTTCTGTTAATATTTTGACTTATTTCCCTTCGCTATTATAATGCACTAATGTATACATTCTTTTTCTTTATAAACAGGGCACCCTCCTGGATATAAATTTTTTTAAAAAGATTTTATTTATTTATTTATTTGATAGAGTACGAGCAGGAGAGAAGGAGAGGGAGAAGCAGGCCCCCCCCTGCCCCCGCTGGGTCTTGATCCCAGGACCCTGGGATCATGACCTGAGGCAAAGGCAGAGGCTTAACCCACTGAGCTACCCAGGTGTCCTGGAAATACATTTTTAAAAATATATATATATTATTTTTTTACTTAGAAAGGCTTTAGATTTACACAAAAAATTATGAGGATAGTATTATTGAGAATTCTCAATTCTCAAATGATAATTGATCAAAGATCAATTAACATCTACATTAACATATAGATTTGTCACAATAGGTGAACCAATTTTGACATATTGTTATTAACTAAAGTCTACACTCTATTCAAATTTATTTATTTTTTTACTCTTTCCTGTGTCAGTTCAAGAGTAAAAGCCTGTTACAAGCCTAAGAAAAAGTAATACCCGAATGTAATTCCAGGATCCCATCCAAAATATGACACCACACTGTCTTCGTTTTTTAGGCCTGCAACATGCTTTTTACAGGCATAAATTGTGAATGATTACCCAAGTTAATGAGAAGTCCTTGAGAGCATGGTCTATAATGAACGTAGTATCCCACTGAGTAACTGTATCCTAGATCATTTAACCGATGACCTCTTCTTCAGCATGTGTCTCAAAGTTTTTACTATAATAAATGTTTTGAGAGGTATCGTCATACTTACATAACCAAGATTATTACTTAGGGTACATTCTTAGAACTGGGCAGCTAGTTCCAAGAATATGTACATGCTTATGGCTTCTGGGACACCTTATGGGAGACAGTATCATAGAGAAGGAGCATGAGGACTTGGGAGTGAAATCAGACTCCTATCGGATGCAATGTGGAGCTCTGGGCAAGTAATTTAACTAGTCCCAGTGTAGTTTCCTCATTTTTAAAAAAGAATAACAACCACCATGATAACAACAACAACAACAGAATCTACTGCAGAGGGCCTTTGTGGGGCTTCAGTATAAAAACATACAGGTATTAATCAGGGTTCTCCAGAGAAACAGAACAAACAGGATGTATGTGTTTATGAATGTACTTTATAGACAGAGAGATAGAGAGATAGATAGAGATTTATTATAAGGAATTGGTCCACGTGATTATGGAGACAGAAAAGACCACTAACTTGCAGTCAACAAGGTAGAGACTGAGGAAAGCAGGTGGTGTACTTGTGTTAATCTGAGTCTGGAGGCCTGAGAACCAAGCAAGCCAATGATGTAAGTTTCAGTTCAAAAGCTGGTACCCTCTATCCAAGAAGAGCCCATGTTTTTGTGTGAGTCCAAAGGCTAGAAAAATGGAATGTCCCAGCTGCAAGCGTTCAGGCAGAAGGAGTTCCCTCTTTACTCAGCTTTTTTGTGCTGTTCAGGTCTTTGACTGATTGGACCAGGCCCACCCACATTAGGGAGAGCCATGTGCTTTACTCCTGTACCAATTCAGATAATCGCATCCAGAAACACCCTTGGAGATACAGTCAGAATGTTTCTCCAAAGTCTGGGCATCCTGTGGCCCGGTCCAGCTGACACATAAGATTAGCCATCACAATATGTAAATATTTTAGCATATGGTAACCACCCATCCACTATGCCCTAATAAAGATCAAATATAGGGGCGCGCGATACATTGAGACAGACGAGTGACTGATAAAGGATATTCCCTTCTTTTACTTTAAACCTTACACTCCTTGGATACAAATGTAAATAAACTGAGGTACATGGCTCTAGCCTCTCAATTATGCATATCAAGCTGAGCTACAACCAGTAGTGGATTCCTGGATCCCATGATATTTAGTACAAACATGATCTCTTTTTCTACTTCGTCAAGGTTCACCCCACAGTGAACTACTTTATGTCCCAAACTGTTAAGCTTTCATTACTAGAGAAAAGTTCATGGGGTAGGTATAGGCTAGCGGTTCTAGTTTCTTCTGTGGCCCTGAAGAGGTATAAACTTTTGGTAAGCCATTGTCTTCTCAGTGTCTCGGATTCCTCATCTGTAAATGAAGTGTGGGCTGTGATCATTGAAGCCTGCTCACACCTACACTTCCAAGGTTCTGGGAAAATACAAAAATTTCCTTTAATATGTCCACAACAAGAGAGTGAAGAGCCTGCGGAAGGTCGGTGCCCCACTAAGAAGCAGAGTCATCAGACCTGAAGCCACTGGGTGGGCAGATGGGGTAAGCAACTGATTGGTTCTAAGTCCAAAAGAGGTTAAATTCTCTCAATGGAAATCCACTCTGGTGTGATGAAGAGAAAAGTCAATGAGAAGACAAATGATTATGTGTTGAACATGGAATTCCTCAGGCAAGGGTCACTCACATTTCTAAGAATACTGAATGTGCATCTTACTAAATTGTTAGCCAGAAAGTTGGTGAAATGTGTACTCAGGATGGAATCATTTTGAAAAGCTGGTTTCTTCTGGAATGGGAACAGGGGAGAATGACGCACCACTTGGCCAAATTCCTGCCTCAGTTTCTTCCCACGCAGAGGAAAATGAGTCTTGCCGCTTCGGCCTCTTGGTGGGAGACGGCAGGAGTCGTGTCAGTGGGTAATTCAAAGCTCCTCAGAGGCAGGGGCTCTGAGGGGAAGGCTGGAGAAGACAGCAGAGATAGCAGTGGTAGAAGCTGCCCGTAAGACCCAGATGAAAGGAGCGTGGAAGGGATGCTCCCGCTGGGAGAAATCTATCAGCGATTTTATCAAGCGTTTCCTTCACCCTTGCAATTTGCTCTCGTTATTTAGCTAATCCTCACTTAGTGCTTTCCTGCGAAGAGAGTCCGTGTCATCGCCGTGTTTGCACAAGAAAAAAACAGAGAGGAGTTGAGTGTAAAGCTCATCTCATAGCACCGAGCGAGGGGGGAAGAGGCAAAGCATGGAGTTCATTGTTACCTGTGCTGTTCACTTTCCGTTTGCATTCTGGCCGTTGGCTCAGACTGCTCCAAAGAAACCAGCTCTCTGCTCAGAGTGTGTGCTTGCTTGGTATGAATTAAAGTATTAACTGCCTTTTTTTTTTTTTCCTCATGGAAGCTTAACTTAATCTCCTCTTTTTAGAAAGCCTTCCCCCCCACACCTCCATACACACACTCTTGCAGGGCTTTGGAGAATTCCCTCTCCTGCACAGCCCACTAGACCATGGATACTAATTTAAGGTAATCAGCTCAGTAGCAATCGAAAGTGTGTACTCTCAGCCAGTCCCCAACCAGCCTGAGCTGGAGTGTTAACCAATAATTTGCATGTGCTGGGGGCCAGGGCTGCTTCTCTGAACCAGTCTGGCTGGCTCGGTCTCACAGTTGCGAGCGGCTCCTGGACCTCTGGGCCAGACTCTCCATCTCAGCCAGTTGCTTATACTCCCTGACAACTGGGCTTGAAAAGAACAGGGGAAAGCAAAGGGGATAAGCTGCTCGGTGCAAGGCAATCATCAAGAAAACAGTTCGATGAGAAACGGTACCCTGAGAATGAGTCCGTGGTAGCTTCATTTTCTATTAATAAGAAAATTTACATTCTCACATACACGTCGTTACATTCTCATCACAGGAACCCCTCCTCCCACTGGCGCCCCAAGTATTTTCGGTGACCTAACGGAAACTTACTGTCCAATAAATGACCCAACTCTCTCATGAGTTATGGAGGAACATTTCTGGACTTCAGAGCCTAGGGAGCCCTCACTGATGGTAAATGAGTTCCAGCAAACATTTTGTTCTTAGGCATGCAAAGGAAATGCACCAAGATGGCTCCCTGTACTAAAATTTATGCTGTGAACTCAGTGACTGCCCTGATTCTTTCCATCCTGACATATTCTACAAGAGGGTTTTATCAGCTGCACCTCTGCTAGCAATGAACTGAACATGGTCAGGGCCTCCCTCTTGAAGCTATCAGCATATTTGATTCAAAACGATCACAGTGTTTCTAAGTCCTTTATGATCCTAACTTAGAGAAATGTATTTCAGGCTTGTTATCAAGGCTGAAGGTAGGAATGGCCACCACTTCTCCCCTTACCTTACACTGTGGTCAAGGCCACAGTTGGATACATGGTTGGAGATAGGAATAGAAGGGGATAGAGAGACAGGCAAAGAAGAGGAGGGGCATATCCACATCCATCTGAGGACTCAGAATTAGGGGACCTCCATGAAAACAGAGAGCAGTGCTGGCCCCTCTTCTCTCTCTTTACTACAGCCTTCACTTCCACTGATGACACATCCCTCCTATCCTAAGGGTACAATTTTGGAGTTATGTATCGACTCAACTAATAGGTCCTTTAGTCTAAAGGACTCATCGATTCTAACTTGTTCTTTACAGAATGTAATAGACAAGACTAAAACTAGCCCAGGAAAATATATTAGCTGCCAATAGATGGCTGGCCAGAAAAATATTTGGTGTCTTCTTCAGAATCATTGGCTTGCCTGTCACAAATGATCAATAGCCCTGACATTGTATGTTGATTTTATAGTCTACAAAGCACTCTCCCTTAGATTACCTCTATTAATAATTTCAAGCATCCCTGGAAATAGAAAAAGGGGATAGATGCTCTTCATATTACCGATGGGGAAGTAGAGATGCTACAAAATTACTTGCCTGAGAGAATGCCCAAGATTATGGGACTCCAGGTTTAAAGACAAATTCCACATCCTTTCTACTATATCATGGCACTTTTGAATTTTAAAATTTGAATTTACACCAAACGTAACTTCTATCCACAAATTTCTATTATTGACTAGAACTTTGAGATTGCTCTTGACCCCCTGCCATGATGATCTAAGCCTACTCATTTCCTGCTAGAGTTCCTTCCAAAAATGGTAACCTATTTCACAGTCAAGAAATATTTATTAAAAATAAATTCTTATTACTAACAATCACTCTTCTAGGCACTAAAAGCTATACAAAGAAAAAGGCTGCCCCTGTCTTAAAAAAAAAAAAAAAGCATCAAGAAGAAGGATAAGACTTTTGTGTATAATGGTAAAATATGAATAAAATTGTAGGAAACATAAAAAACCGGACTCCCCAATGTCCCAGTGAGTGCATTCTTGCTTTGTATTATAAAATCTAATGGAATCCGTAAGCAATAATTCCATTAAATAAATATAACCTAAAAAAAATCTAGAAGTATCAAAAGCCCAAATTTCAAGATACATTACAAAGCTGTAGTAATCAAAACAGTATGGTACCAGCATGAAGATAGAAACACAGATTAACCGAACAAAATAGAGAGCCCAGAAACAAATCTTTGCTTATATGGTCAATTAATCTACACCAAAGGAGGGAAAAATGTGTAATGGGGAAAAGACAGTCTCTTCAATAAATGGTGCTAGGAATACTGGACAGCTACATGCAATAGAATGAAACTGGGCCATTTGCTCACGCCATACACAAAATAAATTCAAAATGGATTAAAGACCTAAAAGTGAGATCTGAAACCATAAAACTCCTAGAAGAAAATACAGGCAATAATTTCTTGATACCAGCTATAGAAATATTTTTCTAGATATGTGTCCTAAGGCAAGGGAAACAAAAGCAAAAGTAAACTATTGGGACTACAACTAAATATAAAGCTTTTGCACAGCAAAGGAAACCATCAACAAAATGACAAGGTAACCTACCACATTGGAGAAAATATTTACAAATGATATATATGATAAGGAGTTAAAATCCAAAATACATAAAGAAAATAAACAATTCAACACCCCAAATGTAATTAATCCAATTAAAAAGTGGGCAACGGACCTGAACAAACATTTTTCCAAAGCGATACAGATGGCCAACAGACACATGGAAAGATGATCAACATCACTCATCATCAGGCAAACAAATCAAAACCACAAGAAATAACAAATGTTGGTGAGGATGTGGAGAAACGGAATCCTCCTGCCCCATTGGTGAGAATGCAAACTTGTACAGCCACTGTGGAAAAGAGTACAGAGGTTCCTCAAAAGATTAAAAATAGAATTACCATAGTATCCAATAATTCCACTACTGGGTATTTACCCAAAGAAAACAGAAACAGAAATTTGAAAAGATACAGCACATATAGATATATATATCTATATGTATATATAGATATATATATACATTGTGTGTGTGTGTGTGTGTGTGTGTGTGTGTGTGTGTGTGTGTGTGAATGATGGAATATTACTCAGGCATAAAAAAGAATGAAAGCCTACCATTTGCAACAACATGATGGACCTACAGGGTGTAATGCTAAGTAAAACAGTTCAGACAGAGAAAGAAAAATACATCATTTTGTTCATGTGTGGAATTTAAGAAACAAAAGAAAGAAAAAGAGACAGAGAAACACGTACACCACTATAGAGAACAAACTGGTGGTTCCCAGAGGAGAGATGGGTGGAGGGTAGGGTAAAATAGATGAAAGAGGTAGGGGATGAAGAACACACTTATCTTGATGAGCACTGAATAGTGTATAGAACTGTTGGATCATTATATCGTGTACCTGAAACTAACATGACAGTATAGGCTTCCAAAAAAACATATAAACTGGTACAAAGAACCCAGATAATAGGTGAGAAAGTGTATCGGGATTTATACAGTGCTTACACATATCATATAATAGCTAATTTTTACCAAGCACTTATTTTGTGCCAAGAACCTAAGTATTTCACAGATTTTTTTTTTCTTTAGCCTACAGGCTTTTGTTTAGTGTGGATACCAATAAACAGGTCTTTTCTATGGGCATTTTTTTTTTTTTTTAAAGAGAGATCACAAGTAGGCAGAGAAGCAGGCAGAGAGAGAGGGAGAAGCAGGCTCCCTGCTGTGCAGAGAGCCTGATGTGGTGCTCGATCCCAGGACCTTGAGATCATGACCGGAGCTGAAGGCAGAGGCTTAACCTACTGAGCCACCCAGGTGCCCCAGTATTTCACAGATTTAATTTTCTTTAATCCTCACAACAAACTTTGAGTAGGGTGCTACAATTATCTCCATGTTACAGATGACAAAACAAAGGCACAGATGTACTTCATCTCTTCCCAAGTCTATACAGTTCAAATCCATACAGTCTAGTTCCTGTGACTGTGCTCTTAAGAGTACAAGATGCATTGTTCACTTTAATCCTATACTAACCTTCTGAGAGAGGCATTATGTGCTTATTTTGTAAATGAAGACACTGAGGTTTGGAGAAGTTAGGGTACTTAACCAAGAAAGAACACAGAGCCTGTAAGTTGAGGAGCTGGGAAGATTCTCCATATCCAGTGATTCAGTGCACAGCTCCTCAATCCAAGGACACAAGGTCTCATGGCCCGGGTGGCCAAAGAGTTATTTTATGATTAATAAATATTTATTCCCTATGTATTCTTGACGATGACAAATTCACATCATACCTACTACTTCTCAGATTATTCTAAGGGAGAATTGAGGAGGATATTCCTCTCACCTCAGAAATCAGATCCTCACATACAAGCACATTAAAAAAAAAAAACTAGTAATGATCTAAGAACTATAGAATCTTTAAGCAAAACGCCAGTAAATTGAGACTCGTATCTAGCAAGTATAATCAAGAGGGCATTATGCAGATTAGGGTGCAATATTCATCACGGTAAGGTGAGATTAGAAAGTTGTACAGTAATTACTTCATAAAGATTGCTGGGTTGTCACACGCACTAATTACATGGGATCGGCGGACTTATGAGCAATCCCTTTGTCTCTAAGTGAAGGTGTAAGTGTGAGCATCAGGGAAATAGTTCTTGGGAGAAAAAGATTAGAGGAAATCCAGCATCTGTGTGAAAATATTCTTAAGAAAGACATTTGTCATTTATCCATCAGAGAAGCCAAATAATCACCTACCTACATCCCAGACACAACATTGGTACGTAATTTTTGGTGGTCTTCTCCCCTCTGCATTCGAGGAGGCTTTAGTCAGAAAGGGACAGTAAAAGTAACTGTTTGAAACACTGGATTATTTAATGGACAGCCTTGGCAGCGTCAGACTGGAGTCGAAAGGTAAGTTCTAGAAACCCTTGAAAGGAGTGTAATTCACAAGTACATTGATTAGAGAGCAAGGAGGCAAATGGACCAAAAGTTGAAGGGACATAAAAAAACAGGAGCCTCAGGCTGGCACCTGGCTTCCTTCTCCAGGAGAGAACCATGAGGTCTCCTTCCCGTCCTCCCCTGCTGGATTTAATGGTGTCAGTTCAGGGGCAGCGTAGATGTGGAAAGCTAGTGAAATCAGATCTGTGTGGTACCCCACTTCAGTCCTTTGAAATCACTGCAATTTCTCCTGTTTGATATTCTGTTTTTTTCTACTGTTGAGCATGAAACCCCTGAGATGGAAAGAGTCCATTTTCACTCACCTTTGGGAACAACTGGGAGGAAGAGGGGGGGACTCTGGCCCAAACCACAGCAGTCTTGGGGGGAAGAAAACCACAGTGGATAGAAAGGACAGTGGAAGATTTAAATCTGAAGACGCTTTCAGTTTCTGGAACATTATGAAGGAGGAAGAAAGGAGGGGAAGCTGGCTTGATCGAAGCGAAGGCTTGAAGGCTGACCAAGAGCATTGATTGCACAGGTACCAAGCAGCTATGTTAGATGCTGAGGGCATGGTAAGGAATTAAACAGGGGAGATCCATGTCTTGAGGGACCTTCCTGTCTCAGGACACAGGGCACTCATGAGACCAAGAGGAGGAAACACTTGAATGTACTCATTAGACTATGAACGCTTCTTCACACTCCGATTTTCCTCCTTCCCTTCATCCTTTTGTCATATCCAAGTTTTGGTGTTTGGGACACTGTTGCAGCTCGGGAGCTGTGTAGCACCCAGATAGTTTTCAGAGACACAACAAGCACCCCCAAGTGCAGAGAAGGCAAAAATTTCTCTAGGGCCTTGCCTCTCTGATTACTTCTTTAGGTCCCCAGGTCACCAGGACCATCTTTATCCCTGACATTGGCCCCAAATCTCTTATCACTAACCATGAGGTATATTAATTAAGTGAAAATGGCCAGGTGCGTGACAGTGTGCATAGGAATTAACATTTGTATTAATAATAATAACCAAATAATTAAAAAAAAAAGCTCAGTCCTGCTTTCTTAGGAAGGAGGCATCTAGAATCACTTTTGCTTTGGAAGGGGAAAGGATGGCTCTAGACGGGAATGGGATTAAAGGAAGGCTTTGATCATTTACACTTCTGTACTTTTTGAGTTTTGTACCATATGAGGACAAAAAAAATTTTTTAAATTCAAATCTCTCCTCGTTCTGATCTCAAAAGTTCCCTTCCTCACTCTGAGAGGCTGATCTAGTTAAAACAGTTACCACTTATGTGTAAATTATCCATCAACATAGAAGTCTTGTGGGTATTATCTGTATTTCAAAAAATTTGGTAGGGCGCCTGGGTGGCTCAGTGGGTTAAGCCGCTGCCTTCGGCTCAGGTCATGATCTCGGGGTCCTGGGATCGAGTCCCACATCGGGCTCTCTGCTCAGCAGGGAGCCTGCTTCCCTCTCTCTCTCTCTCTCTCTGCCTGCCTCTCCATCTACTTGTGATTTCTCTCTGTCAAATAAATAAATAAAATCTTTAAAAAAAAATTTGGTATTTGTGGAATGTGGGAATATTGAAGAACGTTTTTTGAACAGGGAGCGATTCAAATACCCGGGGAAGAAGCTCTCATTGTCAGTCAGACAGAGCTGTTTGAATCCTAATTATTTCACTTTTATAGATTGTGTGACTATAAGAACTTCCTAAGCTTCCCAAGACTATCTTGAAAAGCAGGGATTTTAACAACTACTTCATGGGATTGTGATAGGAATAAACAACACAGTAGATACAAAGCTCTCTGCACAATGCCCGGTACACGGTCAGGGTTCAGTACTCTCTCATTTCTTCTTCTGCATTTATATTTTCCCAAACAAGACCAAGGAGAAGTAATACAAGTAACATCAGCAGTGCATGGATATATAGTTCCAGACCTATTTTCCTTTATTCTTGTGAATGGCTTTATAAGTGATTCACAGTTGATGGGCGAGGCAATGGGGTACAGATGGCAAGCACAGTGTTTTCCCTATTAGTTCAATTCAGTGTATTTCACTGAGTGTCTCTGGTATGCTAAGCATTGTTAAGTGTTGGGGGCATCACAGGGAGAGCACAGTGGTTTTAAATAAAGTGATCAGTTAGGGCCTCACTGATCAGGACACATTTAGCAAAGACCTGAAGGAGGTAAGAGAGTGAGCCACTGCATCTGACATTGGAAAAGTAAAGCCTTAATGATTCATCAGGAATTCTTTGAGTCATCTTTGTAATATATACACATAAAGTTACTAACCACAAACTCCTGATTTTAAATCATGCAGAAATAGAGTCATAGATGAGCAGTGGAATACAAGGTCTCAAAACTCCCAATTTAATATGTTTCCCAGCTCCAAGCACATGAGCCAAAGGCCTTAATATGTTCCTCTCATCTCTATTCTGTAGGACCTTTTCCAGTGGTAGCATAAACAGTGTCATTCTTAATGGAATTTTCCCAAGCTTCTAAGTTCTAGCCTGCAACTAGAACTTTGTTGTAGAGCTCTAAAGTCACTGGGGGAAAAAATACCCCTGTGGTATTGTAAGGGAATTCTCTGGCATTGGAGAAAATACTATGACCAACAATGGTACATTCATGAGAGTCAATTAACATTAGCTTCAGCACTTACAGTGATGGGGAACTTGCTACTTCTGATGGCACTTCATTCTCTTCTCTGCTCTAATTATAAGAATCTTTCTGAATAAAAATCTGCCTTAACTGAGGAGGAGCCAAGATGGTAGAAGAGTAGCAGACTGAGATGACATTAGGTCACAGGAGTTCAGCTAGATAGTTACCAAACCATTCCAAACACCTAAAAACCCAACAGGAGATAGAAGAGAAGAAGAACAGCAATTCTAGAAGCAGAAAATCGACCACTTTCTGAAAGGTAGGACCTGAGGAGAAGTGAATCCAAAGCGATGGGAAGATAGACTGTGGCGGGAGGGGCCGGCTCCTGGCAAGTGGCGGATCAACAGAGCACAAAATTTGAACTTTTAAAAGTCTGCTTCCCTGAGGGACATTGCTCCAAAGACTAAGCAGGGTGGAGCCCTTGCAGGGACAGTGTGGTCTCACGTCCCACAGGGTCACAGAAGGATCGGGGGTGTCTGAGTGTGGCAGAGCTTGCAGGTATCAGAGCAAGGAAGCCAGCTTTAGAGACGGAGTTGAGGAGTGAGCTCTCAGCTTGGGGCTACCTTAAACTGTGATCCAGGAACAGTCAGGCCACTGTCTTTGAGTGGCAGATCCGGGGAGACTCACCTTTCTTCTCTGGAGGCAGGAATCTGCTGGGTTTGGAGACTCCAAATGGGGCTGTGTGCCAGAGAGAGAAATGCTCGGTCACAGGCCGGGTGAGTATGGAGTGTGCCCAGAGACTAGGGAGACAGGAGTGATTGAACGCTTTTCTCCGAGGGCGCACTGGGGAGTGGGGCCCTGAGCTCTCCACTCCTCCAGGCTGGAGACTGGGAGGCCGCCATTTTCATTCTCCTCCTCCAGAGCTTTATGGAAAGCTTTCAGGGAACAAAAGCTCGGGAGAGCAAACCCAAGCAGATTACTTAGCCCAGCCCCTGGCAAGGGCGGTGCAATTCTGCCTCAGGCAAAGACACTTGAGGATCACTACAACAGGTACCTCCTGCGGAAGATCAGCAAGAAATCCAGCCAAGACCAAGCTCACTGATCAGGGAGAACAGCGGAATTTCAGAGGAAGGCAAAGCAAAGCAGGGAATTCATGGCTTTCTCCCCATGATTCTTTAGTCTTGCAAAGTTAATTAAATTTTTTTAATCTTATTTTTTTCTTATTCTAGTTTTTTAAACTTTTCCTCTTTCCTCTTTTAACAATTTTTAACTAGTTTTTCTTAACAATACCTTTCTAAAAAAATCTGGGGCGCCTGGGTGGCTCAGTGGGTTAAGCCGCTGCCTTTGGCTCAGGTCATGATCTCAGGGTCCTGGGATCGAGTCCCGCATTGGGCTCTCTGCTCGGCAGGGAGCCTGCTTCCCTCTCTCTCTCTCTCTGCCTGCCTCTCCATCTACTTGTGATTTCTCTCTGTCAAATAAATAAATAAAATCTTAAAAAAAAATCTTTTTAAACCTTCAGTATTACAATCGTATTTTATCTTTCATTGTGTCTAACTTTATTTTTTGTATACATATAGGTATTTTTTTTCTAAAAATTTTTTGGGATAAAATTTCTTCTAATAGATCAAAATACATCCTAAATCTAACACAGGTCTTTGTTCTAGTCTCCTGCCTGAGTAATTTCTCTCCACTTTCTTTTTCTTTCTTTTTCCAACCAACTTATCTTATCTATTACTTTTTTAGGATTTTTTTTTAAAAATTCATCTTTACAGTCATTCCATACCTTCATTATGTTTGCCTTTATTTTTGTATATATCAAAGTTTTCCTATCTTTAAAATTTTGGAAGGTAGCTTCTTCTAAGAGACAAAAGTAAACCCAAAACCAAGTGGGTGGCTTTATTCTATTCACCAGTCCAATATATATATACATATATGTGTACTTTAAAAAAATTTTTTTAAACTTCTTTTAACCTTCTTTCTTCTCCCCCCGATGTCAGGTCTCTTCTGATTTGGCTAGCATATATTTTTCTGGAGCCTTTGCTGCCCTTTTAGTATTTTATTCTCTTGTTCATATATTCGTATCTGGATAAAATGACAAGGCAGAAAAATGCACCACAAAAAAAATAACAAGAGGCAGTACCAAAGGCTAAGGACCTAATTAATATGGACATTGGTAATATATCAGATCTAGAGTTCAGAATGATGATTCTCAAGATGCTAGCTGGGCTTAAAAAAAGGCATGGAAGATATTAGAGAAACACTGTATGAAGAAATAAAAACCCTTCCCATAGAAATAAAAGAACTAAAATCTAACGAAGCTGAAATCAAAAAAGCTATTAATGAGGTGCAATAAAAAATGGAGGCTCTTACTGCTAGGATAATGATGCAGAAGAGAGAATTAGTGATATAGAAGACCAAATGATGGAGAATAAAGAAGCTGAGCAGAAGAGAAACAAACAACTACTGGACCACAAGGGGGGAATTCAAGAGATAAGTGATACCATAAGACAAAACAATATTAGAATAATTGGGATTCCAGGAAAAAATAGAGAGAGTGGGGGCAGAAGGTATACTGGAGTAAATTATTGTAGAGAATTTCCCTAATATGGCAGAGGGAACAAGCATCAAAATCCAGGAGGCACAGAGAACTCCCCTCAAAATCAATAAAAAATAGGTCCACATCCCATCATCTAATAGTAAAACTTACAAGTCTTAGCGAAAAGGAGAAAATCCCGAAACCAGCCTGGGACAAGAAGTCTGTAACATATAATGGTAAAAATATTAGATTGGCAGCAGACTAATCCACAGAGACCTGGCAGGCCAGAAAGAACTGGCATGATATATTCAGAGCACTAAATGAGAAAAAACATGCAGCCAAGAATACTATATCCAACTAGGCTATCATTGAAAATAGAAGGAGAGATTAAAAAGCTTCCAGGACAAACAAAACCTAAAAGAATTTGTAAACACCAAACACTTCCTACAGGAAATATTGAAAGGGGTTCTATAAGCAAAGAGAGAGCCTAAAAGGAGTAGATCAGAAAGGAACAGAGACAATATACAGTAACAGTCACCTTACAGGCAATACAGTGGCACTAAATTCATATCTCTCAATAGTTACCCTCAATGTAAATGGGCTAAATGCCCCATTCAAAAGATACAGGGTATCAGAATGGATTAAAAAACAAAACCCATCAATATGCTGTCTACAAGAAACTCATTTTAGACCCAAAGACTCCTCCAGATTTAAAGTGATGGGATGGAAAAAAATTTACCATGCTAATGGACATCAGAAGAAAGCTGGGTTGGCAATCCTTATATCAGATAAATTAGATTTTAGCCAAAGACTATAAAAAGAGATGAGAAAGGACACTATATCATAATCTAAGGGTCTGTCCAACAAGAAGATCTAACAATCTTAAATATCTATGCCCCTAACATGGGAGAAGCCAACTATATAAACCAATTAGTAACAAAATCAAAGTAACACATCTAAAATAAAACAATAATAATAGTTGGGGACTTTAACACCCCTCTCACTGAAATGGACAAATCATCCACACAAAAGAACAAAAAGGAAATAAAGGCCTTAAATGACACACTGGACCAGATGGACATCATAGATATACTCAGAACATTCCATCCCAAAGCAAGAGATTACACATTCTTCTTTAGTGTACATGGAACATTCTCCAGAGCAGATCACATCCTGGGCCACAAATCAGGTCTCAAACATTACCAAAAGATTGGGATCATTCCCTGAATAGTTTCAGACCACAATGCTCTGAAGCTAGAACGCAATCACAAGAGGAAGGTTGGAAAGAACTCAAATACATGGAGGCTAAAGAGCATCCTACTAAAGAATGAATGTGGGGCGCCTGGGTGGCTCAGTGGGTTAAGCCTCTTCCTTCGGCTAGGGTGATAATCTCAGGGTCCTGGGATTGAGTCCTGCACTGGGCTGTCTACTGGGCAGGGAGCCTGCTTCCTCCTCGCTCTCTCTCTCTCTCTCTCTCTCTCTGCCTACCTCTATGCTTACTTGTGGTCTGTCTCTGTCAAATAAATAAAATCTTAAAAAAAAAAAAGAATGAATGGGTCAAGGAGGAAATTAAAGAAGAATTGAAAAAATTCATGGAAACAAATGAAAATGAAAACACAACTGTTCAAATCTGTGGGACAGGCAAAAGCGGTCTTGAGAGGAAAGTATATAGCGATACAACCTCTTCTCAAGAAACAAGAAAAGTCTCAAGTACACAACGTAACCCTACACCTAAAGGAGCTGGAAAAAGAACAGCAAAGAAAGCCTAAACCCAGCAGGAGAAGAGAAATAATAAAGATCAGAGCAGGAATCAATGAAATAGAAACAAACAAACAACAACATTAGAACAAATCAACAAAACTAGGAGCTGGTTCTTTGAAAGAATTAATAAGATTGATAAACCCCTGGCCAGACTTATCAAAAAGAAAAAAAAAAAGGACCCAAATAAATAAAACCATGAATGAAAGAGGGGAGATCAAAACCAACACCATAGAAATACAAACAATTATAAGAATATATTATAAGCAACTATATGCCAGCAAATTTCACAATCTGAAGAACTGGATGCATTGGACTATCACGAAATGGATGCATTCCTAGAGACATATAAACTACCACAACTGAACCAGGAAGAAACAGAAAACCTGAACAGACCAATAACCAGTAAGGAGATTGAAGCAGTCATCAAAAATCTCCCAACAAACAAGAGCCTAGGGCCAGATGGCTTCCCAGGGGAGTTCTACCAAACATTTAAAGAAGAATTAATACCTGTTCTCCTGAAACTCTTCCAAAAAATAGAAGTAGAACTAAAACTTCCAAACTCATTTTATGAGGCCAGCATTACCTTAATCCCAAAACGAGACAAAGATCCCATCAAAAAAGAGAATTACAAACCAATATCCTTGATGAACACAGATGTGAAAATTCTCACCAAAATACTAGCCAATAGGATCCAACAGTACACTGAAAGGATTATTCACCACGACCAAGTGGGATGTATTCTTGGGCTGCAAGTTTGGTTCAACATCCACAAATCAATCAATGTGATACAATACAGTAATAAAAGAAAGAACAAGAACCATATGATACTCTCAATAGATACTGAAAAAGCATTTGACAAAGTACAGCATCCTTTCTTGATCAAAACGCTTCAAAGTATAGGGATAGAAGGTACATACCTCAATATCATCAAAGCCATCTATGAAAAACCCACAGCGAATATCACTCTCAATGGAGAAAAACTGAGAGCTTTTCTGCTAAAGTCAGGAACATGCAGGGATGTCCACTATCACATTGCTATTCAACATAGTACTAGAAGTCCTAGCCTCAGCAATCAGACAACAAAAAGAAATTAAAGGCATCCAAATTGGCAAAGAAGAAGTCAAACTATCACTCTTTGCAGATGTTATGATACTTTATGGGGAAAACCCAAAAGACTCCACTCCAAATCTGCTAGAACTTGTACAGGAATTCAGTAAAGTGTCAGGATATAAAATCAATGCACAGAATTCAGTTGCATTTCCATATGCCAACAACAAGACAGAAGAAAGAGAAATTAAGGAGTCGATCCCATTTACAATTACACCCAAAACCATAAGATACATAGGAATAAACCTAACCAAAGAGTCAAAAAATCTGTACTCAGAAAACTATAAAGTACTCATGGAAGAAATCGAGGAAGACACAAAGAAATACGAAAATGTTCCATGCTCATGGATTGGAAGAACAAATATTGTCAAATTGTCTATGCTACTTAAATCAATCTACAGGTTTAATGGAGTCCCTATCAAAATCCCATCCATTTTTTTTCAAAGAAATGGAACAAATAATCCTAAAATTTATATGGGACCAGAAAGGACCTCGAATAGCCAGAGAAATGTTGAACAAAGAAAGCCAAAGTTGGTGGCATCACAATTCCAGACTTTAAGGTCTATTACAAAGCTGTCTTCATCAAGACAGTATGGTACTGGCAGAAAAACGGACACATAGATCAATGGAACAGAATAGAGAGCCCAGGAATGACCTTCAACTCTGTGGTCAACTAATCTTTGACAAAGCAGGAAAGAATATCCAATGGAAAAATGGTGTTGGGAAAATTGGAAAGCCACATGCAGAAAAATGGAACTGGATGATTTTGTAACACCACACACAAAAATAGACTCAAAATGGATGAAAGACTTCAATGTGAGACAGGAATCCATCAAAATCCTTGAGAAGAACACAGACAGCAACCTCTTTGATCTCAGCTGCTGCAAATACTTCCTAGAAACATCGTCAAAGGCAAGGGAAGCAAGGACAAAAATGAACTATTGGGACTTCATCAAGATCAAAAGCTTTTGCACAGCAAAGGAAACAATTAGCAAAAAGGACATACCAGATAAAGGGCTAGTATCCAAAATCTATAAAGAACTTATCAAACTCAACACCCAAAGAACAAATAATCCAATCAAGAAATGGGCAGAGGACATGAACAGACATTTCTGCAAAGAAGACATCCAGATAGCCAAGAGACACATGAAAAAGTGCTTCACATCACTCAGCATCAGGGAAATAGAAATCAAAACCACAATGAGGGGGCGCCTGGGTGGCTCAGTGGGTTAAAGCCTCTGCCTTCAGCTCAGGTCATAATCCCAGGGTCCTGGGATTGAGCCCCACATCGGGCTCTCTGCTCAGCAGGGAGCCTGCTTCCCTCCCTCTGTCTGCCTGCCTCTCTGCTTACTTGTGATATCTCTCTGTCAAATAAATAAATAAAATCTTAAAAAAAACAAAACAAAACACCACAATGAGATACCTCCTCACACCAGTCAACATGGCTAAAATTAACAAGTCAGGAAATGACAGATGCTGGCGAGGATGCAGAGAAAGGGGAACCCTCCTACACTGTTGGTGGGAATGCAAGCTGGGGAAGCCCCTCTGAAAAACAGCATGGAGGTTGCTCAAAAAGTTGAAAATAGAGCTACACTAGGACCCAGCAATCACACTACTGGGGATTTACCCTAAGATACAAATGTAGTGTTTGAAGGGGCATATGCACCTGCATGTTTATAGCAGCAATGTCCACAATAGCCAAACTATGGAAAGAACCTAGATGTCCATCAACAGATGAATGGATAAAGAAAATGTGATTGTGTGTGTGTGTGTGTGTGTGTGTGTGTGTGTGTGTGTGTGTATAATGGAATACTGATATGAGGCATTTGAGAGGCAAAGTGGGGAGTTTGGGGGGTAGGGAAGGAAAAAATGAAACAAGATGGGATCAGGAGGGAGACAAACCATAAAAAACTCTTAATCTCACAAAACAAGCTGAGGGTTGCTGGGGGTAGTGGGGTAGGCAGAGGGTGGTCGGGTGATGGACATTGGGGAGGGTATGTGCTATGGTGAGTGCTGTGAAGTGTGTAAGCCTGACAATTCACAGACCTGTACCCCTGGGGCTAATAATAGATTATATGTTAATAAATTTTTTAAAAAATCTGCCTTATTCTATTTTTATTTTTTAACGATTTTATCTATTTGACAGAGAGGGAAGGAGAGAGCACAAGTAGGGGGAGTGGCAGAGGGAGAAGGGTATATGCTCCCTGCTGAGTAGGGAGCCCCATGCCGGGCTCGATTCCAGGACCATGGGATCATGACCTTTGCAGAGGGCAGACGCTTAATCAACTGAGCCACCCAGGTGCCCCAGGCTTATTCTAACTTTAAAACTTGTCTCTTGCTTTTTAGTTAAATAAGTAGCTCACATTACAGCTGTATTTATCGAACGTCTTCTATGTCGAGTGTTGAGGGTATATTTTGTTAAGTGTAAGGCAAGTAAGTATGAAGACTGAGATCCTGGCCTCAACAAGCCTGCACTCCATTCAGACATCAAGAACATATGTCTACTTCCTCCTCCTGACAGCTGTTCACAAAATACTAGAGACAATGATTATGTTTCTTCCAAGTCTTCTCTCTCTTTTTTTTTTTGCTAGAAATGTCTCCAGAGTCTTCAACCATTCTGATTATTATCAACAGTATATTTATGTAAAAGGAACTCCCAAATATGAGGCAAAATAAAATACAAGAAACTGGAATTCAGAAATGATTCTCTTGATGCTAACTTCTCACACATATTCAATTTAATACGTTATGATTTCTGTATAGCTATCTGAAGCAATATTATAAATCTTACAGGAAAATTAATTTAAGGTTGTGACTATTCAGCTTTTCTCATTTACATAATGACAATCTGGGTATTATGTTCTTTTATAAGAAAATACAGTGAGATTGGTATTGGTACTTATACACAGTTTATAGACTGGAACACTGGTATAAAGACCCACATACTTGACTGGAATGTGTCAGTGTGAGTGTAGGAGGTGATATGGGGGGAGGCAAGGAGGCTTTCTACAAAGTAAGATCTGCAATGTGCTTGAATACACTTAACTTAAAGAATGAATAGATTTTCTCTTTCCAGATCTAGTACTTTCAAATGCAGAAGAGATGGAAAATTCAGAAAATTCAGCACTTCTGGAAATAATGTGGAAAAAGAATACTGACTTACATCCTCTAACACCTGATACCCAATAATAAAATGAAATACAGGAAACAAGAGTCTCTACAAAAACTTATGACTTTTCTTCTACTTTAAGTGGCTCTAAAAATGTTTCTAAAGTCACTTTGTGACCAAGATTAAATAATGGATCATCACCTGAGTAAAGGAGAATTTTAAATATGTGTCTTAAGAACAGCAAACAAGAGGTTCTAATTGTATTTGTAAAGACTTAAAATTTTTAAAATTTTAAAATGATCTATATATGTATATATATATTTATTATTGTGAGATATAATTAACATATAACACTGTATAAGTTTAAGATGTACAACATGTTTAAAAAAACATATAATTCACCCGTTTTACTTTATAGTAGAATTTTCTAATTAGTTCCCCTCATAAATTTTGTTCCTTCACCTACAAATGCACCTCCAACATACAAATAATCAGGACAAGAAATAGGAGATGATCTGTTTCTGTTATTGCTTTCAGATTTTTGGCTTTACCTTCCTGATGTTTCCACCTCAGTCCACAAAAAACAACAAATAAGAACTACATCATTTTATTCTTGGACATTTGTATTTTAGGAAGAGAAGAAAGAAATTAAAAAAAAAACTTTGAGTAACATAGAAAAAGTGTTTTTATTATAATGCAATACATGCATCCATTAAAAAAAAAAACCCTCATTTTCTGCAAAATCACACGCTATAAAAAAGCAAAACCTTTAAGAAAAATCTGAAGGATAGATCACTTCAAACCCAAGGAAGTTTATAACCAGAATACAAACAAAAATCATAATCGGTACCTAGAGAGACTTCTCAGGTTGCCCAGGCAGGTTAGCATGGATGAAGACTGCCACAGTGAATGTTATTAAAAAATAAATAAAAATAAATTACAAAACAACAATAAAGTAGAGTGGAAATACAGGCTCCAGTCAATGGAGCTGACTAGTGGGAACTGAAAGGAGGGATTCAGATTGGGGTTCTCAGTCAGTTGAGCTGCTAGGCATTGAAAGTGCCAAAAACCACAGGCTACATATGCACAAGGGTGGTCTACATCGCTCCATGAAGAAGGCACTGAGCTGAAGATTTTTAATTTCTTTCTTACTGGAGATTATTCTACTCCAGTAATCTGGCTTCCCTAGCCGAGAACAATCTATATATAAAACAGATGATTTCTGTATATACAAGTATTTCCCTGTGTATCCATCACATACCAACTCATTCTCATTGTAGGACCACGCGTTTGAGTGTTATAGCAGATATGTCTTATGTATATGTATCATATACATATATATGTGTATATATAAAAATACTTCTGGAAAAAATGTTTAATGAAGAGATAATGATAAGAAATCTAAAATAATATGATGAGTATGGAATTTGGAAGGCACATGTCTTAGTAAATTCATGCTTTTCTTTCTAAACATAATTATTGTTAAAATAATAATATAAGGCTAATACCAAGAAAGAATATGAATATTTTTCCCAATGTACTTCAGAAGGAGTATAAAGAAACTGCAACCCATGTTAGTACCAAAGTGAATGCTAGCTGGGAGAGAAGAAGATGGATTTCAGAACGAGAATGCACATGTTATCTGTGGCTCATCCACTGATATCAACAATGTTGGAAACTAATACAGTAACTATCAGTAGAACAAAAAATTAGAGGCTCCAAAGTAAGATGGAAATCAATGTCCTCAGCACCAACATGCTCTCATAACCTGGTATTGACCCCACCTTATACATTAGATTATGCTCTTTTTTTTTTCCAAAAAGAAAATTGCCTCCATATATACACAAATATAAAGATTGTAGATATTTAGAAATCACAATATGTGAAAAATATGATGTCAAAAAGTATAACAAATGCACTTTGATTAGTTATTATGTATAAGGCATTATTAATTTCTTGTATGTATTAAAACTAACACCCACAATTACCTCATGAAGTAGATTTTATTATTCTGTTCATTTTACAAATGAAGAAACTTAAGGTTCAAAAGTTTAATTAGACTTTCATTTCTGTCCAAGAGGGAGCAGGGATAAGATTTGCCTTCCCATTTGAAACAACTGAAGAAATAGATAAAATATATAGGAAAAGTAGTTTTCAAAACAGAATGTTAATCACGTGTGTGTGTGTGGTGTGTGTGTGTGTGTGTGTGTGTGTGTGTGTGTGTGTATTATATGATTATATCATTATATATTTATTTGGTACCAGGAAGTGCAGTGCTTCTCTAACAAGTACCTAAAAATGTAGCAGGGGCTTTGGAATTGGGTAAGAGATAAATGCTAAAAGAATCTTGAGGCATATGACAGAAAATGTGTAGTTTGCCTTAAAGAGACGGTTGATAGAAATACAGCCATTAAATGTGATTTTGGTCAAAGTTGGGATGAATGTGAGGAGTAGAGTAGAGAAAGCTTCTATTATTTCAGAGAATACATACATTATCAACAAAATAGTGGTGAGCATGTGAATGCTAAGGTGGGTCCTAGTGAGGTCTCAGAAGGAAATAAGAAATATGTTAGAATAGAAACTGGAAGGATATTTGTTATAAAATGACAGAAAATGGGACAGAACTGTGTTCTAATATTGGGTGAAAAGTAGAACTTGTAAGAGATGAATTTGGATATTTACCTGGGGAGATTTCCAAGAAAAGTGTGTAAAGTGAACCCTGGTTTCTCTTTTCTACTTATAAAAATACCTAAAAATGTGGTCTGGCTTTGGAGTTGGCAAATAGGGAGAGACTAGAAGAGTTTTGAAGTGCATTATGGAAAAAAGTCTGGATTGCCTTGAAGAGAAAGTCAGTAGAAATATGGACGTTACAGAGGATTCTGTGAAGATCAGAAAGAAGAGAGGTGGGCTGCAGAGGAAGCTTCCATTGTCTTTACATACATCGCCAGGAATGGAATGTTGCTAGAAATATGAATGTTAGAGGTGATTCTGGTGAGATCTCAGAAATGAGGAAGATATTTTTGGTCATGGGAGGAAAGGTATTCCTTGTTATAAAGTGGCAGACATCTTGACAGATCCATGTTCTAGTGTTGGGTAGGAGGTACAACTTGTAAACAATGAACCTGGATATTAACTGAAGGAATTTCCAAGCACAGTGTGGAAAGTGTGGTCTGGTTTCTCCTTGATGCTTTTAGTAAAATAATAGATATAGAAAATATTACGTGATCTACAAAAAGCTTCTAGAACTAATGAGTATACTCAGCAAATCTGCACCATTTACTACTTACAATAGTGTCAAAAACACGTCATACTTGAGGTAATTCTGACAATATGCGTGCAAGACCTGTACCTGAAAACAATTTTTTTTTTAAATACTGTTGAAGGAAGTTTTAGAAAACCAACATCAACTGAGAGATAAAACTCGATACTAACTTGCTGATTCTCTCCAACTCGATCTTTAGATTCAACAGAATCCCAATAAAAATCCTAGCAGATATATTTTTGTAGAAATCGACAAGCTGATTCTAGACATCTTCTGAAAACAACAGACGACCTAGAAGTGCCAAAACAACTTTAAAAAGAACAATGCTGGAGAAATTACTTTCTTTATCTGACTTCAAGATTTATAACAAAGCTAAGGTAATCATGTCAGTATAGTATTGGCATAAATGTAAGTAAACAGATCTATAGAACAGAAAAGAGATACCAAAAATAGACCTATACATAAATAGTCGATTGATTTTTAACAGATGCAAAGGCAGTTCGGTAGAGAAAAGATAAATCTTTTCACAAAAGAGGCTGGAATGACTGGAAAGCCATATGTGAAAAAACCAAACCCAAACAATAAAACCCTTGATCTATAGCTTGCATCATATATAAAAAATTAATCTGAAGTGGATCACAGACGTAAAGGAAAAACTTAAGGCATAACATTGTCTAGAAAAAAAAAAAGAAGACAGACCTTAATATCTTGGTTAGGCAAAGTTTTCTTAGATAAAACAGCAAAAGCACAATCCAAAGGATAAAAACTAATAAACTTGACTTCATCAAATTTAACATTCTTCTCTGCAAAAAAACAGTTAAGAGAATGAGAAAGTAAGCCACAGACTGGCAAAAAATATATGTAAATCACATATATGATAAAGGACTTGCATCCGACTATTAAAAAAATTTGCAACTCAGTAACAAGAAAACAAACAACCTGATTAATAAATGGGTAAAATATTTGCATAGTCATTTTACCAAAGAAAATAAACATAAACAAATAAACACATGGAGAGATGCTCAACGTCTTTAATCACCAGGGAAATGCAAATTCAAACCACAATTAGAAACTACTACACACAAATCAGAATGTCAAAAATTAAAATGACTGACCATACCAAGAGTTGGCAAGGATGTGGATTTACTAGAATTCTTGTCTGCTGCTGTTGGGAATTTAAAATAATTCAGTGCCTTAGAAAAGAGTTGGGCAATATCTTAAAAGTTACACATCCATGAAGAAAGGGGAACCCTCTTACACTGTTGGTGGGAAAGCAAGCTAGTACGGTCACTCTGGAAAACAGCATGGCGGTTCCTCGAGATGTTAAAAATAGAACTACCCTATGATCCAGCAATTGAACTAATAGGCATTTACCCCAAACATACAGATATAGTGAAAAGAAGGGGCACATGCACCTCAATGTTCATAGCAGCAATGTTCACAATAGCTGAACTGTGGAAGGAGCCAAGGTGTCTTTCAACAGATGAATGGATAAAAAAGATATGGTCCATATATACAATGGAATATTACTCAGCCATTAGGAAGGATGAATACCCAATTTTTAGATCAACATAGATGGAACTGGAGGGGATTATGCTGAGTGAAATAAGTCAGGCAGAGAAGGACAATTACCATATGTTTTCATTCATATGTGGAACATAGGGAATTGGGCAGCAGACCACAGGGGAAGGGAAGGAAAACTGAATGGGAAGAAATCAGAGAGGAAGAAAAACCATGAAAGACTCTGGACTCTGGGAACCAAACTGAGGGTTACGGAAGGGAGGGGGTCGGGGAATGGGGTAACTGGATGATGGGTATTAAGGAGGGCATGTGTTGTGATGAGCACGGGTTGTTATACGCAACTCATGAATCCTTGAACACTACATCAACAACGAATGATGTACTGTATGTTGGCTAATTAAACATAATAATAATAAAAAAGAAAAAGTCACACATCCATCTACCATACGACCCAGTCCCAGCTCTACTACTTACTAGTTATTTGATCTTAAACAGGTAAGCAGTTGGCATATGTTAGCTACATTTTTTTAAAGATTTATTTATTTATTTCAGAAGGAGAGAGAGATGCCAAGGGTAGAAGCGGAGGGAGAGGGAGAGAGAAACTTGACAGACTGCACACTGAGCACAGAGCCCAACACGGGCTTCGATCCCATGACCCATGAGATCATGACCTGAGCTAAAACCAAGAGTCGGATGCTCAACCGACTGCACCCCCCAGGCGCCCCTATCATGGTTAATGACTAAATGTCCCGCACCATTTCATAAGCTCACCCAGGCTATATTACACACCTAATACAGTAGCTTGGACACATAAGAGGAAAAAGAGAAAGTCACTATTAACTCAGATAGTGCATGTGAAAAGGAGGACCGGGTTACCAGAGATTAAACATTCTTTGAACTTTTGTTGTTGCTGTTTTTGAGAGTGAGAGTAACTGCAGAGCTCATAGTTTACAGCCGTTCTTTTCATCACTTTATCACCGACCTCATAGCATCCTAAACTATGTTCCTCGGACCACGTTTCTTTTTGTGTGAGGAGCCACTTTCGGACTCATGTGTAACAAAGCACAGAAGCGCAGAAATACCTATCTTTAAATGCTATGTCACTCTGTAAACACAGCACTTGGTGTTTTTTTGTCGAAGGAATCAACCAAATCTCTGGTTTTCACGTGAAGACCAGATTGAAGTCAGGATTTATGAAGAAGGGCAGAAAGGAGGAGGAGGAAAACTAGGACGAAGCAAGCTTCGAAATGTCCCATTAAGCTCAGTCTCTGGGAATGACCACAAGGTAAGGGATATGTGATCCTTGAGGAGGGTTTGGAATGTTTTCTTGGTAAATCGCTCTGGGAAAACAGTCCCAAATTCCAAAAGTGGGCGAAGACAGAAACAGGAGAATTTTCCACTGCCCCAGATCTACTTTTGAAGCTGCTCTCAAGGGTGAGGCAAGAGCTCACGGGACCTGCAGAATGTGTACATCAGAGTCCTATGTTTTGTGTGTGTGTGCCTGTTTTAAGTGCCTAAAGGTTGGAGACACAGAAGACGCAATCAAACATGGCCTACATGACACGAAGGGATAGGCAGACCTGGGAAGGGAGACTGGGGGAGATAGAGGACAGGAAAGAATTGCAAGAAATTCCAGAATGTTGGGGGAACATTCTATGCCTTGGTTTACAACCAGTTACCAACAAAGAGACATGGGGCATCATGCCATGGCTCCGTTCTCCTAGTGATGCCACACAACAGACGTAGATAAAAGCAAAAGCACACGGTTTATCTCAGGCTATTATTAATCAAGCGCTATGTGATCAATTTTACACATTGAAAAAAAATGTGGGAAAAAGGAAGCTGGTAGGGTGAACCAGGAGAAATGAAAGAGACTTGGAAGTATTAAAGGATGCAGGAAACAAGTAAAGAAGGTAACCATGGGGAAAGAGTAGCTCGCAGGAATGGTAAAAGAACTCTATAAAGGAAATGAGCATATTTGATACAGGAGACCCTGTTCCAGTTGAGGCCCAGAGTAAAGAATGGTTCTTTTCCTGGTGGGACAAGAAAATGTAGCCTTAAACAAAACCGTCTCATACCCCATCCGAGGGAGATGATATCTGTGGCCCAAGAGGGAGGGAATCCATGCCAGTCGAGGAGAAGAAAGTATGAGGATAAAATAAGTTAAAAAAAAAACTAGTGGGGTGCCTGGGTGGCTCAGTGGGCTAAGCCTCTGCTTTCAGCTCAGGTCATGATCGCGGGGTCCTGGGGTCGAGCCCTGCATGGGGCTCTCTGCTCAGCGGGGAGTCTGCTTCACCAACCCCCCCCCCCCATCTGCCTCTCTGCCTGCTTGTGATCTCTGTCAAATAAATAAATAAGTAAATTAATAAATAAATAGATAAATAGATAAATAAATAAATAAAATAATAAATAAAATTAGCTCCTGAGCCCTACTGTCTGTGGTCAAGGAAAATTGCTGTGTTTCCCAGAAATGTCTGGGAAGAGTCTCAGTAGAAACAATTAGTAACAAGCAGTCAGAGTGAAGGGAGCATCTCAGTGGGCCCATGTAAAAGGGACACCTGTGTTACAATCTCCAGACCCCTGGGGCTCTCTCTGTCTCTCCACAGGAGCCCCCTTCTGGAGTTCAACCGCTAATACTTGCTGATGGACTGGTTTCCCCTAAAAGCTGATCCTTTGTTTGCTTTAATTAAAAGATTTTTACTTAAGACTCATTTTATCACTCTCAAATCACTGAAAACACGAGGAGGTCCAGAACAAAATAACCAACCCACACTGAAACATTAACAGGGAGAAAAAGCGTTATTGAATCTATATGACCACGGAGATCCTAAAAATTCTGTCTGCTGGGTAACTTTCAAAAAAGGAAAGAAATCGCTTGAACAAAGGCAGGAATCTTTCACAGAAAATAGGGCTGAAAGCCCAAGGCCATTAAAAGTATTTCTGTAAATAAATTAACAACGATGATGATGCAATTGGACGCATGAAAACAAATCAACGTCGACAAAAACGCTTTGATGTAAGTAAACAGGGGAGCGAAGAGAGAACAACATATCAGATTTGTCCCGCTGAGTAAAACACTCAAGACTTTCCGGCCGTGACATGCATTTTACTCATTCGGTCTTGAACTATATGTTACAGTTTGTGCTTTTTCTCAACATGAACAGTCTTTAAAAGCTCACCTTTGCTTGTCAATGTTTCAAGAAACGGCTTTAGTAAATTAAAACAATTTAGAAGAAGAATGTGATGTCAGCTTCAAGCTGCTGTTAGGGGACAGGTTTACAAGGACTCAGAAAGTCATCACTTGGTTATACGTGGTCCTCTTATTTTCAACACCTAATAATGCTGAGACTGTCACTTTCGAACTAGCGACCACCAGCACCCCACCCCCCACCAGCCTCCCTAACCGCTATTTGATTTTATTTTTTCAAGTGAGCCATCTCACTTCTATCATTAACATAATGTTTTATTAAAATGGCTCTTGGCGGTAAGAACCCGACCGTTCTTTTCTTTTATACGCTGTGGCTGTTTGTCAAGTTTTATACTTCTCAGTGATCTGTGATCTGTGCCTTGACAGCCACAAATTCTGTTCGCATTTTTAAATGACTATTTTAAGTTGACCAAATTATCCTTTGAATTTGAGAAATTATGCCTAACATTTCAGCACCTGAATCTCTCCCCTTCTTATCCTGTAGGCTGTTGGTTTCTTTTTGTCAGTTAAAAAGGAATATGCATACACACATACACACTAACCTTCTTAATTTATTTTAACTAGTGGTTTTATTTTAGAGTTTCAGTCAATAGAGATCACATGAGAGAGTGTGTGTGTGTGTGTGTGTGTGTGAAAATTTAACATTGAAAACATGTAACTAAAAATTATTTTTAAAAAAAGATTTTTATTTATTTTTTGACAGAGATCACAACTAGGCAGAGAGAGAGGGTGGGGGGGGAGTAGGCTTCCCGCTGAGCAGAGAGCCCGATGCGGGACTCGATCCCAGGACCTGAGATCATGACGTGAGCCGAAGGCAGAGGCTTCACTCACTGAGCCACCCAGGTGCCCCCTAAAAATCATTTTTATTTCAAATATTTGATATTTTGTAGTACTTGTCAGAACATCTTAGTAAAGTATTCACAATTGAATTCTTAATTTTTTAAAATTCAACAATTTATTTAGCACATTCTAAGTGCCCGTGACTGCGCTGGGTGCTGTAATACAAAGAGGACTAGATAAATACAGCCGTGACCTTTAGCAGCTCCTGGCATAGGAAAGGGACTGGACAGGTGAGTAACCAATGACCACAGTGTATGGTCCAAACCTTGTGGTGGCAGATGAGAGGGCGTGCCTGAAGGTCAGGGAAGGTTTTATGGGAAAAGGATCATTACCTAAAATGAAATCTCAAGCATGAATAGGAATTATTTGAGGAAGTGGGGGCAAAGAATGCTGGCAGAGACTTCAAGGAAACATAGCCATCTTCCAGGATATAGCCTAGAGTGGGGAAAAGGGTAGGCGGCAGGGAAAAAGCAGTGAAAGGCAAGACTGGAAGCCAAGTCATGCCTGTAGCAGGAGGACTTTATAAGAACTACATCTGCAACATTTGAAGCGATATCATTCCAAATGCAGAGAAAGGGTTGAAAGGGCGTAAGCCCAGAAAGAGGGAGACTAATTAGGCAGAAGTTTCATGAAGTCAGGTGATAAATACTGAAGGTCTTAATGGGGTAACACTGATTCAAGAGATAGGAAAAATGCTGACTCAAGTACTAACAGGAGAGAGGATCACCGAGGCGTGGGGGCTGATCTCTCTCCTGGCAACGGACATAAAGAGGAGAGGGCTGGCAGACACTCAGAAAGGTACACAGAAGTGAGCCTGTCACACGCCAGTCAAATATTTCAGTATCTGTTCGGTACGTATACATTCTCGAAGATCCATGACGAAGTCTCCCACAGGCTGAAACCAGTTCAGCAGATATCACTATTCACTCTAATTGTTGTAGAGAAAAAATTTATCATCTTGACTGACCATCTTCTTTACAGGGCAGTATTATAAGCAAAGCACGCCAAGCATTAAAAGAATGACAGTTGTCCCTTAGAGCTTGTTGAAATGACATTTGGGATTTTACGCTTGCATTTGGGACCTGTGACTCATCAACACACCGTGGAAGGGGCAGGAGAGACTAAGGATGTGCTGGGCAGACATTTTAAGACAGTTTCGTAATAGAAAGAGATTATTGATTTTAAAATGACAAAATGCTTTTTATATTTTTGATCGCTAAATGAACTATGGAGTTCCAGAAGGTCATCATAAGGCTATTTCCTAATATAAACTGTAAAGCATGCAGGATTTGGTTGCCCTAATATGAGGGTAGACCCATACACACTTGTTATTTCCCAGAAGTCAGACGGGTACATTTAAAATTAGAGGAAATTCCATCTGCAATGTTCCATTTCCCCCAATGTAAAACTCACTTCTGTTTTCCAAAAAGAAAACTTTATCTTTTTTTTTTTACTTTTATATTTATTCTTACTAATTTATCACCTAAATGTCATTATGAGAAAAGTCAGAGAGCTGAAAATAGAATTGTGAGGGGGGTGGGGAAACCTGTACCAATGAAATAGAATTCTGAGAAGTGAAGCATTCTGGGGGGAGAAAAACACTCTTGCCACCAGCAGCCAAACGGAGAAGCTGAAGAGTCTCAAAAATATAACATGTATCTTCTTCCTGTTGGATTGTCCCCAGGTCAGGAGTGTTGGATTGTCCCCAGGTCAGGAGGCGGAGCCTGAGGAGACAGCTCTGCTCCGTGGCCATCTCCCTCCTCAAGGTCACTGTAGCCACTTGAATGACGCATAGGGACACATTCATTAGTTCACTTATTAGACCCCTGCAGAGGCTCAGACATAGTTGTAGGCCACAGGAATGTGATGTATGATGGAGGGCACATCCCTACATTCAAAACTCTGCCAATAACTCAGGGATGAAAGACGGAGCATAGTCAACGACAGAGTCAGTGATGTTGTCCCAGCGTTGTCCTGGGACAGATGCGAGCTACCCTTGTGGTGGGCACGGCCTAAAGAACAGAACAGTTGAATCACTGCGTTGTCTACCGGAAACGAATGTCACCCTGTATGTCAGGTATCCTTCAATCTAGAAAAGTAATTAATTAATTTAAAAAAGGAATACTGCTGAATCAAAATCGGTGACACCTTTTCTCTTGGATTTGAATGGACATACACACTAAGAAAGTGATTAGATCAGATTTTGGTCTAATAACCCAATTACTTATGACCGGGGAGAGCCGTTCCAAATACTTTATTGACGTGTGTAGGTCATGTTCATACCCCTTAAAAGTTCTGCAGCTTACTCTAAGGGACAAGCTTGGCAATATTTCCACAGCTGAAGATGCCGTGCCACCACATCTAAGGGCGCGTTGGTATAGGTCTTGCAGACTGAGGCTGAGAATGCTGATTGAGGACTTCATTTCCTATTGCTCATTGCCCAAGTCATACCTGTCTCCCCAGGTCTACTGTGCATTAAAATTCTCATCTGGAGTTCTTTTTTTTCCCCCCCAAGGGACTGAATCACAGCGAGCTTGGGGAGCCAGGTGGCTTCCTAATCCCTGCTCGGTGTGGATGCAAATAACAAGGACTGTCACCAACACGACCAGCTGCTGTTTCAGCACTTGAGCGGTGACCTCTGTCTCTCCCCACGCCCCCCCCCCCCTCCACTTTTATCTCCGTTCACAGAGACCTGACATGTTGAGACTCGGAAAGCTCCCAGGATCTTTCTGTTGGGAATTTTTCAAAGCCAACTGAGGCATCCAGGCCTTTTCTCTTTCCTTTGTTCAAATGTCTTTCTTTCATCGTGTGACCACTGAAAGCAGTGGTGAAAGGAAACCAACTTAATTGTTGCAGGAACCGGGCATAGGTTGGGGCATGAACTTCTTTAGGGTTCAGAACCTGTAGAGGCATTCTTGAGAAGAGGCCAAGTAGGCAAATAGCACTGAATCCGGGAGGGATTCCTGGTAATCAGGATTCCTGGTAATCAGAGTCACGCACGCAGGCTCTGCTCTGGCCCCAAGCACATCCAACCGCCACCACAGTAGTACAAGGAGCTTCTCTTCTGAGCTCAGACGGGACCAGGTCCAGACCATAACAGTATTGTGTGCACCTTTTCAAACTTTCATCTTTTTGGTCAAGCTGGATATTATTTAATAATACATGAGAAGCCCAATCAGGACTCTTAAAGTGTAAAATCCCTCAACTCAATCTCTCCCATTAACGTCTTCCCCATGTTCTGTACTTCAAAGCCCTTATTGATGACATCACGAGAGTCAATAAATCTTGTCACAGTACATAAAGCCGTGCACTGAGTATTTATTGGCAGAACAAGAAACTTGTTTTGTTATATCCTCCTCTGATTTTGTGGATCCTATCTTTGATGACATGTAGTGTTATTTGTAGCGCTCAGTACTACCTGTATTACTCAAATTCAAGCTCTACAAGCACAAAAAGGTGTTTCTGAGGCCAATCAACTCTTAGGTCTCTCCTTCTAACTGACAGGACACATAACTGGGGCTGCCTGTCCAGTGCTCAGTTGATGGTATTTTGAATTAGCTTTTTCTTTTTTACATATGAGCTTTGTTTCCACAAGTAACTTGCCAGCTCCTGAGGCCAGGAGCTATGTCTTGATTTGCTTTGAATCTTTTGCACGTAGTACAGCTTAATTGCAAAGGAGATAACTATTTGTTGGTAGCAAAAAATGTAAAAATTTTGCTGTTTTAGGACTAAGTCAAGAGAAGGAAGTAAAGAAAGATGGGAAGAAAAGTATAAAATGGTAATGTGCCATGGATTTCATTTGCTTTATTCTTCCCTATTTCTCCCAGCCCTGCAGAAGTCCTATCTTGGTTCAAATTGGAAGAATACATTTTAAATGTTCAAATAGACAATATTTTTATAGGTACTAGAATATAAACTACATGAGGACAGGGGTTTTGTCCTCTTTTTTTTTTTTAAGATTTTATTTATTTGACAGAGAGAGAGATCACAAGTAGGCAGAGAGGCAGGCAGAGAGAGGGGAGGAAGCAGGCTCCCTTCTGAGCAGAGAGCCTGATATGGGGCTCGATCCCAGGACCCTGAGATCATGACCTGAGACAAAGGCAGAGGCTTAACCCACAGAGCCTGATATGGGGCTCAATCCCAGGACCCTGAGATCATGACCTGAGACAAAGGCAGAGGCTTAACCCACTGAGCCACCCAGGTGCCCTGGTTTTGTCTTCTTTTGGACATTGTATCCACGGTGCCTGGAACAGTGCCTGGCACATAGTAGGTACTCAATAAACATTTGCTGAACAGATAGAAGAGACTGAAATAAGAATCTTTCATTGAACCCCAGAGAATCTCTTAAAGCAAAACCTAATATAATAGAAGGTTTGAGCACGTAGAAGGTTTAAAAATAATCTAGTTCAGGGGCACCTGAGAGGTGCAGTTGGTTAAGTCTCCACTCCTGGTTTTGACTCAGGTCATTATGTCAGGGTCATGAGATCAAGCCCTGTGCCTGGCTCCATTCTTGGCATGGAGTCTGCTTGAGATTCTCTCTGCCTCTCTCACTTATGCTTTCTCTCTAAAATAAATAAATAAATTTAAAAAATAATGATCTAGTCTAATTTCCTAATTTCACAAAGACAGAAAATGAGGCAATGGAGGAAGAAAGATCTAGGTCTCCTAACTCTTGTCTCAGTTCACTGATTTAGCTTTCCCTTTGATACAGAAAGTTAACAGAATAAGGAGACAGCATTCTTGTACAATTGTCTTCCAGCGGCAACAAATGCATGTCTTCCAGTGGCAACAAATGCCAGCAGAGGTGGGATAATGTGCAAGACACCAGGACAAACAAAAGAACAAGAATGGTGAGGTTATTCTGGAGAGAGAATTCAAACTTCTCATGGAATCTGAATCAGTGATGGTTTATTGTTCTTAGTCAGTGACATTTTGTTCTATGATTTTCCTATTTGACAGTAACACAGTGTCAATGATTGGTGTCAGTAGTGGGCTTCACTTGTAAACAAAGAGGCTGCTTTCCTTGAAGGGAAGAATAAGGCTGTTTATTCTTGGTCATTTTGTTTCTTGTTATCTTGCTCAAAATAGAGAGGAGATGGGTGCTTACAGGTAGGCACCCAAATGGTTTCCCCTTCAATGAGAGAATGTGTTCAGGAACTTACTCTGTACAATTAGAACTAGTGAACTCCCGCTTAAAAAGGAGGAAAATAAAAGGGCATGGGTTACCCACCCTTTATCAAACAGTTTATAAAAGACTACTAAGATCAAGGGACTTCTGAAATCTCATTGGGTTACTTGGGTAACTTTCAAATCCCATCAAAATTAAAAGCTAGGCAGAATATAATCCACATTTATAATAAGCCTAAGGGGAAACCGACTTAGAAGAAAAGATGGTAGTCTTCATGGATTTTGAGACTGAGCAACCTTCTTACACTGACAACTGTGATTTTGTTTCTCACCCCCAAAAGAAGTCATAGTTCTTAAAAAAAAAAAAAGAAAGATCTATTTGAGAGGGAGAGAGAGAGACCGCGCGAGAGAAAGCACCAGTGCGATAGACAAAGGGAGAGGGAGAGAGAATCCCAAGCCAACCGTGTTGAGCCCAGAGTCCAATGCAGGACTTGACCTGATGACCTTGAGATCACGACCTGAGCCAAAACCAAAAGCTGGACATTCAACAACTGTGCCACAGGCACCCTGAAAGACATCATTTTTTTTTTTTTAAAAAGATTTTACTCATTTATTTGAGAGAGAGACAGCATGAGCAGGGTGTGGGGAGGAGGACAGAAGAGGAGGGAGAAGCAGACTCCCGCTGAGCAGGGAGCCTGACGGGGGCTTGGTCCCAGGACCCTGGGATCAGGACCTGAGCCAAAGGCAGACACTCAACTGACTGAGCCGCCAAGGTGCCCAAGACACCCTATTTGAATGACGAGTTGGGAAAAGGAGAATCAAAGGGAAATCATCTACCTGCTTTAACCTAGCACTCCCCCCAATTACTAGAGATTTCGACAGCTGGCAGAGATGTGACTCAGGACCCCAGAGCTTGATCAACAGAGCAAACTGAAAGAGCAGAGACACAGACCAGACTTCAAACCTTGCATCAGCCCCACCAGGAGATTCGCACCTGTGAGGCCTAGCCTGAGCCATGGGCCGGTTAGTCTCTTTCACTTCTGAGCTAAGGAATCACTTCTAACCTTCACTGTTGCTACTGGTACATTCATTGTATTGATTATTGGTCATTGGCATTACTTTTTTTATACTTGTGACATTACTTATGGTTTACAGTGTACTTAGTATACATCATGCTGTGGGCTAAAACAGAGCAGGACTCCTTACTCCATTTTTCCAGATGAAGAAGGTAAGGCTGTATATTCACATCATGTCACCTGGTTGGTAAATGGCTGACTTCTAGTCTAGAAATCTCCCTTCTACCCATCACTGTCCCCAAGTGCCATGGTTGAGTCTGTAGACTGATAAGGTGAGAGGGACCAGTCCATCCCCAGATGGTGTCTGAAGCAACATCAGTGGTTTATTATTTTTTTAATTTTAATTTTAATTTAATTTAATTTTATTTTATTTACTTGGAAGAGAGAGAGATCACAAGTAGGCAGAGAGGCAGGCAGAGAGAGAGGGGGAAGCAGGCTTCCTACCGAGCAGAGTCTGATGCGGGGCTCAATCCCAGGACCCTGAGATCATAACCTAAGCCCAAGGCAGAGGCTTTAACCCACTGAGCCACCCAGGTGCCCCAACATCAGTGATTTAGGGAAAAGGCAGCTAGTCTAACTCTGGCACCTCAGACAAATCACTCAACTTCTGCTCCTTCACTTAGGAAATGAGAAATTTATACCAGCATAGTGGTTTCCCAAGCTGTGTATCAAAATCACCTCGAGGGACTTCAGTGAACTATAGATTCCTGGGTTCTACCTCTGCCTCCTGGACCCGTGGCTGGGACCTACTGTATGTTTTAATGTTTTAAACTATATGTTTTAAAGTTTTTAGAAATTTTTGATGGAGCCAATTGGACAACTGAGAGCCACGAGGATCCCATCAACTCAAACATTCTGCTGTGGTGACGTTATTACCCACCAGGTAGTAGGATATAAAGGCTAAAAGTCAAAGACAAGGGAGCAACTAATCTGCGCTCTCTCCAAGGCAACGACTCGAATAAAATGGAAAAGAACCTGATCTGTAAGGCAAATAAATATTTTACTCTAAGTTTAGTTCAGATCAGACAGTCCTTTGGTGTGCGTCTTTATCTGCCAGCTATCTCCCTCATGATGTCCTAGTCCTCTATGCTAGAAAAACAAAAGCAAACAATAAATTAAAAAAAAAACCTCACCACCACTTGCAGAAAAACAAAACAAATCACATCTGGCTCAGCCTGTAGGCAAAGAAGATAGAAACCTCATTTGATGCAACTGCAGGTTTCCTTTTAATGAGATATTTTTGTTTTAGAACATTGAGTATAGTCTTTAGAACAACAGACAGCTTTCCTTGGCAAAAATCTGAACAAAAACAACAGAAAAAAGTAAAAGGGGAAAAAAAAATGTTGGCAGTCACATCTATCTGACTCTGATTTATGGCTCCAGAGATATTCTCAATTTCAGTCTTAAAGCATAAGCCCACTGTTTCCTTATAGTGTCTCAGGGACAAAAATTATAAAGATGGACTCCGCTCGAATATTTCAAAATGCTGAAGCTCCGTGTGCTAAATTCATAGATGGCAAGAAGGAAGAGGTAGGAGGAAGTTCTGTGTCCCATTCGCCTCTACCAGGTATGGCTAGGCAGCCCTCTGGTGGTTACCTTCAGGGATTAGTGTAGAAAAACACGTTCACCTAGTCCTGTCCCCTCCCCCACGCTGATTTTATTTACTTTCTTTTACATAGATAAACTCTTTCATTCCATCCACAGAAGCTTCTGGGGGGCCGGGTGTTTGTCTCCCACTCATTTACTGCAAAGTTTCTGGTGACTAGAACAGTGGATGGGGCAGATTCAAGAAGTATCTGTTGACTGTCATCCACGACTTGGAGTTCTTCTTCTCACCACCGTCAAGAGAGTTCCTGGGTTTATAGACCTAGGTTTTCAGGTTGCGCGGTGAGCGCTCTGCAGCCTCAGTCTACTCCTGGGTAGTCTGGCACATCAAGCTTCCATGGCAAGTATGGATATTATCACAACTAAGTCCGCTAAAATCTCGAGATGCATTTACTCAAGTGGATCAGTAAAACTGCGTGGACAGGCCCTCCTGGCCGAGGGACTTGGGGGTATTTGGGATCCAGCAATAGGATCACTCTGACATCGTGTCCCAGTTAGAGTCTCCACTTCTCCAGCTCAATATGTCTCTTTAAACAAAATGCATGCGCCATGGCTACAAAAGTCATTATCTCCTAAATCATATCTAAATAAGCACAGTAATACTTTGGCGGTCTAAAGGTTGCATAGTGTATACAGCCAGGAAAACTGACCTGTAAACTATTATAAAAATGTTAATTACCATATGTATCTACTCCCCCACAGACCCATCCTTCCGTATAATTTACTTCTTTTGACAGAATGGCAGGCTGCCTCTCACCAACGTCGTCACCTTGGCACTGTTTCTGTGCCCTTTCACCTTCCGTCTTCATGTGTGAAATTGAAACGATGATCCTTCACAGGGCTGTGTGAGGATTAAGTTAGAGAATTCATAAAACTTCTAGAATGGTGTCTTTAAAATTACAAAAAGATGTAGTTAATTTGCTGTTGTTACCATTGTTCGCACCCTGTCCATGGCCTTCATGACCTAGAAGTGGAAATACTGGAGACGAGTTTGGATCCTTTTGGGGTTTCACGTTCAGAATTATTTTTACTTTTAGACGTCTACATTTGGTCAAATATGTTCCAGTGCTTTGGTTATTTTTACTTTGAGTTTTAAATCATTATTACTCTATTGATTTTTAAAAAATTTTTAATTATAAAGTGCATTCCAATAAGATTAAGGAAATTGATCTTTATTCATATTTTGGATAACTCTGAGTCATAATGCGAAAGGCCAAATCCATAACATTTTCTTGATTATTTTTGGCTATTTATGGATACATATAACCATAGCTGATTATGTTTGTAAATATTTACATGTCCATCTTGGTATTTTATTTGCCTCACTATTGGTAACTCAGAAATTATTATTTAGGAGGTTAAATATAATTTTCAAAGCTAATTTGGCTCCCAATATTGATTACCAGTCTCCTGGATACAGCTGTTGTGTAACTAAATTCAAGAATTATTTACAAAGATAACATAAATTATTCAATTCACTATCAAATATTTATTTAGGTCTCTTTGGTGCCAGGCCTTGTCTCAGTGTTGAGAATGTTCCAGTGAGAACGACACATAGCTGCCCTCATAAAGCTTATATTATAGACAATAAACCTACATATAAATGGACCAACAAACACGATCCGATTTGGACAAGCACTCTGGAGAGAGGATGTGATAATGACTGAGAGTCTCCTTCAGATTAGGGACTTGGCTAAAGCCTTTCTGAGTAGAAGATATTTGCATGGAATGACAAGAAAGATCCAGCTTTGCAAGGAAGGCAAGAGTGTTCCAGGTAGAGAGTCAATGCAGAGGTCCCACACTGGAAATGAACTGCTTATTATATCCCAGAAATAGAAGGAGGCTAATATAGTTGGAGTTAGGAGGCCATTCTGTCACCCAGGCTGGATGTGAAGGTAGTTTTTACTTGGGTGAGAAATGAGGATGTGGATAAAAATAAACAGACTTGGGGTGTCTTCGATGCAAGCAAGCATACTGGCCAACTTAATATGGTGATCAAGTAGTAAAAAAAAATAACTCTCAGATTTTTGTTTTGAGGTTCTTGGGTGGCTGGTGGTGCTATTTGCTCAGATGTAAGAGGCTGGGTGAGGTGACCAGGATTGGAGGACAGAAATCAAGGACTCCGCTTCATTAGTGTAAAATTTGAGAGCTCCCTTGGGCATCTAAGTGGAGATATCAAGATGGCAGGTGGGTAGTCAAGTCCGAAGTCCAGGGAGGAGGTTGCAGTTGAGAGTCATAGACATGTGTAGATTACATAGACAGCTAAGGGACCAGAGGGGTCACCTAGAGAGATGTATAGAAAAAGAGTAACAGAAACACTCCACATTTATTGGTCAAGCAGAGAAGGAGGAAGTAGTAAGAGTTCTCCAAAAGAAGGACCTAGTGAGAGATGTTAAGAAGCAAACCAAGGGGAGATGGGAGTTCCCAGCCTCCAGAACTGTGAAAAGTAAATTTCTGTTGTTCATAAGCCACACTGTCTATGTATGGTTTTGTTACAGCAGCCTGAATGGACTACGGTGGATGGGTTTTGTTTTTGTTTTGTTTTTATTTTTTAAGATGTAAGATAGTGGAATGTGTTCACAAAATCCTGGGCAAACCATTTTATCTCCAATAGGCTGAAATTCCCTCATCTGAAAGGGACCATTGATATCTTCCAGTAATATGGGTCTATGTTAATCTTACAGGGAGAATTTAATTCAGAGAGTGTTACGTGTGAAAGTTTCTGACATGATGAATCACATGCAGTAGGAGCTCAGTAAATGCTGAATCAAAATTGGTTAAATCAGTCATGCACAAATACAGCTGCTAGCGGTATTTTCCAATGGTCTTTTTGGCACATCTCTATTATTTATTTTGACAGACTTGTTCTTTCAAAATGCCAATGTGCCACCAGTTTAACAGTTTTGACCAGAAAATAGTTTTATTCTCTTGCTATTGAGATGGGAGACTGGACTGAATTCATGAATATAATACAATTTTAACCAGGAAAACATCCAGGGCTAAGTCCTAATAGAATAGTGAGTTGTGATTTTCACCATCTGCAAGGCTGCATGTCTCAGAGTACTATCTCACATAAGAGTCAAGTGGTTTGAAGTCATTACCACTCCTCAATTGATTGTTGTCATCTTAAATTCTCTTTTCCTTCACAGGAAAGAAAAAAAATGTCAAGAAGAACTTTAAAATGTTTGGAGATTTTATTTATCTTTCATTGGCTTTTTGACCCAGTAGATGGTAGACGGCTATATGTTAAATTATAAAGGAGTAATGATATGTTCTCAAGTATTGAAATTCTTCAAAATCTGTGTTCAAATACCCCTTCAAGAATAGGGGTAAACAGGAAAAGTCTCCTACACTCACGTGGTATGAAATGGAGCTATGCTTTGTTTCTTTTTCGTTTGAGCTTTTATCCTTTTTTTTTTTTTTTTTAAAGATTCTATTTATTTATTTGACAGAGGGAGAGAGGTCACAAGTAGGCAGAGAGGCAGGCGGAGAGAGAGGAGGAAGCAGGCTCCCCGCCCAGCAGAGAGCCCGATGCGGGTCTCGATCCCAGGACCCTGGGACCATGGCCCGAGCCGAAGGCAGAGGCCCCAACCCACTGAGCCACCCAGGCACCCCTAATGCTGTGCTATTGATTTTAGGTAAAATTCAAACTCTACCAAGGTGCCTGTCATGTGGTAGGCACTCTGAATAATGGAAGTGCCCTGCTGTAGTGGATAGGACCTGTTTCATTCTTAGAGCGAGCTTCATGAGCAGAGGTCCCATACAAGTTTACAGGGCTTTGTGCTTGCCTAGTGTTCTACTGTTCTACTGCCTAGTGTTCCATTTTGCATTGGACCCTGCAACGTATTTAGCCTGTCTGTCCATTCCTCTTTCTCCCTTCTCTCTCATCATCAGCTGACTACTTAAATACCTTAGATCAGCTCAATTTTCAGTTCCTACTGCCATGCTTTAATTCAAATCACAAGGGCCCCTCAGCTGGTTTGGTATAAGGACCTGGACCTCCACTTCCAATTTTATTTATTCAACTTCCAGAACACATTTAGAGTGTTCATTTTAAAATATAAATTTAATTCTATCACTTGAATAATTAACTCTTTCGCTAGTTCAGCAAGTCTTGAAAGTTTGTTCTATGTATTATGACAAGAACCAGAAGGGCAATGGTGGCCAAAACCAGACACAGTTCAGAGGTAATTTCAAGAGATTAATTCTGACTTTTCTCTGAAAGAAGGGCTCGATACTAGCCATGATTAACTAACATACATTTCTAGGCAGGCTCTCTGATGACACTATTTTGATAAATATATTGCTTTATATACCAGGTGGAATTGAGGAGGAGGGAAGAAGGAAAATGAACATTTTAAAGCTATTTTGTGCTGGAAAGCATACTGAGAAGCCAAATTCTTTTGTGGCATGTCCATCATTTCAATGGGTAACTACAAATTCCTACTTTGAAAAAAAATTCCAAGTCAAATCATTTTGCTCTCCAGTTCTGTGGATCTAACTGATGATTTGCTTTAGTGCAATTACCAATCCAAAGCTGATTCTTGGGAAAAACAAAGCTGGGTATCTTACAGGTATCCTCAAGGGCCATATGGATCACTTCAGGGCAGAGACAGAAAGTCTTACAGTCAGATAAAAGTATCGCAACTCCTTACATTCCTCAATGGTCACCCAATTTCCAAAGCATTTCGATCCATTTCTTAGTAACAGAAACCATCAGTCCTCATTGGAAAGTAAATCTCAAAATATTTGTTATTCATCCCTTATCAGCACTTTGGATAAATGGGAGGAGGGTCGGGGAACACATGGAGAAGACCGCCAAAATTATGGAATGTCTTGTTATATGCAGAATCTAAAAAGCAAAACAAACGAGCAAACGAAGAAACAAACAGACTGAAGTAAAGAGAACAAACCGGTAGGAGCCAGAGAGAAGGAGTAGGGGGAGAGGGGCAAAATACATAAAGGGCGATAAAGCGGTACAAACTTCTAGTTATAAAATAAATAAGTCATCGAGATGAAAAGCACAGCACAGGTAATATATTCAATCATACTGCAAGAATGTTGAATGGTGAAAGATGGTGGCTAATCATGTTGAGCCTTAAGTAATGTATGGAATTGTCTAATCACTATGTTGTACACCTGAAATTAATGCCAACTATACTTCAGTAATAAATTTTAAAAATCTTAATTAAATACTATAAAGTTTCCTTCTATTTCTTGAAGCTCTATCCTTGGGTGAAGTTGGATGAGGAGCACCTCATCCTGTACCCGAGGCAAATCCTTGCAGAATTGCTGTAACTCAATTTTGCTTTAATGTTATGCCCTTGGCTTTTGTTCAAGGTTTGTACTAGAAACCATCACATGAAATTCACTTCTGCATTTACTGTAAAAGTGTGGTTGAGGGCACTGTCCATTACATCACTCAATATGTGCTATTAAGTCCTGTGCGAGACTATCCTTTCAAAATTAATTTTAGGAAATAAAATGGACTCCTTGTTAAACTGATATTCTGACTCCTTTCCAATGAAAGACGTATTATTTAGGATTTTTTTTTTTCTGTTTTAAGTGGCAGAGCCCTACTCAGACTTACTAATCAAAGAAGAGAATTTACTTGCTCTCACTGCTGGGAAGGACCCTTGGGTCGTGGACAGAATCTAAGAGCTGCAGTAACCAGGCTTTAGGGCACAGGGACAAGAGCCAGGACTTAGCACACAGGACTCGCTCTCTCTCCATGGACCTGTCTTCTATGTTTACTTTCATTTCCTCCCACTGGAGACTGGCCTGTTCCTCAGGGCAGGGAAGATGGCCAATAGATGCTCCCGATTCATATTTTTTTTCCAGTTTAGCATCTTTCGTGGGAAATGAATTCCCCCCAACGTCTATCAATCCCTGGTAAGATTTTCACTGATGCTGGTGCTCGATGGCCAGAATCCCACCTCTGGATAGTCACAGGTCAAGGAAATGGCAAAAAGGAGGGTGGGCCATGCTGATTGGCAGCCCCAGCGAAGGGTGGAAGAGAACATCCCCAAAAGAAAAACAGCAGCATTAAGGGAAGGAGAGCACGAGAAAACATCCAGGGTAGGCAAGAGACAACAGCCAGAGTCATCCGTGAAAGGGCCAGTGAGCTAGAATTTGTTTTCCTTTTTGCTCTGGGTACTAGGAATTTTACAGACAAAGATGAAGCCCCACACCAGAAATTACATTGACGTTCTAGCTTGGATCAGTTTTACCTCGAATTTTGCGTTTCTATTTTATTTTATAGCTTTATTCGTAGATCTGTTCTCAGGTGCTTTCCAACACCCTTCTGAAAAGAAAGGAAAGAATTTCAACAAACCATTGTGGTTGTCCCACAAAATAATTTCTTATGTTAGTTGGCTGAGTCTTAGAAGGTCAGTTTGAAAGCAGAAGTACTTTATTCTTGAAAAGAAAGAGAAAAATCAAGTTCACAGTAGAGTAGCGTGTCTGTTGAAGAGGGAAGGGAAGAGGAAGTAGAGCCTTGCAGGAAGGGCTGATGGGGTTGCTGCGGAATGGGCCTGGCCCCCGGAGGCCTTCTGCTAATGGTGGAGACTTCTTCCCAAGGAAAAGAAGCTGTTCCTTGCTAGTGCATAAAGCACTGCTTAGCAGAGGAAGACAAAAACGTAAGAATAATATAAAAATATAGGGCCCCTAGGGAAGAGCTTCCTTTATGAACCCTAATCGCAGAATCCCCTGAGGGAAGAGTTTTGGGAGAAGAATTTCCAGAAGTTCGGAGGCAGTCAACGAGTCACCTCACCCAGAGGCCGGAGGTCTTATATTCCCGGAAGACTCCTATCACTGTTTTACCCAGTCCCTGCCTTTTGCCTTCTGAACTCTGGCCCAAGCGTGGGGGAAACCTTCTCTCCTGGTCCTAGCTAAAATAGACATGAACTTCCAGATAACTTTAATACTAAGTCAAAAAACAAAACACACACACACACACACACACACACACACACACACGCATATATATATATATATATATATATATATATATATACTATTCTCAAATAATCAACTGAAGTTTTTCAAGAACAGATCTTGATATACTATTGTTGAAAAATGATGCAGACCCAGGGGGACCCAGGTGGCTCAGTGGGTTAAGCCTCTGCCCTCCGCTCAGGTCATGATCCCAGGGTCCTGGGTTCGAGCCCCACATTGGACTCTCCACCCAGTGGGGAGCCTGCTTCTCTCTGCCACTCTGCCCTTCTCTCTGCTCATGCCTCCCCCCTCTCAAATAAAATCTTTAAAGTTTTAAAAAAAATTAATCAGCGCAGAGACATCTGCCGGCCCACCCTTCCTCCTAACTCCAGGCTCTTCTTTCAAATTCCTTTCCTACCACAGGGGAGTCTGAAAATTCTGATGGCTTCCCTAGGCGTAGGCAAAAACACTCATTCCAGCCCTGCCTCACACCAAGGCCTTTGCAGTTAAGATCCAGGGCTCAGTCTCGAAGAAGTCCCCAGGGTGCTTATCCTCCTGGAGGCACTCTGCTCTCCCCCTGCCTACAGGACAGAGCCCCGGCCTGGTCACAGACCGGCTTTGCCTTATAGCTTACGATCAAAAAATCCCTTAGCCATACGATACATGTCATTTTTAAGAACTGTATCCATTCTCTCACCGGGGCTATTTTCTTACAAGGACAGTGAAATTAGAGGAAAAAGACTAAACGTGACAAAGGCCCTGTAGGGGGGACGCTAGGAAGCAGAGGTGGGGAATCATTCATCTCGGCTGGCTTTATGATGTTTTCCAAAAGACGCAGCCATTTGTATGCGGTTCCTCCAACAACAGCGGGAACCCTAATTGTCCCCATTTTCTTTACATAACCTACATACTGAATGTGACAGAGAGAGGAACTAGAGTAGGAAAGTCATGCTTCTGAAACTCCTGGGTCTTCTGAGAGTCATTTCTCCCCTCCCTCTCCTCAAGGCGCCATCCTGATGCTCCTTCCATTCATGATGCGATGTGGTTAGCGTGGCGTATCCCTCGGTCATGGAAGCAGAGGTTGAAACCAAGCACGCTGGGGGGTTTGAGAGCAATGGCTCAGATCACGCTATCTTATCTCTTATTATTATTATTATTTTTTTAAGATTTTATTTATTTATTTGATAGAGAGAGAGATCACAAGTAGGCAGAGAGGCAGGCAGAGAGAGAGGGAAGCAGACTCCTTGCTGAGCAGAGAGCCTGATGCAGGACTCAATCCCAGGACCCTGAGATCATGACCTGAGCCAAGGGCAGAGGCTTAACCCACTGAGCCACCCAGGCATCCCCAAACTCTGATTTCTAAGCTTGACAAAAACATTTCAAATAAAGATTATGATCAAATATCCCCCATGAACACAGACACAAAAATCCTTCACAAAATACGAGCAAACCAAACCCGTCAATACGCAAGAATTTTAAATTATGACCATATTGGGTTATACCAGGAAAGCAAGGTTGTTTTAACATTCAAAAAACCAATCAACATAATTTGCCACATTAACAAAATGAGGGTGAAAATTATATATTAATGTATGACCATTTTAATTTATAAAAATCATTTGGCAAAACTCAACATCCATTTATGGTCGAAACTCGGAGTAAGTAGGAATCGAAGGGATTATTATTAATTTTTTAATGTTGTTTACTGCTGGTCCCTGGAAAGTGACGGGACTTTTAATAGGTACTTGGGACAAAGAGTATTTCTTACTGTTTCCAATGAAATGAGCCTATTCTCATCCATATAAGGTTTAAACTCAACTGATCATCTGTAAAATGAGAGGCTCAGATGGGTGAATCTCTACCTTGAAAAGTTCTGGCCTTCCTTTTAGTCTTTTGTTTTCCTTCAGTTAGAAAAAAAAAAAGTGCTCGTATTACAGCAACAATAACAGAACCTTAAAGTGAGAGAATGTCCCACGTAATCCTACAATGTCAACAAAGGGTTTTCCTCAAAGTTTTTTTTTCTTCTTGTCTACATGCAGTTAGAATAATTACATATTTGCACACATATAAGGGATTTAGCTACAGATCATTTGTCTTATAAGCACTTTCCACGTTTTTCTGTGTTAAATATAATTTTCAGTGTTGCATCCCATTACAATAGCACACACTGAATTACTTATTATTATTTCAGAGTTAGACATTTGGGTCTTATTTTTCTCTCCTATAGATATGCTGAAATAAACTCCCTGGGCAGACAACTTCTAAAATATACATTTTGAGTTATTTCCTTTAGATACATTTCGAAGACCTGGGTCACCAGATCGACGGAAGTACGCGTCCTATGCCTCACCAATCATACGGCCAAATCGCTCTTCCAATGGGCTGAGCGAATTCACACTGTTAAAATCAGGAGGTGACATTCCCAATTTCACCATCTCTTTCCCATATAGGTATTTGAATGTTTTGCTCTGGTGAAGGATAGACGGCCTTAAAAAAAAAAATCAGCTGCCTAGCAAAGGCGATTCTAATTTTTGTTGTTTTGTTTCTCTTTGCCACTTCCCCCCCTTCTCCCCACTTTCCTTGAATCAAGTAATAGCTCTCACACTAACATCTGTGCTACCCTGACACACACCCTGAGGGCTTATCGCAGCTTGTCACCTACTCACAGAGATTAATTTCTCCTTCAGATGTTTGTCCTTCAGCTTCCTTTTTGAAAAAAAAAAAAAAAAAAAAAAGCCTCAGGATGTAGTGGTCTGCTACCCCTGAAAATGATCCCGCAATGAGACGGGCTGTCACTTGCTCCCCGCACCCCCCTTTGCCCTTGTGCTTCCAGGGGATGGCTGTTTCTTTGCTTATGGTCCCTGCTGACACCTGACCTTTCCCAGTAGAAGCAATGCTGATGACACCAGGACTGGAGGGACTACAACTTCAGTTCTGGTGGCAGAAAATCCACCCTGCCACGAGCCGTCTGTCCTGCCGTACGAAGAAGGGGAAGGAAAAGGAATGGGCGTTCTCTCCAAATTGGAACGGAAATGATGATGAGAACTGTGAGCTCCATTTTACCCACATTTAATTTTTTGAAAAAAAACTTTTTAGGACATTTCTTTTCTTCTCTTTCTTCCTTGTCCCTTCCTCCCACCGCACACGTGGGATTTGTACAGGAATTCAGTGAACGTTAGAGCAGAGCTGTATTTGGGCAACAACGACGGACTCTACCAATAGCTAATTCCCTTCTGTTTTGTTTTCTAATCTGTTTATTTAGATCTGAAATGGAAACTGTGACTATTTTATTTTCCTAGATAATCCATCGGTGAGTCAGAGGAAGGAGGGCAGAGAGTACGTGGACAGTAGGGAGGCAGGAGAACCTGGGTTAAAATACAGTCACAAGCATGATCATGTTTGGTAAACACCCTTACTGGTGCATTGTGTTCAGCCGCAAGTAACAGAGCCTCAAACAGAGACTTCAACAAATCACAGTTTCAGTGTTTCTAACAGAATGAGAAGTCTTGGAGGCAGTTTGGGGGAGGTCGGAAGGTCTACAATGAACTGTGAGACCAAGTCTTGCTCATATTCTGCTTCTTATTTTGTGAGTTGAGGCTTTATCCTTAAAGTTGACTCAAGACCGCAGCATGGGCAGGGATCCTGGTCAAGAAGAGCAAAAGGAGGGGCACCTGGGTGGCTCAGTGGGTTAAAGCCTCTGCCTTCAGCTCAGGTCATGATCCCAGGGTCCTGGGATCGAGCCCCGCATCGGGCTCCCTGCTTGCAGGAAGCCTGCTTCCTCCTCTCTCTGCCTACTTGTGATCTTTGTATGTCAAATAAATAAATAAAATCTTAAAAAAAAAAAAGGTAACATCATATTAAAAAAAAAAGAAGAGTAAAAGGAGAAGGGGAGGAGGAAGAGACAGGGACACCTTCCATGTAAACATACACAGTCTCTCTTCCTTAAGAATCCAGGAAGTTCCCCTCAGCACCCACGTATATTCCTTTGGCTAGAATCGAGTCACTGGACCACCCCCACCTGTAGTGAGAGTTAAGAAATGTCATGTTTTCAACCTGGGTAGAATGCTGCTCCAATAAAATCAAGTTTGGGTGAGTAAGAAAGCTGCGGAGAATAGATACGGAGTAGGTGAATATGAGTCTCTATCAAAACTGGCGATATGATTTGCTGAGCCCTTCTTTTAAAACATAATCCTATAGGGTATATAGGGTACGAATTCCTGCTCATGTAAAACTCAGTCTGAAGGTCACCCCATCACAGAACGCTGGCATTGGAAGCCCCATTATGGCATCTCTGTCTGTTGTTCATCCAACATTTGCTTGATCAGTTCTAGTGGGTCGAGTCTCACGACTCCACGATGCATCCCTCGTCCTTGTTGGCAGTGTTCATTATTTAAGGTAATAACAGTAATGAGAATATATAATGACACACTGAAAAGATTTACTTGTGTCGAACAAACAAAAATATATGTACAACACATCCGTGGGTCCCAGATCTTCCTTTTTTAAGCCTTTTGTAAGAAAGCCATTTAAATTCTTCAAGATAAGTATCACTGTCTCAGCTCTGCAAAATATTATTTGCTTCTGTATCACCCCATTTTCTACCAATATTGTTTGGATTCATTATCTGCCACTTAATTTTTTCCCATTGTCAAATGAGTGTCATTATTTGCATAGAATATATGTTTTAAACTACATATTTTAAATATATACGTACTCTCCTCTGAACCGCTCCTAAAAATGGTTTTAACAAATCTTTGGTTTTCCTCTCCTACTCATGCCTTGGTTTTCTCCCTTGGGAGAAGAAACAAAAAGATCATACTGACATCAACAAAAATGCCTAAAAGTATTTCCATTCACCAGGGCAAGCTGAAGCTTTTATCTGTTATCATTGGCCAATCCGTGTCAGTCTTCCTTCCCTTCCTTAATCCATGACCTTTTTTTCCTTTTCTTTTCTCTGAACAGAACTTTTTGATCTTCTCCATCGCTCACATCATTTTGCCTCTTGCTCTCCACTCTTAGTATCTGTGCCCCTGTCATTTTTCCCCTGCTCTGGGGTCAGAGTCCTTTATGTTGGTCTGTTCAAGCGGGCCTTTGTCATCTTTACTTCTTTTCCTGAGTTCTAAAATGTAATATTTTTTCGTAGTCCCATTCTGGTACGTTGCAAAAAGAAACTTTTTTTTTTTGGTAAAGATTTTATTTATTTATTTATTTGATAGACAAAGATCACAAGTAGGCAGAGAGGCAGGCAGAGTGAGGGGGGAAGCAGGATGCCCGCTGAGCAGAGAGCCTGATGCGGGGCTCGATCCCAGGACCCTGAGATCATGACCTGAACCGAAGGCAGAGGCTTTAACCCACTGAGCCACCCAGGCATCCCTAAACTTTTTTTTTTTTCCTAATGCCAGAAAAACCACCTCTATGGAGAAATCTGAAATTTCACTGGAAAAAGAAACCGGGGTTGGGGGATCTATGTTAACAGTGCCCCTGGATCAGTATTTGCTAAATAAAAAGTAATCTTGAAATTTGAAAATATGGCAGACAACCTGTGGTTTTAATAAATTAGATCTCACCCCTTCCTCCTTCTGGAAAGGGCAGATATGGGCACTTCTCTCTCAAGATGCCATCAAGGCCTCCGGTTGTGGCCCCAGGAGGCAACAGAGAGCCAAGACATAGTACAGCATCTCAGCAACTCAGGCGCCTGACCAGGTTCCAAGAGAGAACCTTCTTCTTTTAAGTACCCAGTCTCAGACAACAGGATCACAACGACTTTCTAAAGTAGGATTGTTCTTTATAAAGTTTGGCAAAAGCATAGGAAGATGCTGACAGAAATGCCATAGGGCAAGGCGGTAAAAAATTTGAGACCTCGATTGCTGGCAGGATGCTTTCTTTCACCTCCGGGTTCTGCCTCCCCCACACCTCCCGAGGAATGAAGGGAGAAATCAGCCCCATGGCAAGGGGGAAGGAGAGAGAGAACATAGTTCCTCAAAGAGAAGAGCCAAAATGAAAACCTGAAGAAATAAGAAGGGGTGAGGGCATGGCTTCGTGTCCATGGAAATTATGGAAGTGTACCTTTTAAGGACAAGAGGCTTGATCAATTTCTTTTTGGGAACCTGCCCTTCTTTCAAAATAGCATATGACAAGAGGGAGTAACCAATGGGAAAAAGATAGTGCATTGTTTGCACATGGATCACACACACACCTGTGACAAGTGTATACACAACAGAACGAAATACACAAGCACCTTAACAGTGCTTATTCCTGAGTGCAGTGTTAAGTGATTTTTTTTTTTTTTTAAAGATTCGTTTGTTTATTTGAGAGAGAGAGCTTGAGCAGGGGTGAGGGGCAGAGGGAGAGGGAGAAGCAGGCTCCCCTCTGAGTAGGGAGTTGGATTCCGGGCTCCATCCCAGGACCTGGAGATCATGACCTGAGCCGAAGGCAGACGTTCAACAAACCGAGCCCCTCAGGCGCCCCAAGTGTTAAGTGATTTTAATATCGTACATAGCTTTTTACAGGTTTCAAATTTTCTAGAGTGTTTGTGCTATTTTTATGGTTAAAGTCATGTTTTGACAAAGGGGGCAGGAGGTGAATGAAACCTTCATATGTAAGGAAACAACCCTTGATTTAGCATTTACTGAGCCAGAAAGAATGAGAGAAAGCGGAAATTGGGAAATACAGCATTGGTAACTCAGAGTAGGCAGGCACCTTCCAGTGCATCCATACTAATGTTCAAAATTAGTAGGTGAAAAAGTGAATAGAGGTTTTTGGTTTTTTTTTAAACTAAGTTGAGACAGAGTGAGAAAGAATGAGACAGGGGAGGGGATAGGGAGAAGGAAAAGCAGGCTCCCTTCTGAGTAGGGAGCTGGATTCCGGGCTCCATCCCAGGAGCCTGAGATCAAGACCTGAGGTGAAGGCAGAGCCTTAACTGACTGAGCCACCCAGGCGCCCCTAGAGGTACTTTTAACAGAGTGGAAATTAAACCCAGTCTCTCCTCACTACTCAGAAGTTAATAACGTTAACCTGTGATAATGACTGTGAACTAATTTAATTATTTACATTTTTTTCCATTGGAAGTATTTTAATTTTTTTTTTTTTCAAAAAATGCCTCATGGGCCCAGACCTGTATCCTGATACTCCAACCTATTCAGCAATAGTCAAGTATATAAAAATCTAAAAAATGAGTTTTGAGAGTAGCTGGCCCCTCAGATGTTAAAAATATATATAAAGCTACAGTAACTAAAAGAGTGTGGTAAAACCTTGTAAGTAGGAAGAACAATGGAATCAAATGGAGAGTTTTATAAAAGATTTACTGAGGAAAAAGAATATAGTATATGATAAATGTGCCATGCGTTCCAGTGGGAAAAAGGACAATGCTATTGATTTAACATATGCTATTGAAGGAATTAATGATAAATGCTGTTGAAGGGATTAAGAAGACTTCCACACCAGGCTAACTAAAGCCGATGGGCCAAATCTTGCCAGCTTCCTATTATACACAAGCTTTATTGGAACCCAACCATGCCGTGTGGCCACTTTTTCACTGTGATGGCTATGTTACGTAACTGTCTTGAGACGGTAGTGCCCATGAAGTCCAAAAATATTTTCTATTTATCCATTTACAGAAAAGTGTGCTGACTCATGATCTGGAGGAATAAAATACTGAAAATCCACCTTATTCTTATACCTAAATAAATTCCAGATGTGTCAAATACCAGAAAAAAAAATAAACCATGAAAGTACAGTAATTCATTATTTCAGAAAGTTTTGTTTTCTAAATAATATTGGAATGGTAAAGGCCATATGTGAAGAGTGAAAAATCTAAACATAAATATTAAATAAATGACACAGTTCAAAAAATCCAAATAAAGAGGCAAGTGGCAAATAGAACAAAGTATATGAGATACATCATAGCCAAATGGGCTAATTCTCCTAATCTATAGGAAAACTTCCTCTAATCAATAGGGAAGAGGCTATTTATCAAATAGGAAAAGAACCAAGGATATGAACAGGCAGAACAAAGGAAAGAAAACACACTCGTCTCTTAAATATACAAAAAGAAGCTCAAAATTAGTCACAATAAGAGGAATATAAATTGAAAAGCCTGCAGGGTGCCATTTTTCACTTACCAGTTGGTCAAACATGAAAAGTTGAGTGATACACAATGTAGGAGCTGGCACTCTGATGCATTATTAGTTGGAGTAAAACTTGGTAGAACTCTAAGGAGGGCAATTTAGCCTTAGCCATTAAAATTTAACATGCAGATCCAGACCTCACAATTCCAACTCTGAGAATTTCTTCTATAAAAATACTCACATTAAAAGAAAAGTCATGAGTACGAGGACATCCACTGCAGTATTGTTTGTAATAGAAGACTGAAAACAACCCAGATGGCTAGCAATATAATGCAGGAAGGTATAGTCCATTCAAATACAGAAATCCTGTGTAGCACTAAGAACAATGAAAAGCTATGCCTGTATGATTTGGAACAATCTCCATGTTTTGTTAAGTAAAACAACAAAAAAATGGGTTGCAGAAGTACGGACTTGGTGTCTTGTTAATGTCAGAAAAGGAGCATATGTGGTGCAACCACTCTGGAAAACAGCATGGAGGTTCCTCAAAAAGTTGAAAATAGAGCTACCCTAGGACCCAGCAATTGCACTACTGAGTATTTACCCTAAAGATACAAATGTAGTGATCCAAAGGGGCACGTGCACCCGAATGTTTATAGGAGTAAATGTCCACAATAGCCAAACTATGGAAAGAACCTAGATGCCCATCAACAGATGAATGGATAAAGAAGATGTGGTATACATACACAATGGAATACTATGCAGCCATCAAAAGAAGTGAAATCTTGCCATTTGCGATGACGTGGATGGAACTAGAGGGTATTATGCTTAGCGAAATAAGTCAATCGGAGAAAGATAACTATCATATGATCTCCCTGATACGAGGAAGTGGAGATGCAATGTTGTGGGTTTGGGGGTAGGAAAAGAATAAATGAAACAAGATGGGATCGGGAGGGAGACAAACCATAAGAGACTCTTAATGTCACAAAACAAATTGAGGGTGGCGGTGGGGGGGTGGGGGGGTAGGGAGAGGGTGGTGAGGTTAGGGACATTGGGGAGGGTATGTGCATTGGTGAGTGCTGTGAAGTGCGTAAACCTGGCGATTTACAGACCTGTACCCCTGGGGCTAATAATACATTATATGTTTATAAAAAAATATAAAAAAAGAAAAGAAGCATATGTGTATTTGATCTTGCATATGTATAGATTATCTCAGGGAAGAGGTAAGAATTGGAAAGCAATAAGCCAAATTGGGTCATCCATGCAATGGAATATTAGCTAAAAGAGAAAAGAAATTCTGACAGATGCTACAACATGGATAAACCTTGAGGACATGAGGCTAATATATAATATAAACCAGTCACAACAAATATAATATAAGCCAGTCACAAAAGACAAATATTGTAATTTCCACTTATATAAGATATTCAGAGTAGTCAAGAATCATAGGGACAGAAAGTACATGGTGATTGCCAGGGGCCTTGGGGGTGGGGAGAAGGAATGGGAAGTTATTATTTAATGGGTATAATGTTTCACTTTTACAAGATAAAAAGACTATAGAGATAGATCATGGGGGTGGGGACTTTACAACAGTATGAATATATTTAATACTACTAAACTGTACATTTGGAAGTAGTTCAGATAGTAAATTTTATGTTATGTGTGTTTTTCTACAGCAAAAAATATATTTAAAAACATTTTAAAAACAAACACCAAAAGGGAACTATGCCCCGAAAGGAAGGGGTCAGAGGGGACTTTTCATAGTATATGTTCTCGTACTTTTGCATTTTTGGACAAGTTGCATGAATTAAGTATATTTTAAAGTTTATTCTGTTGGGGTGCCTGGGTGATTCCATCATTAAGTCTCTCCCCGGGTCCTGGGATCTAGACTTGTATTGGGCTCCCTGCTTTGCAGGAAGCCTGATTCTCCCTCTCCCGCTCCCCCTGCTTGTGTTCCCTCTCTCACTGTGTCTCTCTCTGTCAAATAACTAAAATCTTAAAAAGAGAAAAGAGTTTATTCTGTCAATCAATCTGTGTATACACATATGGACATGTGTGCTGCACGATCACAACGACATCTTAAAACACCACAAACAAAACAGACCGTTCAGAAGGATGCCAAGTGTTCATAGCACTTGTCATTGGTTAGTGAAACCATAGGCGCTTATTTTGTTCTATTTTTTTAAAATGACATTTACAGAAAAATTCACCCTTTTGAGTGTGCAAATCTTTAAAATAAGTCCTAAAGGGGCACATGCACCCGAATGTTTATAGGAGTAAATGTCCACAATAGCCAAACTATGGAAAGAACCTAGATGTCCATCAACAGATGAATGGATCAAGAAGATGTGGTATATATACACAATGGAATACTATGCAGCCATCAAAAGAAATGAAATCTTGCCATTTGCGACAACATGGATGGAACTAGAGCGTATCATGCTTAGCGAAATAAGTCAAGCAGAGAAAGACAACTATCATATGATCTCCCTGATATGAGGAAGTGGTGATGCAACATGGGGGCTTAAGTGGGTAGGAGAAGAATCAATGAAACAAGATAAGATTGGGAGGGAGACAAACCATAAGTGACTCTTAATCTTACAAAACAAACTGAGGGTTGCTGGGGGGAGGGGGGTTGGGAGAAGGGGGGTAGGGTTAAGGACATTGGGGAGGGTATGTGCTTTGGTGAGTGCTGTGAAGTGTGTAAACCTGGCGATTCACAGACCTGTACCCCTGGGGATAAAAATACATGTTTATAAAAAATTAAAAAAATATAAGTCCTATAGCTCTTCAAAAGTTCTCATTCCCTCTTGTAGACAACCCTGTCCCCCTCATGCAGTTCCTGGCAACCATGATTTGGGCTCTGTTACAGGTTATTTTTTTTTTTATCTTTTTTTATGCGTTTATGGACTAATCTGAAAGGCCCATGAGTTGCTCTTAATGGAAAAAATACTTGTTTTAGTAAAGACAGAAATAACCTTTCCAGAAAGGAGGCAAAGGAAGAGAGGAGACAACGATGAACAAAGAGACAGAAAAAGAGAAATACCTTTTTTTTGTAATCATTTACTAAAATTCTATGCTAATCTTGTTTTGATAAAGGTCAATTAGAAAGCTAAGTTAACACTGAGGGTGATTATTTATCATCAAACCCATCCATCCATAAAAACACTCGGACCAGCCATGTGGAGTGTTGTGCTCCCAGTAGAGAAATGACATCAGGATTCCAAGTTTGATAACCATCTGCAAGTCAGTCAGTCCCTGCAGAGTGGAAGGAAATTCTTCAGGGGACGAGTTACAAGAAGTGCTTCTATTTGTGTCCTGGTCGATGCATTTGGTGCACTGACAGAGCCATCATTTCAAGGGATGCCCACAGCAACCCGGGAGGAGGGCGAGGCATGTACTGTCCTGCTCCTCTGAGGGATGCAGGAAGCCAGTGCTGAGAGGCAGGGTGTTGACATAAGCATCATCTCTGTGGCTCTTAACCAGGCCTTGTTTTTCAGCTTGTGATGAGGCTTTGAGAAGCTTTCACAATGTGGAAAGAGTGTGAAGATTCAGACAAGGAGGCATATGTTTCTACGGCCACGAGGAATACCTATGGCCGGGCCGGGGTTCACGTAGACCCACGGCGGGGAGAAGGAGCAGCTGTGCGCAAGCAGGGCGCAGGGCAGGTGCGGTCCTTGATCGATCTGATGTGGGACCCTTGGCTGGGCTGGGGACCTGCGAGTCCTACACCCCCGGAAAGCAGGGCTTTGGGCTCCCTGTGTCCTCGAGAGTGTCTGTCACACGGGAAGTGCCTGTGCCATTTGAGAGGAGTTAAATTCGAGCGCCATCATCTGTGACTTGTCACGAGACCTTCCACGACATCTGTACCACTTCTGCTTCCTGAACGGCGTCTCCTCAAGGATTTCACAACATCTTTTGCTTTGTAATCTGAGAGTGTTTACTTGGCACCAGATCTTGAAAAGTTCCACTCTTTTTTTTTTTTTTTTGGGAGAGAATCTTTCCTTGAGGTTTATCTGAGCAGAAAAGGAAACTGACAAGATCGCGGTGGTGGTTGTTTTGGGAGCCTTATGGAACAAACAGAACGTATTTCACATGCACAGTGCGGTAGCATCACCAAAGAGAGAATATTAGGGCCAAAGCACGACAAAGAACACAGCAAAAGAGTAGATAAGGAAACTTAATGCCTGAAGCCTTAAAAAAAAAAAAAAAAAAAGACAACAAAACCCACTAAACAGCACTTTTCTCCACTACCTGCCACATTCTGTGTTATCATGAACCGAGAAAACGCAAAAAATCTATCTGTGCCCTTGAATAAATAATGTTCATTAAATATTTATTAGGTGGTATTTACTGTGTGCCGAATAGCCACAGACACAATAGAGACGATGTCCACTCTCCCAGTTTATAATCCATTAGAGAGATTAATCAAATACCGGCGTCATTATTTCATAACAATGGCGATGGGGACTCTGAGTCAGAGGGAGCTGAGAACCACAGGCGAGGGATGGTTCTGTGGGTCAAAAACACTAGTTCAGCCTCTCGTGGGCTAGAATGGGGGACACTAACCAGATCTGGAGAGGGGTGACACCAGGGTAGACATCCCCCAGGAAAGTGACATTTGAGCTGATTGATATATGGAGGCTGAGTGAGAAGTGTCCTGGTGACAGAAAGTACCAGGGTACCTTGGGCATGGAGGCTCCCCACTGTGTGCAATGGGGGTTGGGAACGGCTTGGTGAGTGAGGAGAGCTGGAGAATTAGGTCTGTGTGAGACCATGTGGGGACCTTGGAGGCCATGTTAAGATTTTGATCCGGGATCTTACCCTGAGGCCAGTGGAAAACCATTCATGGGTTGTTAGCCTTGAAAGAAGATGCAGGCAGTCATCGTCTCAGGGTTGCTAAGGTTACTTAAGGATCAACCTTGAGTCACGTGGTTAAATACCGGAGTAAGCCAAAAGGGTCTTTGTGGCCAGGGCTGGATTAAAGGGAGGGGCAATCCGACCATTCTGGAGAATGCCCATCAATAAGGAACGCAAACAAATCATGGGGAATGACATGGGATGAAACACTAATGTTACAAGGAGTACCTTCATGAAACATGCTATATGTGGCCAGAAGGGGTGTTGGGTTTACCCCCTACAATAGCCATGAGCACAGTAACACGTGGCTACTCTGCTTACTGCGCAGCCTACGAAGGAATTGGCTTCTGGATGCCTACGGGCTTTCCATTTGGTTCAATGGAATATGCAAGTTCAGGGCCAGAGGAGACTCTTGCCAACAGATGCCAAGCACACATTTTAATAAGAGCATTCTGAAGGGATACCATGCTGTTTGCTTGTCCAGAATGCGGACACCTCTTCGAAATAAGGGTATGGGAGCGGCAGCGATAGAGAAGATCAAAAAGTACTCAGATCTTACATCTGAATAGTTCCTTACAAGCCAACATGCACTTTATGTATGTAACCCCCCTTTGCCCTCGCAGTAGGTATGTAGCAGGCTGTCATTTACATAAGGACACTAAAGCTCGAGAGAACGGAGTTCATTTTTTAAGGTCACACATTTAGTGGCAGAGTGGGAATCAAATCTGGGTCCCTCTAAAATGAAGTTTGGTGTTTTTAGTTCTTGCACATGTCCCAAGGGACCAAGGGCCAATCCCACCTCCCAATCACCAGTCAAAACCTCATGGTTTTGCCATTTAGGCTCTGTTTTTTGTACCAACTTCATGGAACTGGAGGCAGACTGATCATGTCATTAACTGCTGACTCCTTGGGGACAGTAGAGGGAAGAAGGGACAGTGTAAGAAGAGATCCGAGGCCTTCCTCACGGCACACGATAGCACAGCAGCACAGAGGGGCACCCTAGCTCCATTCGGTGGGCTGTGAGATGCATACTGGTTCAAGAATTATGAAGAATACAACATTATACATATAAATTAAAAGGAACAAAAGTGAATATTAAAATTTAAAATAAGAAATTCTATTAGTTACAAAATTTGAAAAGCTGCCACAAATGTGACGAATTACAGAAAAACAACATATTTTTATTAACTGCCTGAACTGCCTGGTGATTTTTAGGGTACTTTTCTCCCTCCCTTTTTACCCCCTGCATGTTTTTGATTGTCTCTTTATCTGACATTGATTTTGTAATTTTTTTCTATTGAGAAAATTGAAAGAGAATCAGTCTTTAACATGGTTGATTGAAATGTGCTCATTTTTTTGTTCGTAGTAATTAAACAAGTTTTTTTTTCAACTTCACAACTTCTTTTGACAGTGCCCTGCAAATGTTCATGACTGTCAGATTTCAAAAAAAAAAAAAAATAAAACCTCTGTTATATTTTCTGCTTTAGTTGTTACAGAGACACTCAGAATTTATGGTACTATTATAGGTTTATGCCCTACAAACATCAAGATTCTGATAAATTCAGCTTCCTGTAGTTTCATTAAAGAAAACAACAATTCGGTGAATTTCTAATTGCATACACAAATGCCCTGAATTAGTATGTATATTCCTGACAGAATAGAAATGCCACTGTGACTAGACATCAATGGGAACTAAGTCCTCTAGTCACAATTCCACATGTCTGACGCCCAGTAGAATTTTCCACATGCTTTTGGCTTCAGCCATTTGAAAACCTGTCCTGTCACGGCTCCCAACCCACTGGTGCTTGGCGCACTGGGACACATTCATTCATAAGACAATCTCTGGCCCTGTACCTTCCTGACATGATGCCATGTGAGTCAGCACAGTGGGTTTTAGCATATTTCTGGAAGCCTTTCCCACTCTGGGACACCTCGCAATAACTTTACTAGACATCCCACCATGTACCAAATACATTGATCTCCGGCTCTATTTTCCCTCAGTTGGATTCCAAAATGCCCAGGGCCCTCCACCCACACAAGAAGAATGATTAGACAGAAACTCAGAGTGGAAAAGAGACTGTGGTCTTAAGTGAGTGTAACTGAATTGTTGCATTGTTAACAATGTAACATTGTTACACTCAGTTACAGTGTAACTGAATTGTTACAAAAAGTGTAACTGGCAAATTTTATGTACATGGGTAAGCCTGTGAACCCATGGCTAGAACCCCTCCCAGGAGTCCTGAAAAAGGCCATGCATGGAAGGAGTCTCCCATTTGGGCTTTGTTAGCATTAGGGTAAATCCTCAAATCCCAGGAGCCTCTCAAAGGAATGTTCTCCTTTTCTAGGCTTATCTGTGAAGGGGCAATATGAACCATGCCTAGGAATATAAAAATTCTTGAAAATTTAAAAATAAAAAACACTATAAATTAATTAATTGTCAAGAGGTTGACAAATGAAGATCATATGTGCCTACGTGATGATTTTCTTGCTAAGCTTCAATCAATTTTAAAGGGAGAATGAATTCCCATAGCAGTGCCTTATCTACTACTTAGAGACCCTTTACCATGTCTTATTTAGTCTTCACACAACACTACAAGGTGAGTGCTATTATCCCTATTTTACAAACACTGAAACTGAGCATCTCAGGGGCTTACGTAAGTTCATCCTGTTTGTAAATACCTCATTAATTGTCCACCCACCAGTCTCTCGAGCAAGGCAACACTGCTAAGAAGGCTGTTTACCCTCCTTGAAATCCTACATCACTGGCTCCTTCTGGCTATTTAGGAACAAAACGAAAGAAACCCCACCTCACCCCTGCCCTCTGCCCCAGTGAGTTCTTAGATTTTGTGACACTGAATTATGCCGATATTTTCTCTCTCTCTTTTAAAACAGAGATGGGAAGGCTCCCTTTTTCTTGCTCTTTAATTGTTGGATCTCAAGGTTCTGTCCTTGGTCTTCTTCTGGCCTGAAACGCTCTCCCTGGGGGACCTCATAAATTCTCATATATTCCATAAATATATGGATTAAAAAATCCATATGTTGCTGTGTCTCAAACTACACCTCTACGACATTCTACAGCAATGTGTTCTTATCTTTATGATGGTCTCTGCAGAATGGAAGATCTATGACATGTTTGAGATTTATATCTGGCCAGATTCTTCTTAACCCACTCTATTCTTATTATACTGACTTTCTTTAGTATCTTGTAGAGAGATTTTTTCCAATTAATTCAGATCCTCGCATGGTATTCCTTCTTTTTAAACCACTTGTCCATACCTTCCTCATTCACTTATTCTTGAAGTTTCCATTTAAATGCCACTTCTCCAGGAGGCTCATCTCTGACCTCTCCCCACCGACTGAGTGGGGAGCCACTCCTACGTACTTCCCTTAGTGCCATCCTACCCATAGGATTTTTGCCTGCAACGGTGAGAGCTCCAACTCCAGTGACTTAAAGGCACCAAGAAGCAGTCAGCATGGAAGCTTTTGGGGCTGACATGGTGGTTCTACAAAGTTACTGGAATCCTAACGTCCTAGTACTCTCAAGTTCACTGCATAGTCCAGGATTGCTGCTATAGCCGCAGCGGCTTCATTAGCCTTCTAGAAAGGGAGGAAAGCTAAAAGGACCCTTCTTTTGGTTTATTCAGCTCAGGCTGGCTAGGAGACCTGGTCTTTGAATTGGGTACAATGAAAGGGTTCTGTTTCTAAGGAAAATTTTATGCTGGGGTAGGCAACTGGCAGTCTGCCACACTTTTCTGTGTACATATCACAGCGTCTTTTCAAATTATCTGTCGAATTGTCTGAATCCCCCACTAAGCTGAAAGCTCCAAGGAAGGGAATGTGTCTTATTCATTTTTCTATTCCCAACACCTAGCACAGTGGCTGCCAACTAATAGGTCCTTAATAACAATTTAGCAAATAGATGAATTAGTTGTTGTGGGAAAACCATTATTGCTATTAACCGAATTAGCATATTCTATAAGGCTCTAGGCAAAAGAGACTTTCTACTTGGCAGAAAGGAGAAAGAGGAGGAGGGGCACGAATGGCCACACAATTACGTAATCATGTCAAATTAGATCTTGGTTTATAAAAGCAGGACATACTGAAAAAAAAAAAACAACTTCTGTTGAGTGAGCTCAATAAAAGGGAAATGAATCTTCAGACATACCTTAAGTCATGTCTATTTATGGTGAAGACCAGAAGTAAATGGAAGAAGATACATTACATACATTCTCGAACGTTTATCACTGTTTGAAAACATTAGCATTTCGTTTTCAGCCAACATTATCTCCTCTCCTGCTATCCTAAATAGTTCTAAGTACTTTCTTGTGCTGATAGTTCATGAGTTCCTCAGGAGTTTTAAAAAAGCATTTCTTTTCTTTCTCACTTATTTCTTCTCTTCTGACAACTTGTAACTGGTGCTCTGGTCAAGGACACAGAACAGTAACATTTCTACCCTTTGGCTTCGCTAAAGAGCAAGTTCATAAAACTTGGACGGGACGTTGGTCACTCCAGGGAGCACCATCAACGCTGTGCTCCTCTTCCCGCTAAGCCAGCTTCATGAGACCGAAAGACCATGTCATGGTTTTAAGCCCCAGTCATAAAACCCAGCATTTAATATTCCTGTGAGATCCTTGCAGACTCCAAGACTACATATTTACATGTTGACTTAATCCATTGGATATTAGCTCTTTTCAACAACAGAACTCCCCTTGCAACTTAAAGGCCTCCTCATGTTTAATAGTTCTCTCTTCAAAAAACAGAAATTTTCTTAGAAGTTGCAAGTGCATGCTGCTGGAAAGGTTATCATCCCTTTATTCTAGAATGTGTTCTTCCCCATGATGAAATGGAGGAAACAGCTTTACTATCTATAGATCTTCCTTGGCTTATGATAGGGTTATGTCCTAACAAACCTGTTGTACTTTGAAAACACCCTAATTTGAAAATGCATTTAATATGCCTAACCTACGAACATCATGGCTTATTTGGATGGCCTAGCCCATGTTAAATGTGCTCAATGGGTTAAACCTCTGCCTTCAGCTCAGGTCATGATCTCCGGGTCCTGGGATCGAGCCCCGCCTTGGGCTCTCTGTTCCGTGGGGAGCCTGCTTCCCCACACCTCTGCCTACCTCTCTGCCTACTTGTCATCTCCCTCTCTATCAAATAAATAAATAAAATCTTTTTAAACATCATCTGACACGAAGCCTTTTTAATAATGAAGTGCTGAATATCTCATGTAATGTATTGAACCTTGTACTGAAAGTGAAAAACAGACCGGTTGTGTGGATATGGAATGGTGGTACATATATTGGGCTGACTGGGAGCTGGGACTACCCCTGACCAGCATCAGGAGAGAGGACTATACCACAAATCACTAGCCTGGAAAAAGATCAAAACTCAAAATTCGAAATTCTGGTTCTACTGATGTGTATTGCTTTCTCACCGTGATAAAGTCAAACCATGGTAAATCAGGGATCATCAGCAATCATTGTTTTTTTTTTTTTTTTTCCTGTGAGGTGTATCTTTCTAGCTAGTCTCCAAATTCTTTAGGATCAGGATGATGTTGTATGATTTTATGTAGCCTGGTGATGATGTTGGCTACATATTCAATGTTCCATGATCATTTAAGCTTTGGGCCAAGAGTTGGAAATGAGAATTATAGGTAAAGGTTAAAGGAAATGGAGCTTATGGAGAACACCTTGACATTTCTCTTCATATATTTGAATGTGATATACAGTCTTCCCATTAATTTCTTTCACCATTAGTTTAGTAAGCTTCTTTGAAGTGCCTATCAACTCCCAGCATTGTACCTGGACAGTCTGGATTCACATAGGAGCGAGGCACTGTCTCTGTCCTCCTGTGACCAGAATGTGTTCTACTTTCAAGGCTCTGATTTCTCCTGCTAATTATATCTCCTCAATGTCTGTCTGTCTCTCCCTTTCTCTCTCATACACACCCTTTATCTCTCTCTTCATTTGGACAAACATATACTCCACACATTGTTTATCGGGAAGATGATTAACCCTTTGCGATCACCCACGTACAGCACTGCAAGTACGTTGTAGGAAGCGTGAAAATATGGAAAAACGCAATGATGAACGTAAAACAATCTGTAAAGATGGAGAACGTCTCTTTTTGCTAAGAATTCTGTTATTGTTTCTTCCTTTCTATCATCTTTCTTTCCTTCCCTTCCTTTCTTTTCTTTTTCCATCCCCTTCCTGTTCCTTTCCTTCTCCCTAACCTTTTTTTTGGGGGGTGGGGGTGGGAGTGAAACATGTTTTTATGATATGTTTTTTAAAATAGGGTTGTTCAGGGGCACCTGGGTGGCTCAGTCGATTAAGTGTCTGACTCTTGGTTTCAGCTTAGGTCATGATCTCAGGGTCATGGGACTGAGCCCCACACTGGGTTCCACGCTCAGTGTGGAGTCTGCTTGAGATTCTCTGTCCCTCTGTTCCTACCCCCTGCTCCCACATGCACATGCACACTATCTCTAAAATAAATAAATAAATAAATAAATAAAACCTTAAAGTAAGGATGTTCAATTAAGTCTTATTGTTTTATAAGATCTTTTTATGTATAAATATCAAGGATATAATATTTTCTCATAGTTATGACACAGACTATGTTTTTCACTATATGACTTTATTTTGTATTTATTTTACTGTAAACTATTAAAAACTTGCCATGAAATCAATCATCTTTTACTTGAAAAATTCTCTTTGTATTATGCTTTGAAATTTATATTTACTCAAGATAAGTTAAATAATTGCATAATTTTATATAGTTTCTTTCAACTCCTAAATTGTTAGAGTAAACCAATTTGAAATTTTTATTGCTAAGGGTATGAATCTAATTTAATTCCAGATGGCTAGCCATTTTCTCTAATATCATTATTTTCTTTCTTTTTTTAAAAATGTCATTATTTTCTCACAGATCTGAGAAACTACCTCCAATATGTGATATTTTAGACTTTGAATCTGTTCCATCATTCTTTTTATGTCATATCACACTGATTTTACTGAGTATAACTAACATACAAAAAATCTATACATATTTAAAGTATATAATGTGAGGAATTTTGACATACATATATAGAAGTGAAACCATCATCACAATCAAGGTAATAAACACATCCTTCACTTCCAAAAGTGTCCTCCTGCCCCTTTGTAATCCATCCCACCCTCTGTCTTCAGGTAACAACTGGTCAGCTTTCCAGATAGATCAGTTTGCATTTTGTAGATTTTTATAAAAATGAATTATACAGGGAAACTTTTTTTTTTGGTCTGGCTTCTGTCACTCAGCATAATTATCAAATAATATTATAACCATAAAATTATTATCGTTTTAGAACTATAAGCTTATGACTAGTAATAGTTATTACATAAAATTATTAAATTTAAAATTATTTAGTTGATTTCTTAAGTGTTATTTTTAAATGGTAAGTACAAAATCAGTATAGTTTTATCATTGTAATTATTATTAATGATTGGTAGTTTAGATTTTTGTGGATTTTTTTTTCATTTTTTAAGGATTTATTTATTTATTTTAGGGACAGTAAGCACGAGAGTGGGGGCAAAGGGCAGAGGGAGAGGAAGACAAGCAGACTCCCTGCTGAAAGCGGAGCCTGATTAGGGCTGATCCCAGGACCCTGAGATCATAACCTGAGCAGAAATCAAGACTCAGATGCTTAACCAGCTCAGCCACCCAGGTGCCCAGATAGTTTGGATTTTTTAATCTATTTCATTGACCTATTTTGTGTGATGTTACACTGTTTTAACTTTTGTGGCTTTATTATTTTATTATTTTTTCATAAAAAGTACTGCAACTTTTTGTTATTCTTAATTACCATTTCTTTGCTGGGAGGAAGGCTAGGCTATTCTCATCTGCTTATTTTGGAAATTTGTAAAACTTTAAGAAACCCACTTTTTAAAAAATCAGAATTGAGTTTTATATACATATTTTTAATAATTTTGGAAGAAATAAGATCTTTTCAATACTAGGTATTCTTGTCCATTAAATTGGCTCCTTTCTTCATATGTTCAGTACTTTGGATTTGTTGAATGTCCCAGCCATTTCCTCTTAAGGTAGCAAACTTTAAGACTTTAAAACTTTGGGCCTTTAACTCTAGGTCTTTCCCTTAATTTGTCTGATATCATTCAACCAGCATCACACACGGATCGAAACTGGAAGGCACTGTATATTATCCTATCCGATATCTGTACTGATCTGTGAGAGAAAATAAAGCCGAAAGAGCTGAAGTACTACCTTAATGTTTAGAGTCCGCTAATAGCAGTCTCAAGAGTGGCCCCTTAACTATTTCTTAGTATCCCGTTTATTACATCACTGTATCCCTCCTCTCTTCCTACTATTTTCCAAAATAACCCTCTACTTTAATGAGGCTGGTGTCCTCGACATTCATTGCATGACCCAAGTTCACTCTGATGAAAATACCACCTTCTCATGAGTCATTGTATAGGTGAGAGCAGTTTACCTGCCCAGCGTTCAGGCAATAAGAAACGGTAGCCCATGGAAATGTCAAGAGGATGTTGCCTAGTAACAATGAGTTTGGGCCTCCTGGCTTGGGTGGGTTGACAGTGGAGGCCCCTCTGATGGAGTGATAGAAACTTTAAGGCACATCCTCCTGCTGTAGAGTAGAATTATAAGATGTAAAGTGAGTTTCTTTATCATCTTACAAAAGATTTTTAAGGAAATTGAGACAATCACAAAGGGGAGAGTGCAGGATTTTCAGAATGACTAAATATGACTCATTTATAGAGTGGATCTTAACCTTTTATGGGCCAAAGTACCCTAAGAGCATCCGATTAAAAAAAAAATCCAATCCTCTTTCCATAAAAAGGCACACATCTTTCATACAATAGCAGGGTTTACGGCTCCTGTGAAATCCATGTACGGGTTTGACAAGATCTACCACGAGCCCATCCAGGGTTTCAAAGACTTAGGAATTCAGAATTCCTTGAAGAAGTAAGTAAGTAGCCTGCCTATGATAATAGCTTATGAAGGAAGGAAAGAAAGAACAAACAGATTATGTGTATGTATGCGGGAATATGGAAACTGGGAGTCTAATCTGGGTAGTGCAAATCAATATGAAAAGTTGTCTCTGAACAACTGAATTGAATTCCCCTATATCAAAAGAGAAACTTTTTTTTTAGATTCCTGGAAACAGCCCGGGGGACATCAATATACTAATAGTAAACACCAGACCAAGAAAGGGGGGGTCAGGAACTGAGACAGTAAGAGGTTAAACATTCCCTTTGAACACAAACAATGACTTGATAAATATTTACTGAGTATCTGCTATGGAAAAGGCACAGTGCTGAGTGGTGGGGACACGTGCTTATCTAGAGAGATGTCACTGTCTTTGAGGAATCAGTACGTAATAAAATCACAAAGGCCCTAATATTTATAATATACTATTCTATTAGTTATTATTACATTGAATAATAATACATCATGTATAATATTATTGTTTCTTATATTATAGATGAGGAAAAAGTGGCCTAGAAAGGGTTAATAGTCTTACATAGAGATTAGACTCTAAGTCTCCTGATCAGACTTTAAATGAGCACCTACTGTGTGCCAGGCCCAGTGCTAGATATAGTTCGAGTAAATTTTCAGTCTCTTACAGAAATTCCGCACCTTCATTAGCTCAATGTAAACAGGTATTCCTGCCCCTTTCTGACTTTCTAATTAGAAGTGGGACTTCATTCCTCGTGAAGAAGATAAGTCATCCTTTATTTGGCTAAGAAGAGAAGAATTGTTTTCCAGATGTTCCCGACCGGAATTATGAACTTATAGAGAAAGGATTTGTATGCCGCTCATGATTCCAAAAAACAAAAATCTTCAACACTTGGGAGATTTGGATGAAGAGAAAGAGTACGTTTGGATCTAATGATTCTAAGTTCAAGTAAAGAACATATTCTACCGCAGTCTTACAATTGATTGTTCTCTGTTGGTTTGTGGCAGTGTTTACTTTTGTTTCTTCTGTAACCACAAGGCAGGATTGAGAACAAAACTATGATGGTGCGCAGGGACCACTTAGGGTACATTTTGAAATCCTTTAAAAGTGGGTTCCCCCCCACCCCCGAGGAAGGGAAGAGATCCAGGACGGCTTTTGCCCACACCCTCCATTCTTCTCTGCTGCAATGCTTCCTCCCATTTCCTCCAAACCCTGGAGGAAGAAGATTTGTTCATTCAAGTACACTCCCACAGAAAAGAGGAGGATATCTGCTTATCACATCCATTTTGAAATCAAATGTGCATCTTGACAACCACAATCCTGTTACTACAAGTAGTTAGTATACAGGAAGGCAGAGAATCCACCTCTAAATGCCCGTTTCACAAGAAAAAGCGCTTTGCTTGTGCACACAACTCATCCTCTGTACCAGGTAGCCAAGCTAGGATCTCTCGTTCTTCTCATATTTTTATTATTTTTTATTTTTTTAGATTTTATTTATTATTTATTTGACAGACAGAGATCACTAGTAGGCAGAGAGGCCGGCAGAGAGAGAGGAGGAAGCAGGCTCCCTGCTGAGCAGAGAGCCCGATGTGGGGCTTGATCCCAGGACCCTGGGATCATGACCTGAGCCAAAGGCAGAGGCCCTAACCCACTGAGCCACCCAGGCGGCCCTCATATTTTTATATACCTTGTCCTACCCCTCACTTTTCACCTGGTTATCTAGATATATACCTCCAAAACACCTGTGTGGAGACATAAAGAGATGACAAGGAACTCGACTTTACGTTTACCATTTATGTGGTATTTCAAACCCTCCCCATGGTATACCAGTTCTCTTATCTGCTGTCCATTTCTTGTACAAACAGTGCCCTGTTATAAATTTGGAATTCCTAATATCAGAATCTGGAGAATGATTTTTGTAGGGGAACTTAGTCCTAAGTATAAGGATTTTCCATAAGGATAGATCACTAGGGGGCAGGTGAGAAATTTGCATATCCATGTGGTCTGCCAAGATAAGTCCTATCCCTAGTGGTGCAGATCCATTAAAAAGCAAAACATATAAGTGAATCAGTGGGATGTTAATTCACAACATACCTTTAAAATATGTAGGAACATGGGCTAAGGTGCCTTGATTATGCAGTCCTTAATACAATAGATGAACTCAGGAAGCTGATGGCTGTTTTTAAACCAGTTTGCAAGAGGCAGTCCTACTTAGAGGTTAATTCAGAATGGAGGAGGCCAATTGCTTCAATGCTTACTTCATTCACTTACAAACTTCTTTATCCAACAGACATGATGAGTTGTGTTATTAGTTAACAGATACTAAGTGCACTGTGTTGTGATACAAATATGCATATGATTTGGCCCTTAGTATAAAAGTATAGTGGCCTCTTTTGAATCATATTTTTCTACTCCAAATCTCCCTCAATTAATCACCTTTGGAAAATGGAAGTAATAAACACAAGGACCGGATTTGTCTGAAATGAAACTTGAAATAGTCATTTTGCCCTGGATGCACCTTCCCATAAAAGATGTTATAGATAGTGGTTGTGTCTCAACCTAAATTAACACAGGAACCTATGTTGCCTATTATATGGCCAAAATCTACACATATATCACATGATAGCAAAAAATGATACTGATACTATAGTTAGAACTTCAAAACACACTACAAAGTTTAAGTAACTGGCTGTAAGGTATTTTTCTCTCTGTTTTCTGGGTATAAATGTAATTCATCGTGATTTTAGAGTATATGAAATATCTAAAAAACAGAAAAAAAATAATCATGTACAATGGAGAAAGTTCTGTTAGTATTTTTACTGTAAAGTAAATCTAAGTATTTGCGATTTTGCTCCAGAGGGATGAAAAAGTGAAGGAAAATATCTGAGTAGGCCCTAAGTAAGTTCAAAAGAGTGATGGCCTTGGTTTCTTTGTGCCACTTAAAAATACTTCTAAGGCTATCCAGACACTTTATTCACAGCAAATTTTATATTATAGTCAAGAGGGAAGGGAGAAGGAATAGACCAGAAAGTGCTGTGAGAAGAGATATTTCTGGAAATCACCAGGACATAGATGGAAGTGAGATGAAAACCAAAACCAAAAACAAGATCCACAAACACACACAAGGGGCTTGAAGAGGATGTGTAGGTAGACATGAGAAGGAATGATTCTTGGAGCTGGGATGAGCTGCGTGGTGACGAGTAAAAGGAAAAAGGAAAAGAAAGTGTGCAAGCCACTCAAATAGCTTCTGGAAGTATCTGGCAAGATGGGGGATCACGGGATTCCGATCCGGTTCCGAGGAGGCATGCTGAATGCCAAACAACTTGGTTAAAGGCTGATGAGAGGAAGAAGCACATACATCAAGGAAGCTCTCAGTTTAGGTGTTAGCCTGAAAAGCCAAATGCGTGTGTATGAGAATGCCCATGGCCTCTCTTTGAGAAGTCCTTCCTGTATTCATGCTTGTTGAGTTTCAAGTCTCTATGTTCTCTGAGGAAGCAGCATTTTAAAAGCAACTTTGTAGTCAGGACCACTTCAAACCCATTAATGCCACTCATTACCCTTCTCACTTTCCCAGCATAAAATCTTGCAAATCTTATTTTGTCTAACCTTCTTCAATTTATTTAATGGTGAACATTAAACCATTCTGTGCTTATTAAAAAATCTTGGCTGTAGTCTTTGTGCTTCCAAAGTACATGAAAAAACAACAAGTACATCAAACTAAAGAGGGTTTCAGTTGCCTGAATTTACCATGATCTCATTACCACATGAGGCATTCAGGGAAAGAGCTCAGGAATCTGGGCTGCCTGAATTCATTTGTTATAGGAGGTACATGTGAGTTGACAATGAACTTCTATTAATACATATTGAAAAACTGGGGCACCTGGGGATCATCTTTGAGGCTCTGCAGGGTTCTTATCAGCAATGAGCTTATTGTCCAAACAGGGAATTTCAGAGAGATAAGCACACCTAAATTAACCCTAAATTATAGATCATTCATTTATTGGAAGGGGAAAGATTTGTCATGGATTGAGCTATATATGATTTCCCCCCTCCCAGAGTTGCCCCCTATTGTTTGCTCGAAGGAAGAGATGCCTTTTGAAAACTGTTTTATTTCCATCCAAGGACTCTAGTAAACTGGTTATCTAACTGTAGCTATTAATCTGTATGTGTGTGTGTGTGTGTGTGTGTGTGTGTGTGTGTGTATGTATATATACATATATACACAGAGATACATATATATATGCCTGCTTGTGTCTACCCAAAACATTTCTGGACTCACACATAGCAGATGTTAAGAGTGCTTTGTTGAGGACAATAGGATAAAAAGGAAGGAATGAAGGGTAAAACGAAGGGAGATTTTAGTTTTTCATGTCATATCTATACTTCCATACTGTTGGAGTTTGCCATGTGAATATGTTATTTTCAATTTAACTGAAACTTAAATGTAGGAACACTCAAATATGAAGCACTCAATATCATGTTGAAAAAGACGGAGTCTCCTTTGGATCAATTTGCATGGCTCTAAGAATCCTGTCTTTCTTCAGTAGGCTCTTCTCCACAATGAGAGGTAGATAAGCTAACTGTTTCTTCAAAGCATAAAGGCCTCGTACCACCACAGAGCAAAGAAAACATTTATATCCATAACTAAATGCTTGTTTCCTGCCTTTACCATCAATTTCCCTTTTCAGCGTAGTCGGAATACAGATACAGAGCTCTGAACTTTCTTCAACACGGATGGCCCAGCGTTAATATGTATGTTGCCAGCAGAGGAAATAATGGAGAGGCCAACTCTTAGGCTTGGCCCGTTAAACACATACCAGCTAGACTGCTGACATTTTTGTGAGCTCGCTCCTTATACATTAGAAGATATTCCCTGGCAAACCTACAGCAGAAACAGGTTCTCACTGAGTTTCCTCTTCTAAATCAGCAGGTCTTACCCTCTCCTGAGCAGCAGAATATAACACACAAGTTGTCTACTAAACTTAAGTGTCTACTAAATTAGTTTCTAACAGCAAATGAAGCTTCTTTTATATTTTGAATTGCCAGATGAAATCTGTGATCTTTACTATAGACCCAAGATGTGTATTTTTCGTAATATAATTTTAAAGTGCACAGACCTGTGTTGCCTTAATATGAAGGAGGCACCTTACGCACTCACCACTTCTAAGTACCCAGAAGGAGTATAGTTAAAGTGGAAGTAAGATCATCTGCATAAGTTCCACCCTCCTATATTTTGAGGAAGAGCCCTCACATATATAGTTTTAAGTGCCATTATTTATTGGGATGTTTTTTCAGTCTTTCGATACTCAGCTACCTTGCATTAAAGGGACTCATAGACAGTAAGGGACCTTTCCAGAAAGATCCCTGCTGTCAGGTAGTTCTCTATGTGGAAAGACTGAGCATTTTTTTTTTTAATAGCAGAAATTTGGGGTGCCTGGGTGGCTCAGTGGGTTAAGCCTCTGCCTTCAGCTCAGGTCATGATCTCAGGGTCCTGGGATCAAGTCCCATATCGGGCTCTCTGCCTGCCTCTCTGCCTACTTGTGATCTCTGTCTGTCAAATAAATAAATAAAATCTTTTAAAAAAAATAGCAGAAATTTATTTTCTCACAATTTGGGTGGGAAGTCCAAGATCAAGGTGTTAGCCAATTCATTTCCTGGTGAGGGCACTCTTCTTGGAGGAAGATGGCCAAATTCTATGTCTTCACATGGGCTTCCCTCAGTGCAAGCGTGTAAAGACCAAACAGGCTCTCTCTTCTTGCCTTGATAAAGCCACGAATTCCATCATGAGGGTTCTACTCTTAGGATCTCATCCCGCCCAAGGACCTCTCAAAGGCCCCATCCCCAAATACTATCACATTAGGGCTTCAACATATAAATAGGAAGAGGGCACAAATCTTAAGTCCATAGTAGAGAGTTCCTACTAAGTAGCTCTCCCAGAAATCTGTAACATGGCAGGTTGTTTGTGGAAAATTCTGGGACTTTGGTTCCTGTCATCATTATTACCTCCTTGAAGACCCAGCAAATATTATGCATTGTTTTGGACTCTCCTGTATACATGGCAGAGACCCAGGGAAAGTGAGTAACTCCAAAACTGAGCACGTTTTGAGCCACAATTTTATATATTGCAGATGTCCTCTAATGGGTCCCTCCAACCAGGACTGATTTGTTTAAATCACATTTTATAGAATCCGATGACATTGGAAAAGTGAACTCAGAACAGTGTGGATGTTTGACGTAGCATAAAATGACTGTTGAACTTTCTGACAAACAATTTCTTATACACACACAAGTAAGGTCTGAACAATTTTTCTAATAAAGCAGAAATCTGTACATCTCTGGCAAGTGAGTTTTTCAAGGGATGGTTAAAGATTTCTCATAAATCCTCTGATTCATTATGATTAAGCATCAGGTAATAAAAACAGATTCACCACCACCACCTCTCCTAGTTCAGGCTGACATAAGCTGGCAAGGTCATTGCTTTGCAAATCCGCATGTTAGGTCATCAGGGCTGTGTGTATGTCATGAGTAAATGGACTCTAAACGTCTCGAAAGTTCATAGCAGGGAAGACCATTAACAAATGCATAAACAAAACTAGAGTGCTTTTGAAATTTCGGTTATGAAAGGCAAACATTCGCTAGTATATGTTTCTAAATTTGAAGATGTAAAAATATTGACTAAGCCTGACCCTGAACTTCACAAATAATTAGAGGATGAAAGTGTGATACTATTCTGTAGTAAGCATCAAGGAGCACAGAGAAGCTTTAAGAAGTCAGATTAAACATATAAAATAAAAGCTGACAATAGATTGAACCAAATACAAATTATATACCTTTCTTTTCTTTGAGACACTTTCTGAGGTTTTTACTGGGAAGATATATATACAGACAGCTCAAGCAAGCTGTTGAAATAGGTTTAGAGTCCTTTGTGACCGACTCTTCAGCATAATGCAGTCTAAATGGTTGACTGAACTTTTTCTCCGTGGAACAGATTATTTGGGCATTGTAAAAGCATCAAGCCAATCCATAACCTCAAAATGTTGGGTGGGGGTGGGGTGTGTGTGTGTGTGTGTGTTCCAGAAGCACTTCCAGAAGACAACTAATTTTTTTATTTATTCTTAAAGATCTCATCACCATCAATTAGTCCTCACTCGTCACCCAAGTCTGAGCTGTGCAACTCAAATGCCTCTGGCTTGAATCTTAGCCCATCCACTGTTGGAGTGCACAGTAGTAATACATTATTTATTTTGTATTGTTATGGAACAAAGTGATGCATGTCAGTACATTTTCTAGAAAACAGGTGCTTTTTTTTTTTTAAATACACCTCCTTTCATCTAACCATGTTTAAGTGAATCTTTCTAACATGTGCCAATATTTACCTGTATTCTAAAATATGGTGTAGGAAACATAAACTAAACTTCTAAGGTCTTCATTAGGAACATCAGCAATTAACAATACTATCAGGAAGAAGCTGATGGGGAAGTGGTATTTCTGGGGAGGCAACAGACCACCGACATAAAGAATCCAGCCCGTTTGTGGACTCCAGCTCTGCTCCTTATCAGCTGGACAAACTCGGTCGGTTACTTAAGCTTTCCGCATGTTAGTTTCCTCTTTAAAAGGAGTAACTACAGTACCAAACATACTGGGTTCTTGTAAAAGTGTAATGCTGGCAGAAGACTTAGAACAGTGCCCGGCATAGCGTCAACAGTAACGCATTGTAGCTCTTGGGATGACTAGTCTTGCTTTCATTTTTAATGTCTGATATTCAATCTGTGGTATTCTGGGAAACCAGATATGTTTATTAAAATTGCCTATAATAGGACAAGAGCTTTCTTGCATATCATTGCATATAATAAAACAAGAGCTGTTTTCACTGCTTCAGAGCAGTTTTTACTTTTTGGGTTTTGGGTTTTTTTTTTAATTGTGGTAAGAACATTTAACATGAGATTGACCCCTTTACCAAGTTTTGAACAGAGTTGTACTGTGTTCTTAGCTAGAGACACAGCACTGTACATCAGTTTTCTAGAACTTATTCATCTTGCAGACCTGAAACTTTGTACTCATCGAATAGCAGCTCCCCATTTTCTCTTGCCCCCCAGCCCCTGGCCACCATCTGGGCTTCTATAAATTTAATTATTTTAGATATCTCCTGCAAGGGGCATCGTGCCATATTGTCCTTGTGTGACTGGCTTATTTCACTTAGCGTCATGTCCACAAGGCTCTTCCATGTTGTCACAAACGGCAGGATTTCCTTCTTTTCTAAGTTTGCAAAATATTCCATTGTATGTATATGCCTCATTTTCTTTATCTGCTCATCTGCTGATGGAGATTAAGGTTGCTTCCATATCGTGGCTATTGTGAATAACACTGCAATAAACATGGGAATACAAATATCTCCTCAAGACCCTGACTGCTATTCTTCTGAGTAAACACTGAGAAGTGAAAGTGCTAAATCACATGGTAGTTCTATTTTTAATTTTTTTGAGGACCTTCCATACTGTTTTCCACAATGGCTATGCGAATTTACATTCCTATCCACCATTTTACATTCCCACCAACAGTGTACACTGGCTCCAATTCCTCTTCCGCCTTGTCAGCCCTTTTTTCCTTTTCTGGATAATAGCCATCCTAACAGGTGTGAAGTGATACTTCATTGAAGCTTTGATTTGCATTTCCCTGATGATTACCAGTGTTGAGCAGCTTTTCATGTGCCCTGTTGGCCATTTGCCTGCCTTCTTTAGAGAAATTTCTAGTAAAGTCTTTGGCCTATTTTTAAATCTGGCTATTTTTGGTTTTTTTTTGGTTTTTGTTTGTTTTGTTGTTTGTTTGTTGATTTTGCCATTGGGGGGTTGTAGGAATTCCTTTTATATTTTGCATATTAACTTTCTATCAGATGTATGGTTTGCAAATAGTTTCTCCCATTCTGTTAATTTGGAGATGTTTGACTTTTCCAGAGTGTGCAAATTTCTAGATATCTAAACCATAAAAAAAATCCATACGTGACTATGAACTCAAGCTACCTGGAGATGAACTTGACTGAAATGAACTTTGATATCATTAGTAAACAAAACAAAACACACACACACACACACACACACACCCCAAACAAAACAAAACAAAACAAAAACAGAGCAGAGAATTACGAGAAAATAAATGGCATTAAAAATTGCAAAGCAGACATCTATATAGGATACATTCCCTTTTAGTATGAGATTTTTTTTTTTTTTAAGATTTTATTTATTTATTTGACAGAGAGACATCACAAGTAGGCAGAGAGGCAAGCAGAGAGAGAGAGAGAGAGAGGAGGAAGCAGGCTCCCTGCCGAGCAGAGAGCCCGAAGCGGGATTCGATTCCAGAACCCTGAGATCATGACCTGAGTGGAAGGCAGAGGCTTAACCCACTGAGCCACCCAGGCGCCCTAGTATGAGATATTTTAAAACTGATACCCAAATTAGTGTTTTATACATTGGTTCAAATAGGCCCTCACTTTTACCTAGTATGAACTACTTTTGTTGGAATTGTATGTGTTATTACAGCACTTCTTCAAAAATACTTTATAATCATTTATTCGCTAATTCAGAATACTTTCACATTTGTACTTTGAAAGTCATCACATTCCTTTCAAAATGTCTCCACCTCTCCTTTATCTGTTTTCTAACATCACAATCTGGTTTCCCTTAAAAACTGAGATTAGAGCACCTCGATCACCACCTGAGGAAGGCCACAGACAATAAACAAATGAGATCAGACAGCTCCCCCTGCCCACGCCTGCGTGGTTTGGGCCATCAGGCAGGAGTGAAGGCAGCTCTAATTGCATTGCTACTCTTTTGGTTTTATCCTCAGGCCTTGCAGACCACAGGATATGTAGAACCTCAAACTAGCCTCAGAAATCTAAGATTTTGAATACCCGGATGGCCAAAGACCTCATTCCTGTGACCTTACACTCTATGTAGACCCGGCGGGATGACATAATGTGGGTTTCATCCATAAGCTGACTGGTGTCTCACTTTTCCTGAGTCAATAACTACTCTCTCCCCTCTGCCAAAGGATGTGATTTTTCCAGATGCCTGACACATGAACAGGTTTTAGAAAATACTTTGATTTCTACGACAGAAACACGGTCTAGAAACACAAAGTGGAATAGAACCTTTGAACACATGACTCATTCTTAGAGATTTGTCTAGAATTCAGGTTTCTTCTTGCTCTGCAGAAGAAAACAAATGCATAGAGAGGAAGCTAGGCTTAAGACAGGAAGTCTATAGATCTACACGCACCAGCTTTCAGGGAGACATGGAAAATGTGGACGGCCTGGGATACACTATCTGAGCTGAATCTCTCCTATTTTTGGATTGTCCATGGGCTGGCGAACCTTTTCTGTAAAAGACTAAACACTCAATATTTTGGGCTTCGCTGGTTGGCCATATGGCCTCGGTTGCAACTATTCATCTAGGCTGTTATAACTCAATAGCAGCCGTAAATGGTATATAAAAGAATGAGCATGGCTCCATTCCAATAATACTTTATTTATAAAAGCACGCAGTGGTCATATTTGGCCCACTGGCTGTAACTGGCTGACACCAAGCAGAGCAGAATAATTATAGGGCATATGGTCTAAGAGACCGAGTTAGAATCCCAGCTCTGACATTCTCTGAATGACCTTGGCGTGTTCTCAAACTTCTCTGAGCCTCTCAATCTTTAGGATAAGGAGATAACCACCAATTCAGAGTGCTTGTGAGGAAGATTACATGAGCTAATGAATGAATGCAAAGCGAGGTCTGGCCTGGTTGAACGGCCCATCCAGCCAACTTATCTGGTATATTTAAAATCCTTTAACTAATTCCATTCCCGCTTCCTTGGGACTTCCTTCACCAGAAGAAAGTATATCTTAGAACCAGTTTTATAGCACTCTGTAGCAACATCAAAGTCAAGCAGGTTAGCAAAGAGGTATAGGCAAAGTGTTACTCCTGGAAGACAGTCATGAAGAGATGAGGCACTGAAAGAAGCTTTTGTTCTCTGAGATTTGACAGATGCTCAAAGTCCTAATACTTTTCGGTTTCAGAATGGTTGAATTAGCCACGATTTGCCTCTTGTCATTCTGCCTCCATAAGCTGACCACAGCCCAAGGTAGGGCAGAAGGGGTGTGTGTGCACATGCTCATGCATGTGTAGGTGTGAGTGCACGCATATGTATTGGTTAAATACTGCATGGAATGAAATAATATGGCATGGATATTTCATTAAATGACAGTCTATGAGCACTGTGCATCAGTGCTACATTTTCCCATTCCCTGTTACTCATATATCTAGTTCGATGGCAGGAGTCCTAGAACCATGACCATCTGACCCCCAAGCTCCAGAGGCAAAGAACAAGCCAAGCTCTTCTGGAATCATTTCTGCATGACTTCAAAAAGCCACTCCCTCAGAGCTCACCAAGCAAATTTCTTGATAACATGATCCTTATTGAAATTACAACCTAAAGAACAGAAATGATAAATAAAACCTTCCTCATCTAGTGTAGTTTTTATTTCTAAGCTTATACACTGTGATTCACTCACTCCCCCATGATGGGATGAGGAGGACAGTAGGACAACTCCAGAGTCAGTCAGTCTGGGCTGGAATCTTCTCTCCACTACTGGCTGCAACACAGGCAAATTACTAAACCTCATTTTCCTTGTCTAGGAAATGCCCATTTCATAAATCAGCTGTGGAGAATAAATTGCAGCATGCACGTAAGGCTCTTAGGACAGTGTCTAGCATATGGAAAGTCCTCCTCAGTGTCAGTTACGGTCATTGCTAACATCCCCATTTAACAGACATAAACCACAAAATGCTAAGAGTTCTGTGACTTCCTGGATGTTTGCCTGCCAAGGTCCTGATCAGATCAGAGCTCGCACGAAAGGAGAACTTCCTTCATGCGAGGTCTAGACCACTTCATTACCTTTGGAAGTCTACGCCCTACTAGCCTTGATGAAGGTGCTTGTTATCATTAGTTCTTATCTCCACTCTGGGAAGTCAGAAAGGTAAAGTTAGCACTTGGGGCTGAAGGAGGGAGAGAGGAAATGATGAATCAGGGTTGCATGGTTACTGTAGGAGTAACTATTTGAATTGTTTCTGTCCTTTTTATTAAACAGTAGGCAACTGGGACGCACATTCCACTCTCCTTCGGCTCTCAGACTTGACAAATCCAAGTAGGGCAGTAGAACAGAGCCCATAGAAATAATTGCAAGGGGGAAAACAAGGCTTCTGTTCTCTTTGAACCACCACGACTCCATAAAATGACAGTCAGCTGACTGCCACTTCTCTGTGCCATTGGCTCAAAGTAGTGGTCGACTTGACTTTTTATCTACTTTCTCAGAGATCTATCTAGTCCTTATCTTGGTTTTCCCTTCCTTAGTGGATCTGAACTCCTCTTGTAGCTCCCTCGGAGGCTTCCTGCACCCAGGGGCTCACTGAGGACTTGAAGTCAGATGTGATGATGGGAATGAGCTGCTAAGTGCTCGAGACGCTAATAAGCTTATAAACGAACACCCTCCAGAGTGTGGAGTGGGCGCCCAGGCATGCTTGTACTTATCAAAGTATAATTTCACCAGGTGATAAGATCTCATTGAAGGATGACAGCAACTATCTATTTATAAAGTGCCTCTGCATTTAAGGGTCGAAACATGTCTCATAAAATATCAGTCTTTCTATTTTATTGAAAAGGTTGGGGTCTGCCAAGAAGGAAAATTTCCATGGTTACCTAAAATCAGTACCAGAGAGGAAAGTCCCAGTTGTTGGAGAAAAGAATCCAGTGAAATCCACCCGACTGCTTGATTTTTCTACCATTCTCTTAGTGTGCACAGAAATGTTCCAAAGGCTCTTCCGTGATGAGCGCAAATGCTTAGCACTGACCAAGCACGTTGCCTATTTGTAGACTGTTCCATGATGGTACGGTAACCATCAAGTTAAGAATGTAGAGCTACCCAACTCACCCAAAATAAGGGATGTAGGAAGTTACATAAAGGAGAAAGGTGTCAGGCTACCACATTTGTACCCATTTTCAAAAAAAGTGAAAATGACAACATGATTAATGTCCGGAAGGTAAAGACTATGTATATCTGAATCTAAAGCAAAGATATTACTAATTTTTCAAGCGGTAGTCCTCCCCCATATTCCTCCATGCCCCTGTCCACTTCATTCCCCTCTGCTCCCCTCTTTTCTAAAAGAGAATCTCCATGGCATGGTAGCTCATTCTAAAAGGACAGAATAAATGAGAATAATTCCTTTTTTTTTTTTAAGATTTTATTTATTTATTTGACAGACAGAGATCACAAGTAGGCAGAGAGGCAGGCAGAGAGAGAGAGGAGGAAGCAGGCTCCCTGCTGAGCAGAGAGTCCGATGCAGGGCTCGATCCCAGGACCCTGAGATCAGGACCTGAGCCAAAGACATGAGCTTAACCTATGGAACCACCCAGGCACCCCTGTGAGAAGAATCCTAATGAGGTGTACACTTGTCCTAAAATCTCAAATGACACATTTGCTGCCTTATGGCAAACAGGGAGTAATCTTTACATGTCAGGGACTGTGTATTACAAGCCAATTAGGGACAAATCAGATTGTGTGTTAGAAAGTAATAATAAAGCATAGTATTGAGCACCAGGAGACAAGAGCTCTAAATGCAGTCATACCAATAACTAGATCTGCGACCCCAGGTGAAGCATTTCGATCTCTTCTGTGAAGTCTTCTTATTTCTGAGATGATGCCTAGACTTCGGGATGCCTATAGATCTTTTCAGCTCTGACAGTCTCACAAGAAAATAGACTTCATAGATTGCACGGATATGCAGGCTTGGCCCTTAGTGTTGCAATGAAATGGGTGATGTGTCCTTTTGAGAGCTCCGGCTTCCTTTCCTTTTACTGTAGCATTCTTTGGCGGGGGTGGGGGGTGGGGGGGGCAATCCCCTTTGTTTCTTTTCTCAATCAGAATTTGATTTCTGGGAAGGGACAGAACTAACCAATCCCATGTTAGTGTGAAGTTGTGTGCATGTGGTCCTTATTCAAAGGCACGGGAATCTTCGGTCTGAAACCTGCCAGGGTCATCTGACTTCTCCTTCTAGAGAAGATCACGCGTCAAGAGCTGCCAGTCTGCAAGGAAAGCACCTCAGTTTGGCCGGCATCATCCCTCCCCTGGACATAGCCACAGACTCACAACAGTTCTTCCTGCCACCATGCTTGGTCGCCCAGCAGCCGTGGTTCTCTTTAAAGCATCCATTCAGGTCCTGTAAGCCCCCCTGCTCGAATCCTTCCAATGACTGCCCCTTGTCCTTAGAACCACATCTCACCTCCTTGAGAATCTGACCATGTCTTCAATGTCTTCCCTCTGTTTCTTATGTCACAAAGGTTTTTTGTTTTTTTTTAATTTAATTTTTTAGAACACACTAGGCTCATTCCTGCCTCAGAGACTTTTCACCTTTTTCCCCTCTGCCTAGACCTCTCCTTTGCTCTCATCCTCAGGTCTGTCTGAGAGGGTTTCTGAGAACCTCCTTAGAGAACCCCTCGACTGGACCTGCCTAGTCTCTCTCTGCCCCATTAGCTGCTTTGTTCGCTCTCACTAATCACTGTCACTGTTTTGTTTTTCGTTTTTTTTTTTTTAAGATTTTATTTATTTATTTGACAGACAGAGATCACAAGTAGGCAGAGAGGCAGGCAGAGAGAGAGGAGGAAACAGGCTCCCCGAGGAGCAGAGAGCCCGATGTGGGACTCGATCCAGGACCCTGGGATCATGACCTGAGCCGAAGACAGAGGCTTTAACCCACTGAGCCACCCAGGTGCTCCTAATCACTGCTTTAAATTATCCTGTTTCTTGTTGATTATCTGCTCCACTCACTAAAATATAAACACCGAGACCTTGCCTCTCTTAACCATCACTGTATTTCTGGTGCACAAGTAAGTGTCCCGTACGAAGGGCACCTTTGATAAACGTGTGATGGAAGTTGAAGGAAGTAAATTATGGGCGAACAAAAAAGAAAAACGATAAGAAGTTTTGTTAGTTCGGATTAAATGAAGAGAGTTCTCTGGATTACCAAAATGTGGGATATCGATCACCTTCTTGGGCAAGACATGGTGCCATTTGTTTTAGACGTAGTAATGGTGTCCTTTGGGTGCAGTTGCAGGTGAGAGAGACAAAGAGACAGAGAGAAGGCGAGTGTAGTGTTGAGGGGAGCAAGGGGTGCCGGGCACGAGTCAGCACGGCCCTTGTCTTCCTGGCTATGTAATTTCTGTATCAGTTGCTCAGAAACGTACTCTGGCTGTGTGTGCTTCTTTGTAACATCCACAGCCCTCCCCTCACAGTGAAGAGATGACTCCCTTTGAGCCACATTTCTTTCAGATGTGGTTCTGAGAGGAAGTGTTGTGACTAGGATCCAAAACAAGTTAGTACCAGGGCTGGAACTATAAACTGGTGCTGTCAGTTCATCTGACACGAGCTTATCTGTAGAAGACATTTATGGAACACCTACCGGGTGTGAGGCATGGAGGTCTTTATTCCTTCTGTCATATAAGTGATTTCCTAGTACTGGGAGTCTTTCAGTGTGGGCACTTTTAGAAGAGTCCTCTTGGTGTTCTGTAAGCCCTCAAATATTATACATGTTTTACCAAATGTGAGAACTGCATCCTTTGGCCTAAGGAGTTCAGGCTGGCCCCAGATTGATGGGTTGGGGAAGGATTACCCCCCAGAGCTGGAAGGACACTGTAAGACTGAAGATAGGGAAGAGTAACAGAATCACTGTTGATACTCCTTAATCACTATTGTTTTCCAGAAAGGATCTGATAGGCTCATCCACATTGAGTCATAAATGGATTGCAAGATTTGCATTAACAAGGTAGAGAGCCTCCATTGTCTTAAACCACAAGCATCAAGCTATAATTTCAAATTCTCAGGTAATAAGAAAATATATTTATATGCCTAAAGCCAGAGGTTTCCACATACCATTCCTGAAATCATTCTCTGCAGAATGCCACCTCCCAAACCCCTGAATTCAAACCCTGGTCATGCCAATTATTGATAATTACTTTTCTTAACCTCCATTTCCTCATCTGTGAAATGGAAGTAATATCTGTGAAGAAATAATCATGCCCAATTTTCAGGTCTGTTGGAAGAGAAATACATTTAAAGTGCCCACCAAAGAGAATGGGGAGGGCTCTGGGTTCAAGTAAGGACCCTGATGGGTGGTGCTGGAGGACCATGAGCTCAGCCCATCGTAGGGATTTGAGAAAATCATTTTGTTGCATTTTGCCCTTCTTTATTTATAACATTTGCCACACTCTATCAGCTTTCTAACTTATTCTAGAGAACGTCAACAAAAACCCCAGAAATATCAAAGTATCAGAACATAGATAATCAGTTACAACCATTGCTTTGTTGGCCTTGGTATACTTTCTAAATTCTGAACAGAAAGCTATTTCACTTTCTTCCCAGTTTGCATGTCTTGCTTTTATGAAACAGGGCCTCTTCAGTTACTAGTTTCTAAGGAGAAATAACTGGGAAAGTCCCTAGATCTTATATGCCTAAAGGCTCTGGAATGTTGTGGCTTTTGTTTTTCTTAGCCAGAGGACATGCAAATATTTAAGTATGAATCAGATGAGCTGGGACTTCCTTATAGGAATAGCAGCAGGCAGGCCTCGGAGAGCCTTTCTTTTGTCAAGGTCTGGATAATCAGGGGCCTCAGAGGGTATGTGCCCAACTTCTGATCAGAGTAGTTGCTCCTCCTTTTCCGGGGAAGTGTCCTCTGGAAAGTCTCAGAGCCCCCAGATTGTTTCCTCTCAGATGCCACTGAGTGTTTTAATATTAGAGGTTACTGGGCGGTTTTTGTGATCCCATGCCAGAATTCTTTTTAATTTTTTCTATCTTCATTCATTCAACACATATTTTTGAGCACTTTCTCCACGCCAGCCACTGAGAAGACTGCTGGAGAAAAAGGTAAAATAAAAAGACAAACTCCAAACCCTAAAAACAAAACCAAGCCACAGTCTTGTACGGTAGGGCATACGAATGAGCTAAGACAGATTTAAGTACTGTACGGAAGTATAGGATAGATTCTGTGGGATAAACGCATAAACATTGAAAACTGTGCAGGAAAGTGGTCAGGAGAGCAGAATTGAGAATGTTCTGCGGAAGGGCACCTGGGGTGGGGCACCGTTGGTTAAGCATTCAACTCTTGGTTTCGGCTCATGTTGAGATCTCCTGGGTTGTCATCTCACGGGTTGTGCGATCGAGCCTGGTGTGGGGCTCCGAGCTCTCCTCTCCCTCCGCCCCACCCCCCTATTCTCTCTCTCAGATAAATAAATAACTAACTAAATCTTTAAAAAAAAAAAAAATTCTGCAGAGCAAGTGGCATTTCAGCACGGGAAAGGAGGAGCAGAAATCACCAGTGGCAGTGTGCTGACAGAAATGTGATTCCAAGCCGAGGGCTGACATAACTGTATCAAGAAGCCTGTGAGCTCGTGTGACTGGAAGCAGCTTAGTATGGGCAGAAGGTACATTTTGCACACAGGAGCGGGAGAAAACCAGGCTGGACACAGAGGGACAAGATCATAAAGCAAAAGGTATTTGAGCGGTGAACTGTACATAGATAGAAGTGTTCTGATGATGTTCCAAGGTAGGTCACTTAAAGCAAACATTCTATATGAAGAAACTGATTTTTCATCAGGGGGAAAAAAATTAGGGCAGTTGTATACCTTTGAAAACTTTTTTTTTTTAAAGATTTTATTTATTTATTTGACAGACAGAGATCACAAGTAGGTGGAGAGGCAGGCAGAGAGAGAGAGAGAGAGAGGAGGAAGCAGGCTCCCTGCTGAGCAGAGAGCCTGATGTGGGCCTTGATCCCAGGTCCCCGAGATCATGACCTGAGCTGAAGGCAGAGGCTTTAACCCACTGAGCCACCCAGGCTCCCTACCTTTGGAAACTTTTTATCGCATGAGTCTTTTATATTTTTTAAAGATTTTATTTATTTAATTGACAGAAAGCAGGAGAATGCACGAGCAGGGGAAGAGAAGAGGGAGAGGGAGAAACAGGCTCCCCACTGAGCGGGGAGCCCGATGACCCAAGCCGAAGGCAGATGCTTAACTGACTAAGCCACCCAGGTACCGGTCACATGAGTCTTTTTAATAGTAAGCTCTCCTCATACATTTAAATTATAATTCCCTTACTAAAATTTTGTTTATATAAGACTCATTCAGAATCATAACCATTCTGTAAATTAAGAAAAGCTAGTTTATTCTTTCTGATGTCTGACTACTATTCTATCCATTTTTAAATAAAGATTTTATTCATTTATTTGACAGAGAGAGATCACAGTAGGCAGAGGCAGGCAGAGAGAGAGAGGGGGAAGCAGGCTCCCCGCTGAGCAGAGAGCCTGATTCAGGGCTTGATCCTGGGATCCTGAGATCATGACCCGAGTCGAAGGCAGAGGCTTAACCCTCTGAGCCACCCAGGCACCCCTATTCTATCCATTTTTTAAATCCAATAAATATTTATTCAAGCTATCCCACTATTCCCAGCACAAGGTCAGAAATGTAAGGGTTAAAGATCCCGCCCCTGCATTATTTGCAATGGTCCAGAGCTGAAAACCAAGTTAATGCCACAAGAGAACAGCTGAATGCATGGGGGTCTACACAGTGGGACGAATGACAAGTGGGCGGTGAAAAGAATGCATTGAGGTTTTGCCAAGTGACTGGGAGAGGTGGTAGAGTGAGAAAAGTAACATAAAAAATTATGTATTTTGTTTAATATGATCCCATTTTCAAAAACCAATTTTCCCCACTAACTAGGTGAAACACGAGGCCATGAGAGAAGAAAATAAATGGATATTTTTAATATATTCTTAATTTTTAACAAGTCTTACTGGGACCGACAGACGGACAACTCCGGGAGGAGGAGGGCAGATAACATCCATGGAAAAAAAAAAAAGGATGACATGATCTCATTTAATTATATGTGTTGGGTGTGGGTGGGTGGTTCATTAAACAAATACATGACAGGATAAACACCCAAATTCTAGTCATGATTATTTCAGGCAGGTTCAGGATAATGGTATGCCAGGTAACCTTTCTTCCTTCAGTTTATTTTAAGCATTGATTTTTGTTGACAATGGGCAAGTATCATTTATATAACAAAAAAGCGGGTTTTTTTCCCCATGAGAAGTAGGGAGTTCACAGTCTAATGCGCATAACAGACAAATTAGCAAGTGACAGAAAGACCACATGGCATAGAGGCTAATTACAGTATTGTGGAGCCCAGATACCCTGGGCTGGAATCCTAGCTCTTCTTAGTAGCTCTGAGACCACAGGAAATGTGTTCAACTTTCTATGCCTCAGTGTCCTTATCACTAAATTGGTCAAAATAATAATACTACCTTCATAGAGTGGTAATGAGGATTAGACAAATTACCACTGAGATTAGTGTCTGGCACATAGTAGAAATTAAACAGGTGTTTGTTACATGGAATGACAATTGTAATATCCTGAGTGCGCTGATAAAATCTCCAAGGAAGACCATGGAAAACCATCAGTCACAGAGAAGTGACGGTTCGGATCTGGGGCTGTCAAGCAAGGGGTCGGGAACTTCTCAAAGTGGAATAAATCTGGACCAGTGGCCGGCATATTCAACATTCTACTCAGAGAGAGAGAGAAAACGGGAAAGAAAGTATCTCAGGGAGATAAAACAAATCAATGCTGAAGATGAATAAGATGTTGTTGTGTCTATGTGTTGTTGTTTGTTTGTGTTACCGAGGGGGTGGAAGATTGTGAGTTGTGAATGGAATCTTACTGTGCTGGTTGGTCCATTACAGGTTATTCTGCCTTTCTTCTCCATCCTTTATTGCATTTTCTTTTTCCTTTTCATCAAATTTACATGTTTCATTCCATTCAACACTGTCATCACTCATTCAATAAGCTGATCTAAGATACCGATCGATGGCATGAACACTTCCTGAAAAATCCAGACACCTGAGTGACTTCCTAGGTCCAGTATTCAAGGCTAGGTCATCATGATTCCGTAAGCACACACCATGTACTAGTCTATGATGATCACTTCTTAATCATACACTCCTTTCCCTATCACTAACTCACTACTCACACTTCCTTCCGTTACCTCAAAAGCTATTCTCATTTTTACAAAAAGATCCTAGGGGCATATGATTTTTGAATATACATAAAAACTTTCTTTTTGTAAAGAAATATGATCATGACTATTACCTTGTAAAGGGACAAATTATTGGCTATGAGTTGTTTGGAAGGATGATGAACAATGGATAGGAGGTAGACAGAAAAATTTCTCCTAATCGTGAAATGAAAATTGGAATTAGTAGGAACAGAACCTGAAGGGAGAAACCATCTCATGGAGACTTCTATAATGACTATTTTATGTTTTTTTTTTAATGCCACAAAAATGCAAAAGAAACTGTCATGCAGTGCTCATCTGCCTGAAAAGAAGGACTAACAGAAACTATAAAACTAGAAGAATAAAAACCTTTTTCCTCAATAGACATGAAAGTGCAGAAAATCTGCCTGGAAATTTAGATGGTGGGGGAGAAGTGGTATACACAGAGGGAATAAATTTCATGGGTAATGAGATATAAAAATACCCTGATTTTAGCAACTGCACAATACAATACTGAAAATAGTGCTGATTGTCATAGTGGGTGCTATGTTACATGGCTCAGATCTAGCCCGCAGAGGCACTCATTTTCCAAACTGCTTGAAATGTTGCCTGATGACAAATCGTAGCTGATTCCCTCCCCAGGAACTGATGGAAAGGGTTCTCTTGCCACACCTTTTCCTGGAGGACAGCCTCAATGATCTGACAAAGGGACATACAAATGTCTCAAGACTGACTCCTGTGCAGTTCAGGACAACTCCAAAGTCCATCCCAGCTCCGGAGCTGGTAGGAACAGCGAAGACTCTGTTGCCAAGGAATTCATTCCCTCTGCCACCTTGACTTCCTCACAGGTGTTCCTGGAGCACCCCAATAAAACACACACCTCAGAGCCTGTTCACAAAAGAACTTGACCCAAGGCAACTGTCTAGACCCTATCATCATTTATTTGTGAAAACTCAAGTCTCTGAAAGGTTAAGTGATTTGTCCAAGGTCATGGACAAATGCTAACTAATGGGTTTGAGAACAGAATTTTCACTCTTGATTCAGGGAATGCTCTGTCCACCTAGAATACTGACCCTGACAGCAAAGACCTAGGGAACAATCCCTAAAGGCTGCAGCATTGTCCTACGCTACACATTTTATTTCCATACAGTTCTAAATCAAACCTGCAATGTTTGTTTGTCCTTAATAATTCCATACCTGAGAGTTTTGTTTTGTTTCTTATTTTTGTTTCCTTTTAACTGGAATGGTGAAAGATGGGGGAGTTCATCTAAGCAGGACTACATTCTAAGGTGAAATTCCCAGGAGGGACGGCTTGCCGATCTCATAAACCAGAACAGAGCGCCATCTCAGTCTAGAGCTGTTTTCTCTCTTAACACACCTGTCAATGACTCATTTATCAACTGACGTGTTTTCCATTTTTTGAATGTCTTTTTGAACACAGTGGTCACTAATTTCAACATATTTTCAGAAATGTTTTCAAACTTTTTTCACCCACTTTTCTACATGGATGCGAATATATAGCTAGACCAGAAATATTATTTAGATAGAACTCATATTTTGGAATCTTGTTATCCCTTGAGGTTTGAGTTTTATTATAAAATCATTTTGATACTGTGGTTGATGAGCCCAAGAATAATTGGTGATCATCTGTAAATTTCAAGGGTTTCTCCCAAGTCAGAAGTTTCTTCTGCTACCTCACAGGAAAGCACTGGTTCTGCACACATATTCAACCTTCCTCAGAGGTCAGCTAGAGATAGTGACTCCAAAGTCAAACAACAAAGAAGAATTCATAATTCCGAGATGATTAACTAGGCTTTTCCCATTGCTTGGACCTTTACTGTGTTCAGAGCACCGTGTAAATCCATGCTTGATTCTCCTCCAGAACCCAACACAGTACACACTCCAGCAACCTTGCTAGGTTGCTCAAAAATACCAGTCTTTTTTTTTGCACATCCAGCTGTTGTGCTGGTCCTGCTTTTGCTGTCCATTCTCCCCAGAGATGAGTTTTTTTGTGTGGTTTTTTTTTTTTTTACAAAATGAATTTAAAATGAAACAACCTGACATAATTTTAAATGACCTGGCTTGGTGCCCCACAGACATTTGGAACTATAAAACTAAAGTAATTTGGACCTCAGTGTGGCCAGTTTTCTTTTTCCAGAAAATAAAATGACTTTAAAATTAGGGCATCAAACCAAGTACTTTATTTACTATGCTACATATTATTATTTTTAAATATACGACAAGATATAACAGATTTGAACTACATTATCCTCCCCAAGGGATTCATGAGGCCAGCCTACTGATTCCGAGTGGCATTCTGATCAAAATAAATGCCTTTCCAAAGCATTTGCAGGGACACAAGTAACCACTGCCACCACTCAAAGCTCTTTAAAAATACTGAGCCACAGACTTTCACAAATCTCCATGAGGTAAACTGGGTGGCCAATATTATCCTCACTCTACTGAAGGGGACAACCATGTTCTCAGAAGATGTTGTCTCAATTTGGGACATTCTATCTTTATGCAATAGTCCTTTCTGCTAACTTCTTCAAGAACGTCTAAGCATTAGTTTTATTCTTTTCACATTAGAGATTTGAAGAGAGGTAACTAGTTCCAAAAATCCTACATATTTCGCCCTCAGTTCAGTTTTCTCATCATGAGAGTGTTGATGAGTTCTTTTTTTTTTTTTCTTCCAAATTCCAGGAACAATGGAAATCGTGCTTACAGCATTATTGGCAAATACTCAACCGGCTTCTTTCTGCTTCCCATCAATGACAAGGAGCTCATCACCTCCTAAGGCTACTTGCCCCATTTCTACGATGTTTAGCACTTAGAAAGGGTTTCGGTATGGTGACCTGAAATCTGTCTTTCAGATTTATTTCACCTGTTATGCCATCTAGAAAAACAGAAACCAAGGAAGCTCTTGACATGTTTGCAAGTATTTGAAAGCATGTCTCTACTTCTCTATCCAAGTCAAACTTCTTCAGAAGATCCAACTATAATTTACATGGATAGTTTCCAGCCTCTCAGTGACCTACTTATCCCTTCTGACTGGGATACTAAGTGTCAGGCTTTCCTCAAAACTATGTTATCCAACACCGAAGCCAGTCTTTATGAAGCAGTTGAGGCAGAAAGGGCACAGAGAGACTATCACTTCCCCTGGCAGAAACGCGCCAAGACCTGAGATGTTAAAGCCATGGGACTGAGTTTCTTTTTCTTTGCTGCCCTTAAAAGAACAAAACAAAACCAAGAAAACCATATTCAGTTACAGAAGTCAGATATTTCTGCTTCCCTGTCGCTATAGCATCTGGGCATAATTATGCCATACAAGTTAATATTGTTAGCATCTGGGAGAAAACTTGGATCACAGCCTTGTTTCTCCTGGGTTACATCATTGTTCTTCCTTTCTGGTCTGACTCAGGTTCAAAGGAGCAGGAACCGGGAGGAACCCTTTGTCTTTAATCTCTGTGCCAACACTGCACTGCTCTCGGGAGCCCAGTCCTCTGGAATAGGACAGGCAGTCAGGGACGTTTTGGTCTGGTGCATAGCTGGAGGACTTCTATGTGACTCATTATTTTATTCCATTGACTAGCAGAATGCCCAAGACCTCTTTATGAGGCTCTATCTATTGAAAACAAAATCTCAGCACATTGTAGGGCTGTTGAGATTTCAAGGATTTGTCTCGTCGCCAGAGTTGTCTTGCAATCAATGATATTGCTGGAACATGATTTTTTTTTACATTTTAAATAATCTTATTTATTCACAGATTGCTTTATAACGCGAAGATAAAACGGTTCCGAGATACGACTTTACCACCTATCCTTACAGAACTTTAAGAGTATAATCTGGATTTTAACCCTGTTCCTAACATACTTTGTCAAATCCAATTTTAGAACTCACTGGCCCGACTGCTATAGGAAAACCTAGAGGTCAGTGCAAGCAGTCCCTCACTGTTTCATCGAAAAATCTCTGATGTCTGAAGGGTAGAGAAGACACCAGTTGGACAAAATCAGGCCAGGACTTAAGACAGACCTAAGGATGAATTATGTACACGTGACCAGAGTGTGCGCTGCCACACTACAAAATAGGGACACGGCACAGTCTTTGGCTACCAGTGATGTCTTATGGGAATAGACGCTCTGAATAGAGTATGTACTGAGTAATAGTTAAGATCTTAGAGGTGAAAGAAACATTTGATGTCATCTAATTTAGCTCCCTTATTTATCGTTTTTTAAGAAAGAGTCCTTTGTATCGGGGCCCAGTGAAATTGAATAATTTATTCAAAGTGATACAGATAGGTGACACAGGTTCTAGGCTCTCCTCCAGTCTGCGGTACCTCTACTCTCTCTCTCTTTCCTTTAACAGCTGCTGCTAATGATGATTTTCTGCACCTAACCCTTGCAAACCCGGCTCAAAAGATGAGCAGAACTTTGCGGTAAAGGTTGCATCTTGCCTGGCTCTCCAGAAGATGATTAAAATCCTTAATATGCCTTTTTATGTCTTGAATTCCATTCTTGGCGGAATCAAAGTTGTCTATGGCTCCTTGTAACACATGACAAATAATAATGAGGATTGATGTCATGATGATGATGACAAAATAAGACTTAAGAAGCATTCAGAACAATGATTGGCTCCAATGCAGTCAATTAATATTAAGTATTATAATCTAATTTAAACATTAAAATGACCTTCTGAAATCCATCATAGTGTTATTCCCCACTTTGCAGTTGCTATTAGTGAGGCACAGAGATTTATATACCTTTCTCAAGGGCTTACAGCTCATAAGAGGCAGCTCTGTCACCGAACAGAGGGGCTACATTCTTAGCTGCTCTATTAACACTACCAAAAACATGATAATAGTCTGAAGATTTTAAATAAATCATGACTGGAAAGGAATGAAAGCCCTTGGGAGCCCTTCTGAAACTGCTGAGAAGTATTTACGGATAATTTTTCAGATTTTTTATTTGCCTTTTTCTGGCTTATTTAATTGCAATGCAGAATCCCCAGAGTGAATCATATTTATTCTGCAACCACAGATATCAAAGTATCCTCCCATCAAAGTTCGGTGCTGGGAAGAAATGTTTGCTTCCCAGAATCCCAGCTCCGCATCTCGGCTTGTTTCAAAGATGCCTTCCCCATTACTGAGAAGCCTCCACCCATTCCCTCCGCCACACACCTACAACCTAACTCAGACAATTCAAGGCAGAAAAGCTGGATTCCCGGTACTCAGAAGCAAGCCCAAGCAAGACACCTTTCCACTCAACACTTAAAATTCTCTACCAAGCAAGATGGTTTCAAGGGATAGAGGAAGCAGATCCCCAACCAGCGACTTGCCTCCTGCACCATTTGGAGCTCCCCCTGCTTACAGGGCGGATATCTGTTCTCTACAGGTTAGGACCTTAAGAGGCGAGGCAATGTTCCTTCCCAGCCATACATCACAGAGGGGTGAAGACCGCTCAATACCGAGTAAGCCGGGCCTTGCAAATTCCGTGGACCTGAAGGTCCCAGAACCTGGCTGAGTTTCTAGGTTGGAAATTTCATTAGAGAGCTTTGACAAAAACCTCCTGAAGATGGATGTTTTTGCGGACTCATCCTGTCATTTCCAGTCCCTTGGCCGGTTTACCTTTTGATTAGCTCTCCCCTTACATCATGGCTGGGAAAGGCAGATGGAGAAGATGAGTGGTAAGGACTGGCCAGACAAACACTTCGAGAATCGGCAGCAACTGCAGTTGTAACAACTTCATTTGAAGGTGGGCTTTGTTCCTGATCCCACACTGGGCTTCTCAGAGCCTGGCCACATTTGGAGGGATCTCTGTAAGAGCTCGTGTCCACCAGCCATTTGCTCGTGTAGCTCTGACAGCAACCTTAGGCTCCTTGGAATGAGCCCCGACCTGGAACCTCTCCTATAGAGAGAGACCCAAAATTCTAGATTTGAGAGCCCAGAGGTTAAGGAGAAAAGAGGAAATGAATCAAATTCCAACAATTTAGTTAAAAAAAAAATAGCTTGCATGCCCTCAAGACAGAAGCAAAGGAATAATCTGCACATTGATAACATATGACTCAGCCTTTTATCACTCAGAGCTCACCATTCTCAAATCCCTGTGGAATGGATGCTGCTTCTGTTCTAAAGGAATGCCCTCCCAGGGAGGAGGCTTCTGGAAGAGATGGGTGGGCAGCCCTGTTTCTGCACTCTTGCATGCTAGGGCTGCCTTTGCATGACTCTTATTTTCCACCCTATAGGTTCTAAATTCATCTCTTTTCTTTAGTTTTTTTTTTTTTCCAAAAGAAGCAAAGGGAAGCCCTTTGAGACTCAAGTTGGTATCAACAGGAAACCTGGGGGGTGGGGGAGAGAAGGAAAATCAAAGAGGGAACCAAAATACACAGGACTAAGAATAGGAATTTCAAGTACATAGCTTTTGGAAAGGAAAATTAAACTTCTGTGAGTTAGTTGGATTGGAGGGAAGGTGGGGTTCAGGGCAGGGTGTGGAGTAGTATGGGTCAGGGAAGGGGGGAGGGACCCTCTCTGCTTGGAATCAGAGGTGACCTCATACACATTTTTATGTGGCTTTTTAAGAAGCGTTTGGCGAAACCCAACACATCTCATAATTGCCTTACTCTTGTGAAAGGTTATTAAGGAAAATGACTGTACTGAAGGGCTATGCTTAGTAGGGGTTTGGGATGGCACTCATTCTCAGGTCTCTCATCTCTAGGCTTTAGTTTTGCCTAGATGCAGAGGTGGTGCCCCAAACCAGCAGTGCCTTTGGTGTCTAAGAATAGTACACATTCCTGCGAAGTACTTAATCTACTTTTGCTATGTATGTATAAGAAAATAGTAAGAACTGGTCCTATAGAGCAAAATATCTGTTATGTAAAAAAAAAAAAAACTCAGAAGGTAACAAATGAGGCTCCATTTCACTACGTGCTCAGTCTCCTATAACCAAAAAGTGGCTATAGCTAAAGGATATTCTTTCTTTCCCAAGCTGCTCTAGAGTCATGTTCAACAACAACCACAAAAGCCTTGAGTGAGCCAGCAGCAGACGTGATGCCCAGGATTCCACTGGAGAAGACAGAGGCATCACATCTCTCACGCCTAAAGCTAATTATTCGTAGCATCTAACTTTAGGAGTAAGTCCTAAAACGAATATATGGAATGAGTGGGTGAAGGAAAAGGGACTACTTAACAACTTTTTTTCCTTACAGGTGCTCTCTCTTAATACATTTACAAATTATAATCTGTGACCTATCCATGTCCATGATTACATCTTAAAAACAGATGGATATGCATATACTTAAATGAGTAGTATCCCAATTTAGTACCAACAAAATGATACAGTGTATGTTACATTTTTAAAGCTTATTATTTTATAATAATGTGCATTCCAAAAACCTCTACAAGGAAAGGAACTATGCTTTCAGTCTTATTTTAAACCTGCTCACGGTTGAGATATGCAATCACTAATTGAGCTAAGGATTAAGGAAGACCTTTGGGCACCTGGACCATTGTTCCAGTCATGAGAGCATCTTCCTTCCACATGTGATAAAATGTCCCAGAGAGTGAGCCCTAAGTGATATAAGTTGGAAAAAAATCAAACAAGCAGAAAGGAACAGTTAGAACCAAACTCAATACCTCCATCAAGAAATCCATGATTTTAAAAGGTACATCAAAAGCAAAGCTACTTAGTGGTAGAAGCAGATTTAAATATGGATTTATTTGTGGAGGTTTTAAACATTGTATTTACTATATTTAGAATCCTCAATGATTACTCAGTTTGTAAAGTGCTTTGAGGTTATGAGATCACTAGTGAAGCTATTGGTTTCATTTAAAATAAATTCAACTAAATATTTCTCTCTTCACAGTGTTTCCAGCCCATGGAAATCATTATCAGAGGATGTGGTAGAGAAGGAAAAAGAAACAAAACCAAAAAACAGAATAGCATTGCTGTCAGATGTTTTCACTCATGGTCAACATGACCCTAACGTTTGCAACCTTACCAGGGTAAAAAGATGGTGCTCAAGAACCATGAGCTTCAACCAGTTTGGTAGAAGGGCGCAGAAAGGGTTGACATATCTTCCATCTTCTAATGTGGAACTACTTTTGATTTCACAGAATTATCATTATCAATAAGCTATAAAATCGTATTGCCACATTTTGGGGGAAAGATAAGTCATAGTAAGGCTTTCCTTCCTATTGTCTTGGTGATTTAGGAGGTAATGTTGAAATTGACTAGTGGACTGAGCTCAGCCAATCAAGGTCTTATGTAACAATCAATTACTTGCCAATAGATCTTATCGGTGTTGTATTTTTCATGTATCATCAAGTATCAGGGTGCTTGCATCATCTGGTAACTCAGCACATTCCTAAGAAGAATCAGATTCCCAAGAAGCAATAGTATATGAATGATTCTTCCCCTACCACCACTACAAAAGAAATAATAATAATAATTAAGAAAAAATAAAGATGACCCAAACTTTTAGGAAGGGAACTACTTTCCTCAGAGAACTTTGGCAGCACAACACCAATCCATTCTGCCTTTAAAGCTGATGCTGTCGATAGACACTATCAGAATCAACTCATCAGATTACCCAAGAAATTAAAAACAAGACTCTACACGTGTCCTGGAGATATGTAATGATGACGTGCCTTTTGAGGTCTGGATGAGCAATCTATTTTTGCACAAACATATTCAGGGGCTAACTAGCTCCCTCACAAGAAACTGAAAGGCTAGGTCTAGAAACATTATCTGAAGACAATAAAAGCTAATAATTACAAATAAGATAATGCCAGAATTCTTTCTGCCCATGGAAGGAAGAGGCAAAGATCCATGGAGTAGCTACAACCTGCCAATCATTTGCCAGTTTCACTCAATTATATATTTAATTTCAAAATTACAACAATAACATGAGGTGGCGGTAGATACATATATATATAGATATATATATAGATATATGTATTTTTTATAAATGAAGAAAACAGGATTTAACAATTTCAATGAACTTGCTCACAATCACGTAGCTCTTAAGTAGCAAAGTCAGGGTTAGGCCAGGTATGTCTGGCCCCAAAATCTTAGATTCTTTCACACATACCATCCCCCTCCTTGGTCTGTGAATGGGTATGATATTCTATAACTGACATGAACATGGGTAATCTGTGGGAGGATATTATTATATATTTATATATAATTATATATAATTATAATATTTTTATATATATATATAATTATATATTATATATTAATATTATATTCATATTCATATGCATAATGTGCCTTTTATATACAGAAAACCTCTATAAATTAAAGGGTATAGTAAAAATAAAATAGGGATAATGCCAAAATTAGTTCTAATTTTCTTCGTTTTCCATTGGGGATATATGATTTATAAACTCCTCCTTAAGCCTATTAGTGTGTGTTTGTTCTTGGTATAATTTCTTTATGCTTTTTTTTTACCCACTAAATAAACTGTTACTCCCTTCAATTAAAAAAATAAAAATAAAAAAATATCTGAGCTTCCTGGGAGTCTCCTGCAGTGATCAAACAGTGAACAAGATCATTCTCTCCATCAACTTTTTCAAAATTTTAGCGGCATCGATTATCTTCTTGTTTAGCTCCCTCAGGCTGGTGAGGCCCAGGTTTAGAGTGTTTTAAGCACCTGGAAGACCATCTATCTGGCCCGGTTCTTGGGGGTTTGCTGCTCTCAACCTTCTCCCCCTTGTAGACAGGCAGCTCTCAGGGCACCTCTGAGGCTCCTGGGCTCACTCCTTCCTGCAACTCAAGACAGGCTTCCCAGTTTAGCTTTACTGTGCAAACTTCAGGGGGCTGTCCTCATACCCCAAATCATCTAGGAAAGGCAGACTAGAATTTGAAATCTAGGGACACCTGGGTGGCTCAGAGTGTTAAAGCATCTGCCTTCAGCCCAGGTCATGATCCCAGGGTCCTGGGATCGAGTCCCACATTGGGCTCTCTGCTCAGCGGGGAGCCTGCTTCCCTTCTTCTCTCTCTGCCTGCCTCTTTGCCTACTTGTGATCTCTGTCTGTCAAATAAATAAATAAAATCTTTAAAAAAAAAAAAAAGAATTTGAAATCTACACTTTCATGACATGACCCCAGGTATGATGTTCCTGTTCCCATCAGGGTCCCTGAAAATAGCTGCCCAGACTTTATAAGGGATGGGGCTACCTCCGTCTGTCTTTCCCTTTAACCACACTAAGGGATGTGTGTTAAGAGACATGCATGGATGCCCTAAAGAGACTCTCAGAGTCCCCATCCCAGATGTCAGGTAACCTGGACGGTGTTCCTCAGGTTCTCAGGCTTGAGAGACACATGCAAGGGACTTCTCTGGGCCATTGAACTTTTCACCTTTCATCAGCAGCCTCGGCTCCCCTTTTGTTCACCACGCCATCACTCGCAGCGGGGCCTCCTGGGAAGCAGGTGTTACACAACCCCGTGAATCCGGCCAAGGCTCCCTACTCTGACTCAGCTGAACTTTACTCCACTGTTCACACGACAGAGCAAAATCAGGAACTAAGAAAGGAGCTTCCAGGTGGGAAAAGTGGGCTAAATAGAAATCTGATGGATGGACTAGGGGAAACGGGTAGCACACGGTACACAGAACCGCAAACAGATATTTAACATCTCAGTTAACCAGTCACGAAACTGGGCAGCCTTTCTTTGAGCAAACAGACGCCTGATATATTTTCTTTTCTTTTTTTAAAGATTTTGTTTATTTATTTGACAGACAGAGATCACAAGTAGGCTGAGAGGCAGGCAGAGAGAGAGGAGGAAGCAGGCCTCCTGCCGAGAGCAGAGAGCCCAATGCGGGACTCTATCCCAGGACCCTGAGATCATGACCTGAGCCGAAGGCAGCGGCTTAACCCACTGAGCCACCCAGGCACCCCAAAGATTTTATTTATTTATTTGATAGAGAGAGACGCAGCCAGAGAGGGAACACAAGCAGGGGGAGTGGGAGAGGCATAAGCAGGCTTCCTACAAACAGGGAGCCCGATGTGGGACTCGATATCAGGACCCCGGGATCATGACCTGAGCCGAAGGCAGACGCTTAACAACTGAGCCACGCAGGCTTCCCCGCCTGATATATCTTCAAGAGCTGTTTTGGTAGGTACGTGTGAGATAATGTGTATGAACCACTTGGAGGCTACAGTGATCTATGATTATAGTGTGAGAGTGTGATTATGGATTCTCAGCATATAAGACACTGACCCTCACAGCAGGCCCGCGAAATAGGGAACTTTGGCTCCCGGGGGTGAGGACACTGGGTGTCAGTCCTGACCTTCCTTACCATTAACAAGAGGGAAGGTTTCTCAAGTCTCTTCCCCTCTGGGTGCCAACATCTCTTTATGTCCAAACATTAATATGGTGCCTCGGGGCTCCACGGGGGCCGTCCGGCTCTGAAATGTGTGATACTAAAACAGCATGGCATAGCCTTGTCAAGATAGATTTCAAATCTATAACGGTAGAATTTGTCATCCAGTACACGGCGTATTCAAAGAGGAAGAGCCAACGGTAATAAAAGGATAGTAATCACATCACCGTTTACCAGAAGGCTTCGCAAACTGGAGGCTCCCCCTTGCCTAACTGCTGCCCTTCTGTTTTCAGAAAGATAAAGTCTCAGTTACCTTGCAATTCCTGAATGCTTGTCATCCCTTCAACTTCTGCCAGATACTTCAAAATAGCATTTTAGGGGGTTCCTGGGTGGCAGAGGTTAAGCCTCTGTCTTCGTCTCAGGTCATGATCCCAGCGTCATGGGATCGAGCCCTGAATCCGGCTCTCTGCTCAGCCTGCTTCCTCCTCTCTCTCTGCCTGCCTCTCTGCCTACTTGTGGTCTCTCTCTGTCAAATAAATAAATAAAATCTTTAAATAAAAAATAGTATTTTAGGAGAGTTTTAGCAGAAATGGATCATGTCCCACGTTCTCTCAGGACTTCCTGGCTTACCTATGCCCTCTGGCATGGCCTTTGTATGTACCTTTTCCCCTCTTCCCAGTCCTTTGGGGCAAGAACAAGTGGCCCGAGGATGAAGAGCAGCCCTGAGTCCCGGCCTTACCCAGAAACTTCGCGATCTCCTCAATTCTGTTGGCACAGCACCCTCTGCTGCTTCAGGGGAAAATAAAGCTGAGCAATGGCTAAATGCTGGAACTGCAGCGAGAGATGTCACTTCGCCCGGATACACAGCAACCTGTCGTGATTTCCTTCACTGATCACCTCCCCAGCATTCCTTACGGAAGAGCATAGTTACGGCAGGGACAGAGTTTCTCCTTTTCATCTTCGTGTTTGTTCTGTTTTGTCTGCGTTATCCTGCTATGTTCTGTCACCTCAGGCTAAGAGTTCTGGTGATTCCTAGGCCGCAAACCAAAACGATCTTAAAAATAACTGGATGATAAGAATAAACAGGTTCGCATTAAGTTTCAATCAAGGAGGGGAGGTTACAGCTCTCTGGGTGCCAAGTGTCTGATGTATTTAACAGAAAACTTCGCAGACCATAAGAAAATGCTTCTTCCTTGGCTTTATGTAAATTACACCTATGTTCTGATTGCCATCCCAAAAGAAAGAACGGATTTATTATTATTACTTTTTTAAATGTAGATCTCTGTGTCTTCACATGCACTTTCTCCTGAGTATCTTGTTTTCCAGAGCCAGTAAGTTTTTAAAAATCAAATCAGAACCCTGGGAAATGTAATTTATTTCCTATGGCCTCTTAAGCAGAGATGCTTTAAAAGCAAGATGTTCCTTCTTCCACTCTGGGTCTTTCTATCCGGCCCCCACGCCCCACCCCGCGGCCAAGAAAACACATTTATAGTACTCTGGACAGGGAAGACTCCTAATCAGTCCCAGGAAAATCTGCTAAACAGTGGAGAGAAAAAAAATCCATGGATAATATTAAGAAAATAGTATCTAGTCTAGTGCTTTATTTCAGACAAAGTTTACTACTTTGGATGAACAATATATGATTTCTGTAACCCACGCCAGAGGCCTGCTTTGTACAAACCTTACCGCTCCATTTGTTCAAGGAAAGGAGAAAATACTCCCTTGGGACCTCTTGTTGGCAAAGCCTACCTGCAGGGTCTTCTGACCTCTCTGAGCCATTCTGCCCCTTCCAGGACTTTGTCTCCCAGAACACCTGTTGCCTCTCTTTCAGATTCAACTGTATCAGTAGATTCCGCTCATTCACTGAACGTTCCTAATATGTTATTAAAAAGGAGCTCTGCTACTTTGGACAAACCAGTGGTGAGTAACGTTTCAAACTGAGGATCAAAGCGATGACCCCTTAAAAGGGTCATGTTGGAGAAGCGGTTGTGTCCGTTGCATTCCTCTTACAAACAAGAGTCCAAAGGAGAAGGAGAGAGGAGCCTCCTGTCTTCTCCAGGTCTGAAACAGAGTAAAGATCTGTTCCCTCCCACCACCATCCTCCAGGGAATGTGCACCTGTTAAAAGACAGGAAACTTTCAGGTCCTTCTAGCTTCTAACCCCATGGGGGTTTCAGAATGCATTGAATTTTCTTGCACTTTCATGGCCTCCTCAATACACACATAGTTTATCACACACTTGTAGTCTAACTGTTCCAAGCATGTTCACCATCTCCCTTCGGTTGTCTCGAAGACAAGATTCCCAGTTTCTCTTTGCTAATCGCCATAGTGCTTAGCAGAATGCAGGATACATAAAGGATGCTTTGTAAATACATAAATGAAATAATGTGTACAAAGCCCTTGGCTCAATGGAAGCACATTTTTAAATGTCTCATTCATGCTTTTCCTTCTTTTTTTTTTTTAAGATTTTATTTATTTATTTGACAGACAGAGATCACAAGTAGGCAGAGAGGCAGGCAGAGAGGAAGGGAAGCAGGCTCCCCGCCGAGCAGAGAGCCTGATGCGGGGCTGGATCCCAGGACCCTGGCAGAGGCTTAACCCACTGAGCCACCCAGGTGCCCCCATGCTTTTCCTTCTTGATGCTTTTATCAACTCCCTATTGGGCTCCTAGACATTGTCATTGACCTTGTAGAGGGGAGTAGACAGACAGCGGCAGCATCACAGTATGTAACATAGATTCCCTGGTAATACCTCTCAGGGGCCAGGCATCATGCTAGGTACGGATGCAATGGTAAACCAGACAAGAGGGTCTTTCCAAGGCATTTATATTCTAGGGAGGGAAACTGATAGACAATGGGCATTTTTGATGGACAGTGATGAAAGTATGGAGAGGGTAACCACGGGGGGTGGGATAGCTTAGAGGAAGATCATGAGCCCGAATCTGGAGGAGAACGGTCGAGAGCTTCTTAGAAGAGGTAACATTGGAAGGGGAGAGCAGAACGAGAGTCCGAGTCCGCATGGGACAGAGGAGATGGATTCCCGGCAGAGGCCCAGAAGCGAGAGCGCGGACTGTGGCGGAGCTGCGGTCCGGCTGGGCTGCGGGACGGGAAACAGCTCGGAGGGCAAGCTGGACAGGCAGGTGGGGCCGGCGCTGTAAGGACGTGGGACCCATTCGGGAGCCGTCTTCGGTGCCTCCGAGGACATACAACCATTCCTCGGCACGTGAGGAAGAAACACTCTCCCTTCGCTGTCTGTTAGACTTTTGACCTTTGTATAATGAAGCTCAGGAAGAAGCAGCAAGGAACTAATGAATCCGTTTGCCTGAAAAGACCAACAGGATGATTAATGTGTGACCCGTGGGAAGCACGTGGAAGGAAAGATTGTGTAGAGTAATTGTTTACTTCTGTATTAGGGAACGGCTTTGTAGAGGTCACTCGGCTTATTGCTTAAGCCGGCCCAGGAAGTTAATTGAACAGTTCCCTACTCTTCACAGCAGGCCGACCATTTTTTTAGGTTATTTGCAAAAGCACGATATCAACACGATGGTAACCAAGGGTCGGCTTTTCTAGTTGTGAAGACCCTCAGAAATCCACATTTCCATTTTAAAAGTAAGGGAATTGCAAGGCACGCAGCCTATCATGAGCAGGGCTAGGGTGCAAAACCAGACCCCCTGACTCCTGGTCCAGTGCTCTTTTTATAAAGCCACATTGCCATTAGGCCCCTGAAAAGGGTATTTTTTTTTTTCCACTTAAAAGTCAGTCTAGGGGTGCCTGGGTGGCTCAGTGGGTTAGGCCTCTGCCTTCAGCTCAGGTCATGATCCCAGGGTCCTGGGATCAAGCCCCGCATCAGGCTTTCTGCTCAGCAGGGATCCTGCTTCCTCCTCTCTCTCTCTCTGCCTGCCTTTCTGCCTACTTGAAATCTCTGTCAAATAAATAAATAAATAAAGCCAGTCTGCATGGTGCATTGTGGTGTAAAAACTAACAATGTGATTAATTTGATGAAGAAAGGCATCCAAACAGGAGGAAGGAATTTTTTTTTTCAGTTTCCTACAATCTAATTTGTCTTCTGTTATTGATCAAGATGATGTATATTACAAATATGGCAAGAAAAGCCGGACTGAGGGCAATTAAAACCACCTGTCCAGCATTTGGCTTAAGGCGAAAACTAGCGGTTGCTCTTGTAGAAAGAACACAGAACATTTATATTTTATGCAAAATATAAACATCAATAACAATTTTGTTAAAGAAGGTATAGGAGGCCCTTGAATAATGTAGGGGTTAAGGGTGCCAACTCCTGCACAGTAAAAAATCTGTGTATATCTTCTCATCCCCCCCCAAACTCAACTACTAATAGCCCACGTTGACCGGAAGCCTGACCCTTGACAATTGATGAACACATATTTTGTATATAATACATATTACGGACTGTACTCTGACAATAAAGCAAGCCAGAGAAAAGAAAATCCTGCTAAGAAAACAATGAAGAGAAAATACATTCACAATCCTGTACTGTCTTTATTGAAAAATATCCACAAGTAGGTGGACCCGTGCAGCTCAAACCCAAGTGTTGTTCAGGGTCAGCTGTGTGTGTGTGTGTGTGTGTGTGTGTGTGTGTAAGCAGGGGCACTATATACTCATAAATGTATATAGACACACACATTCTTAGAGGAAACTAGAAATAAATGGACTAGAACTGTAACCATAACAGTTTTCTCTGAGATTTCAAAGCTTTTTAATGATCTCTCTTCTTTTTTCTCACAACATCCCAGTTCTCTAACCAATATAATGAGAAAAAAGTCAGAAGTATGTTAGACATGAATGGATGTCTAAAACTGATAATGTATTACATGCTGCTTGAACGTAATGATAAAAAAAAAGCCAAATAATAAAGTAAAATAAAATAAAATAACATAACATAACATAAATGAATGGATGTTGCAACTTCCTGCTTTAGAAAGAACAAACACATCCTCGAGTGGTCCTCCGGGGACTGGCCCTTCTTTGCTCTTCAACACACCAGGTGACACCGCACGCTTCACTGTCACTGCTGTTCCTGCATCTCAGTCTGTGACAAAAGACCTCGCTCTTTGTGAATGTAAATTTCAAGTATGCTCTCTTCAAAAGGCCGGAACAACTTTGCATTTTTCAAAGGACTTGCTATTTACAAAGCGCCTAACTTCTACTAGAAGGGCAAGGGTGTGTGGATTCAAGTGATTCAGAAAAGCTGGAATAGACTGCGTGTTCCTAAGGAGGGAGCCGGGCTTGGCTGCAGGACCAGGGAAGAGCAGTAGCACCTGTGTCTTAAGGTGACTCACAGGATCGCATTCCCCACATGGGCAGCAACATCGACCATTACAACTCAAAGCTATACTTTAACTCTGAAATGCATAACTTCTCAAATCATGTTAGTATATTTTAATAAAGTGTTATAGTCCACTCCCCACTCCCCCGCCGTAAAGGATGCCCCTCCAGGTGCGGGGGTTGGTAAGTGTCTGACACAGCATCTAAGACTCCCCAGCATGGACTGAAGGCACCACTACCGGATGGGAGAGGGAGAGAAGAGAACAGGACGTTCTCCGGTCCCAGTGGAGCACCACACGGCTGCCCACCCAGCCGCGAGAACCAGGCTGTGGGAAGCTCATCTCTTGGGTACCACAGTGTGTGCCCTCCTGCTCAGCATCTTGAGTTCCATTTCTAATAATGCCAGCTTCTGTTAGCTCACAGAAGGACTGGTTAAAGACCCTTGGAAGAAAGTCACCGAATGAGGACAAGCCGGGATGACTGTTTTCAGCACATTCTAGAAAGTGAACACTTGGACTTCAGAAGAGACCACAAGTCCGTCCTTCAATTCCTTATTATTGCCCCACCTTGTGGCCTTGCCTAGAGACGGTTTTTCAACCGTCTGAGGTTGTCTAAGTTGAGATAATTGGGGTGAGCAAAAATCAAACGTATTATCTATGGAACTGGAAAAAAAAATAATGTAAAAAGCAATTTTGATTTCAAGATGTTTAAAAAAGCTGGAAATAGGCCAATAGATAGGAGAGACCGAGAGAGGAATTCTGGCTCAGCGCCGCGTGTTGGGCTGAAATGACATTGGATTTTCCTTTTCACTGGGGGGCTGCGTACCTTGGAAAAGGCAGTTCTCCTGGACAGAAAAGTACCATGGCTTGACTGTCCTGATGAAACAGAGTAGAATTATGCTGGGCTCTGGGGACACACAACAAAATCCATCCACCACCCAGAGCCCCAGTGTTTTCAATGAATTGCAAAGCTCATCCTATACCTTGTTCAGGGTCTCCCATCACACAAAGAATAAAATCCCAACTTCTACTTGACCATCACGCCCTTCATGACCTACCCCTGACTTCTGCAGGGTCATTCTATTCACCAGCCTCATGGCCCTTTGTCAGTTTTGTAACTCACCATGCTTCTTCCTTTCCCCAGGGCCTTATACATGCATTTGTCCCAAACCAGATGCTGTCCCCAGATCTTCACATAGCTGGCTCCTCCTTGCATTCAAAGTCTTTACTCAGGCAAAGTCTTTACTTAGGCAAGACTAAGCACCCAGTAGAAATCAGCAGGCACTCTCCTGGGTATCATAACTTCTTCTTCTTCTTCTTTTTTTTTTTAAATGGTACCTCTCCTGCTAGCTTTGTTGTTTGCTTCATTTTAGCTGTCCTGCTAGAGTATATATTGCTAGAGGATAAGTCTCCCCCGTCTTGTTCACCAGGTCATTTCTAGCCTCTGAAGAAGTACTTAGCACATAACAGGAATCTAATAAATCTTGGTTGAATGAATGACTGATGAATGAATGGCACAGTTTTTTCCTTTGAGCACCTCTGGTCGATAGAACTGAGGAAGGTGCAAACAGAATTGTATCTGGCGTGATCTAGAGGCACAGAAGAGGTGCCTTTCACCCAGCGAGGGGTTTGGGGAGAGAAAAGCGTGAACTAAGAGTGGAAACATGAAACCACAGGGGTGTGAAGGCAGGAGGTCAGGAGTACAGGAGGACGCAGCCATGGAAGGCGTTCACCGGAAAAGGTAAGATCTTCCACTGAGCCCAGGTGATTAGAGGGGGTAAGAGCTAGCCAGACCTGAAGAAAGGATTAAACATCAGTATTATTTAGTTTTATTACCCTGTTGCTTCTTATGCCCGGATGGGGGAGGACTCTCACGGAGGTATACATTCGGCAAAACCACACATCAGTGAGGAAGAAACTCGATGTGCTTTATTTCTAACAAAGTTGTTCAACACTTCTGTTGGCTTTTCTGATTTTTCTCCAAACCTCTACTACCTGCACTGGGTCAGCGGCAAAGTATATCCCAACTCTAATTCTCCTCAGAAATTAAGCGGTCATATACTCCGGTCAGATCTGTCCCTATGGGACTGACAGTCTCCTGCATAGCATTTCATGCCCGCACGGATACAAGGCTCGCATGCAGCATGATTCAACACTGTGCCTTTTCTGCACCCTGGAAAAGTTGCCAAACATTTTACAAAGAATGGGCATATGAATAGGATATCAGATAGAACTTTTGTTGAAACAAGTTCTTTTTTCTTTGCATTCCATTCAAAACAACAAAACCAAAAAGTCAACCCGTCATATATTATATAAAAATTATTCACAAAATGTTTGCCTTGTTTGAGGGTTTTAGCAACAAGCTCCTTGTCTCCCTCCCCCCACCATTCTTCTCATTCATGAAAACGATGATTCACACCCGTGCCCCGCAGAGAGTGGGGCAGTGGTGGTTCAGAGACAGCCCACCTCTCCTGCTCATGTGGGAAAACAGCCCTACAGTGAATCAAGTTCATTGAGCAAAACTAGGAGAAAATATTTGCCTGGCAATCCAACACGCCTCTCTCTGTGCTTGTCCAGACAGAACTAGGGTGGACTTAACATTTTTTTCCTTTTTGTCAGAAATGCGTGTTTAAATTGTGTATTTTCACAAAAGAGTGTCCGTCGGTGGGGATTTTCAAGCTACAGGATTGGCGTCATCACAGCTGAAACAGACACGAAGGGAGCGGATCATGTGTTCCACACTTAGCAACTGTATATTAGTTCTCTAGAAAACGGAAATGGTCCAACAATATTTACTCATGTTAGGCCTGGAAGGAGTCCACCATGCTGATGAACTTTGATTTGTTGGAAAAGGTATCTTAAAAAAAAAAATGGCAGGAGGAAGCCTATGTGATCAGTGGTCAAGAAGGCAGCTGTCAAAAATGGAAGCCAGGGTCGCCTGGGTGGCTCAGTGGGTTAAAGCCTCTGCCTTCGGCTCAGGTCATGATCCAGGGGGTCCTGGGATCGAACCCTAAATCGGGCTCTTCACTCAGTGGGGAGCCTGCTTCCTCCTCTCCCTCTGCCTGCCTCTCTGACTACTTGTGATCTCTGTCAAATTAAAAAAAAAAAAAAAAAAAGAAAAGAAAGAAAGAAATGGAAGCCAGGCTCAAGAGTTGAACGCATCAAAACGGCCTTTGGTGAGGCAGCATGGAGGGAATGTTCCATAGACCAGAAAGCAAGAGCAGTCTAGCACACACAACGGGAGCACGAGCGCCTTGCAAGATGTTGACCCCTGCTCTCTTCCCATCATCTCCCCCAAGGGAAACCATAGCACTGAGGAGCTCACTGGTTTTTTTGTTTGTTCCCTATCTCTTTTCTGTCATGCCACAAGAGAAAGACCCCTATCAGAACAGCCTGGAACACATGTTTGTGACGGCAGCTACGTCGGGAAGATCCTGGACACAAGTGACGGTGCATGTGAAGAGTTAAGATGAGAAAGAAAGCTCCTGTGGAAGAGAAGCACCCAGCCCACGGCAATGCTTTCAGGCTCTGGAAAGGGAGGAGGCCCGGTGGAGAGCGCTGAGTTGTGGGAATCACGGGCTGTCCTTGTCGTCAAAGGAAAGAAGACCTACAAAGACATAACAACGAGTACAGCTGAAGCAGATGGGATCAGAGAATGTATGAATAATCAATATCTGGCAGAGGAGAGGATGAGATAGTGTCTAAGACAGAACATGCTTTGGAGAAAATGACAAGGAAATGCAGAGAAATGAAGAGCCCAGTGAAGCCATACACGGCAGCTCATCCGGAGGGCATAGTCAAGAAGGTAGAATGACGCAAGTCCAATGAATTTTAAAAATCATTACTGTCAGATAAGTTAAAGAGTCTTTGAAAGTGAGGCAGCCTGAATTTATTGATGTTTATTAAACGGAGAGTAAGGCGATCGAAGCAGACACAATCCAGTTTCCATTTTAGGAATGCCCCTGGCAACGTCTAACCCCGAGTGGAAAGTGGGAAAGCCGAGAACCCCTGGAGAGAAACGGGAGTGGGTGAGTGCCGGGTGAAAACGAAGCATGGTTCCCATTTTCCAGACCAGATTAGAAAAGCAGCCTCACCCAGGGTGGTCAGCTCTGGCCAAGCTGAGCAGCGCTGATAAACCTCATGTATCTCTGAAAAGTTCTGGGCTCGGGGAGGGTTTACAATCAAGGGCAGAAAGGTCGTACGGTTGGTGCGGGCGGTTTCTCATGTTCACAGATACACTATCTAAGGAGGCAGGTCAGCCGTCATCACAGAGACAGACGGCGCGAGGTAATGAAAATGTGCGAGTGCTAAGAATGCCCAGGGACCGCGCTCCTTTCTTTGGCCCCGATTCTGCTTCTATGAACCTGTGTGTGTGTGTGTGTGTATGTGTGTGTGTCTTCAAGCTACCCTCAAAGCAACTCAACACCAGCAACCAGGGCTGGACTTTGGAAGTCACCTGGTCTAATGTCTATTCCGCAAGTGGAAAAAAAAAAAGAAAGAAAGAAAGAAAAAAGAAAAACCCAACACGGAACACAGCCCGTCTTTGACAGAGAGGCTAGTGACAGGGCCATTTCCGCAAGGTAAGAAGCAGCCCGTTCAGTAATGCCTCTTGTTTTCTCCAGTGTGTTCCCACTTTGTGACATTGCCACTTTTACTTCAGATCAATCAGTCTCACACGCAGCGCAGGGAGACAAAAGCTTCTGACCCACACAGGAAGGATGACTGCTTCGATGGGGGAGAGGTGTGGCCGCCGGCGTTCTCTTTGCTGACTCACTTGCACGTTCTGACTATACACATTCCAGAAAATGCCCCAGGCCCCAGATTTCCAGGTGAACCACCCTTTTCCCATTTCTCATTGGCCGCATGGACACTTTTGATTTGAACAAGGAGTGGTCCTTTGTACGTGAGGCAGGTTGGGCCCGCTCTCTGGTTTTCCTCTCGAGGATAAAGACGGTCTCCTTTAGACATTATTTCCATGGGGTGGTTTCCTTTTGCCATGATTTATCAATGGATTCCACAAGGGGAAGCTGAGCACATATGGGCAGGTTAAGATACTTTTAAAGAAACCAGGAACATGCCCTGGGAGGAGCATGACAAAAAAGCCCCTCAAAGCCTTATGATATCTGCACAACTCTTCAACTAAGAAGTGAGAATAATGGTGTTTTGTTTTGTTTTTTTAATGTCTCAAAAGCCTCCCCTTATTAAAAATCTAGTAGGGATTAAAATTTCAATTAAATTTAAGCCCTAAGAGAAAAAGAATGTTCTAGAATAGACTTGATAAAACCGTAGACCATGAATCTTGTGGATGTGGTCCTTCAATTAATAAAATCTTCTTTGGCAACACTCTTAATTGATTAATTGATTGATTGATTGATTGATGAATATTTGCTCCTGCAAAAACATTTTTCTGAAAATTAAGCAGCTCACAAAATTAGGATCAGCCTCAGTCCTCCTTTTCCTATCACTGCTAAAACATCTTTATCCTACTTCTTACCTCAACCTTAAATAGAGTCAAGGCCTTCCAGAAGCAGAGACACAGAATTAAAATGAAGAGAGGAGGAAAAACATTATAATGTATTTGCGGTCATACTCTTCAATAAACCATGGTGTCATTTACCCAATTCTCTGTTGTCCAGGCTCAACACAAAGCCCTGAACCCACTGATTTCAATAATGCTTTTATGGGAAGGCTAGTTGATGCCCAGCTGGTAGCAGATTCAGAAAAGGAGTTCTGATTTAATGAACTTGCATGTTTCCTTAGGGCCCATTCGAATGCTAACAAGTAGTTAAATTCTTTCCCTATGCAACAAATCATTATTTTCTTCTTAAGGAGATTTTACTCTGGGTTGATGCAAGAAAGAAATTGGCCTGATCTTTTCATTTGCCAGTTAAATGCACCTTTTCCAGTAGAGAACGTGATTTGAGTCATCTCCAGTGAATTCCCACTGGCAACAAACATTTATAAAGGCATACTCTTATAACTCATTATGTCCATGTTTAAAAAGAATCTGAGATTAAATAATGCAATAGAAAATTCCTTTTGAAAAAACTTGCTAAGAACAGTTAAGGGTCATACACAACTCCATGCCATTTACTCAGATTATGCTAAGAAAACAGTTACTGGATAAACACTTGGAGCCTTGATGATGATCTTAAATGTTTTAAATATAGAACTGAGGTCTTATGCATTTGCAATGCTTCCCAACATGTCCCGCTGCATATTCTGATCGGGAAGAACACAGATGCAGTTTGCAGAAAGGGTCACTTCTTATAACTAACAGGTTTCTCTTTTGTGTAAAGGGCTTGGTCATAGCTCATCTCCCACCTATGTGGGTACAAAGCAGAGTTTACAACTTTGCGATCTTTTTTACTCAAAAGTACCATAGACTGCCTGTCACTCTGTGAATAACCAATGAGTTACTTTCCCCAAGAAACTTACAGCTAAGGTCTTGTAAGTGTCCCTAGTGTGTAGAACAGGAGCTATTCAAAGCTAAAGCTTTAACAAAATGACTATTTCAGAAAATGGCAACAGTTATTCCTGACAAGGGGATGGCATTCTTCAATCAATTACAACCTCTGCTCTGTCTATGCTCAAATAATGCTTAGTGTTTACAGCCCACAATCTCATTTTTCACGTGTCCCCGAGGCTTCTATTTCTTCCTGTTATTTACTTTCTCTGCCATGTAAAGTGTCTTCAGGGATGTGCGCGGGTAGAAAGCTTTGCTTAAAGATTTTGGTGACACTTTAAAGATTCATCTGTTGCCTAGGTGGGAGGTAGTCATAGAAGAAAACCAGAATAAATCCTGTTTTTCTCTTGATAAAGTACAACAATTATGAAGATAAATGTTTGGTTATGCTCACTTGGTTGGAATTAGCTCCTCTTTCCTGGTAAGTTTCCATTTTTCTCAATCATTTTGGTTAGCTAACCTCATTGGAAGTAGTGTTAACAATCCCGGAGTGTCCAGTCTCGCATCACAGCGGGTTTTCAGCTTTGTGACACGTCCCCCAGGACTGATTCTAGTTGGAAGGCATAGGGAGCATGTATGTGGATTCTGAGTGAAATCTTTTGGCAAGAGGGTGTGGGTGAGGCTTTAAAAAGTCAGAGGAGGTATATGCCTGCCATAGGTTCTCTCTAAACTAGCTGGTACTTATCCCGGTCAATTATTTCTATCCCCTTCGTCATTCAGAATGATTCAGTTTGAACCTTATTCTTCCCTCGTCATCTAACTACTGAAAAATAACTGCTTCAGGGAATTAACTTAATATTTTTTTCCTTCCTCGTATATGTCTGCAATGTCACATCTTCTGTCCAATAACTGTTCCTCTACTTTGACTTTTTAAATGGGGCTGATTTACTCTAAGGTTACTTTCTAGAGGGGTTGTCTTTACTAATTAATTTGGTTAATATGCAAATATATGGGATATAAAATCTTATTTTTCGGGTTTATTTCTCCACAGGAGTCAAATTTACCTTCAATCTCCAACTTCGTGTGAGATCTATGTTCCAAGATCTATCTAGAGCGAACACATTTGTTTTGTTGTTTATGGTTCTTAGGGAAAAAGTGGCTCCAAGGATTTTTCATCAAGAAGAACCTCCTGCTAATCTCTTTATATGGAAGGTTAATTTATATAGAAAGGAAATACAATTCTGAGTGACTGATACATAACCTCTTGTTAAAATGCGAAGAACTATGGTAACTCTGGGAGATGAGAATTTGCTAATCCTCAGCATACAATTGAAACGGTATCATCTCCATAGTACAGTTTTGAAAAATAGGGTTCAGAAGATGAAAGTGGGGGTGCCTGGGTGGTATCTGCCTTTGGCTTAGGTCATGATCCCAGGGTCCTGGGATGGTGCCCCAAGTCAGGCTCCCTGCTCAGCTGAGAGCCTGCTTCTCTCTCTCCCTCTGCCTGCCACCCGCCATCATAGCCCCCTGCCCCTGATCTCTTACTTGCTCTATTGCAAATAAATAGATAAAATCTAATATATGCATATATTAGATTTTATCTATTTATTTGAGAAAAAATTTTTATATATGTAAATTATATATATATATATATATATATATATATAAAAATTTTTTTTTTCCCCAAAGAACAGATGAAGGGAAGACAGAGGAGTAAGAACTATAAGCAAGCTCCCTGTGACTCTGGAGTCAATTCTGCAAGGCCTTGATTCAGTACCACTCCAACTTTAAGTTGAAAATTCTTTGCTTAATAGATTTTCCAAATTGGAAATGTCTTGCAGCTTCATTTAATGCCAAGATAATTTTAGAGAATAGTACTATGTAAATCAGCAAATGAAAAATAATTGCAGAAACAACTACACGTGGAAACGCCAATTAGCCAATAAATTCACTTAATTAGTCTTAATAGTTTCTTTTGCTCTTTAAGATGCTATTTAATACTTTAATGCTATTGTATGTGCATTGCATATTTTAAAACGTTTTATTTAAATGACGGCCTTATAGATCAACTAACAGTCCTATTCGTTTAAAAACAAATCCTGAATTACTTCACTTTCCAGTAGTACTGTTTGCAAAGTATTCTAATTACATTGCATGTGACTGCCTAAGGAATGAATGATTGCTCCTTACAAAAATAAGAATGCAATGTGATTAATCCTAAATAGAGAGAACTGTATGGGCCCACTAGGCCTTGCCCTTTCCAGTAGTTTTTGTAGCTAAGATTTGGAATTGACTAGATCTGTATTATCCCCTCCACTACCCACGCTACAAAGGGAAATGTGGACTGCAGTGGTCTTAAGATGGGCTTTTTGGCTGCAGAAGGATGCAGAGATAGCCACAGGGAACAGGAGATCATTACAGAACTTGACTCCCATTTCTACCTGTCTGTCTGCAACTGAGATAAACAGCTCCAGGCAATGGGGTTTGGAATCCCTGGGAAGGAACTAAGAAGGCAGCAGGGGCAGACAAGCCACCTAAGTGAGCAAGTACTGTCTTCACTCAACACCTACTTGCTGCCTTTTAATATACTCCCTTGGCATTTTGACTTAGATAACTAATTATATATAATCCCCAGACACCTGGCCTGGCCTCTGCTTGGAACAAACTGCACTGATAGATCCACTATGTAAATGACCCCAGGCAGAAAGAAGTACCAAGAGGCAAACTCCTTTTATGATCTTACTCAGACCCGAAGGGATGGCCGTAATTTATTGCCAAAATATTTTAATCAGTCACTAAATAGATCACTATGAACTTGCCGGGGTTATTCTAGGATTTGACAGGGCAATCCAGAATTTTAAATTTTGGATAAATACAAAAAGTTTGAATACACAAATTAAACATAGTTAATGATTACAAAAAAGGCTATGATTTAAAAATATGCATTAAAGGGGTGGCTCAGTGGGTTAAAGCCTCTGCCTTCAGCTCAGGTCATGATCCCAGAGTCCTGGGATCAAGCCCAGCATCGGACTCTCAACTCAGCAGGGAGCCTGCTTCCCCCCGCCCCGCCTGCTTCTCTGCTTATTTATGATCTCTGTCAAATAAATAAATAAAATCCTTTTAAAAATATGCATTAAAAATCAGTATTTCGAAATGTTTGTTTTGGGATGGCAGGATTTTTAGTGTTTCATTTTTCTCTTTGTGTATTTTCCAAGGTTATATACCAAGCATGCATATCTTTTACATTAGAAAAAACAGCGAACAGTCCAAACAATAGCAACATAGACTTTTCTTTGTATTAAAGAATGTCCTGAATGTTCCTTCCTTAAGCTACTTTTTCCTATTACATCCCCTTTCACAACAGAAATTAATATGTTAGTGTACACATCTGCGCATAGATACACATGGTTTCAACATTTTACGTTCCTGCTCACAGACTTTCAACGACTGCCCTGCACAGCCAAGAAATTCGCATACAATCTGGCCATGAACTCCTTAATGTTATGCGGATCCACGGCGGGTCTGATTTACATGTCCTGTCAATGAGAGAATTGGTACGGCTTATTTCGGTGTGTATCTACACATGACAGTGGCAGTTGGTTAAGGGGTTATTTTCACACAAGAAAACAATCGAGCCCTTTAAAATCCTTTCCAATCGCTTGTCTTCCCTGGAAACCGAAGGACCAGAATGCCATCATAATATCATGACTTCCAACAAAATATACAAAGGACGTAATCGAAGTGAATTGTGTTTTGAAGATTCAGCCAGAAAGTGAAAGCCTACTTAGATGTTAGAGATCTCTTCAGTTGTTAAATGGGAGGTTGAGGGGCTACAAGAGACTCATCCCCAATCTTCCGCGCTGAGAGAAAGTGAACTTGAGCAAGAAATGAGTGTGAAGAAACCAGTCCTCACCTAACTTCCAACTTTCCCCCAGCCTCTTTGGGGAGGGTGGCCATTGGCCCAATGTTTTTCTAGATATGTTACCATGGAGCAAAGGTTAGATCCATAAAGAAAGTGCTCCTTTACCTTGACCTGTTTTATTCGGGAAATTTTTGTGTGTGTAAAAAAGAAGTCATTGCATAGTTTGGAAAAATCTCACAAATAACTTGAAGTCTTATCAAATTTTAATCATCTTTGCTGAAAATTTTGTCTTAGGAACTACACTATCCCTGAATAATAATTTTTTTTCACTACAACAATCCAAGTAACATTTTATTTATTTATTTTTTTAAGATTTTATTTCTTTATTTGACAGAGGGAGAGATCACAAGTAGACAGGGAGGCAGGCAGAGAGAGGAGGAAGCATGGTCCCCGCTGAGCAGAGAGCCCAATGCAGGGCTCGATCCCAGGACCCCGAGATCATGACCTGAGCCGAAGGCAGAGGCTTTAACCCCCAAGTAACATTTTAAATGATTTCAACACAACTGGTCGTTAAAGTGATGCTTAATGACAACAATAGCAAAGAGAAGGTCGTAAATAACCCATTACTTCTGAATGCTTAAAGAATTCCTAAACATAGGTCTTCGTTTGGGAATGTTAAGATTTGTAGTGTTTGAGATACGTTTGAGACATAACATGATGTCGAACATAAATAAGGTTTCAGTTCCTATGGTCGCTATTTTGGAGACCAGCCCAGTTTCAGAGGAATACCGGCAGAATACCATTTCTTATTAGAAAACATAGCAGTTATGAGAAAAACAAAGAATTAAGGGTTTACAAAGAACTAGAAATGGTTCTTAAATGATCCAAGTCTACCCAGAGCCTTTGCCGGCAGTAATTGGATTTGGCTGACTAGTGCTGAGAGCAGAGCAAACAGATGTGAGGTGATCGAGCAGAACTTGCTCTTCTCAGTTTAAACAACCCATTATGGGAAGATAATGATGTGTGCAACTGGTAGTCACTGGAAACGCTTCCAATTCAGACCAAGTAATAAGACTAAGATGCTAATATATTTTATTCAACACAGGGTTGGAATCTAGTTGCTAAAAAGTTATTTTCAAACAATGATGGACCAGGTGTGCCTCAATAAATCAGATTTTTAGGACTTTTGGAGATAATTTAATGAAGAGGTTTTTTTTTTTTTAATCCCTCTTATATAAATTATGACCAGACTCTAGTCTTCTCATAAATAAGATTGACAGCTCTTTGCAATCTGGCTACCAGAAACAGCCAGGATGCATTTTAAAAATCTTAATTACTAGTTTGGAATATTCATGCAATTGATGAAAATGCCTTTTCCTAGAAATGGACCAAGTGATGATGTCAAAGTTTAACATGTCTTAACTTTTTATTAAAATCACGTAAAATCACTGTCTGGGTATCCTGTGACTAGTATAACAAATTACTACAAAGCGGGTGGCTTAAAACAACAGAAATGTTGAGCTGGTATCTGACCAAAAAAACAAAACCAAAAACAAAAACAAAAAAACAAACCAAATCCAGAACTGTATTGTCTCACAGCTCTGGAGAGAAGTCCAAGAAGTCCAAGTCCAAGATGAGGCAGGACCACTTCACCTGAGCTCTAAGGGAAGGATCAGTCCCTTATCTCTAGTTTCTGGTGGCTGCTGGTATTCCTTGGCTTGCGATCATACTATCATTCCTTTTTATTCTGTCTTCACATCACCTTCACTTCTCTGTGTCTGTCTCTAAATTCTCTGTTTCTTTTATAAGGATACAAGTGATTGCATCTAGGGTCCACTTGGGTAATCCAGGCTAAGGGTTTCCTCTTAAGTTCTGTAACGTAATCTCATTTTATGCCATATCGAGTAACACTCATAGGGTCCAGGGATTTGATATGGATGCCCTTTGGGAGGCCATTTTTTGGCCTTACCCCACTGTCCTCATTCCATTGTTCCTGAATATTTGTTAGAGTCACTCCAACTCAACATGCTCCTCAATGTCTCTCAACAGAGATACTGACAGATATACGGTCTTGGATTCCATTTAGTGTCTTATGTTGTACTATTCACCATTGGAATTCTGGCATTTTCATTTCTCAAGGATTTTAGTTGATGCTTGATTGTACTTGATGAGAAAGAAAGGAAGAATGAATGGAAGAGGGAAGGAGGGAAGAAGAGGAACGGGGGTGGGGGCGAGATGGAGTGGGAGTATGGTGAGAAGGAAAGATACCAGTTGGCTATGCCGACTGAGACAACCGAATCAGATGTAGCGTGATAATCAGTCATGATTGTTGAGATATCCCAAACCATGATATGGGTTTTTGTTTTGTTTTCGTTGGTTATGTATGTAGGGTCTATGAGGTATGGTTTTCTTCACATCAGCAACTACAGAGTTCAAGTCACTGGCATTACCACCAGCAGAGAGGGCATCTATAAATGTAGTATTTGTAGTAAAATTCAGCCTAAGTGGAATAATCAGTTTTATTTAATCTTTTGGAAGGGTGGAATAGACTGATTTCTACTTGGTTGTCTTTTTTTTTTTTTTTAAGAGTCTCTTGATTTATTTGACAGAAAGAGAGATCACAGCAGAGAGAGAGGAAGGGAAGCAGGCTCCCCGCTGAGCAGAGAGCCCGATGCAGGGCTTGATCCCAGGACCCTGAGATCATGACCTGAGCTGAAGGCAGAGGCTTAACCCACTGAGCCACCCAGGTGCCCCTCACTTGGTTGTCTTGCTCTGAGTTTTATTGATATTAATAAAATTAGTTTTAAGAAGATAGTAAAAATTAGAAATTAAGTCTATTCATTTTTGTAGAGGGTTTGGAGGGGGGAATGACGGTGTTCCCGCTCTGCCCCCCCTCTTATAAGGCATGGATGCTGTTGCTGATATTTAAAACCTGGGATTGAATTGGTTATAACAGAGGATACCAATTTCTCTTAATCTGTAATGAAGAGCTGTCTCACTGAGAGCTTGTGCTATAAACATCTGTAACGGGCGCTGCCAGGAAGCCTCTCAGCGACAGTGAATAGGTATGCTCATTTTCGACTTTATATTTTTCAATTGCTGTTCACCTTAAATCATTTGCCATATAGGACCAAGAGCAGATACAAATTTAAGAAGAGCTGTTGACTTCAGAATTAATAGGCTCAAGAGATCACACTGATTCAGTCCCTTTATTTTAGACTTTATAAATCGATATCAAGATGGTTTATAAACAGGGGTGCCTGGGTGGCTCAGTGGGTTAAGTGACTGCCTTCAGCTCAGGTCATGATCCCAGGGTCCTGGGATGGGGAGTCCTGAACCGGGCTCCTTGCTCAGTGCACAGCCTGCTTCTCCCTCTCTGTCCCTCCTCCCTGCTCGTGTGCACGCTCTCTCTCTCTCTTGCTTTGCTCTCTCTCTCTCTCAAATAAATAAATAAACTCTTTTTTTAAAAAAAGATGGTGTATAAGCAAGCAAGAATTGAAAGTCTTATCTATTTGATAGTCTATAAAAGCCTGAAGGTTCCAAGTCAGTCATTTCAAAGTGTGTGTCAGTAAAATACATAATGGTTAATTCTATATGTCAGCATGACTAGACCCAGATATCTGATCAAACACTATTCTGGGTATTTCTGTGAAGGGGTTTTTGGATGAGAATAACACAAGAGTGGGTGAGTAACGTAGAATGTTCTCCCTAAATCGATGGGCTTTGTGCCATCAGATGAAGACCTTCATAGAACAAAATGGCTGATCTCGCCGCCACCTCTCCCTGAGTAAGAGAGTATTCCTGCCTTGAATGGGGCCTCAGCTTTTTCTGCCTTCAAACCAAAACAGAAACACTGGCTCTTCTTGGGTGTAGAGCCAGCTGCCCTTCAGACTTGAACTACACACTAGTTGTCCTGGGTCTCCAGCTTGCCAACCCCAGATTCTGGAACTCATCAGCCTCCATAACTGCATGAGCCAATTCCTGATAATAAACATATATCTACATCTATATCTACGTATCAATATCCACACGTATACATACATTTGATTCTGTTTCTCTGGAAAACTCTGACTAATTCAACGACACTTTGATGTTGCACCATGAAGTCAGGCAGAGTCTTGAGAGATAATCATAATTTAATTAGATTGCAACACAATATCCATAGAAGTAATGAGGATAAGAAGACTATTCAAAAACAAAATGGAAACACACAGAGAGAATAGAATGTTATAGTAAGCATAGTAATTCATCAATGAAAATGACTATTACGGTGGGTTGGGCTTCTGTGAGTTGGTATCAGATGTAGGAATCTAAATTCTTCAATGTCACTTCATGTGGGCACACGCACAGAGCCACTCACTGCAATAGTGGGCTCAGCGTGGGGGTGAGGGTTATGTGTTAGAACCTGGTCCTCATTCAGGTGATTTTCTGTGCCTCAAGAGATCTCAGCATGCTGAGAAGCAACAATTAATTATAAGGGAAGGGCATTCCCATCATGCATAAAACGATATCATTGATTCCTGGATGGGTAAGCATCCTTTAGTCCTGGTCAGATTTAGAACTAAGAAGAGAAATATGTTTGTAAGAAACAAAACCCATAGTATCAAATAATTTTGCATTAAAGAGTCTGTATATTTGATATTTAATCTACTTGTGATATGAAGCTATTTTGGCCAATTAGAGTAACAGTAAATTGGAATTATGATTGCAATTTATAATGTGATGAGTAAATGATTTAGACTTGTAGTTTTAAGTTGAAATCTTATTAAATCTGCATACAAATTTAAAACTTTAAAAGAACTTAACAATAATCATATTTCATATTTATAAGTATTTAATTGATGAGTTACTCACATATTCATGAGTATCTCATTTGTTAAGCCAGACAATTTAAAGTACTTAAGAGGAAATTAAATATATTAAATTTAGAATTAAAGCTTTAGCTATTTAAAAATGTTTAACTACATTTGAAAATGAGACAAAATCATTAATCAAAGTTCCCTTAAGAGCAATTTTTAAAGCCAGCTTGACTTATAAATAGGGTAATAAAGTTTGTAAGCTGAACTCAAACTTTTAAGTACAACTATGATTTTGATTATGTAATTTCGATGGTGCCCTATCTAGTTTTAAAACCAAAGTTCCCTCTGACCAGTCTTGTCTTTGCATAATCGTTGTCCGCATTTGCCCTTGACAATAATCCTGCAGTGTCCCGTTGTGGAGTTGGACAAACAACATGACTGTTTTGGAGGAGCTGGAGAAGAAGTCAGGACCCAGCTCCCCAGGACCAGCTGTGAGGTAGACTTTGTGAGAAGTCAGCTGGTCTCTTCCTGCCTAGGCTCTGAGCATACGCAGATCAGGAGTCCTTGGGGCACCTGGTTGGCTCGGTCAGTGGAGCAACAGACTCTTAATCTCAGGGTTGTAGGTTCAAACCCCATGTTGGGTGTAGAGATTACTTTAAAAAAAAAAATCTTAAGAAAAAAAAGGGAAATCCTTCCTTCAGGGCTAATTAAAGGGTATCAAGGCAAGGACCCAGAGGACCACTACTTTCTGAGTATCTTACAAGAAGTCATTGATGAATAAGAAATCACTAAGTTAAAAAAGTATCAGTTTTTGTTATCTGAGGTACCATCAAGAGACAGAAAGGTAAAAGGAAATAATCTGTTACTCTTGTTTCCAACAGAAATTCAGAGAATTCCAGGAGCTCTTCATAGGGAGCATGCTGGTAAATACAGTTAATCTGTCCTTGTAGTTAAGTTTGTGTAAGTGAAAATTTGAGAGTTAAGGCTAATCATCAAATATCACTATTAAGGATCTCAACTCAACATAAATAGAGATCTTTCACCTTTTCCTGTAGCTCTTCATGGAAGAAATAAAAACTGAGAGAGAAAAAGAAAGCAGGGAGTCACATCACATTTTCCTTTATCTAGTGAGTGGTTCAAGCTCTTTTGGGGTTCTCCATTTTCCTAGTATGCTCACGTCCTCGTACGGACTATTCAACCCTGTGGCTTTTGGGGCACCTCAGTGACTCAGTCCGTTAAGCGGCTGCCTTCAGCTCAGGTCATGATCCCACAGTCCTGGGATGGAGCCTTGCACCGGGCTCCTTGCTCTGTGGGGAGCCTGCTTCCCCCTCTCCCTCTGCCTGCTGCTTCCCCTGCTTGTGCTCTCTCTCTCCATCAAATAAATAAATAAAATATTTAGAAGAGAAGAAGAAGAAGAACAATCATCATGGTTTTCAAAGACTTGCTGTGGTTCAAAGATGGTGAGAGTATGTCAAATTAGCTTTGCCCAGTGAAGAGAGAGCAGAAATAGAAAGATGTGACAAAGTTACTTTTGTGGATGTGAAGGGATTAGGACACCTAGAATCAGGCTACTCTCACCAAAGCCATGAAAATCTCATTATTGAGTGCATAAGAAAACATGCTTTCCAAACTTAAATGAAACAAAACAATGAAGCCCTGTAAGTAGAATGTTCTTTTTCCGTCAAACTTAAGTCTTTATTTTAAGGATTTCTGAAACTTTATGTTTGTTAGGACAAAACAGCCATCTCAGTCATAAACATTTTTATCCCTCAACAAGTCCTTCTCCAAAATAATGAAATAGCTCTGAGAATTACAGAACTTACTGAAAATCAGCAGCATTTATATGGATATTGTAGCCATTATGTAACCCCTCCCCCAAACTGGTAATCACTCTTACTATTGATGGCATTAACAATTTTTTTCTAAATGGCAGGCTGAGGTTAGGAATACATTCTATTTGTCTGTCTGTCCAACTTGTTTGCCCTAGGTAGAACACTCATTTTGGAATCAACCATTCAGTGGTATCTGCATTCATTGAAAATGGCAGTGCATTCTTTGTTCCTAGTGTTGGTTCCAATCACCGGTAGATGGGCATGAGCTAGCCAGAAGATGTGAACCACAAATACATGTACAATTAGTGAGATACACGTATAATATTTATTCAGGACATGCAAATATATACCCTTATATGTATAGAATATATGTGCACTATGTACAGATATATATCTTTTCCTATATAGTTCAAATGTAATTTAATTTGGGGCAGATTAATTTTCTTTCCTAGGTTGTCAGATCTAAGTGGGTATGGGATCCGTATCTGATAAAAAATGAAATTAGCCCAGAAATAAGGAACTGACGAAAAGCAAACAAATTAAACAGCACTAAAAGGAACATACTAGTCTCTAAAGGAGAAGAGAACCAGCTTCCGTGGTAGAGTGTGGTGCATTGGATTCTTTGACAAGAAGCCTTTTTTTTTTTTTTTTTTTTTTGAATGACCCACTTTTTCTTCCATATCCAGAGGATTGCTGTGTTCTGAGTTCCCTGTACAGGTACAGCTGGTAAATGGCTGCCAGATGCATCCAGGTGCTGTAAGCCCACACATTTAGCACAGGAGCATTTGGGGAGACTTGGGGAAGATAGACAGAGCAATGCAACTACAGTCCCTTTGGAGGGCAGCGGATTGAGGACAGATGCCTCATCTTTAAGAAATGTTCTCTAGGTCACCGTGACTGAAACCGGTTAGAGTAGAAGGCAAATCCCCAAACTTCCTTAACCCTGTGGTAACTTAATGACAAAAGTGTCCCCTCCCTATATCCATGCCCCCCATAAGGGAACGTTGCAGCCCCTTCCCCTGCCCATCCCCAAGAGGTGGGGTCCACTTCCCCTGCTCTTAAATGTGGGCTCCCTTTGTAGCCTGGCTCACTTCTGTGCCTGCTTCCTCCCTCTCTCAGAACCTTGCCTCCATCATGGGAACAAACCCAGGCCAGTCTGCAGGACAATGAGGGGCCCAGGGACCAGAGTGACAGCCAGGCAGCACATCCAGTCCCCTGGCTGAGCCGCCAGCTGACTGCTGAGGTGTGGGAGAGCTCATCAAAGATCAGCGAAGCCTGGACCAGATCAGCAGAACCCAGCTGCTGACAGATAAGCTATTGAGGAAGAATAAACACTCGGTATCAAAGCCACCAGACTTTGAGGGCCGTGTTGTATAGCCGTATCCAACGAATCCAACTCACTAGCCAACGGAAATTCCAAGATGCCTTCGCTGAGTGCACGCACCTGTTCACCTCCATTTTTCCCTCCACCTATAACATGCAGAAAGACCTCCCCAAACTACCGATGGCCTGACGTGGTATCCCTACGACAGAAGCAGGGATAGCCTTCTGCTGGGACAAGTCCGCAGGCTTCCCAGTGCGCTTCTGGCGACCTCAGGAGCTTTCATATTCCAGAAGAACTTCCGGCTCAGCCAACAGTGCTCCTGCATGTGTCTGTAGTCAATCAACTCACCCTTTTTTCACTTCATTGAACTTAAAGAGCAGTTCAGAAGCCACTCCTGCCTACAACCATAGCAATAAACCAGACAGCTTTCTGGTTCACAGTAGAAACTCTCTTTCTAGGAAGACAACACGGTAACGGTAAAACACGTAGAGCCAGCCGTTCAGAACCTGGCCAGGAAGACTCGAGCATACCCAGGAAACAGAAATCGGCACCCCCTACCCCAGGTAGACAGGAAACCGACGATAACTTATAGCTCCCTGATCTCAGCCCACCCTGGAGATAACGTGCTTTGTGATGTTGCCCTGCCTCATGTAGGGAAAAGAGCACTGGACTGGAAGTCAGGAGGTGTGTTTCTGTCCGTGCTCTGCCTTGTGCTGGTGTAACCGGCCGCGTCTCCCAGATGCTTTAATACAAGATCACTGCTGAGGATCCTTCTGGTCGCCTAATTTCATGCTCTCCCCATGCTATCTGCATTTTTTGGTTTCTATCTCTGAATGAGTGTGCAGAATTCAACACGATGTAGTGGGAAGACATCTGCTCGGAGAGTCCTGAGTCCTGCCTCTGCCACCGGTGCATGGTGGGGACCTAGATCACATTCCGCCTCTCTGCACGTCAGTTTGCTCCACTGTCAAATGGGTCGTTCATTTGGCCTAATGATCTCTGAGGTCCTTTCCAGCTTAGAATGCCTGATTTAATAATGATCCAAGGATATATGTTTCAAAACCTGATTTCTAAAAGGAGATTCCAACAAAGACTTTGGCATGCAGAGACTGAACCATATTCAGGCAGTTATTTCACAGAGCCAGATGTAAGGCAGTATTTTTATTTCTGATAAGGAGGACCAGTGGGCTGTTATTTGAGGAAGTGCTTCTGGTGGAAGAGAAAGGTCATCTGCCATCAAAACTGAGTGTTTTCTCTACTATGATACTTGTGCAACATTGTGTTATGCCCCAGGAAGTTCTGGGAAGCTTGGCATACTATAGACATAAAATGGCACAAGAGATGCCCAGATAATGCTTTTGGGTCAGACTGACCCTCAAATATAAGGTCCTCCACACAGTCTCTGTAACACAGAGACAGAGGAGACCAATTTTCAGGACCTCCTCACTTCCCAGAAGATAAGACCTAGATGATCTGTGATGGAAGGTTTTCTGAGCATGGATTTGGAGAACCCCTGTTGGATGTGTTCCCAAGGGCTGACTATATTCACTCGAACTCACAGTATTTCAAAAAGTGTGATGGAAAGTCAGCATTTGACGAGGTAGTAATATTACAATGACATATTAGGATATATAGGCATTGCCAGACTCTGGAGAAACTCTACCAGACACAAAAGTTGGCTCTGTCCTCCTCCACGCCCCCATCTGCCATGCCTACTCTTTCTTTCAAAACCCTCTCAATCTTCTTATGGTTCAGACTCCCTTGCATTGGGCCCCACATGTATTTTACTACACGGTTGGGTTGCATTCCATGCTGGCTTTGGGATAATTTTTACCCACGTTCTTTAAACAAACAAAAAGCTTACTTGTTCTTTACCCTGATGAATTTATCTCTACCTTGTTTTTGGTGACAACTGAAATAATGGATGAATCCCCTTCATGTTAATGAGTTTATGTGTTAGACATAACATATAATGCCCTAATCCCAATAGGAGAAATTTAGGACAGCCTTGCCTCCTGAAGGAATTCATAAAGGATGGAGGAAAACAAAGTCCAGATATCTTTAACATCATCAATTATAAAGCAATACAAATTAAAACAACACAGTGCCATTTTTCATTTATCAGATTGACAAAGAAAGTAAGCCTTGATGCTGGTGAGGGTGTCATGTAATACTAGAGATTGGCATAAGAATCTGGAATTACGTACCAGGAACTTTTTTTTTTTTTAAGATTTTTATTTATTTATTTGACAGAGATCACAAGTAGGCAGAGACACAGGCAGAGAGAGTGATGGGGAAGCAGGCCCCCTGGTGAGCAGAGAGCCCAATGTGGGACTCAATCCCAGGACCCTGGGATCACAACCTGAGCCGAAGGCAGAGGCCTTAACCCACTGAGCCACCCAGGTGCCCCAATACCAGGAACTTTTAAGTAAAAGTTCAAATGCCCTTTGGCTTATTATTCCTTCCAGTACTCAACCCTAAAATCATATCAGAGATAAGGACAGAGATTGGTATAGTATGTCTTGAACACATTACTTATGACCAAAACCACATACATTTACTGTGAAAAGTATTTCTTGGTAATGGCATTTTATAGAACCATCACAAATTATGGTTTTTAATATTATGTTAAACAAAACTAAATAATACATAAATCTGTATATATGATATTTTCTCACATGACCTACTTAAAAAATAAAACGGGGATAAGAATTTTAATAAAGATTTTCCTAGATTAATACATTGGAAGATGGTTTTAGTTTTCTCCTTTAACCTTTTCTTTATCTGCCCATTTAAAAAATAATGAATATAAATTATTCTTATAATCAGAAATAAAATTCCTTGAAAAATCACAATAAAAGCAAAGAAAGTCTTTAAAGCCCAAGTGGATTAGATCTTTAAGAGCCAATGAACCTGTTGGAGATCCTTCAATCCCAGGATGCATGACCTGACTTTCTCACTCACATACCCTACACAAGACCAAGAGCCTGAAAGCTGCTTCCATGACTTGGTGAGGCCAAAGAGAACAGCGGCCCTGAGCAAGGCACCTACCCTCCTGCCTCCCACCCCTTCATCGGAAGCAATTAGAGAACATTAGCTCTCCACACAAGCAAGCCAACTGCATGGTTGGCCAGCAGGAACCACCGCGGGATGGAAAGCACATCCCACAGGCACTCTGAACCCCTTATTGAAGGGGATGGTAAATCTGGCCTAATGACTGTGCATGCCCCTCCTATTGGCTCTCAGCCAGTCAACTCATTTAGTCTGGATCTGAGAGGGAAACAACACGCTCTTCACATTCAGAGTGGGAAGTCCTGAGTAGCTGTAAGTAAATCACTTCTTTGGAAACCTACAGAGGGTGAGACAGAGAAAACTTCCTATCTAGCCAAGGCCCTGGTTTGACATTGGGCATAGGACCATCCTTATTGGGTCCTGTGCCCAGTTACATCCATCTCGAACTTTGCAACACTTTGAAAATTCCTCTAGCCTTGATTATCCCTAAACACTATCAACTGCAAAGTCATGTCATCGAATTCCTTGTGTGCTGGCCTTTGAGAGTGGGACAGTTTGCAAGCAGGGACATTGTTTATCTTCACTTGCACCTTCAAGTTTCAGGATATCCTTATCCCAGTGCTCATTTACCTAAGCTTTCATACCCGAAAGTGATGAATTTCAGATTTTCATATCTGAAAGTGATGACTTCCCGGTCACGTGCAGAAGTGTTCATATTAAATTTTTTCATTGTGATAAAATACACACAAAAATTTTCATCTTGATCATTTTTAAGTGTGTAGTGCAGTGGCATTAAAAACACTCCTATCTTTCTGCAACCATCACCACTATCCATCCTCCAAGCTTCTCCATCTTCCCAAACTAAGTCGTCATACACATGAAACTATAATTCTGTGTACCCCCCCACTGCAGCTCCTGGGAACCATCATTCTACTTTTTGTTGCTATGAATTGACCTATCCTAGGTTCCCCATGGAAGTGGAATTATATAGTACTTGCCCTTTGGTGTCCGGCTTATTTCACTTAGCATCATATTTTCAAGTTGAACCCAAATTTTAAACTAACGAAATCTCTAAGCTGAATAAGCCATCAGGTTAAGTAATTCTGACGTATTTCCAGTTTCTTGCATTTTACTTTTCAAAGGTGTCTTTTTTTTTTTTTTAAGATTTTATTTATTTATTTGACAGACAGAGATCACAAGTAGGCAGAGAGGCAGGCAGAGAGAGAGGAGGAAGCAGGCTCCCTGACAGGCAGAGAGCCTGATATGGGACTCCATCCCAGGATGCTGAGATCATGACCTGAGCCAAAGGCAGAGGCTTTAACCGACTGAGCCACTGAGGCGCCCCTCAAAGGTGTCTTTTGACCAGGGCTGCTCTTTTGAACAGCCAGAGTCCTACGAGGTTGGACAGTTTCTCTCACCGAGTGTGTGTCTGTTTTCCCTGCCAACGGAAGTAGCAGGCAGAATTTAGATAACCACTTGGTGGGGATATTGCAGAAGTTTGAATGAGATGAGCTTAAATCACCCATTCTACTCTTACAACCTTGTGACTTTTATAAACGCTCTTGCTTGTTCATTCACTTATTCATCAGGGGAGTCTGTCAGCATTTTCTGAGTCCCTGCTGCATGTAAATGACGGAAGTTGATGTAATGTGGTGACTGATGATATTGACTTGGCTGCCGACCTCCGCCGTAGAATCAGGAACTTGGGCACTGCCTGGACAGACTAACTTTTACTCTCAATCAGCTGGCACTGGCGAGTAGATACGAGGAGGGCTGCCAGTTACCTACATGGCTGAGTGGAGACTTTGGCTTCTGATAGAGGTTCCTTGCTTATGCTATTCTATATATCAGCCAGGAAAACAAGTCAGGCTCCAATGCCAATCTGGGTGCTGAGGATTCCTACAGAAAACTGGTATTACCTAGAATATGATCTAGAAATACCAAGAACTTTTGGAATTTGAATAGGAGTGCACAAATTATTTCTCTGTCACCAATTAACACTGTGATCTGGGGCAAGTCACTTAAACTTTCTGAGCCTCAATTTTCATCAGGAAAATGGGAATAATAAATACCAATGCAACAGACCTCTTGTAGGAATAAAATGACTTAGTGCATAAAAAGTGACTTGCATAGGGGTTCATACATAGAAGCCATTAAAATGTAGGGCCTTGTTCAGAGTCTTCCTCAAAGATACCTGTCTTCACAATTCACACACAGCTCTGCCACAGGCCAGGCCTATTCCTGCAAGCACTGAAATCAAGTTGGGGCACCTACCTGGCTCCTTTAGGATTGCTGATGGGGGACAGGCAAAGTCAGCTTCAGAAAGGCCATCATGTTAGTGTGACAGAGAGAACTGTCACTTTATCCATCAGCATAATAAACTTGAAAGTGTAAAAAGAGGTTAAATCCAAAGACAACACCTTCTCATGGGAATTGGGAATCAGATCTGAGTATTTCTCTGGCTGGCGGATGTAATGGCGCAGAACGGGGTCTTCGAGTCCCAGGACCATGGACTTCAGTGGCCACCTGCTCCGGGGAGGACAGCGAGGGGCAGGCTGGTCCAAGGAGGGACTCTTATAACCCCAGGAAGCAGGGTAGAGCTTGGCCACCCACAGAGAGCAGTCGCTGTCTGGGCAAAACCTACCCGTGAAAGCCAGTGGAAGGGAGACAGGCTGTTCCAGTAAAGGAAAGGGAGTGGCTCTGAGTGGTCTGTGGGGATGTGCCCACACATGGGGTTCTTCCTGACCAAAGCTTGTGGGTAAGTCCACTCATGCAGCAGGCAGAGTGGCAAATGCTGACAGGCTTTCTGAGAATGGCGGGGTGTTTGTCTTCAACATCCCCAAATGGAAATTATGTCACTAATTAGAAACGATGCCCACAAGACCATGTCTGGAACAGGTCTGGGTTTTCAAAAGCGAGCATGAGTGGGGAGTGAACTCTGGTTCCTCACTTTGTTGCTTTAAGTGGGGATTGAGATGCATTTTATTTTATTTTTTAAAAGTTTTTATTTATTTATTTATTTGATAGAGATCACAAGCAGGCAGAGAGGCAGGCAGAGAGGCTGGCAGAGAGAAAGGAGGAAGCAGGCTCCCCACTAAGCAGAGAGCCCGATGCGGGGCTCGATCCCAGTACCCTGGGATCATGACCTGAGCTGAAGGCAGAGGCTTTAACCCACTGAGCCACCCAGGTGCCCCTTGAGTTGCATTTTAAACACACACACAGTAGTGCTATCTTTTTTTTTTTTGGTCTTGTTTTCTTGAATAATTGGTTTTTCTCAATTTGTTCCTAAATATTTTTATCATCTACCTTTTCATTAATTTTTTTCCTACAACTTAATAGTCAAGCTGTTGTTTCTGTTTATGTATTAGAACCTCTGCCCCCCCTTCTCACGACAATGGGGAAGGTTCATACGTATTCATTCTTCTCTATTATTGATTGCCATGATAAATATTAATCCAGGCCCTCTGAGGAGCAGATTCTTAAGTGGGATAAAATGCACAAGGATTTTTATTAGGGAAATGTCTTAAGAGAAAATATTGAGGGAACTGGGAAAGGCTGGAGGAGCCTCTGGACCGAGATGTTAGTCTGACCCTGGCCGAGGGAGGAGGGGAGGCAGGAGGTTAGGCCCAAGTGTCTTAGATGCTGTGCTGGGAAGGCAAGGCTTGGGTAGGATGTGGGGGTCACTGGCTGGGGGCAGCCTCTGGGAAGGACGACGGCCCAGGGCAAATGCTGTGACAGAGTCCAGAGCACACATTTTGGGTTGATAGATTACATGCTCTGTAGTTGGAAGTCTTATGGTTACTAGAGTAGGAGGGCTTCTCAAATTTGGCACTAGGACTGGAGAACTCTGTGGCGGCAGCTGTCCTGTGCATAGAGGAAAATTAGCAGCATCTCTGGCTCCTACCCATGAGCTACCGAAGCACCCTCCCCAGTTCTGACAATCGAAATGTCTACAAGTACGGTCAAATGTCCGTTAGGGGTCAAAATCACTTCTAGTCGAAAAACACTAGCCTAGGGGAATCTAAGTAAAATTTGGAAAAATTCTCAGGGATATTATAAAACCAGAGGGAAGGGTAAAATATAAATGTTTTGAATTAGATGATTATTGAGAAAAAATACTCAGCTAGGGAATTTCAGGTAAGCAAGACTCCCCCACTAGAATCACCCACCACTGCTTGGATATTAGCTTCTATTCCAGGTGAAGTTTCTTGTCATGAGATGAACTTAGAGTCAAATGTCTTACCTACAAGATGGGATTGGGAGGGAGACAAACCATAAGAGACTCTTAATCTCACAAAACAAACTGAGGGTTGCTGGGGAGAGGGGCTTAGGGTGGCTGGGTTATGGACACTGGGGAGGGTATGCGCTATGATGAGTGCTGTGAAGTGTGTAAGCCTGACAATTCACAGACCTGTACCCCTGGGGCTAATAATACATTATATGTTAATAAAAAATTTTTAAAATGTCTTATCCTAAGCTTAAAGATGCAAAACAAAGTTGAAAAAATTAAATAGTCGCCTTTCTAGTTCAGTGTGTTACACTGTAAGGTGAGCGCACGCCATGCTGACTTTTTCGGAGATGGATAAAAATACCTCATCTGAGGTAGGTATGGACATGACAATGACAGGATACGGTGATCTCACCTTTAACTCACTAGTAACACATGTGTCAGGAACAGAAATTAAATTCAGGAACAAGGCAGATGAGATCTCAGAATCAAGCAACTCAGCCTTGATCTTCACGAAATCATCTAACAGCCTTTGACCTGTGGCTTCTATAAGGTCACAGGTTAACATCTGATAGGGGCCTTCACCTGGAGGGCATGGCCTATCCCCACATCCCCTTGAGGTGGCCCTGGGTGGCCACCTGAGCGTGCGCCGGGTCCCAACACAGCTGTTTCTCACCTGGACCTCTCAACCTATGCCCCCTCCCCCCCTCCACTGACCCACACATACACACGGCAGCCAGAGTGGCTTCTCTGAAATAAGTCAGACTCTCCTTCCCTTTTTTTTTTTTTTTAAATTTATTAATTTGACACAGAGAAAAAGAGACCACAAGTAGGCAGAGAGGCAGGTGGTGGGTGTGGGGGGGAGAGCAGAGAGCCTGATGTGGGGCTTGATCCCAGGACTCCGAGACCATGACCTGAGCCGAAGGCAGAGGCCCAACCCACTGAGCCACCCAGCGCCCCTCTCCTTCCCTTTTACTTAAAAGCTTCCAAGCCTTCCCAGTTCCTCCTAGTGAAGACAGAATTCTTACTGTGACCGAGAAGGCTACCTCTTAGCTTGGTTTGGAGGCCAGTGGCAGCGGCGGCAAGGACATCAGCGTGGTGTGCTAGAAAACCCCTCTCAGGGCCTGAATCACGGTCAGCTCTTGAACAAGCTCCTCGGAGGACTGGTACCAACAGTGGGTTGGAGAAGCTCCGTTCTCATGCTCTGACCTGCAGTAACCTCTCTCACCTTCTCTCCCTGCCCTCTCCCCTGGCCCCCTCTTCCCTAGCTATTTTGGGGCGCTTGGGGACATTGAGCCTGCCGGCCACGATCCAGCCTCAGCCTTCTGCTCTCTCACTTCCTTCGGGTGCCTGCTCGGATGTCACCTGGCTTGGAGGGCTCTCCGGATGCAGCTAAGGCCCTTCGGAGCTCCCCACCCTGCTCTTCTCAGGGCCGCCTTTAGTCCAGCACACTCGTCTCCACTTGCCATGGTCTATTCTGACACATACCCTATTGTCTGTCTCCAGGCCCACAAGAGCAGGGACTTCGGGTGTATTTTGCTCACTGCTGGAGCCCCAGACCCCGAAGCAGTGCTAGCAGCACGATGGGCTATTAATACATAATCGTGGACAGAACAAGTCCCTGAATCATGCACTCTCACAGGACTGAACCCCTGGACACGGGAAGGCTCCGCAGGGCTGCTTCTGATCACCTCGCGCTGGCCTGGCTGCCTGGTCGGATGTGGTGCGACGCTGTCTTCAAACAGGCCAGAAATGGACTGGGACCCAAGGCAAGTCTCTGGCTGTGGGGCAGATTTTTCTGCTCAGTAGGATAAGCCAGATCAAGCGGAGGAAATGGGGAATCAAGCACAGAGCTGCCGCTCCCCTTCTGGCACATGGGACCATCAGCCTGTGCATTTCATTTAGACGATGTTTTTTTGGAAAGAGAAATGGCCAACGTTTCCAAAATGTACGTGATTTTTTTTTTCTTTCCCAGAGAAAGATGAATCTTTACTTTTTCTAAAAAGTAACCTGTTTATACGTTTGCTGGAGGATTTGTCTGGGAAAAAATTAAAATAGGAGAACTTGATTTGACACATCTGGAGCAGATGGGCATGTTTTGTTTGGCTTCCTGTCGATGTTTAAATTGGGGTTAAGATGGGGAAGATGGTAAAACTGTCTGAAGACTCAGGTGGCTGGGAAAAGACTAGCACAGAATGTGGGGGGGGGGGGGAGAAGAAGCCAAATAAAATGTTATCAGGCTGACTCACTGAAAGTCTTTCACTCTCTTACACAGTCAAAGCTACATTTTTTTTTAAAAGATTTTATTTATTCATCAGAGAGAGAGAGGGAGTGTGAGCGAGCACAGGCAGACAGAGTGGCAGGCAGAGGCAGAGGGAGAAGCAGGCTCCCTGCCGAGCAAGGAGCCCGATGCGGGACTCGATCCCAGGACGCTGGGATCATGACCTGAGCCAAAGGCAGCTGCTTAACCAACTAAGCCACGCAGGCGTCCCTCAAAGCTACATTTTAAATGTTAATAGGAAAAAAGAAACTAAGGCACAAGAACAAAACTATGAGTGTTTAGGGTTGAAGCACATTTCATGTATATGAACATTTTGCTCCCATCTCTTCTTGGGTCTCCCGAAGCCTAAGACAGTAGAGCCTGGAGAACCACTAGAGAGAAGAAAACCTTCTCCCACCCCCTCGATACTCTCCTTAACTTCTCAATTCATTCATTCATTCATTCATTCTTTCTTTCTTTCATTCTTTCTTTCTTTCTCTCTCTCATCTATTTTTTAAAGATTTTATTTATTTATTTGACAGAGAGAGAGATCACTAGTAGGCAGAGAGGTGGGCAGAGAGAGAGGGGTAAGCAGGCTCCCCACCGAGCAGAGAGCCCGATGCGGGGCTCGATCCCAGGACCATGAGATCATGACCCGAGCCCAAGGCAGAGGCTTAACCCACTGAGCCACCCAGGAGCCCCTCTTCCTTTCATATTTTATTTATATATTTATTTGACACAGAGAGAGAGAAAGAGCAAGAGCAGGAAACATAGCAGGGGGAATGGGAGAGGGAGAGGCAGGGTTCCTGCCAAGCAGGGAGCCCGATATGGGGCTCAATCCCAGGACCCTGGGATCATGAGCAGAGCGGAAGGCAGATGCCTCACTGACTGAGCCACCCAGGTGCCCCTTCACCTCTCAATTTCAATGAAAACTCTTCCCGGGAAGTGTGGGTGGGTTGCAGCTGCAGCCAGGGACAAGGGGAAGTTGCGAGTTGGGTAGAGACACAGCAGCTGTGAAAATTTTGGAGCTACATGGAATAGAACTGTATGGTGAGGAGAGGGTGTGGGAGCCAGTAGGATGCTCTTGGATCCCTGCATATCCTTAGTGACTGAAGCACAAACAGATTATCTAGTGACCCCCATCACTGTCTTTATTCATGTTTCCTGGTTTCCTGTCTGGGATTGATTTTCTTTTTCTTCCCCTCCTCCCCCAACCCTCCCACTCTCCCACTCCCCCACACTCTGCTTTTTTTTTTTTTTTTTTCAGCAATATAAACAAATTGTAGGCATTTTCTGTTCAACTGTAAGGAATATTTGTTTAAAAAAAAAAGGAAACATACTGCATGGAGCACAGGGTGTGGTGCATAAACAATGAATATTGGAACACTGAAAAAATAAATTTTTTTTAAAAAAGCAGAAATTGATATACCTCTTTAATGGGTAAAAAGTTTTTAAATTAATTAATTAATTAATTAAGTGGAAACAAAGACACGAATCCCCTCAGTTTCTGGAGGAACAATGCTTAATTTTCACACACCAGGTTACCAGGAATGGGCACCGTTCTGGGGAGAGGAGATCATTTTGGATAGAAACTGTGGATCACCTCTCACATATTAGAAAAATGCCAATGGGAATAAATTTACTAGCCAACAACTCCAGCACAATTCTGTTAGTAACTTTGAAAAAACATCAGACTTTAAAAATATTTCTCATTTCAGGTTTCCAACCGACCACAAACTACTTAAAAAGCAATATTCTCATAATTACCCATTTTTAGAAATAAACTGCAATGATTAGGAATTCCAATTCAATCGATATTGCATCTCAAGATGCTGCTTTTTGAAAAATGTATCCAGTGATTCTATTGTAGCACCTGATTTTTAAATCCCTCAAATCTTGCTTTAATTAAGCACCAAACAAACAAAAGTAACAGTTCTCTGCAATTATGCAAGAATATTTCTGCAGTTACTTACTCTACCCCCACCTTAAAAACTGCTTTCTGCTTTGTTTTTTAATATTAAATGATTTTTCTGGTAACAGCAAGTAATAATAAGTAAGTCCTGAGGGTTTACAAATAAAGGAAGTGGTACCTTTCTGCCTTTCTCTGGAAGATAACCTGGCATTTTTTTTTCTTTTCCGATTGTTTTTGTGCCAGAAACAATAACTGCACGTATTCCAAAAGTTAGGAGGGGTTGGGAATCTCATCGTATTTTTAAATTGCTTCCAAACACTTTAAATGATGAGTTTTTGGACAAGAAAAGACAGAAAGAAAAACAAACCTCCATCTGCCCCACAACCACAAAGCACATATGCAACTCATAGCACAGGGTGGGAAATTAGCCACAAGCGGACTGATAACACGCTTAGCCCAACGGTTCATCATCCTGCCTCTACACATTCTCTTTTCGGACTTTGGCAAATTTATGGAGAAACGAACACAAATTCAGCCAACTACTTCTGGACTCTATCAACAGGTTCATTATTTTGTCAATCAAAATGCAACTCTTCAGCCCTCTGAACTTTAAAAAAATATTCCTTTCAATTGAAAGTGTGCTTATCAACCTTTTCTCCCACCAAATAATTTGATAAAAGTCCCAATAGGTGTTTCTGGTTTGGACCAAGGAAATACTGATTTATTTTACTGGAATCCACGAATATGTTGGGACTGATCTCTAAGATAACAGTTGCCTGGGGAGCCACAGTCCAAAAGGTGTACTGACATTTTGATCAATAATGCATGACCCCCCTAGGATACAGAGGCAAGGTGACCTGTAGACCAGTTTATGAGGTAGGAGTATGCCTTCCGTGAATGCTCATCACCCTTCTCTGAGCCCCGTGTCTGCAGCAACCCAGAACCTCCCTCTCTAGGTCCACGGCAGTCTTCTAAACTAAGTGTGCTCTGAGCCATCTCCTTCACCAACCTCAACTGGAAAGGTGCCGGTCTGTGAGTCATTCTCTCGGGGTCCTACTTTCTGACATTGGGCAAGGTAACAGATGCTACCAAAAATGTTCCTGGCTAGTATTCAGTCCATAGGTCCCTATTCCAGGAAGAACTGGAGTTTAACCCGAGAACCTGAAAACACAATGCTCTAACTTGCATGAATGAACAGATGAAGTTTCTTGCGGACACTGACTTCCCAAGGCAGGCTAATGGGGAAAAATAGCCCTTTCCACAATAATGGGGAGGAAAAGCCCTTTAAATGGTATGACTTCCTGGACTGCTTCTGTGACCAGTTAATTTGCTAGAGGGAGGTCATGCTGTGTGCATGAAACCTGTTCTGAAAATGCATGCTAGGCATTCATTGTCTCACAACCCTAGACCTTAGGTTGGTTTCAGAAAGTTCCTAGGACCCCAGGAACATGAACGTAGGCTAGAGCACACATAAAGACTTACACTGACCAATTCCCTATCCCGAAGTAGCCTTCAGTCCTTGGGAGCAGACCTAGTGGTGAGTCCACTCCAAGGTCCATAGTACAGAAGATATGTCTGCAATAGCCTCTGGGCTGTGCACACACGGGGTGGGGGGGGGATTCACGAGGCTCATCCTCTTAGTGTGAAATTCCAGCAAATCAGGGACCATTTGTCCACATTTAAACAGAAGAATGGAAGACTTACCATGAGCATGATAACATGCTATAAAGCATAATCTCCCATAAGGGAGACTTTATGTGGGCACAAAGGGAGTGTTTTCTCCTAATAAAGAATTTACCCCACTTTGGGGATTTACGTAGTTTTTAGCACCCAGTGCCTTCTCTTCTGTGTCTGCCCCTCATCCCAATCTCCCTATCATTGGGCCACACCGCAAATCTTGCCAATTCCATTTCTTAAGTCATGCTTAAATAATATATCGTTAACTGTGTTTGAAATGCTTGATGAAGCTGCTCCTAACTAGACAGGGTTTGATATAAAACTTAAATCTCTTCTTTCTCCTTTGCTTTGGTTTTCTGACTTTCGGGAAGAATGTTCCAGCCTATGGTAAATACAGTCACACAATTTCTGGCAACTTCTCTGATTTAGGAAGACCTAGGGCTGGGGCAAAGCTGAAAAGAAAAAGAAAAAAAAAAATCGAGGAGAGGTAGAAGGGTACAAGGTTTAAGTAAAAAGAGCAAAGAAGTTCTAGAACACACTTGACCTATTTTGTATCTCACTAGAACGGGTCTCACCCTCAAATACAAAGACAATCAATGAGCTCTCATTGAGGAGCACCCAGAAGGGAGGTAAAAGGAAAATAAAACCAAAGGTGGTGGTGAGAACCTAGAAGATCATTGACAAGGAAGTTGAAAAAGAAAAAAAAAGAGAGAGAGAGAGAGAAAACAGATTTGTAGAATTTGCTGATCCTAGCATTTGCTAAATTCTGTGGTATGAATATTCCCAACGTGACCAACTATGAGCCACCAAAGGGATGTCACTGAATCCATGTCCAGAAGAGACACGTGCGATTGGTGTGTGCAAGCCACCGTAAGCCAGGTCTCGCTTACTGCTGAAGACCAAAGTTACGTGGGCTCTTCCGGTTGCGATTGGTAAACCCAAAGAAACAGCCAAGGGCCTCTTAAGGCAAAACGTTCTGGCACCGGCCAGCTAAGGTAAAAATATGACTTTACCCTCCTTCATTTTATTTCCACACAGTCTTTTTAAGTTCTTTTGACAATTAATATATTTAGAAGGAGATAGAAAATGAATATTTGACAAGGTCTTTAAAAGACATTGGTGTCTATCACACTGTGCTAATAATGGGCATATTTAATAAATATGTGGGAGAGGAGGATAGAAGAGAAAGAAATAAAGGATAGAAGGAGGAAGAGAGGAAGGAATAAAGTAATATGTGAATTTTTCCTAAGCTTCCCAAGTAAATTGTATTATAAGTATGGTTCTTTGAGCTAAGTCCATCTCCAGGCTTTTTAGACTATTTCATCGAACTCATAGTTGAGACCTGTCCTTTAGTCTAATGCCTTGATGGGTAGGGCTGTGTCTCACCACACCTCCTTGACATGAACACTTTAGAGCCCTATGCAGAGCTGGTCAAATCACAGACCTCAAAAAGACCCGATGGGCAGATAATTGATCCCTAATACCACAAACTAAAATCCACAGCAGAATGCACAGAGAAATTCCAGAAAGAAATGCCCTGAGAAACCTTGAAAGAGCGCTGAGGATGGGCCTCTAAGTGACTACCATATACAAAGTTTTGTTTACTAAAATCATTTTGAATGATATCCTGCACCATGATTGAATTTAAACAAAGACACACCTGTACAATACACAGGGAAAGGGGAGAGGTGATCAGCATGTTTGGAAGTTGACTATACCTTTAGTGCTCAGAATATGAGGAAATGAAATAAAGCAAATCAGCAAATCACACGTTATTCATGGGTATTTCTGGAAAAGACATCCATTTCCTAGGACTGATAATAGGTGTTGACTTTTTTAGTAAGTGTATTAGTTATTTATTGCTGTGTAACAAAATACCACAAACACTGCCATTTAAAATAACACATATTAACCACCCCACAATTTATGTGGTTTATGAGTCTGGATATAATTTAACTGAGTCCTTTGTTTAGGTCTCACAAGACTGCCATCAGGGTGTTGGCTAGGACGACGGTCTCACTGGAGACTCAGCTGAGCAAGGATCTACTTCCAAGCTCATTCACACTTTTGGCAGAATTCACTTCTTTACTGGCTCTCAGCTGGAGGCTGCCCTCTCTTCCTGAGGTCACCCACAGTTCCTAGTCATGTGGGGTTCCCCAACATAGGCACTTGTTTCCTCAAAGCCAACAAGGAAAGGAGGGACTCCAGCAAGACATGAACTACAATCTTATGGAAGATAATCATGTAATCACAAACATGCAGTCACATATATTTGGTCAACCTTGTTGCATTCAATCAGCGAGAAATGAGTCAAAAGTCCTGCTCCCATTCAGGCAGAGGGAATCACACAAGAGAGTGAACACCAGGGGTCAGGGATCACATTTCCATCTTCAGAGTCCACCACAGTGAGCCATCATCTTGAATCCTCTGCCACCCCAACAAATGGCACAGAAATATTATTCATGTTTTCCTATGAAATTGTTGCATGAAGAGAAGTGTGAAACCATGAGTGGACAGGCATCAGCTCCATTTTAGGAGATTGGGAAAAGAATGCCTAGAACTAAAATGGTCTGACTTATCTATTAATAGAAACCGAACAGAGCCCAAAGCAGAAAGTATCACAATACAATTCCCTTGCGTAACACTGAGCCCCGGGATTCAAGCCATTCTCAACTCCTTATGGTCATGCGTGCCGTGAAAGCTTGTACTTGGCCTTCATTTAGAAGAAGTTTGGACTAATTTATTTCTCCATTCAAAGGGAGTATTGTTTTTATTCTAAATCATGTTTGATATTCCGTGTTCCTCTGAAAGATCGGTCCCTTTTCATTTGGTAAATGACAGCTCATTTTGAAAGGCACAACTATTTGAACCTGGGGGGAAGGGTTACTTGTTCCAATTGTTCTATCTTCAGTGGAATTAAGGGCACAGTTCTCCAGCGAGTAGTGGTTGGGAGTTCTTGGAGCCAGGCTCACCCCTTTTCCCTTGGAATCACCAAATGGGGTTTACAAACTCTTGTCTGGGGCACATCTTTTATATCATAGTATATATTGTTGGGAAGAATGTCTTTTGAAGAATCGCTTCTCTCTCCCTAATTTGGGGCTAAAATGTCATGCTTTGTCTTCAGATATGTAGATGTAAATTTTTTTTTAACAGTAAGATTTTATGGAGCTAAACCACTGTCATTTTTGTACCTCTTAGCGCTTTAGGCTTCTTACTAATTTGTATCTACTCAGGCTGACAGTCCTTTCTCTTATGAGAGCATCCTTCTTCAGTGCTTCTCTCCCAAAACTGGGGAAGCCCCCTTTCCTTAAAGGATTCAAACTATATCCATGGATAGTTTGGGAGTAGAAAAAGTCAGGATAGATCACAATGGGCTTGGTCCTTTCAATAAATCAAGGATACCCCATTAGATAGTGCATTAACTCTTCTTGGCTCTTGTTTAAGTAAGGGGCACTTGAACCAAAATGAGAACCAAAATGCAACCTCGGGGTCAAGGAAGTAATTTCACTTCCCCAAAGCAAGTATTCCCTCCTGCCTCACTGGCAGATTAATCCTTTGGTTTTTAGTTTCATACTTCACAAAGCTTTTTTTTTTTTTTTTTTTAAGATTTTATTTATTTATTTGACAGACAGAGATCACCGATAGGCAGAGAGACAGGCAAAGAGAGAGGAGGAAGCAGTCTCCCTGCTGAGCAGAGAGGTCATTGTGGGGCTCGATCCCAGAACCCTGGGATCACGACCTGAGCTGAAGGCAGAGGCTTAACCCACTGAGCCACCCAGGCGCCCCTCACAAAGCTTTTAAAACCAAAACCCAAGGATCCTTTTCTACTCCTACTCCACAGTGTACAACATAGCTGTCGTGAAACTATCATCACACTTTGTTCAGACTTTCCAGCTAAAAGGTCATAGACTTACACAGATATTAATGTTTCCTTTAAACTGAAACAGTTTAAGTGTACCTTACTTTTTATTTCAAAAGATCACTGGAGTTACTAAGTGTAGCTTTGATAAATATCACACAGATTAGTCAATGTTCTAGGGCAATTCCGATGACAGAGGAGAAAAAAAAAAATCAGTCATTGTCCCATGGTGGTATAGACACTACAATTTTCAACAATCCTATCAGCAAAAAGGGTTTCTTCCTTTGAGCACTCAATTCTTTTATTCTATGTTTCCTCGAACCTCTTCCTTTGCAAATCTGAGCAGACTTCAAGGCTTCTTGATATGACACTTTCCCCATGAAATCTTACTAAGTCCCGCCATGCAGACTCCTTCCTTTTCCTGTGATCTTAGAACATCATTTGGAACCACTGTTAGAACACTCTTTTTGTTCTCATCCATAAACATACCTACTTTCTTCTGTCTTTTTCAGCCAAACTGTAAGTCCCGTGATGACAGCATTCAACTTACATTCTCTCTGTTTATCAAGGTGCATAGCAAATTGTAGATAGAACCTTATTCTCCAAACAAGAAACATCTCTCAGGTCTTTTTGCCATGGAATCATGCATAGTGTCTTGACAACTGGTTTGAGTATTACCACAACTATGAGTGATAATCAGGTTTCCTCTTGTGGCTTACTGGGGAGCTGGATTTACTTTTTGACTTCCCTTCAGATTTCATGGTAACATTTCTAAGTGCTTATCTTACCTCAGGTTTTAATGCTTTTTAAAAAGAATTTTAATTTCCCTTTCCCCAAGTTGATTCAATGAGATATATTAACTTTTCATACTTATTAATTTTTGACAATTTTAAAGATTTTATTTATTTATTTATTTGTCAGAGAGAGAGAGAGAGAGCGAGCGAGTGCACAAACAGGTAGAGTGGCAGGCAGAGGCAGAGAGAGAAGCAGGCTCACCACTGAGCAAGGAGTTCAATGTGGGACTCTATCCCAGGATTCTGGGATCGTGACCTGAGCCTAAGGCAGTGCCTTAACCAACTGAGCCATCCAGGTGTCCCTGAATTTTTGACTATTTTAGATCAACTGTGCAACAACACGAAATATTTCAGAATAAAAAAAATAAACAGATACCCAAAAAATGATTATTGAATTTATTTTTTATGGCATTTATCAAAGTCTTCTTATACAGGAGTTACTCTGTGCTTGTGTGAATTTCAGAAAAGTGGTAATTAATAAAAGATGTCAATCTTTCAAAATAAAAAAAAAAATCCTTATTACCCATATGACTCCTTTTTCCACAATTGCCTGTTATATTAGAATTACCCAGAGAAGAGGCAGGAGAGTGTGTTCTACTGTTGGCTTTGATTCTATTGTCTTATGTGTAAAATGAGGACGTGTGGATAAGTCTCTTAAGTTCTTCATTTCTAACGTTAGGGGATTCTAAAAGATCCTTGGCTCTCTACTGCTCTCTGCCTATGTTGACACAGCCCCAGAACATCAGGGAGGAGGTTTGAAAGTTGAAATAAATCTTTCAGGCCCTTAGTTTTCCATGTTGGTTTAGATTTCCAGACTGATGACGAATTAAGAAGGAGCTGCTTGGAGAATTGAACAGTGTGAAAATTTATACGTAGCCCACCCAGGATAATTTTAGGATTTTTCTGAAGCTCCACAGTCATGTGAGAGTGTGTATGGGGAATCATACAAGAAAAAAAAAAAAAAAAGTTAACCTCTCTTCAGCTAATAGAACATAAAAACAGCTCAATGATTTCAGGGATATTTTCTCCATTAATGGTTCCTGATTTCATCTGAAAGCCTTAGAAAGATTCTTGAGGAGCAAAACAAAGTAAGAGATGGATGGAGATAAAAAGAATAAGAAGCGGGGGTCAGACAATGGGAGCAGGATGAGAGGCTCACACGGTGGATGGAATTTTACCATGACCTCTATTCTCCCATGCCCCAGACTTTCATGAACCTGACCTTAGCGAAGCACATGCATATCCTCTGAATAAGACAGGAAGGCAGCATTCCATTATGTTTTACACTGATGCTGTGAAGTGCTGGCCATCTACTTTCTTACCAGCTGAGCCACCTTGAGTGATTTCAAATCTCCCCACATTATTGTCTGTAATGGGAAGATAGTAACAGTATGCACAGTGCTGGGATGTTATAAAGATCAGATGAGATGATGTATTTACAACATACAAGGCCTGTCACTTACTCATTTATTCATCTAACACATACTCACTGAACACCTACTGTGTAACAAGCACTTGTCTGCACGGTAAGAATATATTCATGAACAAAACAGATGAAGATTCCTTCCCAGGAATAGTGAGTAGCTTTTGTGAGTAGCTAATGAATAGAACCAATGAACAAGTGGTCTGGGGGAGTATCATGTACAGGTTTAATTCTTTTTTTTTTTTTTTTTTTCCAAGCTTGATTCTTTAATATGGGACTGGATGAAGAGAAAGAGAGAAAATCTGTTGGGAATGACAAGGGCCTCTTAGCTTAGCATAATGTCTCATGTTTTGGCATCTGCAGGATTTGGCCAGTATTATTTGGATAAATGTGTGCATGCATTTTAACTTTTTTTGTGTGTGTGATTTGAAGAAACACAGTGCATAAACAAAATAAAACAAATTAAGACAAAACAGGAAAGTCTCTCCATGACAAACATATTCCCCCCCCCCCTTTCAAAGTTGTTCTCCGAAACTTAAGGTAATATACTTTGTAATGGGCTTTACAATCAAGGGTGCAGTGTATAAAATAGTTGATACCATTTACTATCATTTTGCAGAGTGAATTTTTTAAAATCCACATGTATTTTCAAAAGAGAACAGAACTGGTAGAAGAAATATACAAAGAGGGGTCCACAGGTGTTTATTGTTCTCTAACAGCAAATCAGCCACAAGACTGTTGGAACTTTATAGAGAATCCCGATCATTTCTATTTCTGCTACTTGTTTTTGCAACTTCAGCATTTTGGGTTTTTTGTTTTTGTTTTTGTTTTGTTTTGGTTTCCTTTCTCTCCAAATGCAAGTAAGTCAGATTTCCTCTATACTCAACTACACGTCAAAGAACTATTTAATTGGAAGTTGTGTTGGAAATTCTTAGTAGGAGGTCATCCTAACTATACAAGACACTAAGACAAACACAAGACTTAATATTGTGTATTCCCAATTTTGTGACTTTTATAAATCTTCTCATTTCCCATGACAGGTTTTTAGGATTACTTCTATTTGGTGAATAATACCGGATCCTAAGCCTTCCCTGTGTTAAGTGGTCTATACTCACAGCAATCTTTCATGTTCATAGCAATGATTATTTTCTATTATAGACAGAGAACAATGACAAAGAAGTTAGACAACTTTGTCAAGTCCATTAGTGGCAGAGCTAGACCTTGAACTCAAGATCTCTGTGGCTTCAAAGCCCAAGCTCACGGAGGACATTGTATTCAAGTAAGGCTGAGAGCAGTAGGGGCCTAGGGGCATGAAGCCACCATAGTCAAGGGAAAGCTATTAAAAAAACATGTAACATTCATCGCAAATTATTACATGCATTTATTCATACTAAGATATATGTCCCAAATTCAGGGATATAAAATGGAGAATCTGTTTTAGCTTCTGAAATGGAAATGTTGAAGGTAATCTTTTCTGGTCCTAACAGCCCAATACTGAGGGAGTTGTAAAAGCACAGGTTATATGGTTCTTACCCTTACTCCCTAGAGATGCCAGATCAATAGATCTTCGATGGGGTATAGCATGTGTGTTTTACAGTCCTCAGATGAAACTGGTATAGAGTCAAAGTGGAAAGCAAAAGTTTGAGGGTATCATAGGTACATAATATCCCATAATCACCCGTGCCCCACTTCATCAGTAGCGTCTATCTAAAAGGCAAGAAAGAAAAACCTTCCATGTTGAACAAGCAGTCCTTCTATTTGCATTAGCAAATACACACACACACACACACACACACACACACACACACACACACAGTGATAGGAGAGTAAGTAGAGGTCTTGTTTCCAGCACTTGGGAATAGAAAAAGGACAACAGTGGAAAAACTGGTAAGATCTGAATAAAATCTGCCATAGAGTTGATAGTTCATTCCCAGTTTTGAAAAATGTACCATGCTTACGTACATTTTTAACATTAGGAGAAGCTGGGAATGTTAGGGGGAAGGGCCTATGAGAACTCTGTACTGGCTTTGCAACTAATGCAAATCTAAGATCATTCTAAAATAAAAAGTTTTTTTTGGTGGTGTTGTTCTAAAACTATCATCCAGGTACAAAACTCTTGAAGTGTCATTTCTATTTCCTGGGTTATGGAATGTACCCGAAGGTAGCCAAGAGTATTAAGATTCTCTCTCCCACAAGCTGAACTGTAAGTGGCAATGGGGAAGGGAGAGAAGAGAAGACACGAAGATCAGGAGAGGCAAAGCAATCAAGAATATGGAGGATGAGCAGAATCTGGGAGAGCCCAGTCCACATAAGGTGCCGGGGATCATATAGAGCTTCCCTGGATCATAGAGAGTAGGCTGGTCCTTAAAGAGGTTTCCCTTTGCTGTCTGTTCTACTCTGTGCAGTGACACGTGGTTGACTGATACTGGCATTCAGCAAAAGATCACAGGGCAGGGCCCTGGCGGGACTTGGGGAATCCAGCTCTGAGGGTTGTTGAGAAACGTCCTAACTGAGTAAAGTAGATACTTAATATCAGTGCGAACAAACTTCAGAAATTAAGAGGGGCTCATCTACAGTACACTAAAAAAAGGAGAACTGGGTTACAAGGGGGGAAATAAAGGGAAACTGTCGAAAACGAAAGAACTGAGGACTAAGACATATGGTGTCTTTGTTCTATGGGCTGTTTCTGCTCAGAGGTGAGGCATGGAATGATTGGCACAGCCAATCCAAACTTTCTCCGAAGTTGCATATTTCTTCTGTGATCACTTGCTAAGTGAGTGAAATCAACTTGCATGACAACATAGGGTTTCAAAATTATCTAGGTTGTCACTTTTGGTTTTTCCAAAGGACTTCTCTCTCAGAGTTCCTTCCTTGTTCCCACCCCACACTTTTCACTTGTGAGTTTCTCTCCTGATACAGCTTTCATAATAAAAGCACCACGGTGAGGATATCTAGGCACTTTGGCAATCCCGTTTCCACCTGAACAAGTTCAGGCAGTGGAAGGTTACACACCCAGATTTGGGGGTGTGTATGACAATGGTGTCCCGGTATCACTCATTTTATCAAGTTGGGGCAGAGAAGCTCCAAGGAGTCGTACACGCGTTACAACATGTTGGAGCATATGAACCATTTAATTACCCAGTTCAAGATTCGGTTGACAGCCAAGCCTCAGAACTTATAAAATAGAAGGGAAAGAAAGAGAAATGAATGAAATATAACTCTTCTTCCAAGCTAATTACAAGAGGTTGATGAGGGAAGGAGAAATGTGTGGGAAAGAAAAAAAAAAAAAGCCCACACCGAAGTCCACGAAAGTTGTTTGGAATATGATTACATAAACTAGAACAAGAGTAAAACAAGCTTTTGCATTTGACAAAAGTGAGAGTTTACAAATATGAAAAGTTGGATTTGTTTACCTTCCCTAATCTGTATTTTCCTAATGTTCAGACACCATTTGGTAGTCTTACACTGACCAAAAAAAAAAAAAAAAAAAAAAATCTTGATTTTTTTTTTTTCTTTTGGTGGGGGGGAGAGTGTTGTTAATTGTGTGCCTCTCTTTTTAACTGTAAACACTTCTGTGGTTTTTCTCATTTAGTAGTTAAAATTCCTGGTTAAAACCAGGAAGGTGAGCCCCAGGTCAGCGTATCCGCATTACCCACATTTGGGTTTGGGCCATAGATCATGGAGCTCTACCAAAACTGTAACACAGAGAGCCAAGTAGTCTCAGATCTCTTAGTGATCCTGGGTAACTAAGAAGCTATTGGGCTAACTTTTGTTTTATTTTGCAATTGCCCTTGGATACTAATATTACCTATCTGAAGTTTTCTTCTCTCCAGAAGTAGTAAAACAAACTAAGTAAGAGGCTGGACTCTGGAACCCATGGCCAGGGTTTCATTGTAAGCCCCACCACTTAATAGTTGTGTATTCTCACTCTGTACCTTTTATACTCAGTTTTCTGGTCCGTAAAATAGAGACAATGCTTTTTATTTTGTTGGGTTGGATTAAGTGAGTTCATAGATGACATGTGAGTTCATAAAGTGCACGGAAAGTTTCCTGGCATGTAAATCCTGTGTAAGGACCAGAGATTATCCTCATTATCATTCACTGCAGGAGGGTTGATAACTTTGCTTTCCCTTCCAATTCTGAAATGTTATTTCAGAATGGGAGTGGAGGAGAGATGATGGACAAAGAGACTAGTTAAATCCTCCCCTTGCCTGCATGCAGAAATGCCCAAGGAAAACCAGAGAGGGCAAATGTGCATAAAGGAAGGTTGAAATTTGGCTTTCTATCTCAAAATGGAGTTTCTCCAGACCTCGACACAGTCATCAGTTTGATTCTTGGGTTTCTCATTCTGTTTATACGTGTCCTATATTGGGAATTATAAACCGGACCAGAGTTTTCAACACTTCTTGGACTATAGCTATTAAATCATTCTTTTGGGTCACACACTGCATGAAATATGGTTATATCTTACACATGGTTATAGTTTTTTGCCTTAAACAGGGGGCCAAAATTCATTAAACTAATCATTCTTCTAAATGATCCTAAACATTACTATTTTTTTATATGGTGGATTTCAGAGCTTGCTATTGATTTTCAAATCACTTTGAGGAGGGAGACAAGAGACACTGTCTCTGAGTCAATGGTGGTCTTTCAGGAGGTGGGTCTTCCTGTCCTCTTTTTGTATGGTTGGGATCAGTTGTGAAATGCCATCTCATGGCAAGGTGGGGGTGAAAATCAAGGGCTATCTACTTTATTTAAGACTTTAGGATTTCATGAGACAATAAAATGATAATTTAAAAAGTTAAGGACTGGGGCGCCTGGGTGGCTCAGTGGGTTAAAGCCTCTGCCTTCAGCTCAGGTCATGATCTCAGGGTCCTGGGATCGAGCCCCACGTTGGGCTCTCTGCTCAGTGGGGAGCCTGCTTCTTCCTCTCTCTCTGCCTGCCTCTCTGCCTACTTGTGATCTCTGTCTGTCAAATAAATAAATAAAATCTTTAAAAAAAAATAAAAATAAAAAAATAAAAAGTTAAGGACTGACATCAAATTGCCAAATTTATTTTTGAAATGAAACAAAATGACCATCTACTATGACTATTCATACAAGAACATTTTAATACTTCATATATGACATACCTATATATCATATATTTATATATATATAATTATAATATAATAATGTATGTGATATGTGTATATACAGACATTCTCAAAGGGATCCTGTCGAGAATTAGTGTATGAGGAGTAGGGGTGCCGGGGAGCTGGCGAAGTTGGAGGACTCTGAGCTAATCCTGTCCTACATTTACAACTAGATATCACTTACCTCCAAGCCAATAAACTGGAGAGTGGTCCAAACCCTGGCAAAACAAACTCTACAACTAAATGTCGAAAAGAAGCCTCACAGGAGAGGTTAGGAAGGACAGAAACAGGGGTCAGGAGCTGCTTACAGGGCAGAAGCTGCAAGCACAGACAGGGAAAACACCAGAAGACCCACACAGGGAAAACAAATCCCCATAATGTCTGGCCTTGAAAACCAGAGTGGCCAAATTCTAAAAGTCTGTAGAACCAGTGGGACTTGAAGCTTAGAGCTTTGAAAGTCTGAGGACTCAAGCACTGGCCAAGCAAGAAGGGTGAGTGATAGCCGGGTCCTCACGCTTAAAGAGATAACAGCCCAAGGACAGGGAACATAAACACAACCACATGCACAACGGGAAGGATCTGTGTGTATACTGATTTTGGAGAGTGTTGGGGGACTTCTCTGGGAACGAAAGATCTAGAAGCTGCCATTTTCTTCCCCTCATTCTCCTTCCCCCCACCCCCCACCGGCATAAATACAGAGCCACCTACTGAAGGTGGCACTGCAGGGACATTTGCTACTTTACCTGCTAGCAGTGTATCTCACTCACAAGTTCTCCTGAGGACTTGCCCACTCAGAGCCTACTGACCTTGCCTTGGGCTCAGCACAGTTCTTGTTAACATTGCATGTGAGCCCCATCTAAAATCTGCCTCTGAGTGCCAAGCCTCCATGGTGACCCCATTTTAGGGGGATCTGCTTAAGGACCAGTGGCTCAGTGCAAATCTGGCTAACACCCTACCACCCCACCCAGCCAATGAGTGCACAGATGTCATGTGTCCCAGCAGCCACACTCCGTGCTCAGTTGCCTTGTGTACAGACACTGTACACCCCCAAAACCAGTGGTCCCCTGCTCTGGAAGCCCAGCTGCCACTGCCATATTTCAGGGGAGCAGGCCCAGGACTAGGGGCTCAGTGCAAATTTTGATAATGCCATGTACTCTATGCCCAGCTGCTGTCCAGACACTGCTACATCATCCCTGCAGCCAGTCTACAAGTGGGTCAGTGAAAATTTTGCTAACACTACTGCTCTGCCCCAAGTCCTCTTACTGTCACACCCCTTCCAAACTGGCCTGCCTAGAACTCACTAACATCACAGACAGCAAGCACAGCTCACAATAGGCAAAGAGTCAGTGCAGAGGTCTAGACTAAAAAAAAAAAAAAAAAAAGATTCAGATAAAATAGCAGGACAAAAGCAACACACACAAGAGACTCCCCTGGAATACCAGGTTCTGCTCAACCAGGGCACTGAGCTGCAAAGCACATAGGACCTCTTCTTCGTAAAGCTACTGTTTTCAAGAGCAGAAGAGGTAGCTGACTTTCCTAATACATGAAAGCAGACAGAGAGTGGTAGACAAAATGTGGACACAGAGATGTATGTTCTAAATGAAAGAACATAACAAAATCATAGAAGGATATCTAAGCAAAAAAGAAATAAGTAACATGCCTGATACAGAATTTAAAGGACTAATCATAAAGATACTCACTGGACTTTAGAAAAGGGTGGAGGACATCAAGTGAGACTATAGGCAAAAAATAACATATCAGAGATGAAGAACTCAATAAATGAAATTAAAAACACAATAGATGAACTAAACAGTAGGTTTTAGGTGCAGCGGAACATATTAGGAACCTAGGAGGTAGAGTAATGGAAACCAATCAAGCTGAATAGGTAAAAGACAAATATTTCACATGAGAATAGACTTAGGGAACTCAGTGACTCCATCAAGCATGATAACATTTATACTAGAGAGATCCCAGAAGGAAAAGAAAGAGAAGGGAGATAGAAAATATATTTGAAGAAAAGATAGTTGAAAACTTTCCAAATTTGGGGAGGGAAACAGAAATCCAGACTCAGGAAGTACAGAAATCCTCCAACAAACTCAAACTAAAAGGTCCACACAGTAAGAAACACAGTAATTTAAAGTAATTTAAAGACACACAGTAATTTTAAAAAATAGATAAAATCTTCAAAAAAAATAATGGTAAAGATAGAATTTTAAAGGTTGCAAGAGAAAAGAAGACAGTTATATACAAAGGAAACCCTATAAGGCTATTTTTCAACAGAAATTTGTAGTCCAGAAGGGAGTGACAGGATGTATTCAAAGTGCTAAAAGGGAAAATGTTTGTAGCCAAGAATACTCTACCCAGTAAGGCTATTCAAAATAGAGAGAGAGTTTCCCAGACAAACAAAAGAAAAAAATTCATGACCACTATACCAGCACTACCAGAAATGTTAAGAAGGACTCTGAGTTGTAGACAAAAGCTTAAGTAAGAGTAAGAAAAATAGGAAGCACAAAAGAAAAGGATGTAAAAAAGGAAACCAAATAACTGAAACATGAAGGGGAGAGGAGTGAAGAATGAGTTCAAAAATAAGCGACCATAAGCTTAATATAGACTGATATAGGCAAAAGATGTTATGTATAAACCAAATGGTAACCCAAATCAAAAAATAGTAATAGATATGCAAAATATAGAAAGTAAGGAACCAAATATATCACTAAAGAAAACCAGCAAACCATGAAATGAGCAAGAGAAGAAAAATCAGAGAAAAACAACAAAACAACCACAAAACAAGTAACAAAATGGCAATAAGTACATACTTATCAATCATTACTTTGAATGTAAATGGACTAAATGTTTCAATCAAAAGACATAGGATGACAGAGTGGGTTAAAAAAATATACGTAAGACCTATCTATATGCTGCCTACAAGAGTCTCATTTCAGATGTAAAGACACCTGCAGATTGAAAATGAAGGGATGGAGAAACATTAATCATGCAAATGGATGTCAAAAGAAAGCCAGAGTAGCGATACTTATATCGGAAAAAACAGATCCTAAAACAGTGTCTGTAAAAAGAGACCAAAGAAGGACATTATGTCATAATAAAGGGAACAACCCAACAAGAAGATCTAGCAATTGTGAATATTTATGCTCCTAACATGGGAGTACCCAAATACATAAAACACTTAATAACAAATATAAGAGAACAAATCAAGAGTAATATAAAAATAGCAGGGGACCTTAACACCCCACTTACATCAATGGACACATCAACAAAACAGAAAATAAACAAGGGAAGAGTGGCTTTGAATGATATGTTGGATCAGATGGATCTAACAGATATACTCAGAACATTCCATCCCAAAACAGCAGACTACACATTCCTTTCAAGTGCACCTGGAACATTCTCCAGAAGAGATCACATATGAGGCCACAAAACAGCCTCAACAAATTCAGAAAGACTGAAGTCGTACCATACATCTCTTCTGACCACAACATTATGAAATGAGAAATCAACCAAAAGGAAAAATCTGGAAAGACCACAAATACATGGAGGTTAAGTAGCTAGCATGCTACTCGATAATGAAAAGGTCAAACAAGAAATCAAAGAAGAAATTAAAAAATACATGGAAACAAATGAAAATGACAACACAATGGTCCCAAACCTTTTGGATGCAGCAAAAGAGATTCTAAAACGGATATGTAGAGCAGTACAGGCCCACCTCAATAAGCAAGAAAATCTCAAATAGACAGCCTATCTCAACACCTAAAGGAACCAAAAACAAAACAAAAACAAATAACAACAACAACAAAACAAACAAAACCCAAAATAGAAGGAAGAAAATAATAGGAAGGAATAATAGGAAGGAAATAATAAAGATTAGAGCAGAAATAAGTGATACAGAAACAAAACCAAACCAAAAAAACCTCCCCAAAACCAGAACAGGTCAATGAAACCAGGAGCTGCTTCTTTGAAGAGATCAACAAAATTGATAAATCCCTAGTCAAACTCACCAAAGAGACAGAGAGTGAAGTGGATAGAGAAAGGATTCAAATTAAAAAAAAAAAAAAAACACCAGTGAAAGGGGAGAAATAATGAACATCACAGAAATACAAGTAATTGTAAGAGAATATAATGAAAAATATATACCAACAAATTAGAGAACCTAGAAGAAATGGATAAATTCCTAGAAACATAGAAACTACAAAAACTGAAACAGAAAGAAATAGAAAGTTTGAATGAGCTAATTATCAGCAAGGAGTTTGAATCAGCAATCAAAAGACACCCAAAAAACAAAAAGCCAGGACCAGATGGCTTCGCAGGTAAATTTTACCAAACATTTAAAGCAGAGTCAGAACCTGTTCTACTCAAACTGTTCCAAAAAATAGAAGAAGGAAACTTCGAATTTAATTTTGTGAGGCAAATTTCACCCTGATACCAAAAACAGATAAAGACACTACAAAAAAAAAGGAGAACTACAGGTCAATAGCCATGATGAACATACACACAAAAATCCTCAACAAAATGCTAGCAAACAGAGTCCAACAATACATTCAAAAGATCATTCACCACAATCAAGTGGGATTTATTCCAGGGATTCAAAGGTGGTTCAATATTTGCAAATCAATCACCATGATACATAACATCAATAAAAGAAATGATAAAAACCATATGATCCTCTCCATAGATACAGAAAAAAACATGACAAAGTATAACATCTATTCATAGTAAAGGCCCTTAACAAAGTAGGTTTAGAGGGACCATACCTCCACATAACAAAGGTCATATATTAAAAAAACCCACAGAGGTCATATATGAAAATCCCACAGCAAACATCATACTCAATGGGGAAAAACCAATAGCTTCTGCCTTGAGGTCAGGAACAAGACAAGGAAGTTGACTCTCTCGCTCACTTTTATTCAACATAGTACTGGAAGTCCTAGCCACAGTAATCAGACAACAAAAAGAAAAGGCATCCAACTTTCACTTTTGGCAGATGACATGAGACTATATATAGAAAACCCTAAATACTCCACCAAAAAACTGCTAGAACTGATAAGTGAATTCAGCAAAGTCACAGAATTAACATGCAGAAATCTGTTGCATTTTGTTCCACTAATGATGAAGCAGCAAAAAAGAAAGAAAACACCAAAACAATAAGATGACTAGGAATAAATTTAACAAAAGAGGTAAAAGACCTGTACGCCAAGAACTATAAAACATTAATGAAAGAAAATGAAGATGATACAAAGAAATGGAAAGACACTCCATCAGCATTTTAACAAACATTGTTAAAATGTCCATGCTACCCAAAGCAATCTACAAATTTAATGTAACTCCTGTCAAAATACCAAGAGCATTTTTTCACAGAACTAGAACAAAATATTTTAAAATTTATATAGAACCACAAAAGACCCTGAACTGCAAAAGCAATTTTGAAAAACAAATAAGGCATCACAATTCCAGACTTCAAGTTCTATTACAAAGTTGTAGTGATCAAGACAGTATGGCACTGGCATATAAATAGACACATAGATCAATAGAACAGAATAGAAAACTCAGAAATAAACCCATAATTATATGGCCAAATTTTCTGCTTTGACAAAGCAGGAAAGAATATGCAATGGGAAACAGGCGGTCTCTTCAACAAATGATGTTGGGAAAATTGGTCATCTACATGTAAAGGAAGGAAACTAGACCGGTTTCATACACCATGCACAGAAATAAACTCAAAGTGGATTAAAGACCTAAATGTGAGATCTGAAACCATAAAAATCCTAGAAGAGAACACAGGCAGTAATATCTCTGACATCAGGCCATAGAAACATTTTTCTAGATACATCTCCTAACGCAAGAGAAATAAAAGCAAAAGTAAAGTATTAGCATTGTATCAAAATAAAAAGCTTCTGGACAGCAAAAGAGACAACAAAATGAAAAGGCAACATACTGAGTAGAAGATATTTGCAAATGACGTATCTGATAAAGGATACGTCTGATAAAGGATTAATATTGAAGATATAACTCAATACCCCCCAAAACCAATAATCTAATTAAAAAATGGGCAGAAGACATGAACAGACATTCCTTCAAAAGAGACATCCAGATGGCCCTCACACACATGAAAAGATGCTCCACATCACTCATCGTCTAAGGAAAGTAAATCAAAACTTCAAGGAGCGATCACCTCATACCTGTCAGAATAGCTAAAATTAAAAACTCAAGAAACAAGTGTTGGAGAGGATGTGGAAAAAAAGGAACCCTCTTGCACTACTGGTGGGAAGGCAAACTGGCACAGCTATGGGGAAAACAGTATGGGGTTTCCTTAAAGAATGAAATAAAGAAGTTTCTTGGGCACCTGGGTGGCTCAGTTGGTTAAGCAACTAACTGCTCAGGTCATGATCCCAGTGTCCCGGGATCGAGTCCCACATTGGGCTCCCAGGTCCACGGGGAGTCTGCTTCTCCCTCTGACCTTCTCCCCTTTCATGCTCTCTCTCTGTGTCTCTCTCTCAAATAAATAAATAAAATATTAAAAAAAAAAAGAAGTATCTTATGATCCAGTAACTCCACCATGGAGTATTTCCCTAAAGAATACAAAAATCACTAGTTTGAAGGGATACACCTGTACCTTTATGTGTATAGCAGTCCTATTTACAATATTAAATTTTAAATTATGGAATTATAAATTATAAATTTTATATAATATATATATATACTATCTTTTTTTGTCCATTCATGTATCAATGGACACTTGGGCTGCTTCCATAATTTAAAATAAAAATTTAAAATAATTTAAAATAAAATAAAAATAACTTAAAATAAGTTATTTATAATTTAAAATAAAATAAAAATATCATATATATATGCATACACACACACACACACACACACAAAGTATAACCATCATTCATGATAAAGCCATCAACAAGGTAGATTTCAAGGAACCATACTTCCACCTAATAAAGACCATATATGAAAAACTCTACCTGAGTCCTCTGCTTTTGTAAAACAGCAATGATGAAGAAATCTCTCAAACTTTTGTGCTCTGGCACATATCTAACTGCAAAGGACTAGCCTGTCCTCATGTATCGAGAGAAGACCCACTTCCACCCTTCCTCATGACTCCCCCACCCTTACTCATGACTCCTATAGGACTTCCTTGTTTACCAGCCTTTATAAAACCCCCTTCCTTTTTTTCAAGACGTTCACTATTAATTAATATTTTCCCTATTGCAATAGTTTGGATAAATGATGTCCTTCATTGGCTGGTGTATTTTGTCAAGTTTGGTGCGATGAGTTGGATAAATTGGTTCTTGCCCTCAGATCCTTGTTTATTCCAGCCAAGTAATGAGGTCTCTTGGGACCTACTGGGCTTCATTTCTGGTCCAGGGAGCCAGTGGTGGGTCAAATTCCCGGTCCTGTGGCATAGACTCTTGTCCATTGTTGGCCACGGCAAGGATGTGATTTTACTTCTTTTGAGTACTCGCCTTCTGGTGTTAGCTTCTTTTGATTTTGTGGTCTGGCCATTTGATGACCTCTATGAAAGAACCAATGATTTATAAAGATCTTATCCCTCTTAGATGACAGAGAACTTGTTTGTTACACGTTTCTTTTTGTCTATTTTGAGCTTAGATCATTTAAGATTCATACCCACGGAGAAGCAAACAGCTCTTTGACACGGATCAGTGACTTTTGTAACTCTGTGTTGATTCTTCACCATGGCTTTAGAATTGAAACTAAACTCCCTGTCTCTGTTTGCATGTTTTTGTAATTCAGAAAGGATTTCACCTCTCATTGCCCGAGTATGTAACATTTCCCTGTCCCAGGACAGCATTACTAAATTAGATTGTAAAAATCTCTCAAAGAAGTTCTATTCTAATTGCTTTAGAAATAATCATTTATATAAAGTGAATATTTCTAAAATTTCTAGAGATGAAGAAATTTGATACTAAACTGAGTTACTTACTCAATACTGAGCTAATTAGTGGATGTGCACTGGCTGTCTAGATCATTTCTAAGTAAGACTGAATACTGAAATATTGACCACTAGGCCTAATTTTCAGTTTATATGCCTTCTCCCTTTCATTTTTATGGATTACACAGGCTAGATATATAAGGGTCTGTTAATAAATGTGTTTCTTTTTTGCCATTTGGTAAAGTTGTACTATAGGGACAGGAATGGTTACTACAAGTTGTGAAACGTGGATTCCTGAGCCCTGCAATTCAAAGCAATTCAACTTTGCATGCAAGATTTGCAGGATATGTTTTTGTTAAGAAAAAAAGGAATAACTATCCTAAAGTTAAATGGCCAGTTGTTAGAATATAGGACAAAACTGGAATGGATACAGAAAATTATAGGAAGCTTGCAGAAAGGAACTTCTTTGCTGTAGTCATAGCTGGCCAGGGTTTGATGGGTTCATTTATAAGATTTCAAAAGGAGATTTAGTATCAAACCCACAAAGCAGAATGTGTTTTTCTGTCTGTTAAAAAGACAAACTTTTCCCTGGATTCTTGGTCTACTCTCAAAAAGAGGTGTAAATGTTTTACTTTATCTTCTGAATAATCTGCCTAGAAGGCAAAGATTCTGTGTCTTAAAATAACTTTCTGTATTTTGTATTACCTTTCTCATGTCACTAATTATTTAAAGTTTATTTGTTTGTTTGTTTATTTATTTAAGTGATCTCTACACCTAACACGGGCTCGAACTCACAACCCTGAGATCAAGAGTTGTAGGTATCTGAGCCAGCCAGGTGCCCCAGTCAGTGATCATTTAGGAGAACAATATCCTTTTACTTTTGGAAAAGCTAAGATTCTTTACAATCCTGCTACTCTGCATATATATGTTTAAAATCTTTTCCTGTGACTTGAGTTAAATACGTAGCCAACTATTCCCTGCTCTCAGAAACCCACAATTTTTTAAAAAACTTTAAAATTTTTTATTAACATATAATGTATTATTAGCCCCAGGGGTACGGGTCTGTGAATCGCCAGGTTTACACACTCACCATAGCACATACCTTCCCCAATGTCCATAACCACCCCCCCAAACCCTCAGTTTGTTTTGTGAGGTTAAGAGTCTCTTATAGGAACCCATAATCTTATCTCAATCAGGTGTTCAGATCTTGTGACAAATTTTGATATTTTCCTTTCCCAAAACCGATTCCTACATGGTATCTTTTGCATCTAAAACTATCTTTGATACATCCCGAGGGCTTCCTAGAAATCACAAGTTTGGTCTTTCGCCTTGTTAAAAAGAGAGATGGTGAACCATGAGAGACTATGGACTCTGAAAAACAATCTGAGGGGTTTGAAGAGGTGGGGATGGGAGGTTGGGGGAACAAGGTGGTGGGTATTAGAGAGGGCACGGATTGCATGGAGCACTGGGTGTGGTGCAAAAACAAGGAATACTGTTATGCTGAAAAAAAAAAGTGAGATGGTAAAAACAAAAAACAATTAGGCGTATTGGATATGTTACTATTGATGAGTTGCATAGGAGTCATTGTCAAATCAGAAGCAATGCTTAGCTTTCCCAAGGGAGCAAAATGTCATTATTGTGAATATTTCAGAAATCATATGCTGTATGAGACGTTCCTAGAGAACTGTCAGTGGCCTGCTGCTTCTGTTTCCATGTATTTGAGTCGTGCTGCTGTGTTGCCTGATAGTAAACAACAAGCATACTATTTTCAGTCATGGTTTCAGTTATTTTTAAAATGTTAACTTGGTCACAGCTTTCACTTTGAATATTTGAAAGGAACATCTTTGAAGCCAGTGGTTTTCAATTGGGGATTCTTGTAAATTACCCTCATCAGATCTTTCACTTTCTAAAATGATCTGTAATATGTTTGCTGCAGTCATTGTAGGGCTTTTGTCATGCAGAGACAGATTTTGCTTTACTTTGATGCTTTCTTGAAAGCTCTTGCAAATCAGCTACAGGCCAGAGTAATTTGTCTTCAGGGAAAGATTGTGTCAGAGCCCCACAGGAAAGGGCTATGCCAGGTGGCTTTGGATTTGAGATGGAGCCTACTGATGACATTGCTTAAAAAACCTGGAACTCATACCAAAGGACTGAGGCAAGATTTCCAGAACCCTAGTGAAGTAGGTGTGCCCATGAGATTGCTCAACCACGGTGGAGGAGAGTATTATAAAAGACCGAAAAAACTGATAAGGAATGATTTTGAATATTGTTGGTGTTTTAAATAGTCTGTTTTCTAGATACAGGGGACCTGCTTCTCTTAAGATATCTGTAACTCATAACAATTCAGTAGTGTATGCTTTTACAAAGAGACATGAAACTTCATAAATGGTAACTTTTCTTCTAGCCTACCTGTTGCAGAATTCAGAAACTCTTTGGAATATTCTTATTTACATGACAATGTGCTTATTTGCAGAGGTTCAATATAAATCTTCTTTCCTTCTTAGCAGGGCATACTGGAAACAGTAGGTATGTATCCATGGTCTTGCCTGAAATGTTTATTTGAGAAAATATTCCTTTAATCAGATATGAGCAGGCATTAAAAAAACAAACACAAGAGTGACTTTACGGAACCATGTTAATGACTAGATTCCTCACTTACATAGTTCCTAGCCTTATAGGTGAATGTGGAAGGTCACTTTTTGGCAGTCTCAGGAAATGGGATATTTGGAGGACCTCCAGAAGAGAGGGGTTCATTCAAATTTATAGATACTACAGGTGAAATCTGTTGGTGAGTTCTTAGTTTAGTTTTCTAGCCTCAAGAGGTTTTAAAAATCCAATGCCAGTCTCCTTATAAAAACTTCCGGAAAGGCAAATACAAGAAGCCCTAATATGGAAATTATTATTCTTGCTGCACCTCTGTAAATAACCAGGCCAGATCAGATAAAACCAGCCTCATTTTGTGATCATTTTGAGAATATCTCTGATCAAAAGAGAGACGACTGAAGATAGAAATTTTTGTTTCAATAGAAACTATAGCACACCCTTCCAGTTTATCAGATTGTAGATATATTTTTTATCTTTGAACTACTCTGTACCTTTTATAAATTTCAGGTCACCTGATGGGTATGCAAACTCTGACTTGTTTTGAAAGATTTAAATAACTTCCTTCCCCTCTCTGCAAAAACCTGTTTTGGTACCTACATATAAACTGGACTGGATTCCACTACTTTGACCAAATTATCCATCTACCAAATTTGTAAATCATCCCATTCCTTTGCCTTGAGTCTCTGGCCACAACCCTCCAAACTGATATTTCCAGTTTTTCTCCCCTTCCCTGATATAGCATCACTGAGAAGAACTAAAACTAAATTCCTATTGGGATTCTTTTTTTTTTTTAAGATTTTATTTATTTATTTGAAAGAGAGAGAGAGAGAGTGAGCATGAAAGGGGAGAGGTCAGAAGGAGAAGCAGACTCCCTGCTGAGCAGGGAGCCCAATACGGAACTCGATCCTGGGACTCCAGGATTATGACCCGAGCCAAAGGCAGTTGCGTAACCAACGGAGCCACCCAGGTACCCTCCTATTGGGATTCTAAATTGCCTGGTAGCTGGTGATTTTCTCTAAGATCTGAAGGATCTTGGAAGCCGAAGTTCAACTGATTAAGAGCAGTGAAGGACACGGAGCTGCACTAGATTGTCCAAAGGGTGGGTTTACCCCATGATGAGCCCCTGCCTGGGCCACTAGCTAAGTCTGGTGAAAAGCTCAGGCCACACATTCTCTTCTATGAGTACAAAGCAAGACTAGGCAACACCCCTGAGAGCACAGACATCCTAGCTTCAAGAAACTCAATGAAGGGTGCTGTGTACCTGAAAGATTTTCTTCCACCAACTTCGTGGAATCCACTGGACTGGCATCCTCAAGATTCAACTCCTGTCTCTTTGCTTTAATATAATCTTTGACATTAATATTTCTTTTTAAAAACATTTATTTGAAAGAGAGTGAGAGAGAGCGAATGTGAGCTGGGGGAGAGAGGCAGAGGGAGACGGAGAAGCAGATTTCCTCATTGAGCAGGGAGCCCAAGGCAGGACTCGATCCCAGGACCCTGAGATCATGACCTGAGCTGAAGGCAGAGATGACTAAATGACTGAGCCACTCAGGTGCCCCTGATATCTATCTACCTATCTATCTATCCACCTATCTTCCCTCCTTCCTTTTTTCAAATCTCTCCCTCCTTTTTTTTTTTTTAAGATTTTATTTATTTATTTGGCAGACAGAGAGAGAGAGAGACAGCTAGAGGGGGAATACAAGCAGGGGGAGTGGGAAAGGGAGAAGCAGACTTCCTGCTGAGCAGGGAGTCCAATGTGGGGCTCCATCCCAGGACCCTGGGATCATGACCTGAGCCACAGGCAGATGCTTAAGGACTGAACCACCCAGGCACCCCATCAAATATCTCTCTTTTAAGAAGACTCTCAAAGAACGGACTTTTTAACCACCTCCCAACACAGTGATTTTACAGGGTCTGTGCCAACAAGAATGTTCAAGAGACTATTTCTTAGACCTTGCTAAGAGGTTTCTGAGCTGTTGAGGGTTGAATGATAGTCATTTATCTTGAATGAAAGGAGGAATTGACAATGTTGAATATTACCTAGTCTTCATTCTCCTGAAAAACGGAAGCAGTTAAGAAACGCTCCCCACAACCTTTTGTTCTCTAGTATCTGTAAGAATATTAGAATATCTCCAAATCTCCTTCCTTTTTTTTTTTTTTTTTTTGAGGCATTCCTCATTGACTACAATAACCCGGATAGCAGAGTCTCCTTGATCACCCGGTGCACGTGGACTTGAACAGTGCCAGCGCACTTCTTAAATTTAGTTTCTGCTTTGGTCCACTTCCTAGAAACAAGTAGTTTATGTAACTTCGGGCTGGTTTTGTTTTATACCAAGACTCAATATGTAGACTTTGGAGTAACAAATTTCTAAAAATAGACATGCAGAGACTACTCCCTCGTCCCCTCAAAGTTCCCCCAGAATGATCTGAACATGACTCGTTGCAGGGACCCTGCCAACAAGTGGATTATGAAGAGAGCAAAGTTTTATGGATCTCATAAAGAGAGTTGGTGATATATGAAGAAAAACAACAACACGTCTGTTGGGCATGAGGATCAAATGAACTTGACTATGTAACACTGCCAATGAGATTCATATCTCCTTAAAGTCCCGTAGCAGAAGGCAATGCCGTATATTTCCTCACTTAGTCAGCTCTGGCTGCTCTAACAAAATACCATCGATTGGGCGGCTTAAATAGCACACATTTATTTCTCGCAGTTCTGGAGGCTGACAAGTCCAAGATCAAGGTGCCAACAGATTCCCTATCTGGTGACAGCCCACTTCCTGGTTTGCACATGGCTACCTTCATGCTTGTATCTTCACATGCTGGGGGAGAGAGAGGGCTTTGATAGCCACCTCTTCTCATAAGGGCGTGAATCGCATCAGGAAGGGTCTACCATCCACGGGCTTCAGCCTGTGAATGTTGGGGATACAAACAGTCCTTGGCATTGCCTGTGAAGTGAGGTTCAAATCTCAGCCTGACCACTTATGTCATGGGTGCTATGGCTGAATTCTGCCTCCCTGTAAAAGATAGGTTAGAATCCTAACCCCCAGCATCTCAGACTGTGTTCTTCTTTGGAGAAAGTTTCTTTTCAGAGGTAATCAAGTTAAAATTATTTCTGCAGAGTGGGTCCTAATCCAGTATGGCTAGCCTGGTATCCTTTGCAAAAGGGGAAATCTGGACACAGAATGTATATAGGAAAGATAATATGAAGAGGTACAGAGAGAAGAGGGTCATTTATGAGCTAAGCAGGGAGGCCTAAAACAGATCTTCCTCCCTCAGCCCTCAGGTTTAACCAACTGGGCCGATACCTTGATGTAAGACGTGGGGACTCCAGAACTATGATAGAATAAAATTCTGTTGTTTAAGCCATTTAGTCTGTGACACTTTTTTACAGTTCTAGGAAACTAATACATTGGGTAACTAAACTTGAGGAAACTAATACATTAGGTAACCAAACTTGAGGAAGATACTAGACTCTTTAAATCTTGTTTTTTTCATATGGCAAATGGGAATAGTACCCATCCCATAAGTTGGCTGTGAAGATTTAATATGAAAAAAATAGTTGCCTCCTTTCACAGAAAATGGGACATAGTAACTGCTCAATAAAATAACTAGTGGCAATGATTATGATCGTTACTTAATTTCTGTAATGGAGGATACCTATCAAAATATGACCAGAAAATAAGATTATTGGTAATTATCATCATCTCCATCCGTGTAGACATCATCCCTGCAACTATTTATTGAGAATTTCAGTGCCAGGCAATGTCCTAATTTGTTTTAGATGTGTTCCCACTAATTCTGTTAATAATTCCTATGATTTAGGCATTATGATATTCCTTTTTATATGTGGGAACCTGGAGCTTATAGCTGTCTTGACCAATTTAACACTGCTAGTAAGTAGCCTAGCCAACACAGGAGAAAAACAAAAAAGTGGGGCATATGACTCCAAAGCGTGAGCGACTTTTCATGACAATGTTCTGTCTAGGACAGCATTTCTATTTTAGAAACCCATTAAAGAAACCCATAAAAATGAACCCCTAATGGAGTTCCATATTCTGCTATAGGATTTAACTTTTTAATTCATTTTGAGGCCTCTGAATAGATCACTTTTTGCATTTCACTGGTTTCTTTCACTCTCTTGCATGCCAATTGTACAGCACATTTAGGGCTTATATGTTGTGTTGATGGATTTTTCTGGGATAATATTTTCTGAGAATGTGACAGATGTGCAACCAGAGGCTTTGTAAATTAACTCAATGACATACTCTTGAGCCCACACAGTTGAAGAACCAAAAGAACATTTTTATCAGCCAACATATTGAGAGAGGGAAGAAAAACACCTTACATAAATAAAAAGAGATATAAATTTAGAAAATTCTTAATTTATTTCATTGCACTCTACCTGGAAGTTTCTTGGGAGAGTTTAAAATTGCTACTCTCAGATGTTCTGTGGTAGCGGTTTTCAAAGTATGGTCTCTTGACCAGCAGTTATCAGCATGGGCGTTGACATCCCATGGGAACTTGCTAGAAATGCACATTCTTGAGCACTGCTCCCCCCAACTCTCTAACCTACCGATGGGAAACTCTGAGGTTGGGGTCCAGAAATCTGTGTTTTCAAAGCCCTCTCATGAATCTGATGTGTGCTAAAGTTTGAGAACCCCTGTTGTATAGAATCACCTTCAGGTTTCATTCTCCCTTCTTCTTCGTATTATTGCTATGAAAGACCGTGGGCTACAGACTCTTGGCAAGTCTCAGGTGCCCTTCATTACCCTTCTCTGTTAACATCTTGTTGACTAGGCTTTGAATGGAAAGGAAACAGTTGTCAGCAGAAACTTAGGTTTTCACATGATGGGTTAAATCACAAAAGAGAAGCCTCGGGGTATGGGTTCCCCTGAAATAGTTTTATCTTTAAGTAGTTACAGATTGATAGGAAATTGCAAAAAATGTACAGGGAGGTCCCATGTACTCCTTGTTCGGTTTCTCCCAATAGTTCATATCTTGACAGACTGCACTTCCATTGCGACCAAGAAATGCACATATCTACAATCCCCTAAACTTAAGCAGATTCCACCAGTTCTGCATAAACTCATTTTGTATGTTTGTATTCAGCACGTGCGTAGAGTCACGTGACTCCCATCAGGCGAGATACTTCTGTGGAGCAGAAGTTGTCAGTTTTGATGAGTTCCAATTCATGAGTTTTTCCTTTGATGGAGCATAATTATCATGTCCAGACTAAAAATTCACCTAGCCCCAGGTCCTGCTAATTTTCTCCTCTGTTTTTAAATTAAGTTTTACAGTTTAACATTTCAGCCTGTGATCAATTTTGAGTTAATTTTTACATAAGGTGCTAGGGTTCTGGAGATACTCTGTTTTCCCCATCTTGATGTCCCACTGCTCCAGCGCCATTTTTTTTTTTTAAAGGCTACATTTCTTCACTCCCTTTTGCACCTCTGTCAACACTCAGGCATGTTTCTTTGGCTTTATTTATGAGTTATTTGTTGTGCTCCAATAACACGCTGTGTTGACTAACTATAGCTTTAGAAAGCCTAACAGCAGGTCGAGTTTTCCTCCCACTTAAATTCATCTTCTTAAAAATTGTTGTAATGTTTAACATGAAAAAGTGCTCCACATCACTCGGCATCAGGGAAATACAAATCAAAACCACAATGAGGGGGCGCCTGGGAGGCTCTGTGGGTTAAGCCTCTGCCTTTGGCTCGGGTCGTGATCCCAAGGTCCTGAGATTGAGCCCCGCTTCGGGCTTTCTACTCAGCGGGGAGCCTGCTTCCTCCCCTCTCTCTCTGTCTGCCTCTCTGCCTACTTGTGATCTCTGTTTGTCAAATAAATAAATAAAATCTTAAAAAAAAAAAAAAAAACCACAATGAGATACCACCTCACACCAATCAGAATGGCTAAAACCAGTCAGGAAATGACAGATGCTGGCGAGGATGTGGAGAAAGGGGAACCCTCCTACACTTTTGGTGGGAATGCAAGCTGGTGCAGCCACTCTGGAAAACAGTATGGAGTTTCCTCAAAAACTTGAAAATAGAGCTACCCTACGACCCAGCAATTGCTCTACTGGGTATTTACCCCAAAGATACAAATGTAGTGATCCGAAGGGGCACGTGCACCTGAATGTTTATAGCAGCAATGTCCACAATAGCTAAACTATGGAAAGACCCTAGATGTCCATCAACAGATGAATGGATAAAGAAGATGTGGGGGCATGCATATATATATATATATATATATATATATATATATATATATATCTTGCCATTTGCAATGACATGGATGGAACTAGAGGTTATTATGCTGAGCGAAAAAAGTCAGTCAGAGAAAGACAATTATCATATGATCTCTCTGATATGAAGAATTTGTGAGGGGCGCCTGGGTGGCTCAGTGGGTTGGGCCGCTGCCTTCGGCTCAGGTCATGATCTCAGGGTCCTGGGATCGAGTCCCGCATCGGGCTCTCTGCTCAGCAGGGAGCCTGCTTCCTCCTCTCTCTCTCTCTGCCTGCCTCTCTGCCTGCTTGTGATTTCTCTCTGTCAAATAAATAAATAAAATCTTTAAAAAAAAAAAAAAGAATTTGTGAAAAAAGACAGAGGATCACAGGGGAAGGGAGGGAAAAATGATATAAGATGAAACCTGAGAGGGAGAGAAACCATAAGAGGCTCTTAATCTCAGGAAACAAACTGAAGGTTGCTGGAGAGGAGGGGGTGGGAGAGATGGGGGTGGCTGGGTGATGGACACTGGGGAGGGTCTGTGCTATAGGGAGTGCTGTGAATTGTGTAAGACTGATGAATCACAGACCTGTACCCCTGAAGCAAATAATACATTATATGTTAATTAAAAAAATTGTCATAGTATTTCTAGGAGTTTTGCATGTCCTTGGAAACTTTAGATGAAGCGATATTCTGAAAAATGCCTACTGGTATATTTACCAGATTTAGTGCGATGAAGAAACCAAGGAGAAGCTGAGAGATTTCCTCTGGCCTCCTAGCCACCAAGTTGAAGAATAAGCAGAATTGAGGTCTGTTAACTTCCAAAATAGTTTTCTACTCCCTGCAGCTCAGCGTTTTCCTCCTCTAGCTGCCAAGTTCCTGGGTGGGAAGTATGTCTCTGTTAAGTTATGAACAGCACCTTCCTATTCAATTCAGGCACATCCTTGGCCTGGTCAGAGTCTCTGGCTGCCAAGTTCAAAGCCTTCTATAGGATGGATCATGAGTTGTACCAGGTTTAATAAGAACCTCCTGTGTTTCTGTTTTTTTTTTTTTAATTTTATTTCTTTATTTGACAGACAGAGATCACATGCAGGCAGAGAGGCAGGCAGAGAGAGAGGAGGAAGCAGGCTCCCTGCTGAGCAGAGATCCCAATGCAGGGCTCGATCCCAGGACCCTGGGATCATGACCTGAGCCAAAGGCAGAGGCTTTAACCTACTGAGCCACCCCAAGAACCTCCTGTCTTAACCTAATGGCTTAGAACACAAATTAATTTTTTAAAAAGTTGGAGAAGTGGGGTAAGCTTTTGAAACATAAAAAGTAGACATAGTCATAGCCGTCAACTTTATCATCCCTTACAAGCAAATGGTTCCTGGGAGTATACACATGTCAACCCAGAAACAACCTACCAGTTTAGTGATCGCTGGCGGCCTCAGCCTGTTGAAGGACAGTATCTCTCTCCGTGTAGTCAACGATGTCTGAGCCTCACTAGTCCTAAACTTGACCTTGCCATTTCTCTAAAAATGTGACACTAGGATGACAGAGGAAGCAGGTTTTCTCCCCGATGCATTTCAAAATTTTTGAGCAAGCACAGAGGAGTATACTGATGTCTGTTCCTTCACTTGCTATTCATTGAATCAGATAGCTCTGGGAGCAAAAACTGACAGGAAATCTTTATCGTCTCACATTCAGAATCACAGTGCTGACCCTCAAAGATAACAACACGTTGGCAACTGCTGTGTTTGTTCACAGATTTGCGCGGTGTTTATGGGTTTTTTGTTTTTGTTTTGTTTTGTTTTATCTAGAAGCATGTTTCTGGTTTCCAAAGGTGTTCTTAGTTAGTAAATTATTTAAATAGAAATAAATGCAGAGGGAGGGGCCTAATGTAATTAACTACCAAGGTTCGTCATTCTGATAAATTACTAGATCCAACTGAACCATCCTCGCTGAGGCTAAAAAACCAAACAACAGCAATAAGCAAAGAGGCAGTGAGAAATCACACACTGTGGTCCCGCTAGGTGTTTTTAGTTGTAAGCAGTTCAACTCATCAACTCATAACTCAATGCCCATCGTCTACTTAATAGACTACTAAAATAGAATCCTTCCCTGGTCAGAGGAAGACTTACATACTTCTCTCTGGAGTGCACCATTACCCTCTATCTAAAACTTCCCAACTGGCAAAAATAAGCTAGTATATGTGTCCTTGTATCCCACCAAAATGAAGTAAAGGAATTTCAGATGTGTCTGAACCAAGACATCTAAAGTAGTTAAGTAAGAGATGGAGAAGAATGTAATAAAATGGGCCCAGAAAAAAAAAAAAAAGGCAACTTTTAGTTTTTGTGGTTTTTTTTTTTAAGATTTTATTTATTTATTTGACAGACAGAGATCACAAGTAGGCAGAGAAGCAGGCACAGAGAGAGAGGGAAGCAGGCTCCTCGCCGAGCAGAGAGCTCGATGTGGGGCTTGTTCCCAGGACCCTGGGATCATGACCTGAGCCAAAGGCAGAGGCTTAATGCACTGAGCCACCCAGGCGCCCCAGTTTTTGTAATGTTTTAGGGGATGTGGAACTTTCCGTCCTATAGTGCCGACACAGAAACTCATCGAGCTTTGCCATGTTTTGCTCCCTCCCCAGAACTCTGAAAATGTAGGGAGTTTCACTCGGACTCTATACTCCGATAAGGAAAAAGATGAAATGCAGTAGGAAAAAAGAAACCCCTCGAAGATAAGCACAGAATCATGTGTGTAGTGTGACTTTGTCCCCTGTACTTGAGATGAAGAGGGGAGGGAGTTTACAGCTCAGTTTCAGGAGAAGATCCCTGAAGGCTCTGAGAGATCATGTGGTTTGTTTTGTTATAATCATTTAAAAGTTTTTTGTCGTTTTTGTAGTTTTCTTATTCCCATCTTGAGTCCTGGCAAGGAAGGTTTGGTGTCTCTCTGTTATCCTGCGCTGTGATAACAGGACACTCATTTCAGATTAGTTGTACGTTCACACGAGCAGTTGGAGCATATCCGTAAGATGTGTAATAATGTCGGTTGTCTCTCAGAGGGCCGCATCTGACTGCCAAACTGTTCACATTAGCTGAAGGGGGGCAGCCAAAATCATCCGTCAGGTTAACTGTGATTCCCACTTCTCTCCTCCAGTTCCTTCCTGCCTCCTCCCTGCCTCTTCCCCGCAGTCCCTGCACATGTTCCGAGACAAGTGATCTCTGCTTGGTCTTACTCTTCATGAGGAAGAGCTGAAATGCTCTCTCTCTCTCTTTTTTTTTTCTTGAGCAAGAAGTGAGCTGAGAAAAAGAAAACAAATTTAATTGCTGCTTGGAGACAAAAGTGAACTGATGATCTAATAGCTTGTTTTCATCCCTAATATCCACACTCCAATTCATGGCATATGAACCAAGAAAAAAGCCCTCACTTTTGCTTATGGCCGTATCATCTGCATCAGTCCGGAAAAGTAATGAAGCTAAAATTCCTTTCCACACTGCTCAATATTTATAGCATTTGTCTCCTGCTTCTAGAGAAGATATATTATTTATAAATAAAAAGACAGAAATGGGGGAAAGCAAGAAATAAAAGAGAGGAATTTATAAATTTGTCACGGTTTTCTTTAATATCATCATAATTTGAGATTTGGTTTTTTTTGTTGTTGTTGTTGTTTTTCCAGATTTGATGTCCGTTGTCTCAAAGACAGAGACAAAGTGGCAGGTGGGCAGCCAAGGCCTTGCAATCAGTGAAAGGGACCCCATTCATTAACAGGAACAAAACCAAAACTCCAAACCATTTTAATTCTTATGGTGAAAGAAGCTAGTTCGGTAATTTCATTTGTTTGTAGGCTTAACAGCTCTGGTTCCAAGACTCAAGGACAATGATCAGTCAACTTTAGTTTCCCCGTGAATCTTGTTATAAGCAGATATCTGTGCTGCATCGATATTCAGTAAGTGATCCAAGGCATACCTTGCTAATCGCCAGATCGCCCAAAACAGATCTTCCCTGTAACTCTTGAATTGCGTCGAACTGGAACCATGCCAAAATTACTCCAGTATTTTAGAAAGTGCACATCTCAGTCACCTGTCCTGGACTCTGAGTGGCCAACCACCCCAGGTTGCCCAAGACAGAAAGGCCTTAATCCTGGGGAATTTTGCAATCCCAGGCAAAGCAGAACAGTTGGCAACTCTAGACTCAGAATTACAGAAAATCATATCAAAATGAGCCTTTTTGATCTCATGCTAGACTTAACTACTACTGTAAATGGGGTATGTGGGGACTGGGAATGTGCGTTTCATTTTCAAGCAGAACTACTTATGTCAACAAAGGTTTGAGAAGCATTTTTATAGAGACTCTGTCAGCCATGACCTTCAGTTTGTCAGACACTGGGCAAACCACACAGCTGTCCTTCACTGAGAACCAAAAGGATACATTCCATCTTCCACATCTCTTTGCTCCACTCTGAGGGCCCTGACTTGGTGTTGTGTTAACCAGGGAGTAAAGGACCCATTAAAAACAACTATTTGAATGGTACTAAGAGTATTAATTAATTCCTACAACATACTGTCAAGGAAAGAAGAATGAGACACTGAATGACAATCTCTTATGTTTGAGTTTAAGAATCAAATAGAGGTACGGTATGGAGAACGTAAGACTTGTACGAGCAAGCATTAGTAGTAGTATCAGAAAGCAAAGATAATTATCAGAACACAGAGTTGGCCAATGACTCCAGAAACAAAACCCGCCATTTCCCCTATCACCAATGTATTTATTTCACAGCTAATAGAGAGTAGATCCATCAACATTTTTTGAGATCTGGAATTTACATTCTACTACAATTTGTACTTTCTGCCATATACAGTAGTCCCTAAGTCATTGTTCTGTACCTTTTGCTGATGTTAATTTCATTACAAAATCTCGTTCTGTATTAAATTGAGGGGATACAGAATGGAGAACCCCCAACTTGGATTTGATCTTATTCTACCACTCTCCAAAGTGGTGAATTTGGGCAAATCACGTCTTAGCTTCAATAGCTTCAATAGCTTATTGAAGCCTGAGTTTTCTAGATTAAAAACTGAAGTAACTGACTGTCATGAAGATTGAACCTGATTTTACATATGGAATTGCTGTGAGCATTGAATCTGATGACATATAAAAAAGATGGTTTATAACTGCAGAGAACTCCGCCAATATCAGTGGGAAACCATTACTTAATGAAGACCATACACAGGGATAAGAATGAAAAGGCAAAACTCACCGTGCTCTTTAGGGACTGGGGAAGTATCTGGAAGATTTTCCATTCCCCTAAATAGCTATTCCTATTCTAGTTTCTTTCTTAGTTAAAGTTAAGCCCTATAAATACCTGTGTTTAAGGTGTAAATGTACATAAAGGTAGAAAGGTAACAAATTTTGGCAACCTTCAGTCCTACAAGTTTCCAAATCAGGCTCATCACATTCTCTTGTACATAAATTTCAGTGATATTTCTGTGTTTCTGACTAATGTATAGACGGGTTGAATTGATGTCATATGCCTGAACAAGTATAACACTGCATGTCAATTATACTTCCATAAAAACATTTCAATAATAATTCTATGTTTATGAATGTCTTCTGTAAGCCAAAACCCAACACTGAAGTTTTAATGCTTTCACACGTAGGTCAATAATGCACTTGTAACACTTAAGTTTAAGACAAAACTAAGCAACTAAAATAATGATTTGGACATTTTTCAAAATCTCTCTTAGGAAATGAATGCACAAAAAAATGCTACTATTATAAGTAGGTTCTACAGCTCTGACAGGCACTTGAGGTATGGGCAACAGAATATCATCCTATCTCTTAACAAGATGATTCCAGAATATATTTGCATACTTTCCTACTGTCCCTTCCTATGTGAAGATAAAGCATTATTTATAATGTACACTCCTGATTTCTTCCAAAAGGAGTTTGGGGTATTATGCAACCAAAATAACTGGAGGCAATTAGGTAAGTGCACACAGAAATATAATTTTGTAAGTTCTGACACATGTAGGAGAAGCAAATATAGAGACCAATTAGCTTTGAGCGACCCAGTTGTGTACAGAAAAGTAGAAGTAGTGATAAATTCCACAATTTAACATGTAAAAAGAAACAAAAATTTTGAAGGTCCATCAAATTTTTCTGAGTAAAAACCCATAGAAGAAATTTAGGATATACCTCTTAGTTCAAGAAATTCCAAATTGTATTTATTAGTATTTTCTGACATGAGTTTGCAAAGATGTAAAATGGTCGATTTCATCTGGCCCCTGCTGAAAGTCAGGCATAAAATATAAAAGTAGAACTTAGATAGGGGATTCTTAATGGCCACAATTGCTAACACTGTCCAAAAGTGAAAATTTTTAATAACTCAACTTAATGTTAAAGCTATAGGTCACTTTCTGCTGTTCTTTCATGGTTGGAGAAGCCAGGTTTCTTTCCCTATGATGAAGCACCAGTAAGATCCCAGACAGTTCTAAACTGGGAGCAATTCTAGAGGTGCCTGGTTCAGCATCTGACTCTTGGTTTCCCCTCAAGTCATGATCTCGGGGTTGTGTGATCGAGCCCCATGTTGGACTCCATGCTCAGCATAGGGTCTGCTGGAGATTCTCTCTCCCTTTCCCTCTGGCCTTCCCAGTTGTGCACTCTCTCTCTCAAATAAGTAAATAAATCTTAAAAAAAAAAAAAAGAAAAGAAAAGAAGAGAAAAGGAGCCATTCGGTACATCCCATTCTATCCATAAAATTTTCAGGCACAATTTTTAACAATCTGTCATATTTCTAAGCCATGTATTCTGATTTTGGTTTCATAAAATGTAATCACGACATCTATAAGGTACCAGACAACTGGAGAAAAAGTAAATTATTCATCCTTGTACTTCTACTGAGCGGCAAAGGTATTTGCATGTTCCACAAGCCCTCCTGGAATCATCTTTTCTTTGATGGTGAGAGCAATTTGAATTATTTGAATATCAGGTTTTTTAATACAAACTTTTACTTTAAATGCTTTATAACAAACAAAAATATTTACTTTCAAGGTAGAATAATGAGAAGTTTCGGTAAAGCAATGTAAAACTAAAGAAAATAATACTATTCACAATTATTATGAATATCCCAGAGTATATAATATTAACTCTTCCTTTCTACATATATATGCACAATATTTTGCACAAAGTAGAATTATAACATAGAATATCTTTTAATTTGTTTCTATCATTTAACAAGATATATGTATTTTCTTCAAGTTAACAGTGTTTTATAGAATATGTGACTTTATACTAAGATTTGAGACTGAGCCCTAAGACACAACATATACATTTGGTAAAGTCAAAATATCTAAAAATAAGTCCTTTTCTCCCCCAAACAAGTCTTCTCTTCCAACTTTACTATTTTGTCAGACAGTTTCTCACTTTCCTTAGCCCCTTCTGTTCCACCGGTCAAAACTCCTGTTACTTAACATCTCTGACCCATCATGAATACTTGTTTTCTCTTCTATTTCTACTTCAGTGACATGAATCCTGGCCTTTTTGTCCTCACTTTGGACTCTTAGGATGACCTCCTACCATCTTTTTTGGTTTTGTATTCAAGTCATTTATTGTTCTCTGCTCAAAATGTTTTTTGGGAACTCTCCATTTCTCTTAGGATTCATTTCCCTGAATCGCCATACCCAATCTCTTCTCTCCCAGCGGGTAGCCTCTATTCCCATCACTCCAGGGTTCCAGGTCCTTGGAACAGTAGCATGAGAGGAAGGAAGGGAGGGAGGAAGGGAGGAGGACAGGAAGGAGGGAAGGGGGAGGGGGTGGTACTTCCTGTTGTAGGACAGGAGGAAAGGAAGAAGGGAAGGACAGACGGAGGAGAGGAAGGAGGAAAGGGGGGAGGGGGTGGTACTTCCTGTTGTAGGACAGGAGGAAAGGAAGAAGGGAAGGACAGGAAGGAGGGAAGGGGGAAGGGGGGAGGGGTGGTACTTCCTGTTGTATGACAGGAGGAAAGGAAGAAGGGAAGGGCAGACGGAGGAGAGGAAGGAGGGAAGGGGGAGGGGTGGTACTTCCTGTTGTAGGACAGGAGGAAAGGAAGAAGGGAAGGGCAGATGGAGGAGAGGAAGGAGGGAAGGGGGGAGGGGTGGTACTTCCTGTTGTAGAAGCACACAACATTAGCAGTATTTCAAGACATGAGAAACTGGTCTATAATCATTTTTCTGTAACTTCCTTTCTATTCTCTTCCAGGAATCACTGGTTGACCCAAAGTCCACCTTAGTATGTTTCTGTGGAGAACGGCAGGAGGAGGGCCCTTCCGTCTCTTCCATGCTCCAGAGTTAAAAAGCAAGCTCTCAGCATAGCTGATTTCAGCTAAATGTTAAATGGAAAGGTATCAAACTTCAGCTCCCACTAGAGTGCCTCCTGGAGCCATGTAAAGTTTTGCCCATCGGAGAAAATAGAATTCCACTAGCAAAAGGAAAGGTGTAAAAGCTTCCAGGCGGTGTGTTTGAGTTGCGTAGGGAAAGGCTTGCTACCTTGGTCTGGAAGACTATTTGGGGGCAGCACAGTTATGGCTAAGTATGAGCGTTTGTAAGATGAGGGCTGCCCTCCACCTCTACTCCCTCAATAACTCTGTGCGCTCCATAATGGGGAGAAAATATGTCTCCAGAATCCTAAATTGCATCGGGCCCCAAACCAGTCAGAGTAGGAATTACACGGCTGATGTCTTGGCAACATTTTCCTCCTTGACTCTGTTTCTGCTCTCTCATTGGCCAAAGGCAGATGGCGCTTTGCAGATCTTAAGAAGGTCATAAGAAAAGAGATTTTAGAACCCGGGAGAGGGTGATGTTAGGGCCATGGGCTTGTCTGGCTGTTTGCCAAACGGAAGCCAGACGCTGCCTTGAAACCACTGGCCTTCTCCCCATTCCCACACTGCTACAGCTAAAGCAGGAATGGGTAATCCCCCCCACCCCCCGCCCCCGGCCCCTTCATGATATTGTTGTTTGTTGTTCCTCTGGCCCAATCACAAGCACCCTGGCTAACAATACCCGTGCAAATCCCGAAGCTGTCAATCTGAAATTGCTCCTGGTCAATGAGTATTTACATTGGTAGGAGAGACACAAAACCTCGCATTATCTGCTTCTTCCTGCACTTGCTATTTTCTTGGCATGCGCCGCTCGAGCTCCTTGCAGGACTTGGGGGCCTTGGCACACAGCAGAGGTGGTAGCCTTCCAATTCTCTCACTTCATGGCTGCCAACAGGAAATATCATGGGTCTTTCCGGTGCACTAATTGGCTTGGTGATGCAAGGTGTTCCTGCAGCATTTCCTATTGAAGATAATGCACTCCTAAGGAAAGATTTTTTCCACCAAGTTAGCACAAGCCTGCTTTGAGATTTTCTGTGCTTCTTGGTGCAGAAGGAGCTATCAAACTGTCTTAAGTCTGAGTCAGTCCTTTGAATTATTTACCTACATTTCTTTGTAAGGATTTCACTGGTGGCAAATTCTCTTTGGTTTCACAAACAGGAGATTTAAAAGCATTCTTAAAGGAAAGTTTGTGGGATAAGAGGGAATTTGACCTGGTGGAGAATATATACACTTGCATAACTCATCTATGTAAAATATGACATCTAGATCTATACAGACATATTTATATATGTCTCAGTTGTGGGTGTTTTTGATTTCTTTTATAGGGGGCTAATAAAATTTACTACCATTATCTCTAATGTAAATTAGGATCTAATATTTTTGGTTTACATACACTGCAGTGATTGATAGTGGGCTAATAAGGAAAGTCAATCTCGTGGACTGAGGACATCCCATACTCTGTAGAAAACACAGACGTATTCACCAACCCACTCATATATGAAAAGCTAAGTGAAAAAACAAAAAAAAAGCTAAATGCATATAACTAATGTCATTATGAGATTGAAAGTATAGTCACAGCACAACTGGGCATTATTTTTTTATACTAAAATGAACCAGATACACAGGCTAATAATGAAAATTGGAACCAAAAGAAATAAAACTAGAGAAGACTTCAGAAGTTATCAACTTGAACCCTACTTCAGTGGGGCTACTTAACTCTTCATTACATAGAATTGGTAAGAGTGAGCTTTATTTGAATACTAATTTTTTTTTTAAGTAAGAGCAGGATTCCTATTACCCAATAACACTGATATAAGTACATGTCATTCGACTCAATTCTTTACTGAGATTTTTCCAGTAATTGGTAAATATGAGTATTCATTAAGTAATGTCAAGGAATTATAAGTACCACCAATCATACTATAAAAATTCAAGAATTCTTAATATCCGAGAGAGACCAGAACAAAGACTAGGAGACATCGTATTTCTGAATATTGCTAACATTGTGTGTATCTGTATTACCAGTGTGCTTGCTAACTCACAAAAAGTTCTTATCTCCAAACAGTTTTGAGGATAAAACAGATGGCCTAACCTCTTCTGGTTCACTGCCACTCATTTTTCCTTTTTGTCACCTGGAGATGGTGATCAGGAATGTGGTGGTTGTTTGAGCACATTCCTAAGAAGCATGGGCCCGAAACAAGGGGAGACGGTCCTGGAATGTATTCCACGGATGGATTTGAGTTCAGTCACTCCTGGGAAAGAGGATGTTAATGACTCAGTGTACTTGTCCTGGCTAACCTTTACTCCCTTGAAAAGCAAGGTCACTATTGCCCTCTACTCCCCCACCCTCCGAAAAGTCAGCAGGGCACAGAGAAACAGAGAAATGTTTGCCTTCGCTCTGCATGGCTCTAAAAGGCTAGCTTTCAGGTGTTTTAACAGCTTACTTCTAACTCCCCTGTGTAGTTTGAGACGGAACCCTCCCAAGATAGGTGCCTGGTTTTTTCCTTAAAATAATCCTGAGGTTGTGCAATTTTTTTAAAGATTTATTTATTTGAGGGAGAGGCGGGGCAGAGGGAGAGAATCCCAAGTAAACTCCCAGCTGAGTTTGGAGCTCCGTGACATGGGACTCGATCCCACAACCTAAAGATCACAACCAGAGATGAAACCAAGAGTCTGCCACCCAAATGGGGCCACCCAGGAGCCTCCAGATTGTGCAATTTTTTAAAAATCGTTACACCCCTTAGTATATTTCACTTTATGTGATTTGTGTTCTTGCTTTTGACTAATGGATTCATAAAGTGAGAAAGCTTGTAATGCAATTTGTTGCTGTAAATGTGTTCGTCTTTGACTAACAAGGGAATGAGACACTTCTTCGAAACTTGGAACATGTTACAAGGCTCATGAGTATATTCACTAAACCTCACTCTTGGAAGCATAGTCCTGTGAGGGAAACACTCCCATTGCTGGAATTTGTGAAATGTGTTTCTTTTGTCCACACAACTCAGTTCAAGAAAACTCCAGCGTAAAAGAAGAAACGTAGTAATAACCCTTGACAGAAATCCTCACAAGTACTAACAGTAACACTGTGCACATTCCAGAACATTTACCCAGAATCTAATTTTATGAAACATTAAAAAAAAAAAAAAAAGTGAGCCAGGTGTCTACATTGCTACACGGACATTTGTAGGACACATTACGTTTCCCTGCTAGGACCGAGGATAGAATAAGGAACTCTGCACTCTCTTGTTGTTGTTCGACATTTACAAACTTCCTTTCCCATTTGTTGTGAAGTCAAAACAACTTGACATTTTGACAGGGAAAATTTATTTCTCATAAAATGCAGCTAGATGACCAAATACTGCACGCACAATCATTTCTCTGGTTTCCAAGTTTGCTGTTCTAGGATCCTTCCATCAGGAAAAGAACATAATCAGTGGGCATGTTCCATGAAAAGAGGGATGTGCCAAACACGGAGAGCACTTTTTCTTACACAAGAAGAGATAAACTTGGAAAATATTTTCCTCAATAGTTTCACACGTAACGGTTTGGAAATTTTCTTAGAAAGAAGTGGAGTCAGAAATCAATTGTTCTGTGAGGTGAGCTCAGATGCCATAAAAAGACAAGTCTATGAAAGGAATGTATTCTCTGACTTTCATCTTGAAACGTATATTGAAATGAAGTGTATGAACTGAGAACAGTAGTCACCTAAAATGTCTGCCAACCAGAACACTGTGGCGTGCGTAGTGAGCCATTAGCAGCCTCCAGAATACGGAGAATGAATTCGTAGCATATTTTTTATGCCAAATTTGAGTAATAGATGTCCTGGGTTTAAAATAGTAATGTGCTTCTGAAAGGAAAAACAATTAGCTTTAACTTGTTTCTCATCAGGAGCTTGAAATATTGATAGGAAAACTGGCCAAGTTGGCTCTACTGTTTAGCAACTAGGAAAGGGAGTAAGTCACATGTTGCCTTCTTAATTTCACTTCAGTCAACTTTTATGTGAGGATTCTCTACCTGAAGCAGTAAGGACACTGGGCCAATATTTTCAGTCTTCAGGACAATAGGCTCTTAAACAGGTACATACCAGGATTTCTTAAGAGAAGTAAAATTTAGAAAGATACATGCATCCTTAAGCATATGGCAGCATCGTTTCTAACAGTGAAGATAGGGAAGAAACCTAAGTGTCCAACAATAGATGAATGGATAAGGAAAATGTGGTATATACATAATGGAATATTACTCAGCTATAAAAGTGAATGAAATCTTGCCATTTGCTGAACAACACAGATGGATCTAGAGGGTCTAATGCTAAGTAAAAGGAGTCAGTCAGAGAAAGACAAATACCACATGAGTTCATGTATATATATAATCGAAAAAATGAAACAAATGGATAAACAAACAAACTGACTTTTAACTATGGAGAACAAACTGGCGGATGTCAGAGGGGTGGTGGGCAGGGGGATATGCTGGGGATTAAAGAGCCCCATTACCACGATGAGCACGAGCAATGTACAGAATTGTTAAATATTGAATATTGTATGCCTGGCACTGATATAACATTGTATGTTATTTGGGGAAACAAACAAAAAAAAACCTGAGAGGTAAAATTTATGGAATCCGAAAGCTAAGGAGAGAGTCAAACCAGAGAAGGAGAAAAATCACAAGGTAGATGAGCAGGAAACAAAGAAAAATGATGGAAAAACCAAGAGGTAGGAGATAGGGGAGCCTGGGTGGCTCAGTCGGTTAAGCCTCTGCCTTCGGCTCAGGTCATGATCTCAGGGTTCTGGGATCGAGCCCCACATCAGGCTCTCTGCTCCGCGGGAAGCCTGCTTCCCCCACTCTCTCTGTCTGCCTCTCTGTGTACTTGTGATCTCTGTCTGTCAAAAATATAAATAAAATAAAATATAAAATAAATATAAATAAAATCTTAAAAAAATAAATATAAATATAATCTTATAATCTATAAATATAAATAAAATCTTAAAAAAAAAAAGAGGTAGGAGATATCCAGAAGGAGAATATGCCAGCTATCAAATTTATCTGAAAACTCTTAAAATCCTTTGGAAAAGACTTTCATAACACAGTCTGCCCTTTCCCTATCTGCAGTTTTCGGCCACTGTGCTGGAGGGGAAGGACCTCTGCCTTGCTGTAGCATCATTTGGGACTGGATTCACACTGGCACTTTCTAGCTTCTCCACATTAAGAACGTTGCCTCATTATCCATTTTTTTACCTTCATCTGTCTAATAGCTATACTTATTACACGTTGCTGCAAGGATGGGTAAGGTATTGTGTGGGAAAACACACAGCCCTGGGCCTGTCTCTCCTGCCCCGTCCCCCCAAGTGCTGAAGAATAACATTTCTATTTCCAGGGCCTGCTTCTCCTTTAGGAACCACCTGGCCTTCCGCAAGGATGTGGGGAGAAGCCGAAAACCATTTGCCCTAACTGCCACCTGGTGGCCCCATAAAATAGTTTTAGAATCCGTGGGCAGACCACGGGGTTAGATAGAGGAGGAGATGCCTTCGAGGATGAACACAGGCCTGAGATGACAAGGGCCACTTCCTGTCCTTTCTGTGTGGAAGGGTAAGGAGAAATGCTTAGACTAAGGAGCCGGGTAGATACAAGCAAAATATTTAAATAAAGAGATGTGGTCTTGGGGCGCCTGGGTGGCTCAGTGGGTTAAAGCCTCTGCCTTCAGCTCAGGTCATGATCCCAGGATCCTGGGATCAAGCCCTGCACATCTGGCTCTCCGCTCACTGGGGAGCCTTCTTCCTCCTCTCTCTCTCTCTGCCTGTCTCTCTGCCTACTTGTGATCTCTGTCTGTCAAATAAATAAATAAAATCTGATGGTCTGATATGTAGCAACTGATTTGTCCACTTGCTAATGGAAGAGTCTTCGGCAGAGCTAAGAATGCTCAGGAAATGGCAGGTTTTGTGTTCGCTGGAAAATAAGCTGACTGGCAGATGTCACCGGCAGCGCTCCCACATGACACCGGCTCCCAAAGGAAAACTCGATTTTAGATGCTAGTCTTTGGGTTGGAAAAAATTTCTGTTGTTTCCACCTTTCTTTAGGAACCCACAATAGTTTACATTTTCACAGTGTGAAATGGCATACCTGGAGATCTCAGTCATGACTCAGAATACCAGATCTGTTCATCACTGAGATGTGGGAGTTTAAAACAGTTCCTCATACACTGTGATTATTCAATTAATATGAATAAATGAACTAATTCCCATTTCACAGATGAGGAGACTGAGGCTTAGATACACTTAGAATGCGGTAGAAGATCACACAATGAGCGAATGTTAATGTCGGAATGAAAACCCGTCCCTTCTGACGGCAATGCTGTATCCTTCCATTGAACTGTATTATCCTACATTTCAGTAAGATCAAATCAAATACTCATCCATGAGTTCTCATTCATCTTGAGAGAGCAACGATGGAACCTCACGAGTATCCGCACCAGCCTTATTTTCATGACACAGTTCTTGTGGACTTTGGTTACTTTTCTATCGCAACCACACTGGATTAGAGACTGTAACATCTACAATTTGAAGTGAGAAATTGGACTTAAAAAGCGTCCCATGGTAAGATCATTTGGTTCTCAGATACTTTTAAGTGAAGAGGGATTAATTTCCAAAAGAAGAAGGTGCCCTTCAGAAATTAGTGAGGTTCCTAGTGTTCAGTGTCAGAGAATGCGGCCTCCCACAGGCCGGCTCCCCATGGAGGTTGCAACCCCATTGGAGGCCAACTGTGGTTACGATATAGTCCAACAACGGGCCAAATCTCCCATTGTGTTTGCATCATTCAGCCACCTCATAGTTCTTAAGCTCCTGAGCTACTGAAGAGACGTCAGACCTATGAAGAAGAGGACTGAGAACTTACACAGTGGACCTTTCAATACCTTTCTTTTGTGCCCCCTTTTCTATTGTTCTGCTTCTCTCTCATCTTCTGATGTTGCTTCAGGAATTTTGGTCCTGGGGTGCCTGGGTGGCTCAGTGGGTTAAAGCCTCTGCCTTTGGCTCAGGTCATGATCCCAGGGTCCTGGGACCAAGACCCGCATCGGGCTCCCTGCTCAGTGGTGAGCCTGCTTCCCCCCTGCCCCCCGTCTCTGCCTGCCTCTCTGTCTACTTGTGATCTTGTCTGTCAAATAAATAAATAAAATCTTAAAAAAAAAATTTCAGTCTTGCAGGCACTTTGGTGAGCCTTTATTTCAATAATCTCACAGGGCTTGTCATGGAGGCCAGAGCTTGCAAAGGTCCAGTGTGGTGAATAAGCAAAGCTGGACATAGATTTCAGTTCCCCTGCCTCCCTGGACCACTGAGCTTTTCCGAGTCACATACAACTCATCTCTCTCTCGAGTCTATCTCTTTCCTTTCTCTCACTGTGTGCCTGGGTCCTCTTCCTCAGAGCAAGCTGGTGTTTCTTTTCACTACCGCTTTGGTCGACTCAGATCCATACTTTTCTACTACCAGCCTCCCTTTCCTGCCTTTCCCTCTTAAATCCGTTAACTGTTTTCCTCTCAAGGGTTCCTTGGGGCCTCTACGAACTGCAGTCACTAGAGGGCAACATGATCACAGCTGACAAGGACAAGGAGGGCCTCCGAGGCTGGAGCACACACAGTGTAAGAATGCAGAACTGTGAATCAGAGATGCGCATCACTATTCACAAAAGCACATTCACTTATATGTGCCCTTTTAACCTTAAAAAAATACAGTCAGACAAGGTCAAGTATTATTGTCTGTATTTTCAAGAAAAAAAGGAAACCAAGGCTCTGAGAGGTTAAGTGACTTGCCCAAGGTCATAGAAGGAGCACTGTGCGGGCCTCCTGTTGAATGGCATCTCATAGAAAATTCTGGTGTAAAACTTGAAAATGCACTTCTGTTTTTCCAAGATTTAAACCTAACTGTAGTCAGGTATTTATACATCTTTGTAATGCAATCAAATAGAAGCTCTAAGTTATTTCATTAACACAAAGTATCAGCAGCACTGTAACTTCCATTCAGAGGGAAACTGTTTCTCATTTTAAGAAAATGGATTTATTGAAACATTTTATAAATGCGCTTTATTAATATCTTGCCCAATAATCAGAAATTGGATTACCTTTTCTGGAATTGTTAGGTGTTTTCTAGTTACACTTGTTTTTTTCTTTAATACAATTTCTTCAGCAAAACAGATGTGTACTATTTTCTCCCATTTTCTCCTGTCCGGCATCCGAGGTAAAGGAAAACAGATAACAACACAGTTTTCCATTAGGAAATATCTGATCTTTAAGAGAATTTCATTGTACTTCTTCTGTCTGCAACTGATGGAATACCTTGGATGCAAAGTGCTTCCCAGATTGGCAATATTGCTTATTTGCTGGGTGTTGTCACCACAAAATGGGATGAAAATCTATTTACACAGACAACTCTATGGAGCCCTGTTTTGTCTGACCACTTTCTCCTAATTTGGACAGGGCGGCTCCCTTCAAGTGGTAGTACCTGGCATCTGGTCATGGCCCTGGAAAATTCCGTGTTCAGGGATCCAGAAGATTCAGAAGAGTCCACAGACAGCCAAGTGTGATGGTTGTAGAAGTAGAGGACAAAGTCAGAAGGAAATAAATAAAAGGAATGGGTGGAGAGGTAATCGGAGATTTTCCTAGCTAAGAGGTAAACAGTGCGATTATAAATTTGAAAGGACAAAAGACGTGAGCTTGCTGAAAGGCTTTGAAGAAGATGGACCTACCCTGTTGCGGCAGGGTAAAAGCAGAGAGAACAGGATTTATAGTTAGTGGGTCAGAATTTCTTTATCCTTTCTGCTTCAAGGGATTAATGCTTCTGAGATTCATTTCCCAAATTAAACCTAGCAAATAATGAAAATTTTAACTAGCACTCACACAGATTCTTCTAAATTCCAAATGCTTTATGAACACTCTTCCCCGTGGCATTCTGGAGACGCAGCAAAGGAAGGAGTTAAGAAATGGAGAGATTAAGTTCAAAAACAGCTTTGTAAGAGCTCCTGTATTCCTTTTCATTTTTAAATCTTTTTTAAAATCTATTTTTACATAGAGCTAGCACTTTGCAGTCATGTGAAGTCAAGTAGTATTTCCAGAAAAATCTTCTTTGGGGACTCTTGTGTATAAATACTACTGAAAAGACATATACACTTAACCATGTCTTGTTTGTGGTCTGAAAGAAGGATATATGTGTGTGTGTGTGTGTGTGTGTGTGCGTGCGCGTGTGTGTTTCCCTTATGGACATATTAGCTTAATTGTGAAAAAGTGAAATGAATCTTTTTTGAATGAGGAAAAAGGGCAAATGTATTTTGGTAAAAAGATCTGAAAGACAAAAAGGTAAGGACTGTAAAGGTGAGAGCATAAATCTTCTTTTTTTTTTTTTTTATTTCCAGCATAACAGTATTCATTATTTTTGCACCACACCCCGTGCTCCATGCAATCCGTGCCCTCTATAATACCCACCACCTGATACCCCAACCTCCCACCCCCCGTCCCTTCAAAACCCTCAGATTGTTTTTCAGAGTCCATAGTGAGAGCATAAATCTTCTAAAAATATAAGCAGAACACTAGACGCTGTCCAGAACAAAAAAAAAAAAGAAAGGTGTATGCTCATTTTTTCCCCTTCAGACCAATTTCTTTAAAAAATATGACTCTTTTCCAGCAATGCCAACACAATAGATTGATTCATGGACTCACATTTAAGTCTACAATGACAATAAAAAATACTAATGAATATCCAATAATCAGTACCCAATCAACAGATGCTGTAATCACCTTCGTTTTTATTCAAAGAAAACAAAACAAAACGTAGATTAAGCTATTCCCTAAGAATTTACTATTTTTACTGTGATTTACTGCCTAAAAACAATAGGACAATGAAGCTGTAATTATCTACAGCTCTTGGGTAAGAGATTAGTTCTCCAAGAATACCTATTTCTGTTTATGTGTCCCACTCCAACATTACTAAAGCTTGCTTTATTATTTTTAGGGTTTTGTTGTTGTTGTTGTTTGCGGGTTTTTGTTTTTTGTGGTTTTTTTTTTTTTTTTTTTGCTATGATTCTGAACATAGGAGTTAAACACGTTTAGAAGTAATACAATCTTCCAAAGGCAGCTCTTTGTCCATATTTCCCAACCTTTTCCAGAGGTTAATTCTCTACACGAGGGAGGTGAGGAAGCAGGTCCCATGTCTCCACTCTGTGTCAAGCTGGGTAAAGCCTTATTTCATCTACCACCCAAGGAATGACAAAATGCATCCTAGCTAAACATTGCATTGCTCTAGGTCTCCATGTAGCTATAGCTCATGCGAGATTTGAATCTCAATTTTCTGCAGAAGCTACAAGATAATAACAATATATAGATAAGAAATAGTCATTACCTTTATTTTTTAAAGTAGTTTAAAAAATCATTTTTTTCATGCATCCATAGAGGGTAGGTTAAAACTCCAGAGGGAGGAGGAGGATTGGCTGCCGCGATGGTACCGTCGGAGATATATACATAGACATATATATACATGTATGTGTATATATATATATATATATATATATATATATATATATATATATATGGATGGATGGATGTAATCACGAATTTAGAATCTGTTAGGAAACTGCTTTGTGGACTGGGATGAATTGCATATTGCTTTTGTGATTCTTTATGGTAAAAAGCCCCAGGTTTCCAGCATCCCGGAGCCGAGCCGACCATGATTGGCTCCACCTGAGGGACGCAGGGCCTGGGATTCCCTCCCCGCTAGCAGCAGTGACGTCACAGGCGAGCTCCTCCGCGGCGCTGGGCTGGAGCGGGGGAGGCGTCCCTGGGAATTTCCAGGGAAACACTGCAGCAGATGGCCTGCCTGGCTGAGCTTCAGTGACACATCTGCAGCACGGCTGGTAGGAAGGATATTTTCGGAAAATCTATGCTTTCCCAGGTCCAGCTAGTTCTGAGATATATATGTATATATATTTTTTCATTTAATCAACATTTTTATCCCTCCCCCCAACTTCTTCTATTTCTGAAAATGAGGTTTCTATTTTTGTCGCAGGGACATCATGTGAAGGATCCCAAGCCACGAACCAACGCTACACCCTACGTGCCTCCCTCCCCCCAACGTTTGCTTTCTGCCAGTTACATTATGCAGGCTGTCAAGGTGGCCCGTGGAATACAAGGGCAAATGTTGCTAAGGTAACAGGATTGAAAACCTGTCTGCAGAAGCAGATGCTTTATAACCTGGGGTTTCCCTCATTTGCATTTAAAGGCTCCTAAGCCATAGCCTCAAAGCAAGCCAAGTCCTTGAAGCTAAAATAAGCTTATTTATTTATTTATTTATTTATTTATTTTTAGAATGTCATTGAGCAGCTTGTACCCCTGGCAAGGTTGAATAAGTGCAGAAAAAATAATCAGGTGCCAGTAATTCCCACTGCAGTGGTCACAGAACGCAGGCATTGAAGAGCACCCCCAGTTCCCACCCACCCTCACTCTCTCAGCTTAAACCCTGAGGAGAATGAGGAGTTCCCTCTTCCTTTTTCCTCCAGTCTGCCCTTCACAGCATTCTCGAAGGTTAAACTTCTGACATCTGGGGTGTATCTTGCCTGTTTCTTGGTGATCTAAGAATGCTTCATTGCACGTTCGCAACAAAGGAGATAAAGAGTGGTCTGTGGCAAAGCTCAGATTTGAAGCAAGTGGGAAAAATCCCTTGGACTCAGTGAATTTGGGGACTTTGATATTATTCAAGAACTAAATAAACCAGATTTTAGATATGACCACCGGAGATACCTTTATAGATAGGTTCTGTTCACTGCATTCAGCCCAACCCAGATGTGATCCCAAAAATGAGCTACAGTAACCAACCAGCAGAAACTGTACTTGGTTGACTTCTTTGAAAAAAAAAACAAAACAAAAACAAAAAAACAAAACAAAAACTGGATCATAATTCTTTCAAATGAAACATGCTAAGTATTTGTCAGTTTTTCAGCTCCATCTTAAAGGGGTCCCACCAGTGTATGACCAGAGCAGGAAAACAGATGCTTGTAACCCATATAAAAAGGCAGATTCGTAAGTGGCTTTTAACAATCACGTGACTTGAAAATGGGGTGATAACGTAGTTATGAAAATAGAAGCATAAGAGCAAGAAATGACTGCAGTTTTGAAGACTGGGCATCCATTCTTGGTAGAGCATTTCAGTGGGTTTTGAAATGGTTTTATAAATGAGCTTCTTCACTCCCCAAACCTGAATGTACATTTCTTTTTCTGCCAAAGCTCAATAAAAACTCCATTACGTAAGGGAGAAAAGGGAGTTTTCAGTGTCAGAGCTGTTTCTTTTCACATGGGTAGCGTTTTCTGTTCTCCACTGTGATGGCAGAAAAAAGTCACGTTGCCACCATTTATAGATGTAAATTCCCAAATCATGACAGGTACAAATTTAAACACAATTAGAAATCAAGACTTCCAAAGGACCAGCCACATTTTAATAGATTTTTGAAATCCTGTTTTCTGAATCATGTAAAAGCAGCCAAAGATGTCTCCTTAATTATTCCTACTACCAAATTTTTAATTTGGTAGTTTAATTTAATTTAGTCATACTCTAATACCACCAGCACAGGGACTGGCAGAAAATACACACGGAAAAAATATGTTTCCGGATTCTGAATCTGTCATTACCAATGGTGCTGACAAGTACTCCCATTATGAGTAAGAACTTTGGAGAGCAAATCCTGCTTTTCCTCTCTGGAGTGACTGGTGGTTATAGACTCTGGGCCAAAAGAGGTTCAGGCTCATTTTGCATCTTTTAACCTCAAACTGCTGTCAGAGGCAGGCCTTAAACACTGTGTTTCTGGATACATACAATAAAGAAGTGACTCAGAGAGAGTTAGCTTTTGAAAGGACCCAGCAATCATCTGATTCAGCACCTTCAGTTTACAGAGGAAGACAATGCAGGCCAGAGGAACAAAGCCTCTGCCTCTCTGGTGGCCAGGGAAGAAAAATCATTCCTAAATGTCATTTCTCATGCAAGACATAGAGGCAAGAGCAGGTGCCGCATCCTATAGGCTCTGGCTCTTAAGTAGCCTCCTTACCGTAGCTATGACTGGCAGTGGTGACCAAAGTCATTTTCAATGTGTGGAGTTCATTCTGAGGCAGCCTCCTAATTAATATATTGAAACCCAAAAGAGATGGGCCTTGGAAAGGTCATAACGTGGGGAGGTTGGAGCCCCCATGATGAGATTAGTATCCTAATAAGCAGAGGAAGAGAGCTAGCTGTTTCTCTTTCTACCATGGGAAGATACATGGAGAAGACAGCTATTTGCAAACCTGTGCCTTGATCTTGGACTTCACAATTTCCAAAATTGTGAGAAATAAATGTTTGCCACCTAGTCAATGGCAACTTGTTATAATAGCCCTAGGTCACTAAGATGCTAGCTATCCAAGGACAGACTTTTTTTGGAGCAACAGTGATTTCAAAATTGTCTTATGAATGCATATAATATCTGAATAGACAGTCACTGTAGAAGAAGTAGTTAGGTAGACAAAGATCTAGCCCCTCACCCCACCTAGCCCAAGCTTACTAAACCGATGGAGTTTTATTCCCAGTTCTCCTAAACTCAAGAACAGATAATAACTCCAGTATTCAAACTGCTTCAGAGTTTAGAATGTGAAACTTCCCAATTCATTTTACCATTTGCACTCACTATGCAAAGCAAATTTTAAATAATCTCAAATATGAATGTAGAAGAACTCTAAATAAAATTATCCAATTGAATTTAACCATGTGGTCAAATAATAAAATAAGAACCAAAAAGGTGTTTTGTTTTGTTTTGTTTTTGTTTTTGTTTTTTTAAAGAATAAATTGATTCCAACTAGGAACTGGATTTATTGTTCCTAGGAGCTCACAGTTTAAACAGATTAGAGAAGAAAAGTTATATATTCTTCTTGATGATGCCAGGAAAATCACTTGATTAAATTCAGAATAAGGTCCCAGTAATAATCCTTACTGAGGAATTCAGTAAGACTCATTTCACATAATAAAGTGTAACTAATGGAAGTCCATGGCAAACATTTTACTGGCACTGTCCAATATGGTAGCTGACTAGCCACAAGTGGTTACTTAATTTTAAATTAAAATTAATTAAAATCCAGTGCAATATAAGTTTTGATTCTTCAGTCACTCTAGTCATATTCCAAGTGCTCAGTGTGGTAATGGATATCACTGAGTGGTGCAGATATGAAATGTTTCCATAACACAGCAAGTTCTGTTTCATGGTGCTTTTATAGACAACCCAGAGCAGATCCCAGATACATGTTAGAGTTGTAAAATTTTAATAAGAGCTAACTTTATTGGATGCTTTTAAAGTGCCTGGTATTATTTTAAGTATTTTATAAGTATTATCTTATGTGATCTTCATATGGTATAATAATAACTATTATTCTATCCATTTTAAAGTCATGAATTCAGAGGGACAGGGAAGATGTTAAATAAATAAAAATGCATACAAATTTCAAGTGGCAAAGCTGCCATTGGATTCCAGACGTCTGGCTCTAGAAATATACTTTTTATAGTGCAGCTCCTCGGGGTCCTGTGTTGACGACAACACTTCAAATGAGTGGATAAAAGATAAAATACTCACTAAATTGTGTTGTGGCAAATTCATTTGGGAAAAATTTAAGTTAGATACATACTTTGTATTAGTTAAAAGATACAGACATAAATACATAAAATGGGTAAAAAAAAAAAAATGTGATTGTGGGTGCCTGGGTGGCTCAGTGGGTTAAAGCCTCTGCCTTCAGCTCAGGTCATGATCTCAGGGTCCTGGGGTCGAGGCCTGCATCAGGCTCTCTGCTCAGCGGGGAGCCTGCTTCCCCCCTCTCTCTCTGCCTGCTTCTCTGCCTACTTGAGATCTCTCTCTCTGTCAAACAAATAAATAAAATCTTTAAAAAAATGTGATTGTGAAAAGCTAAAATCACAAAAGCTGTAGGAGAAAGCAAGGGAGTTCTACTGTTGGGGACAGTAATTCGCAGGAAAAGAAAGAACTCAGAAACTTTACATAAAGAGACTGATAAATTTTAGCACATAAAAATTAAAAGCTGCTGTATGACAGAAGGAAGTATAGTCAAGGTTAAAAGATAGGAATAGAGGGATGGAAGATATCTGAAACAAAATAAAGTGTTATTACTCATAAAGAGGTTCCATAAATCTGTTGGAAAAGGCGAACAACCCAGTCAAAAAAAAATAGGTGACGTTTATGGGCAAATTCCTATTTTAAGGAGAAATACAAATGACCAATAAAAATATGAAACGAAGTTTGAATTCACTGATAATCAGGGAAATGCAAAGTGAGACAGGACATTATGATTCACCTATCAGACTGGACCATTTTCAAAGGGTAATTGCATGCAGCGTTCCAGTGTTGGGGGGAATGGAACTCCCCACAAATTACTGATAAATGTGTAAATTGATATGCAATCCACGCTACAGGGTAATGTCTATCACATTTTAAAATGATATCTTTAGTCCAGCAATTCCACTTCTAGGGTTCTAACAGGTGACAAAGGGATGTGCTTCGCATGGCAACATTGTTTATAAAAGGGAAAACTGTTAACAACCTAAATATCTATCAACTAGGGAATGATGAAATAAGCCTATTTCCCCCACTTATGACATACTTGCATTGCTTTAAAAAAAAAATGACACACATGCACTTGACACTTGGAACTCTCTCTGAGATAATATTGTGTATGTGAAAAAGCGAAACAGAACAGCACTCCTCTCCTAGCCCTCCAATTTATCTACACTTGCAACAAAGAGGGATGTGAGAATCCACTCCAAACCGACCTAGTTATCTCTGAGAAATGTGATCTGGGAGAGGATTTTGTTGGAGGCAGAGGGCACTTAGGTTCTCTTTTTATTCATTATAATTGGATATATATATACAGATTGTTTGTTTATTTACTTGAGAGAGAGAGAGACAAGCAGGTGGCGAAGGGCAGAGGGAGAAGCAGACTCCCCACTGAGCAGGGAGCCTGAGTGAACAGGGCTCCATCGTAAGATCCAGGATCATGACTTGAGCCCAAGGCAGATGCTTAACTACTGAGCCACCCAGGCATCCCGACTTAGGTATTATTTTTATGTTTTATAGAGAGGGTGTATTCTATTGTGATCAACCGATAAAAAAGAGAATTAAAAAACCCCACAAATGTACTTAATTCTTGAATTTTTTGTCTGAGGCTATTGCTATAGGCAGTGATACAGCTGAGTTTGGCAGGTCCTGGTGACTGTGGGACCCTCTTTCTGCAAACAGGGTCTTCTAAGTCTCTTTATCAGTTCTTAATAAATCGTAGGGGTGGTTGCTCCTACAGCAGCTAAATGAGGTGGTCTGTGGAGTTGGAGAAAGAAAACTAGTTGGGGTATGCTTTCTACCACTGTGGCTCTTGACTGATGAAGTTCATCTTTTTTAACCTTTAAACTCTCAGAGCTGGCTGCACTGGCCTTAGGCAATTCCATATCCCAAAGGTAGTTTTGCATGGCAGAGGGAGAAGAGAAGAAACATAACAGGACTACTGAAGGTGTGGTGCGGGGTTCCTCAGAGATCCCCCAGACCTTTTCTGGAAGTCAGTGAGGTTGATAAAATGTTTGTAACAATAGCAGGATGTGATTTTCCTGTTCCATTCTTATTCTACAAATCTACAGTGGGATTTTCCAGTGGCTACATAACAAGTGATGATGCCATCGCTCTGGTGATTATCAGAAATGTGTCCTTGAGTATCTTTCTGTTTTAAACCTCTTTCCACTTTGATTTCTTTCTTTTCTTTTCTTTTCTTTTTTTTTTTTTTAAAGATTTTATTTATTTATTTGACAGACAGAGAACACAAGTAGGCAGAGAGACAGGTAGGGAGAGAGGAGGAAGCAGGCTCCCCGCAGAGCAGAGAGCCCGATGTGGGGTTCAATCCCAGGTCCCTGAGATCATGGCCTGAGCTGAAGGCAGAGGCTTTAACCCACTGAGCCACCCAGGCACCCCTTTCCACTTTGATTTCTAATGAAAGGATATAACCCATATTAAAAAATATACTTTTTAGGGTCTTGGAGTATAAAGGGGCTCGGAGATAAAAAGTTTAATATTGCTGCTTTCCAACATCTTCAGGCTATATTCTGTCTTCATTCATAATTTCTTTAGCAATTAATCCTTAAAAAAATACTACCTAATCTTCTCTGTTCATTGTATTGTGTAGGAAACATGTAAAGAAGTTTATTTGCAAAAGAAAAATATGACGAACCAAAAAATGCATGTGTTTTTGCACATTTAGGCTGTTTCCAGTTTTTACTTACTAAGAAATGCTACCACAATGAGCACCTACAAACACCACCTTTTACTGCATCTCTAATTATATTACTTAGACTGGATTATCTTAGAGAATAATTGTATTTTCACAAACAGTTAAAAAAAATTAAACCACTTTGTAACCCCACCAGCAATGTTTGAGTACCCATTTCCTTACAATTTCCATTGCAGTGAATAATTTTATTCCATCTGCCAATATGATAGGTGAAAAATGGTTTCTTAATTGTTTCATCTATTTCTAATGTAGTTAAGAAATCAAATCAAATAGGGTCATTTAAGAGTCATTCAATGAACACATGTAGGCATTAGACAGACCTGAGCATGCCTTTTCTCATACATTAACTACTGTGTAAAAAAAATCACATCTCATTTCCTAAACCATCTATATGTCTTCTCATTAGGTCAACTCCAGTCCCTTAACACATGAGGATGGTATTGTGTGGGCAAGTCATCGTGATTTTTCCTTCCAATAAAGGGAGTGAGAATATCTGCTAGCTAACGTGATATAATTAAGTAGGAAGTATTAGGAGCAGCATGAGAAGGAAGAAATTATTATTCTAATGGGCTAGAAAAGAGAGTTTCTCACCAATAAGATCCTATTCACCATGAATGATCATCCTATAAACCATTCCCCACTGTGCTGAATCAAACAGGCAGATATTTTTAACTTGGGCTTCCTTTTTTCAACCTGTCTAATTGGATTTTAAAATCTGTTATTAGACAGAAATAGCAAACTGGCCCTACAGGAAGGCTCCCCGTATGCTGTTAGGATGTTTCCATAGTTTTGCTAGATTTAATCACATTTCATTCATAAAGATTAGCTAAAAACGAAGAAGGAAATAGATTGTTCCCAACTGGATTCACAGCAACAAACTAGTAGCTTCTGAGTGGGGCAGAGGTGGTTGACAGGGAGGGTAGGAGCCTGTTTTGCTCCAACTAAAATGACCACAATTCCCAGAATTTAAAAACAATAACAACAACAACACAATAAAGGGCATTAGGCAGTGGCACTTAAATATCTCCTAAGTTTGGAGATATGTGTTTTGTTTTTTCTGTCATTTTTTTTTTTTACATTTTTGTTATAAAATACTGGAAAGCAATTAAGTTATAAAACAAACATTTAAATTTACCTGTAATATCAAACTCCAAGACAGTCAACATTTTCGTGGCATTTTTCCCCTTTAAGGTATTACAAGAATTTATTTAAAAAAAAATCAAATGTCATTTTCCATACCTTTGACATTTACATATTAAGCAGGAGAAGGGAACATGGTACTATTTACAGTACTGAAGATAGCATTGAGATGGGTAATATCCATTTACTGATGGAAGAGATGGGACTAGGGCAGAAGCCCCACATTCAGTCATTTTAGCCAGGCATGGGTTTCCATTCCTGAGAATTAGGATAATAATTCTGGTCAGAGAGATGCATCGTCTTTACAGTACCAAAAAATTCAATTGGCTACAGAGAAGGCAGTTAACAAATAGAATGAGAAAAAAGAAAACTTCAGCCTTCTTGAGCTAGTCCTGCCATCTATAGCTTTAAAAATATCAAGCTTCTGTACTCGAGGTGAACTTACATAGTGTCAGATCACTCAGTTGTATACCTGAAACTAATGTAATTATCATGTGTCAACGATACTTCGGAAAAAAAGGTTTAAAAAAAGATGAAAAGATGTTTAAAAGTAAAGCTTTTTTTTTTTTTTTTTTTTTTTTTTTTTTAAATTTTGGGAATTTATGGAGGTATTTGGCCCCAAGTAATCTCTGTTTCCTCTTTCATGCCTCTCTCCCTCATAATATAACAGGTATCTAATTAACACCCAATTTACCTGTGTATCCTGCCTGACTTTGACTTTGGAAGTCTTTACAAAAGCCACTATCGCCTGTAGGATCCATTGCATAATGGAGAATATGGCAAGACTCACTAAGATGGTTTGGGACAGACGCAGGGGTTGGTGAGCTCTCTGCTACCAGAAGACAAACATCCCAAAGTGCTTTCCTATCACTTTCCAACAAAACTGGGTTTAATTATTGTAAAACCACCCTCAGTCTTAATGTTTCACATTAGAGTTAATTTATGCTTGCTTGCTTGCTTGCTTTTCTTTGAAATCTTATTGGTGGAGAGTGGTCCTGAGAAAACCAATCAGGAGAAGCCCTCCCCGCCAAGCCAACAGTCCACATTTTCAGCAATGTTCAGTCACTGCTACTCTTGCCTTCCTCAGGAAAAGTAGAAAGGGTAAGCTGCACTAATGGGCAAATGCATGATTGTTCCCAAGGATCATCTAATGCATAAAATGACTCTCTAAGGTTGTTCCCTTTTCCACTTACTATATAGGAAAGTCATACTACTTTTCACCAAGGCGATGGAGCAGAAGAATGGAATTTGGGTGAATACTCCTGCATTTTATTTCTCATTAAAATAATTCCTTTTTGTCTCCTTATCTCAAATCTCTGAACAATTTTTGTATAATCACCAACCTTTCATCAAATTACAGTTCTGTTCCCCAGCGAATAATTACGTATGGTCAGAAAAACACAGGGAAAAAATGAGCATCGAGCTTCTGTGTTGAGCTACTGAGTAGGTTCTTTGCATCTGCTCTTTCTAGCCTTCTTTGCAACTCGATTCCATTACGATGATTAAATTACATGTACTGTCCACTTTTGATTACATAAGCAATATAGAATCAATGCAGGAATATTTGTAAAATAAAGAAAAACAAAATCTTTTGCTTTTTAAGCAATATGCCATATGTATTTTCTCAATACATATGCCATATGTATTTTTATAGTTGTTCTATAAAATAGACTTTAAAGACTGTATTAATATTTCAATTATTTATGTACCACAAATTCATTCATTCATTCATTCATTCATTTTTATTTTATATTTGTTTCCATCTGTTTTCTCTAACAGAAGCCTACCACTGTGGTGATCACCCTTACAGACGTAGTGTTGAACACAATTCTGATTGAGAAAGCCATTCCTAAAAACAAAAAAAGTATGTTTGCTAGGATGAAATATTTCGATTTCTAAGTGAAGGACTTTGGATGATTTGTATGATTTTCATGCATTAGTACGTGCAAAAATATGTTCAAAATGACAAAAATTTTCACACTAACCATAGTTTGTGTCAATGGTTTTGAATTTATTTACTTTTATAATCCATTGAGGGTACAGCTAACATTTTTAAAGATCCTCTATTATCTCAGGCACTGTTGGATATTTTCACAAATATTATTTCTTATTTGTTTCTCATCTTTTATTATATTATTTATTTATTTATTTATTTATTTATTTATTTAAAAAATAATTAACTAATTTATTTGACAGACACAGATCACAATTAGGCAGAGAGGCAGGCAGAGAGAGAGGAGGAGGAAGCAGGCTCCTTGCCGAGCAGAGAGCCCAACTTGGGGCTCCATCCCAGAACCCTGGGATCATGACCTGAGCCGAAGGCAGAGGCTTTAACCCACTGAGCCACCCAGGTGTCCGTATTATATCATTATGACATAGATAATACTATCCCTTGTTTGCAAGTGAGAAAACTACAGTCAACATCCAAGGTAATTTGTTTTGTGGCAATCAGGACTAGAAGCTACTCTGACTGGTAGATAGATGATGAGCGCTCTCTCTGTGACAATAAATGTAATCAGTACCCCTGTCACAGAAGGGCCCCAATTTTCTTTTTTTCATTGATTAGTTCTGACCCACAGACGAACAGAAATGACATATTCTTGTAAAACTATCCTGCTAATAATGCAGTAATTGCAGCAGTCTAGTTAAAACAAGTCTAATCATGCCACTGATCTGCACAAAATCTTCCAGTGGTTTCCTATCTTGTACCAAGCGCTGAATCAAACAGAGGCCAACATGATCTGTATTCCCCACCCTTACCTTTCTGACCTTATTGCCACCTCACTCAGTGAGCTGCAGCCATACCAACCTGCCTGATCTCCATCAAACATACCATGGCCAACCCCTGCCTTTGCACCTGCTGTTCCCTCTTCCAGCACACCCTTCTTCCAAACGCGTACATTGATTACTCACTCAACTCCTTCAAATCGTTACTAAAAATGCTACATCCTTAATGACCTGATCATCCACTTTACAATGTCAACAATCTTTGAATCCTGATATATCCTAACCCTCTTCCCTTCTATATGTTCTCTGTGGTGCCACCACAGAGCTCTCAGCAAGTGTTACTGAATGCATGGCTAATATCATCTCTTCCTATCCTTGCTTTTGATCAGGATTCCAGGTGCATGACTATAGCTCCACGAGGACACAGATGACAGTTTCATTCCCTACTGCCTCCCTGGTTCAAAGAAACATGGTTGACCATGGTAGGCACACAATAAATACATGCTAAAGGAAATGGCTAAGGACTAAGAAAATTATTGAAATTCCAAGAATGATACAGAAGTTTGTCCCTAAGACCTCAACACTCCCCAACCCCCGTCCTCTCCTGCTTTCCTCTTATTTCTGTTTGCTTGTTTTACTGTCTCATACTTTTCCTCCCCTCCGTCCGCTTCCTTGAAAAGAATGGGCTTGCTCATAGTTTCCTAGGAGGACCAAACATGTGACATCAGAGGTGCATTAAGAACCACACAGCCTGTGACAAAGCCTGTGACAAAGGTCAAATTCCAGTATCTGATACATGGACCCACACTGCCATTTGTAACTGAGAGTCCCACAGGGTTTTAAAAAGATCAACTACACCAGTGGCCTTCACAGGGCATTTTGGATTGCTAAGAAAAATCAGTTTAAAAGTTCCCTGATACAACTCAATAGCAAAAGCCAAATCATCCAATTAAAAAATGGGCAGAGGACCTGCATAGATGCTTTTCCAAAGAAGACTTATAGATGGCCAACAGGTAGATAAAAAGGTGCTCAATATCTCTAATCATCAGCGGAATGCCAATCGAACCCTCAATGAGGTATCACATCACACGTGTCAGAATCCTGGTTTCAAAAAGACAAGAAATAACAAGTGTTGACAAGGATGTGGAGAAAAGGGAACCCTCGTGCACTGTTTGTAAGAATGTAACTTGGCACAGCCACTGTGGAAAGCAGTGTGAGGCTCCTCAAAAAATTAAAAATAGAATTACCATATGATCTGGCACTACTTCTTCTGGGTATTTATCTAAAGAAAACAAAACCTAATAACTTGAAGAGATACATGCAACCCTATGTTCACCGAAGACATAATATGAAAGCAGCCTAAATGTCCACGAGTGGGTGAATGAAAAGAAACACACACACACACACACACACACACACACACACACACACACACGACTATTACTCAGCCCTGAAAAGAAGGAAATCTCTCCATTTGCAACAACACAGATGGACTTGAGGACATTATGCTTAGTGAGTTAAGTCAGAAAAAGATGAATACCATAGACTATCACTTCTATTGGAATCTAAAAACAAAAACAAAAAAACACTCCCCCTCCACCCAACAAGCAAACAAATAAACATATATACAAAGAACATGGTGGCGGTTGCCTGACATGGAAGAAGGGGGTTGGGCAAATGGGTAAAGGGGGTCAAAAGGGACAAAACTGTATTTTTAAATAAGTTGCTCATGGAGATGTAATGCAGAGCATGGTGACTATAGTTAACAATATTGAACTGTATATTTGAAAGTTGCTAGGTGAGTAGACCTTAAAAGTTCTCATCCAGGGGCACCTGGGTGGCTCAGTTGGTTAAGCAACTGCCTTCAGCTCAGGTCATGATCCCAGAGTCCTGGGATCGAATCCCGCATCGGGCTCCCAGCTCCATGGGGAGTCTGCTTCTCCCTCTGACCTTCCCCCTCTCATGCTCTCTTTCACTGTCCCTCTCTCAAACAAATAAATAAAAATCTTAAAAAAATAAAAAGTTCTTATCCAAACATTTTGTGGCTACATATGGCGATGAATGTTAACTAGACTTATTGTGGTGATTTTACAATATATACGAATACCAAATCATTATGTTGCATATCTGAAACTAATACATGTCAATTATAACTCAATAAAAAAAAAATAAAAATAAAAGTATTTCAAAGGACATTCAAACGTTCTTTTTACAACAAAGTGAAAAAAAATGGACAAAGATCCTTTTACCCTCATGTTCCATATTATAAAGAAAAAATAAGGTAAGAAATATCTGGTGGGATTTTTCTTCTTTGCCTTTATTCTAGCTGGTTGCACTTTTCTTATGAACACCACAACCATAAGAAATTAATGCTCAACCAGTTGATCAGTATGCTTTATTTGCTGTATACCAAAAGTTTTCATGTGAGAAATAGATCTCTGTAAATATTCTATATATATGTTCCTCACTAGACAAACAGAACATTCAGCAATACTGAAGTAATCGGCCTTGCTACTGTGAAAACCAGACCGACACCCTCAGGCGACTTCTGGTGATGCCACAATGTTGTGGCATCTAGGATAGAAACACGTTGAGACCACTAGGATAGAAACACGCCAACGGTACATGTAAATAGTTGAATTTGATATATTTGACAAACTCAGGTATCATCATTTTCTATGGTCTATGTAAATTGAGAGAGTCTGGTGTCCCACCCCCCGCTGTTTATCTTGCTACTTCCTAAGTCATTGTGATTCACAGGACTTGGGTCTTAAATTGAGGAGTTAACAGGGATACCTAGAAGCACTTGACTCTGACACAACAGGACTCGAAGATGTAATGGACCATTTCATGTGAAAATAAGTTCCTCATCATTGGAGAGATTCAACTCAAGATTGTAAAATCACCTTTTTGGAATATAATGTCAGCCTCAGGGAAAGGCCAAATTCTTTTGACTCAGATTCCATGGACTTGTACAGGAAAGCTGTTATAAGTTACATTTTTTTAATATAAAAAAGAGGCAATTTTATTCTGTCTAGAGCTCCCACTGCAGAACCTAGGACCTACTGTGGGGCAGTTACAATTCAGGATGGATGCTGGTTGAATACAATTCTTGGGCCACACACTTTTATTTACTCTCCTTCCTGAAATGCCACGAAATTGACAACAAAAAATTAAAATGATTCTAAACCCTTAAGAACTAAGCAAACACAAAGAAACTTACCAATGCATAAGAATGTTTTTTTAAAAGATTTTATTTGAGATAGAGTGAGAGAGAGAGAGAGAGAGAGAGAGAGAAGCACAAGCAGGGGGAGTTGCAGAGGAAGAGAGAGAATCAGACTCTCTACTGAATAAGGAGCCCACTCAGGGCTCCATCACAGGGGTCTTGATCCCAGGACTCTGGGATCATAACCTGAGTCAAAGGCAGATGTTTAACAGACTGAGTCACCCAAGTACCCCATGATGAGAATTTTTAAGTCTTGTGGAAGATCAGGTAAAAGGCATCTGAGTGGCAAACTGATTTATTCACATGGAGGAATCCTTAACCTGGGTACTAGCAGATAGTTATAAAGACAAGACCTAAGTCAGTTTGCCTGAAAAATACCCAGGAAACCTCAGAACTCAAAGGCAGTAGTTTTTCAGGAAGGTAAGGGAGATGATGTACAGAGAAAACAAGAGAATTAGTTGAAAGTCTGCATATGGTGTTAATACTAGCCTGAGTATTAACTTAGTTACTGAGCAGAGAGAGGATGTACGTTACCACCATCTCCATGACAGCTTGGGGCTTTTACCTCTGAGGAAATTGAGTCAAGCAGGCATCACACTTCACACGAAGGTGTAACAAGGGCAGAGGGTGGCAGGTAGGGGAAGACAGAATGAAAACAGGGCATTTGGTGAGGAATATACATGCTGAATGGAGACAGCCAGCTCCCTGGTTCTAGAATGCCTTCAACCAGACTTGGGATCCTCAGGTAGGAAACTGGAAAATTGGATAGTCCTAGAGAAATACAGCAGATACTAACATTGGGAGTGCTTCTTGTAGAAAAGGCAGCTTTCTTCCCGCTCACTTTGTGAAGTCCCCCTCACTGACAAGCCCTGCCGACATGCACAGAGGTCCTGATACTCTTTTTGATGCTGCATTCTTTTTTTTTTTAATAGTTTATTTATTTACTTGTCAGAGAGAGGGAGTGAGAGGAAGGGAGGGAGAAAGAGAGCACAAGTAGGGGAAACAGCAGGCAGAGGGAGACGCAGGCTCCCCACTTAGAAGGAGCCCGATGTGGGAATGGATCCCAGGACACTGGGATCATAACCTGAGCCCAAGGCAGATGTTTAACTGACTGAGCCACACAGGCGCCCCATCAGTGCTGCATTCTTAAATATAAGTGGGCCACAGAGGTCACCAATGAATGAGAAAATCCTTTGTTATGAAGAGACCCAAGTAAATAGGGGGGGGAAAAGCCACCAAGAGATAATTAAGATAATTTAAAGAGTAGATAAAACATTTTAAAAAAAATTCTCAGTTACAGAGAAGTATGTTCTGGGGGCACCTGGTTGGCTCAGTGGGTTAAAGCCTTTGCCTTCGGCTCAGGTCATGATCCCAGGGTCGTGGGATAGAGCCCCACATTGGGCTCTCTGGTCTGCAGCGAGCCTGCTTTCTCCTCTCTCTCTCTCTGCCTGCCTTTCTGCCTACTTGTGATCTCTGTCTGTCAAATAAATAAATAAAATCTTTTTTTTTTTTAAAGATTTTATTTATTTGACAGACAGAGATCACAAGTAGGCAGAGAAGCAGGCAGAGAGAGGAGGAAGCAGGATCTCCACTGATCAGAAAGTCCGATGCGGGGCTCGACCCCAGGACCCTGAGATCATGACCCGAGCCGAAGGCAGAGGCTTTAACCCACTGGTGCCCCAATAAATAAAATCTTAAAAAAAAAAAAAAAAAAGGAAGTATATTCCTTAAACAAACATGGTATTACTGTATGAAACAGTATGAAATGAATAATCAGAACACATGAGCAAAAAGTGTTTTTAGAAGTTAAAAGTAGGATATCTAATATTAAAATATCAAGAGAAACAATGAAAGATAAAATTGAGATAATTTCCAAGAAACTGAATACCAGAAGGTATTTTAGAAAAATAGGACAGAGAAGATCAGTACAGAGATCCAGTGTCAAACTCCAAGAAATTCCAGAAAGTGAAATACTAGAGACAAAAGGAAGTGAAGGAAATTATTAGAGAAACAAGATAAGAAAATTCCTCAGTGGTTGCACTAAAGGCCCAAAACAATAAGATTAAAGATATATATATCATTATTAAATTTTAGAACATTTGGGATAAGAGACCATCCAAAAGAGAAACAAATTAAACACAAAGCATTAGGAATAAGAATGTCATTGAACTTCTCAAAAACAACAGTTTAAGAAAAAGTGACAGCCGAGCAAAAATCTCCAAAATTCTAAGAGGAAATGACTTTCAATCTCTATTCTGCCTAACCAAGTAACAATGAGTGTGAAGGTGTAATAAAGTCATTTTCAGACAGACAAGGTCTAAACATTTTTTTCATAGGTATGCGTATTTGAACACTATGGAGAATATATTAAATACAGAGGAAAACAAAGAAGGTGTAAGAATGTATCAAGGCCACAGCTCCAACAGTAAACTCAGAAAGCACCTTGTTGAAGTTAAAGCAGGAGATGGAGGGCTGAGGGAAAGAGACATCACTATGAAAAACAAAATGAAATTGATGGAGGTTAAGTTTAGGATAGGCATATGACAGAGAAATTGAATAAAAGGAAAACAAGTTTAGAGAAAACCAAACAAATGGAAATCTAAAGCAATCATTAACTCCAGGAAAAATGTAGGATTATTTAAGGTAAGAGTAGGGGTTGTAGCACAATGGTTGGCTCAGAAGAGAGCAACATTTTCATAGGCAATCTACAATGTAAATACTAACTATAAGTTGTGACACAATATTGAAAAGAGGGAGGAAGGGGAAGATGGCTTCTTATAAGAATTAAATAAGTTTTTTTTTTATATGAACTTCAATACAAATAAATAATAAATGACCATCTATCCTCTTTTTTGTTTTTCAAAATTTTAATCTCCCTTTGAGAAAGCAACATGGTTTAGGGCAAAGAACACAGGCTTAAGAATAAGACAACTCTGTTATTAATGAATTTCAGGTTGCTTAAATCATTAGAACATTGGTTTCTTGCCAGTCAAATGGACGTCATATTGACCTCAAGAAATCTGTGTGAAGCTCAAATGACATACAAAATCAGAAAACACATGCACAATAAATGTTTCTTCTTGTCCTTTCTTTCAACTTTACCTAAATGTCTAGATGCTGGAAAAAGATTCATTATGAAAACATGACATTTTCAGGCAATTGCAGCATTAAATATCACCCCAAGGGTAGCTAAGTTACCTTGATTAGAAAACAATGCCCTTTACCAAGAACAGGATGATCAAGCAATGATCTTGCCAGAGAGCATAAATATAAGCGTTGTTCAACCTGCCAAAATATTGCCCAAATCCTCATGTAGTATTTGGCACAGGAATAGTCATTCATCCTCAGGAAAAGCCTGGATGGGGTGTGTGTGTGTGTCTGTGTGTGTGTGTGTGTGTGTGTGTGTGTGTGTACACATGCACGCACACATACCTTTAGTGATCTCAAAGTACGAGGGAAATGTACTTGGAGGTGAGGATCATTTTCTGGGATATGACCAAGCATTAAGACAGCATTTGCAACCTTTTGCTCAAAATGTCAGAGGGTTCTGCAAGTTCAAAAAAAATGTGCAGGAAGGAGGAATCAAGGGAATCAGAAAAACTGATTTAATTTAAGATGCATCAAATATTAGGAAAGAAGTCTCCTAAAGCTTGACTTAAGGCCAGCACCCATTTCTCAGTTTGTTTTGTTGGAATGAGTGGCCCAAAGTTAGACAATTAGACAATAAGTTAACTATATATATGGTATATATATATCCCAGATGTTTATGGCTGTGTGACTTTTGGCAAATCACTTAAAAGCAGTCACTTAGAAAAGGTCAAAATTGGAAGTAGACTTGGAGATGATTTGATCCAACCTCTCATGTTCTGAGTAAGAAATCAAGGCCCCAGAAGTGATATACCATACCTAAGGCAGAGACTTGGGCAAGCTCTGAGGCACATTATGCCCAGGTTAGCCCCAGGCATGTGTAGGCAACGGGATTAATTCAGTCACCAAATCAGCCTTTAGCAGAGATTGTGAAGCAATGAATGTAAAATCTGGGCAGGCTCCCAGGGATAAGGTTAAAGGGAAGAGGCTGAGAGCAGATCACTACGTCTGTAAAAGAACAAGAGAATTTGCAGAAGGCTATGATTTTTTTTTTTTTCCGCTTTCAGAGTAAGAATGTTCTGATAAGAACACCTGGCCAAAACCAAAAACCAAAAAAAACAACCAACCACTTTAGACACAGAACGATCTCATTCCAAAAAAACTCAGGGGAGCAAGCAGATGGAAAAGATGAAACAGAATAATACCATGCTGAAGAAGATAAGAAGGAGACTATGAATATGTCTTTGGTTCACAGACCTTACTTCTATTTAATGAGACATACTGTTGAACATCCTTGGCTTCATTTGAATGTCCTTTGAAAAGCCATCATTCTACAATGGGATGAAAGGTGAAGATTTTTCTTGGAAATGTTAGACTATTTCCTTGTTGGCAGTCATCATTTGCAAACTAAGACTTTAATAAAAACTGCCTCCTCTCTGTTCCCAGGGCTCTCCTTTGGGTGCATTTCTGCTTTGGCGAACTCCCACTGACTCAGAGAACGGATGTGTTGTCTGAATTGGGCATTCTCACTCTCTCATCCCATTTTATCTAGTTTTTCCCACTCACCATCAAGTACTCTGAATCCAAAGTTCTAGGCAGAGATGATGACAGATTCCTCTTATCAGAAAGCCATCCCTCATGAACACAGGGAGAGCCTTGTGATGCCCCTTCCCTTCAGGCCTCTTCTCTCCTCAGCCCACATCCACATGCTGCCTCCATCCACCCCGGTGACTGCTCTAGGATTAGGAGTAATTCATGCCACATAGAGGGACCAAAAATATGTTTGATGAGCTGCAAGGATGTGTACAGGTCAACTGGTTTCCAAAGTGTATGAGTGCGCATGTGCACACACACACACACACACACACGTTGTATATATTCATTCTCTGTTTATTGGAGTCCAAAGAACAGCAGGCATGGTCTCCATTGCCCAGTTTCTGTACCAGCACTGGCATAGTAACTCTCCACTCACTTGGCATTGTCAAGGAACGAGGCCTTCCCTAAGACCTCGTTGTTCTAGGACCCTCTAACCCACTTCTTCACTGATAATATTAATACCAAATCAGCTGCAATGCAAGGAAGGGGGAGTTTTCTTAATTATGCAATTCTCTGTTTTATAAAACACACTGTTTGATGTCTGTCCTAAGATTTATTTCAAGGTCATCACTGTAACCGTCAATGACTGCGTTTTGTTTATAAGTACACTCAGCGATCACTGTGGTTTTGGATGTAATGGTGTGACATTGTTAAGCTTTTTTATTATTCTATTCCCTCTTAATAGATTTTCTGATTCCTGTTCTAAGCTGTTGGCTTCTAATGTACATTGGTAAACCCAACAGGTCAACGTATCAGAATTACGTCAGGTCTGAGACAGCCTTTGACTAAGAGCCAGAATGCATGAGCTTTCATGTTGACCTACTTTAACCGTTTGGGGGATTTTGATACCTACTGCTTGCTTCCATGCTAGACGATCCCAGTTCCCAGAAAACTAACCTTTCCGAGTCCAAGGTGTTTCTGAAAATGCTGTTGACAATAATAGTGCTGCTGATGAAATGCTTTTCACTTTGATAGTACTAAATAATTTATACATAGGTAAACCAACTGCTCTAGTTATTTCCTAGGAATGAGCTATACTCCCAGAGAAGTTGGTAACAGAATACTAGGAAACTTGTTTCAAATTAAAAATTTATTTTCTGGCTGTGATTTTCTTTGGGAAAACAACTTTCATACTTGCAAGAATCATCTGTAGAAAATCCCTCTAACTTTTTTTTTTTTTTCAAAGAAGTACAGTAAGGGGGCAGGGCATATTACAAAGGAACTGGCTCGCCTAGAAATATTTCCCAAATGAGAATATGCTTTGGAGCCATGTCTTTCTCTGATCTTATTTTTTGCATGTTTTAGAGTCAATGCTGCACACATCTCCCACCTTTACTCCAATTATTAAAGTGATGGAGAAGAAAATTCAGTAAGTGGCAATGGTTTTGAATGCCAAGGTGCTGGGGTTCTAGGTCGGATCCCTAGTCTCACCTGAGCGCTGTTTATCAGGCTGACTAACTATGCAAGGGCCTGGGAATAACTCTCTTTGCTCCACCTAACGGTGCATGGAAGGAAGGTGGTGTGTGTGGCCGATGAATGGATTCTGCCAACAGAATGAGGGGTGAGAGGTGGATTACCACAATATGGAACACCATTCCTGCTATTTTTTTTTATACAAAAAATGTTAAACCTTTACGTTTCCCAGAGATAGGGAAAAAGTAAACGCTCCCATTTGAATAGGGTTATGTCTGCCTATATTTTATGGGCTGTGCAGATCATGTGTAGAACTTTTTTCTAAGGTCACTGCATAATTTAGAGGACACCAAGGTAGGGTGGGAAAAGCAGGGCCGAGGGGAACTGTACAGATGAAGCTTTCATGGTAGAGCCTTAAAGCAGCATGGGGCTATTTAAAGATGAAGAAATGGAAGCTTGGGGATGAGAAGGAATGGTTTACTAAGTGAGCACAGAAGGGCTGAGTCACTCAGTGTATTAGTGTCCTAAGGCTACCGTTAACAAAGTACCATAAACTGGGTATCAGAGATGTTTGTCTCACTCTCCTAGAGGCTCAAGGTCTGAGATGCAGGCACCATGTGTCCTCTGAAGGTGCTAGGGAAGGGTCTGTTCCACGTCTCTTGCCTGGCTCCTGGTAGTTCCCTCACGTGCAGCAATTTAACACCAATCTTCACATGGCATTCTCCCATGTGCATATCTAGCTCTGCATCCACTCTTTCCCTATTGAGATTAGATTATACCAGTCCTATGAGACTAGGGCCAGCCTACCGAGCTCCTTTTAACTCGATTATCCTTGTAAGGACCCTATCTCCAAATAAGCCCACCTTCTGAGCTACTGAGGGTTAGAGTTCCAACATACCTTTTTGGGGGAACACAATGCAACCGAGAACACTGAGTCTCTAACCAAACCCAGTTTTCCAATTCCCAGGTCAGTTTCCCAATACCCCATCGGGCACTGCCCCGGATGTTTGTATGTTTTGTTTGTTTGTTTTTGTTTTTCTGAGTATATGTCCCTGGTTGTCTGCTGAAGTCAACTGTAAATGATTTGGGGATTTTTTTCTCTAGCATCAGTGCTCCATTAGTGTAGATAATTAAAAGTTGATTGCAGCAGGCATTATTTTTCATTTCTAAAAGCCTGCATGAAGATGGAATGGCTATTTTCCTAGAAGGAATGGGAATAATCCATCACCCTGACACTGAGGGGAGTTCCACAAAAAAAAAAAAAAAAAAAAAAAAAAAAAAAAAAAAAAGGAGAGAGAAAAAGAAGAAAAGTGCTTTATCAATGTGATTCATTATTATCATCAACAGGGTCACTGTGGCTATACTTCATTCATTTATTACCATTTCATACCCACAAATCGAGGATCCAACCCAGACCATGCTATTGCAAAAACGGTATATCATACGAGTGGGCCTATCTTCTTAGAAATAAGGAAAAATAACAATGAAAGCCTCAGATCCTGACACCCATTTATTCATTATTCAGAAAATATGTATTCAAAAGTTATTTATTTGTGTGCCAGCTACTGATCTAGGTGCTTAAGAGGTATCAGGGCATAAAATGAAGCCCTGCCTGCTAAACTTACATTCTTTTTTTTTTTTTTTTAAGATTTTATTTATTTGGCAGACAGAGATAGAGGCAGGCAGAAAGAGAGGGGGAAGCAGGCTCCCCGCTGAGCAGAGAGCCCGACTCAGGGCTCGATCCCAGGACCCTGAGACCATGACCTGAGCCGAAGGCAGAGGCTTTAACCCACTGAACCACCCAGGCACCCCACTTACATTCTTGATAAATAAATTATATAATATATTGGAAGATGGGAAACACAGAGCAGGGTAAGGGGGGTTAAAGGTTCTGGGTGTGTGTGTGTGTGTGTGTGTGTGTGTGTGTGTGTGTGTTGGGGGCTGGTGCCTACAATATGGGGTGAATCAAGGACAGGAGAGCATTTGGGAAAGTCTGGAAGAAGTAAGAAATTGAGTGCTGACTTCTCCGGAGAAGAGCCAGCATAAAGCACTTGAAACGGGATCAGTTCTGTGTTCCAGAAAAGGCAAGAAGGCCAGTCTGGATCTCCACGACACCGATGGGGGAAGACATGCTTGTGTTGTGCTCCTGTGCCAGGTCCAATGAGGTTTAACAACTTCAGCCTCTGGAAGCTTCCTTGACTCTTTTCTGCCTCCGAGTCTGAGATTCTCTGGACCTTCCTTGGCTCTCTTTGCTGGTTGCCAACCAACAGCATTAAAATGGGTGGCAAAGTGCGAAAGGAAGGGTTAATGCCCTGTTACGGGCTACACAGTCCTTCTTCTATCATCCTCGCTCCCATCACCTGCCCAGCGAAATGTCGTCTTGGTGAAAAAATAAAACTGATTTCATTTTTAAGTAGGTTCATCCCAGCAGGTTGATCACATAAGTGAAACCTGTATTCTGTTAACAAAGCCAAGCAAATCCTTCTCTCATGGGAAAAAGGCTTGACATTACATATGTCTATGATAATGTTCCTTAGTGCAGCATTCTTACCAACATGGAAGTGAATTTGTTCACATCAAAGAAACCCCCTGTGGTCAGATAATTCTCCATGGCTTCTCACATCTCTGTACATCTTGTGAACAGAAGATTTAGTAACTTCATTCGCGGCTATTGTTTCCAGAGTATTTGCCTAGTGAAAATCCATTAGAAGACAGAGATAGTGTCTCCTTTTAGAGCAAGGGGAAGTTTATATACTATCCACCATAATAAAGATTATTTCCTTCTCTGGACTAAAGGATCATCAGCTCATTATAAAATCTGGGTGTTCCCCAAGCTTAGCTTTCCTCTCCCTGCAATGTATGCAGGCTCTCTTCCCTCTGGCCCCTAACACCTGGATTTTAAGGAGCTCTACAAATTCCTGGAGGAATCAGATCCCCTCATCTCTGACCCGGGAGTCTTGCGTATTCTGCCAGCACCCATGTGACAGACTAACTTAATAGGCTGCAAGTGGGGGTAAAACCACAGATTTTACATCCACCAGAAAGGACTCTTGAGAGAACTGAATCAAAAAAATGTTCATACCTATAAGGAACATTCCAAGAGAAACACCATCTCTGTAACTATTTGGGTCATGAAATTTCTATTTGAGTCTAGCGATTTGGTTGTTCTTTAAGGCACATAATAAAAAGTAGGGTTGAGAGCACTATGTACGTGTTCATTGCTCTCAACTTTGCAGAGCCAGCTGTTGTAAGGGTGAAACTGAACAGATCAGCCAGGACCTCACAGATGTTCCCTTCATTTGCTCAAGAAAAAGTTCAGAATTTGGATTTCGGTAAAGAAATGAGAGAACCAAGAGGGTCACTAAGATCAAGTGAATATTCTAATTTTGCCACAAAGGCGGTCAAGATGATTTTGTAACCTACTGAGTAGTTGGAAATATTTTCTCTTTTATTATAAAGGGTCTTAGAAGAAATATCTGCAAAGTGAAGAATTTTATTTTTTTTTATTTTTAATTTTTTTTAGCAAGGTCACATAATGAGACAGTCAACTGGTACCTTATTCTTTTTCAGTTTGTCAACAAGGTTGGCAAGTATCTATTTGAATAAATTAATGTGCCCTTTCCAACTGATTTACTTGGTTAGTTTTGAACAGAGAAGAGAAATAGAATGTACAAAGGCATTGTGTGAGAGTATATGAGAGGTAGTATGTAAGTCATCAAAATATAACCCTCATTTAATAAGAGAATGGATGATATCTCCCACTGAACAAGGATCTGCTGGGTCTTCTGGAATCATGAGGACACTAATAGCAATCCAGTACTAATGGAAACCCTGGTGATCAGGAGATGACCATATGGCCAGTTGAGATTCTCAGAGGAACATGATGAGGTATCAAGTAAGTGGATCAATATTTCCAAAGACTCTACTCATCAGCAGCGGCGCCATTTCAGTTCTTGCCCACTATATCTTGCTCTCTAGAGAAAAGCAAGCAGTGAGACTCAAAGAAATGGGGCCAGTCGCTAAGAGGACCACCGAATAGCACAAGGGTGGAAGAAATGCCAACAAAATCAGAGCTTTTGAGCTGCCTCACTATAGCAGGCACTAACCCGGACACTTTTTGCCTTCTTTTTTCATCCTCTCAATAATCTTATATGGTTTGTATTATTATGTCCATTCCAGATTAAAAAGAAAAAAAAAAAAAAAGCAAGGCTAAGGAAATGTACCGCTGGCCTACTGCTAGTCAGATGTAGAGCTAGGACTTGGCTTTTTTGGCCGGTACACACTGCACTGATTTTTACTTTATTCATTGTCTTGGTTTACTATTGCTGCTGTAGCAAATTTCTGCAAATTTTGAGGTTTAAAAACATAAATTTATTATCTATCAGTTCTGTTGGATAAAAGTCCAATGCGCTTTCACTGGGCTAATAGCAAGGTGTTAGTAAGTTGTTCTCAGGGCTGCATTCCTTTTGGGACACTCTCGGGGAGGATCCATTTTTTTGGCTGTCTTAGCATCTAGCCGTGGCAGCCTGCATTCCGTGGCTGTCTTAGCATCTAGCCGTGGCAGCCCGCATTCCGTGGCGCCTGGCCTCCTCCTTCTTCAATACCAGTGACATCTCGGGAATCATTCCTCCTTAGTCACACTCACTCTGACTCTTCTTCTGCCTCCCTCTTCCATGTTTAAGAACTCCTCTGATTACACTGGACCCACACACGGATAAACCAAGGTAATCTCCCTTTTCTGCTAGTTGTTAACCTTTATTCCATCAGCAGATCTCCCTTTCCTTTGTCCTGTAACATTCCCAGGTTCTGGCGATTAGGATGTGAACATCTCTGGCAGATGCCCATGGTGTCGTTATTTTGCAGATCACACCAGCCAGACTAACCTAAGTGTTAAAATTCATATTCCTATATAAAGACATCGGCAAAAGACATTAAGAGTGGTAACTAACTTGCTCCAGTCATTCCTGGATCTTTCTCGAGGATACCAACCTTCAGAGACTGATCACGAAACATTCTAGAACTTACGACCACATTCCTCTGCAGCAGCCGGCCAAGGGAAGGGCAGGCCTTAAATGGGTGCACGGTCTTCAGAGATTTTAAAATAAGAACAAAAGTGGCCAAAAGCCAATCTGCTTTCTCCTCTCAACATGTGCTGGCCATTTGAAGCCATGTCAGGGATAAAATACTCCTCTCCTCTTGGCTGAACTGCTTTGGAACCATCTCTCCCCACCTTGATATGCTCGGAGCAGAACCGTCCCTCTCCTGATAATAAGCCACTTATTCTTCTGCGGTGACTCTGGCCTAAGTGCAGCACACAGGCTTTCGCAACAGGACAGATGCCCCACAATCCCTGGACATGTCTCCTCTCACAGGAAGCAACCGTCCAGTGGATCAGCAGCCCACAGTGAGGTTCTACCTCCGAGGCTCACTGTTTGTCATGCGTCCTCCAGTCAAAGATCTCGGTAATGCTTTTATGAGGGAAAAAAACAGATAACGAAGTTAAAAACCATTTGCTCTTTTTTCTTTAAATAAATAATTCAAGATAAAATGTCAAAGGAAAGTCTCGTCCCCTTCCTAGAGTCCCTGGCAATGCTGAACACATCACGCAGGCTGACCCCAGAGGACTGTGTCATAGCAATCACAAACGGCATTGGTAGGAAGGCGGGCAAACCACAGTCCACTAATGCGCCCACCTTTAACCCCTGGTAGGTATTCACGGGAAAGAACACTAAATAAAAATGTTGAGAGCATGATGGCTTTCACAATGCAGGTAACTCATGTTAATAGTCAACCTGTTCCAATTGTATTGCCATTTGAATGATGGTACTCTGTGTTTTATTGAAATTGCAACCGTAGATGTTCAGCTTAGCAACCAAAACATTGTGACAATTTGAACAACCAGTGTGGCTTGGTGGAAAGAGCACCAGCCTAGAACAAAGGGAGGGATGGCAGGGCAGTTCAGTGCTGTCACGGGTCGGGGGTTGGGGGTTTGCGGGGGAGAGGAAGATTTCACTTTCCTAAGTATCACCGGACCTGTGCGGTATTGACAAGGCATGCAAGAGGCTAAGGTTCTGACTATGGAGCTCACTGGGAAGTAGCCTAAATTGGACAGAGTGGCTAGGTCTGCAGTCAAGGCTATGCCAAGCCAGCTCTCAAGATTGAAATGATTACCAAAAAAAAAAAAAAAAAAAAAAAAAAAAAAAGATTGAAATGATTACAGAAAGTTCAGATTAGTTCCAGCCATGCTTCTCAAACTTTACTGTGTGTAGGAATCTCCAGGAGATTTAGTTGAAATGCAGATTATGATTCAGTAGGTCATAGGGGGGACCTGAGATCCTAATTTCTAATAAGTTCCCAGGAAGAACCACACTTGGAGTAAAGGGAGGGTCTGCATCTCTGTAACACCAGCAACAGCTAGGAAATTGAACCATAAATATGTGTTACAATTTGTGACGTCACTGCCCAAAGCCAACCATCTCATTTTTCATCCTAGTACAACAACAACAACAATAACAACAACAAAATCAATTTCTCAGATATATTTTGCATATCTTCTAGGCAAGATGGTACCAGATTTAAGTGGGATAGTCAGAGGCTTTTCCTTGTATTTTCTGGTTAAAGCATGGGTAATTCTCCATCTTGTAACATTCTTTGGGTTCATATGGAGTAATTTCCTTGGGAAGCGACTTCAGAACAGTAATTGCCAAAATGGGAGCATTTTGAGATGCTATCTAAAGAAGAATTTGTGGGGTACCTGGGTGGCTTAGTGAGTTAAATCATCTGTCTTCAGCTCGGATCATGATCCCAGGGTCCTGGGATCCAGCCCCATGTCGGGCTCTCTGCTCAGCGGGGAGCCTGCTTCCTCCTCTTTCTCTCTCTGCCTGCCTCTCTACCTACTTGTGATCTCTGTCTGTCACATAAATAAATAAAATCTTAAAAAAAAATAAAGAAGAATTTGCTTAGAATTGTAGAGTCCTTCCCATAAGAAAATCAAAGAGGCTGAATTAACTTTAATTAATACATCACTAACTTTCCTAATACATCTACGAAGGGATTTTTATATTACCACTGGAGAAACTGTAGCTATAGGATCATAATAGCCTTGGTCATTAAATCATTAAATATTCCCACAGGTTTTGATTGGTGAGAGCAGGCCAAGAAGACAATGGAAAAAAAGTTATGACTCCTAGGGACAAATAAACAAAGGCCAAGTGAGCATTCCACTGGACCGGAAGTTAACCTGAATTACACTTAGAGCTTTTCTCTCTTATTCTGCGGTGGTGTACAGAGCATTCAGACTCTGTTGGCTTCAGTTTCTTCATATGTAATAGGAGCATGACAGTAAGTCTTTTACTTTGGAATGTCGTCACCCAGAAAGACCACCTGTGAACAATTGTACTACTTTGATCTTATTCCAGATTTGCTTTGGTTTGACCCTTAAGTGTTACTGATCTAGTTTGGGACAGGGGTATGAGGACGTATTAAATCATATGGAACAGAAAGATGCCTCTGGCATGATTAGATGCCCCAGTCTCCCACCGAAGGAAGAAGAAGTTCAGAGATAATAGAGTAACATCAATATATATTCTTTTACCTGTTTACAGGAATAAATGCCTTCATTGTTATCTTTGCTGTGTTTTTTCCCCACAACCTACTGCCTCAAATGCTGAAAGTGTGTGTGTGTGTGTGTGTGTGAATGTGTGTGTGTGTGCGCACATGCACACTCATGGGAATACAGAATAAGAATTTAGAAGGATAGAAGGAGAATTAATTTGTTTATAGAGTAAACATGCTGAGGAAAAGAAACAACTATTCTATGGACTTCCAATTTTTAATTTACACACACACAAAAATCTTTGGAATGCCAACTGTTAAGTAAGAATAGAGGAACATAACACAGAAGGTCCCTCTGGGAATTCCACTGTTCACTCTGATGTCGGGAAGTCCTTAACTAAAACCAACTTCTAAGGATTTCTCCAGAAAGTATTCTTGCAAACCCCCCTCTTTGGTATTTTACCTTAATGTGCAAGTAACGCTCACTATCCTTTTGAAAATTAAATACATGCATATAGTTTAAGAAGGACTTTTATGCTTCAAATTTTATTCCTATTAGAAGTTACACTACAGTGTAATAGCGCTAATCATTACTGTAAAAAAAAATTGTTTAAAAAACTGTCTTTAGTTCTTTAAGATATTTGTTCAGCCACCAGATGTTTTTCTTACTTTTTCCATAAAATGCAACATTAATTGAGAAAATAGTAGCTATCCCAGTTTAAATGTTATCGTGTTAGAAATCATGCTTATCAAAAGTCCTCCAAATGTAATAGACTAAATAAAATGCTTATTGACACAATGTCAGTTCACAGTAAATTCATGACAAGTGACAATGCATTTGGCCTTAATTTTGTTTGGCCTCAAAAAAAAAAAAATAAAACATCGTAGTATTAGGCTCTGCGTTGTATCTAAATGTACCTTCAGGAAAATGGAAGAATTTGATGAGTTCAATGAGTTAATGAGCAAACGGTCATGATTTATAGCACGTGTTGAAGGTAGAATTGCTCTGCTAATTCTGTACTATTCCCTAAATCATTGAAATAAAAAATACGATGTATACAGATACACTGTATACAGATACAGAGATGTATGTACATACACATAACATATATCATTAGAATTATTACAAATTTTTTCAAGATTCTACCACATTCCGAAATGCACACCTTATTTGTCTGAGAAAAACATTGCTTGAATCAACACAACCAGTACAACAGAAGGTTTAAAGGAAATTGCTGTAAATGGCCAGAGAGGCAAGGCGAGCTGACATGTGCTGTTTCTTGCATTAGTACCCTCACTTCCCAGCTCCTCTTCTCCCAACACCCCATCCAAACGTTAAAGAGCTGGACGGGATATCAGAAGTGGCTAACAAGAGCTAGAGAAGTGTTTTCTTATCTCTGCTTGATTGATAAGAAACACGCTCCTTGCAGGTTGGGAGCATCTTACCCAAACATTAGTCTACTCAAGAACTCCACGTTGAGGTTCAGGGAGATCAAACTCATTAACCTGAAGACCGTGAGTGGCTAGTGTTTTGTTAGTTATTTGATTTCTGTTTTGCGAGAACTTTCAATCGGGAAATTTAGTGATGTTACTGTGTGGGGGCGGGGCGGGGGGAGAGAGGCCCAAGGGACAACACTGAGCATTTGCTTGTTGAAATTTATACTCATTCACTGCCTGCCACTATTGATTCAACCTACCCCTTCATCTTTCCAATCCCTGCAGCATTTTGCCTTGGGCAGAACTGCAGGGCTTGAACAGAAAAAGAAAATAAAAATTGGAATAAATTCTCTGGTTAGAACAAAAGAAGAGAGGAAAACAGAAGATGGACAGAGAAAGTGACGTGACCTGAGTCTGGGCAGCCCAAGAAAGTCCTGTCTAACACGTGGGAAGGTTGAAATCATGGCCTGTGGGACTCACAGACCCCCCCTCTCATCTCGTCGTGGATTTATAATAAAGAATTCTCTGAAGCTAGAATGCAGTCCTGCGGGAAAAGGGTGGCTGATATCTTCACAGTGCCTCTGTTCTGGGAGAGTGATAGAAACTTCATTTTCCCTGCCCTCCCTAGAATTCCTCAGTGTTCTTCCCACCCCCACCCCCCACCACAAAAAATGGGAAATCTAGCCATGCTATTGAAAAAAAAAAAAAAAAGAAAGAAAGAAAAGACTTAATAATTACAGTTCTTTCCTCAACATCTCATGGTCCTATAACCCTCATTTATCCTCACAGTTTTTCACTGTGATTTTTTTTCTTCCCATTTAGTGAGTACCAATTTTAACAGGACAGAAAAAAATCCCTGAAATTAAAAAAAAAAAAAAAAAGTGAGACGACTGACTTTCACTTCACCAATATTAATCTTCTTTTTTCTCCAGGATTTTCTCCATAAAAATATATTTTTAAAAGATTTTAAGTGTTTATTTGACAGAGAGAGAGCCCAAGCAATGGGAGCCGCAGAGGCAGAGGGAGAAGCAAAGTCCCCACTGATCAGGGAGCCTGACGTGGGACTTGATCCCAGGACCTTGGGATCATGACCTGAGCTAAAGGCAGATCTTAACCATCCACGCCACCCAGGTACCCCCATAAAAAATATTTTTAAAGCCAGGGGAAATATATGTTTTTCACAGAATATTATTTTGCACAAATGTAGGCTGATTATTAATATTTTATATTAATTAAAATATATAACTGTAAGAATTTTGTAGCCACCTAGAAAGCTACCCTTCTCCCTACCCCAAGACAACATAGGAGGGATAGGGAAAAGTAGAAAGTGTGTGTGTGTGTGTGTGTGTGTGTGTGTGTACGTGCGCGTGAGTGTCAGAGCATCCTAGAGAGAAAGCAAGAGAAAGAGAGAAGAGAGAGAGAGAAGCAGAGAGAGAAAAGGAATCAGCCTCTAGATTGACCACAACAGCCTGCTGAAGGCCAAGGACAAGAAGCCCATGGATCACTCTATTTTGACTCTAGCTTTTTTTGTTCCTCCTTTTTGTTTTTCTCTTTATGACTCTCTGTGTTTACTGCCAGAACCCTATCATTATTATTTGTCAGAGACTGTACTCACCTCCCCTTCCAACAGTGACTAAAACATCATGATATCCAACCTCAGCTGATCTTTGATGTTGACTTTATATAGAACCGAATTGGGTGATATGGTTGCAAAAGTTTATGATTAACTAGTAGCTAATTGGTGCTACTTAGTGGTAAATTTAATGCACTAAGACTAATTGGAATAATATTTTTTTTCTGGAGGCACATTTTTTTCCTAATAGTTATTTATAATCTCTCAGCCCATTATTCAGAATAAATACCCTATAAACTACCAATATTCCATTGTCAGGGTTCTTTTCAGTTATAAATAGAAATATTTATTTGTTTGCAGGTAATTTTATATTTTAATCTAACAAGGAATTAGTTTTTCCATTTGTACATTCATAAGGTAGCAAAATACTCAGAAGGCTCAATTGTAAATCAATTAATGTGACTTCATGAGAGACTAAGTGTATATCAATGCAGAGCAAAAGGTTAAGGCGAGGCTAAGAAGACACTTGCTAAAAGCACATCTCCATTCAAGAACAACACTTGTACACTGTGCCCCATGTAGAAGTGAATAAATTAAATTCAGGTCCTTCCATTACTTGTGACTTGGGAGAAGTTGCCAGAAGCTGTTTAGGTTTTAAATCACTTATTAAACAAATGTTTGTCAAGTATATGCAATATCTCAGACACCATCCTGGATACAAAGAAAATAGAAGTGAGCAAAACAGATAATTACAAAGAGGAGATATGGAAAACTAATAACAATAATAATAATAAATGTAATAATTGAACATTGCATAACAGAGGATGAATAAGGCACAAAAGGAATAAGACAGAGCAAGCAGGTCTAGTAAATTTATAGGAGTTTTTACATAGGAGATGGGTTATTTGAGATGAGTCTCAAAGCACAGGAGTTTTTAACCTGGGGTCTAGATACCCCCTCAAGCACCTGTGAACAGAATATAGGGGATCCACTAACTTGGATGGGAAGAAAATGTTCACATATTTCTTTTCCCTGAATGCTGACTGAAAATCATCATTTTAACTGATTTTGAACATAGGCAGTAAACCACAAGTAATGTTAACAGCACCTGTGATTTTCCTCAGTAAGAGAAATCACAGATTTTCTGAAATTTTAATACCCCTATCATTTAATGTGCCGATAAAGAAGGTCACTAATTACTATACCACAATTTCTAAAGTATGTAACTGTCTTTCAGTTTAATTGGTTTCTTTGTAACTGGATGTATTTTACCTTTACATTTAAAGACACTCCTACAAGAAGGGGTCAATGGGCGTCCCCACTATGCTGAAATGGTTCATGGCACCAAAAGTATTTACCACCAGGACTAGAGGATACAACCAGCTGGAGAATAGGAAAGCAATTTGTGCATTAACGGAGTGTACCTACAAAAGTCTGCAAAAGCACAGGGTGGGGGATGTATAAGTGATCCCTAAATTTCTTTACAGAGCACTGTAGAAACCCCCCAAACCCAAAACTACAAGAAGCAATGTATCAAAAAGACTTAAGAAGAAACTGGACAGTGCTTCGGCAAGGCAAAACACAACTTTACCAGACAAAAATTTTTAGACAGTTCTAACAGACAGAAGAGTAAAGAAAGCCCAAGGTGAGAATGTGTGCTCAGATTTAAAAAGATAGGAAAAGCACAGAAAATGAACAGCTTTAGAACGGAGGCATATTTGTGTCGGGTCGTATGTATCTCTAGCTGCACAGCAGTCTTCAAATTTTCATGTGTAGTCTTTGAAAAAATATAAAGAAGCTATTAATTATAAAGATACTGGGATTAAATGCAAAAAGTAGGGCACAAGATAATATGATAATACAAAGGCTTTGCTCTCCTAGAGAAAAGCCAAGGGAGACAGGGAGTTGTGAATAAAAATCAAGGTCCACTGTCAATGTCATTGGTCAGATTGGACAGTTCTGACTAATGAGTACCAAATACTTTCTGAATATGAACAGCAATCTTTTCAGCTAGAATCTGGTAATAGATAAACTGTATGCTCTAACGTGGTTGACTTCTGAAAGGCCCATCTGAGATGGAAAAGGCCAGTAGGGAGTATACAGAAAATGGAAGCAAGGGGCTTCAAGGTTTAAGATATTTTGCCAAGTTGCTTACTAATAAACAATATGGTATTTTAATGTACTTGTATACTTCCTATGTTCCAAGCACTGTCTTTTAAGTAGAAAGGCTAGTGGGAAGAATGTGGCAGGACACGCATATGGTTGGCTCAGAAGCTGGAAGAAGTTCTGTACCAGGTATATTAACTTCCAGAACAGTCTCCTCCAAAAGTTCCCAAGTGTCTCAGCTAGATAAATAATTAATTGTGGCCGTTACTACCTGAGAAGGTTTCTCACTTTTCCCAAATAAGTACGCACCTAAGAAAATCTTCAACGGTGGAAACAAATGGTGGTATCTTTCGAGATCTTTACCTTTCCCAGGGGAAGGTGTTTCCCTTGGGGTAAATTCTCTCAGACTGAAATATGTTGATAAACTCAGCGCACGAGTTTGTCAGGGCACTAAAGGCGCTTTTACTTTCCACTCTGGCATCAGACGGAGCAGTGCAGAAAGCTCCACTGGATGTGAGCACCCTCCCCCCACCCACCTTTATGACCATGAGACCCTGGAATTGAACAGATGACATCACCTTCCAAAGCGGCTCATTCCTCCAGACATCACTTGTTCTCTCCTCCCTGCACTGGAACCTTCGCTAAGTAATGGGTCTGAAATTGTAACTTAGTTACAAATTGAGTCTTCAGAAACTAAACGTATACCTCCACTTGAAATGCTAGAAGAGCATACGTTTCTTCCATATGGCACTGAGAAGTGAGATTTTGATTGTTTACTTATGTCCTACAATTTCTCTCATGTTCTAGGACAGCAATATTCTTTTCCCGGAGAGAAGACAGTTCTATTTCACGTGTAAGCCATCCTTGCATCCTCCCTCTTCTCCACTTCTAAACTTAATAAATCACCAAGTCTTACCTATCCTACCTCTGAATGTATTTTAACTTACAGATCTCTCTCTACTTCTATGGCTGGTGCCACTGCCCCCTAGAGCTCGCCTGGGGTACTGCAGCCGCCTGCTCCCTGCCTTTTCTGACTCTGACCTTGTCCATTACAGCCTATTTGCCACATACAGGCCAGAGTGACCTTCCTTAATCCCTGCCCTGCTTCTGCCCTCTGTGGCCCTCCGAATGAAACAGAAATTCCTTAATCTAAGACACAAGATCTTTAACACAACCTCTGATTCTGTCTCTAGCGTCATCTCTCCCTACTCCTTCCCTCTCAAGCTAAGCAACCATGTGACACAAATTACTTTTGGCTCCAGTTATGAACAGGCTCATGAAAATCCGAGCCTTTTAACATGCTATTTCTTTTCCTATAGTCTTGTCCCCCTTCCCTTGGTCTGTCCCCTTCCCCTGACAAATACCCCTCACTCTCTGGATTATAATTCCAAAGAGCTCTTCTGCAGCAATTCTGAGCAACACACTCTTGTCCCACCTGTTTGTCGGTCCATGTCTCTGCTTGATAAGGCCTCGAAAGCCGGAGATGGTGTCCCTGTTTTCACTGCATTTCCGGCTCCTGCACAGCACCTCACAGACACTCAGTTAATATTTGCTAAATGGCTAGATGAAGAAGATAGGCATGTAATGAGTTGTGCTCTTTAAAATAAATAATATTGATAAAGTACTAATGCTTTCCAGATAATATTTCTACATCTATGTTTCTTTTCAAATGTCAAATTAAATGTCACAATTTTGCCATTTGCATATCACTAATATGAACTGATGCTTCCAGATTCGCACAGATAAAATATTCGACCACTGTACCTGAAGCAACACAGTCTTTTTTTGCTAAAGAACTGGATTTTTTTTTAAATGTGCTTTATAAGGTATATCATTTCACTTTTTCTCCCTAAAATGAAAACAAACAAACAAAAAAAACCACCCAAATTTTGGATTACCTTTATCCACATAAAAATCTACTCATTCTCTCTCCCTCCCACCCCCAATAAGCTAGACACACAGGAAGCAAAGAAAATCTACTGACTGACAAGAGCAAATGATACTGGAGGACACCATGTAGGGGTGAATGTGAGGAACATAGATCACAAGCGACAGGTAAACAATCCCTAGGCTGCTCTGCTTACCACTGATAGGGAGGCAGGAGAGGATCTGTGGAAAGAGTAAAAACATAAATTGCCTAGAAGTCAAGGGGGATTAGTAAGTATCTCTAGGTCAATCATTTTAGGGGGCTAGATAACTCAAGTCATTTCCATCTCCAGGGAAACCTTATTTGGCCATAATGTTGTCCCTACTGAAACCTACAGATGTCATGTAGAAAACCAGTGGATGCAACTTCATACAATGCACCACACTGATTTTTTCGGCATTGGTGTCTTGTTGGAAAAATAAGAGTGACTGGCTTTAGTCGATGTGTTTTAAAGTAATCTTGGGGTCCATCTTGTCAGCTTCTCTGGAGCCAGGACTAATCCCAAGTGACACCATAAATAGAGTCAGCTTCATGACTCTGCACCTGGGAGGCCAGAGGCACCAGCGCGGACCCCGGGTCTTGACTGCTGTGAGTTCACCTGCTGAGACAAATCAGCTATACCTCCCCCCAGCAGACAAGTCGGGGCCCCCTACAGGCTTCCGGAGAATCCAAACTCTGGTTTGCACCATCAACATATGCCTCTCACTTTAAGTGGTGAGAAACTATCTATAGCCTTTTATTCTACTTTTTGACTTGGGGTCCTCCTTTCTCTTCCCTGCCTGGGCCTAAAAGGTAAATTAGAGTCCTAGGCTGGCATAACAAAGTGTCAGAGATTTGGTGCCTTAAAATGACAGGAAGTTATTGTCTAAGAGCTCTGGAGGTTACACATTGGAAAGCAAAGTGTCGGCAGGGCTATATTCTAGAAGAGTCTCTAGAGGATGCTCTTCCTTGCCTCTCCCAGCCTGTGGAAGTCCCAGGCACTCTTTGGCGTGTACATGACTCACTCCAATCTTTGTCTCCAGAGTATTCACACTGTCTTCCCCCTTTTCATAAGGTTAGTGTTCGCAGTGGATGGAGAGCCCACTCTACTCCAGGATGACCCCCAATCTTAACTAAATCCCCTGCAAATGACCCTGTGTCCACATAAAGTCCTATTCAATGGCATGGAGAGCTAAGACTTCAACATGTCTTTTTTTGGAGGGGGGGGACACAGTACGACCCATAACAGAAGGAGGAAAGAAATCCCTCTAGTTTGCTTTTGTGTGAGTCATAGTTTGTGGGTTTTTTTGTGTAAATTTCCTCTTTTTTAGAGGAAAAATAACTTATTTCTAGTTCCATCTTTGGACCAGAAAATCATCCTTTAGTTAGAATTATGTGGGGGTGATCAATTACCAAGTTTCTACTGTGTTCTATCCCTCTACCTTGAGCAACTACAAATGACTCCAATTTCCACCACTTTCTAATCTAAATGCACTTAATTCCCACTAATCACTATCAGGCAACTCATCACTAAACCATCAACTTCCAGAAACTCAGTCTCAAAATTCTTGGCCCTAGTGAATCTCTGACAGTTGTTATTAACATGAGAATTTATTTTCTTTTGGCCGTCTGGGCCCTGCCCTCAGATTGCTATGCGTTCACCCTCACAAATCTCAAATGCTTACATGTTTCCTCGCTGCAGACTTTCAAAATTTCTTCACTGATGGTCATAGGAAGCAGAATTAGAGAATCAGTTTTATGAAAATCAACTGTACCGTGAATTGGTATCCGGAGAAGACCACCCAACAACACCTACAGTAGGAGAAGGCAGGATGTCCTAAAATAATAGCTTTTTCTGGTAACTTGGAGACCGAGTCTATCAAGTTTTGTGTATCAACCTGAGATGCTCCTTTTTAGGTAGATATTTGATGTATCAATCAACTCTAACATCTGACTTATCCATTTTAGGAGCCTAAAGACATCTGCAACAATGACACCAGCATTGACCTCAGGGAATCTTAAACTTGGTGATGACAGCAGCAATGGCAGGAAAGTACTAGTTACTCAGACCCAGTAAAGGATCTATCTCTCAGCCTCAACAGGAGGCTTCTAACCTTCCCTCCGGGGATAACTCTGAAAAAAAGTCCCTGCCCTGGTAGAGCTTATGTTCCATAGTGAGGAGACAGACAGCAAGCAAATAAATATGGGCATTTACAATAAGTCAGATGGTATGAGCCAGACATAGAGGCAGGGGAGTTGGGAGGTGCCAGGAGCAGGGAGGGACTGGATGGTCAAGAAGGTCTTGCTGAAAAGGTGACAGTTGAGCCAAAATTTGAAGAAAGTGAAGTGGCCAGCCGGTTGCTTTCCTATTCATTCAAAAAGGACCCTATGATTTACCATTTTGTCTTCATAGATTTGGTGTTTTAAAACATTTCATTTTCCAAGAATTTAAACTGTTGGCTAATTGCCAAAATATATTCTCTTTATTAAAAGTCTCTCAGGACACAGACAAGCTTTGGGTTCTCGGCTTTCACAGCAGAAAGCTAAATTGGACTAGCAACCGAACTTAGGCAACAGGACCCTCACTGCCACATTCATTCCAGCTCTAGATTTCCACAGGGATGGTATAAATTTAATCGAAAGTAAAACCCTCCTGCAGAGCTTCACGGTTCCAGCCCAGTGCAAATTATAATGTTGTTGGGAACACGCACACCAGATGTTAGAACATAAGTACCAGGGAACAAAGAGGATTGTGCTGTTCAGTGACATATCCTAGTGCCTGACGCACAGTAGATGCCCGATGAATTTTTGTTGACTTGACCTTCTTGAACTCATACTCTTTTCCTGGAGCCTTCACTGATCACTGGGATTGAGTTCCCATTTAAGATATGCTCCTTCCAAGATTCTTATAATTCCCACTTTTCTCTAGCCTCCATGATGCCGGCACGTGACTGGCCATGGCTGTTCTTTCAGCTGCGTTAAATCTTAGATTAATGAATGGGTCAGAACGGTGAGAAGTCAGTGATGTAAGAATATGGAATGTAGGCAGGGAGGAGCACATTTTGCCCTAAATGGAATTGTTAGATAACAAGAACTCCCAAGGTCTATCAAAATGCCCGTTTGGAGAGTTGGCTATCTGAAGGGAGGGACAAGCAGCTCATAGATAATAAAGCCATTTTCCTTTCCATTCCCCTACTCATTTTGGCTGTTTCAAGAAGAGGAAAGTAGAGGTTCCAAAGGTCCATGCTTGTCATTGGTGGTTTGATCTTAAGGGGCTGCTGAAGACACATTGTTTTGTTGTCCAACTCATTGCTCAATTTGTACCAGATGCCATCCGCAGGGTGGGGTTCTATTTTCTCACCATGTGTTTCCTACAAACTTCTGCTGCTGATAGCTATTATTTTAAATTCTATTTTATAAAGCATGCTCTCTCCTACTTAGCCATTTTCTACATTTTATCATATCCCAAACCTATCATTGATGGCGACAGCCACAAATCCCTGTGGTTTGCTCTCAGGAAAAGATTTTTGTGAAGAAAGGTGTATCTGGGCAGAATACCAATCAGGGCTGAAGTCTTTTGTGGAGATATATATATATATTTTTTGCCTCTTTTTCTGAAAGAAAGAAATTTTACCCCCTCAGAAATCAAACAAAGCTTCCCCACTGGAGATGGGTTATATGTTTATCAACAATTTGTGCTCAATATTTGCTGAGTGCCTGTTATATGCTAGGCATTCTTCTAGACCCTGAGGATACAGGAGTGAATATAACAGATGACAATTCTTAAACCCAGAGCATCTACATTCTGATTTACATAACATGAGGTGGCATCTTAACCAGAATTTTCTACTTTTCATGGGCCCTCAAGGGATGGGGGCAGAGGCTGCTATTTTCGCATGCACATTCGGCTTTCCCTAGCTGGACTTTTATTTTAACTTACGTTAATTTGACTTACATCGGAGTTAATTTATTAGCTCTTCATGTATCACCACCGATTTAAAAAATAATAATAGAAAACACTCGAAAGTTCAAGTTCATTAGCTTAAAAGCTTCAACCTTTCCTCTGAGATAACAGTTTTTATCATACCATGTGGCCTGCCGATGGACCTAAATGGAAAATAAAGAGGGGAAACTTTGCCTTGCAATGAAACCAGCCATAGTATAATGTCCATTTTGAACGGTAAAGGCATTCATCCATACATAGCTCACGAATTGTTCTTTTGGTTATTTTGTCAACAACAGCCTATCATTACACAAACCATTAAACTTAATGGGTCTGAAACTGGCTATGACTTTAATGCCATTGAAGCCGCATTACCTATGGGTACAGGCAATCAGCTCTGGGGATACAGTCCCACTGTTCAGAGGAAAGGATTACTCAAAGATCACACGGGCTCCTTCTCCTCCAGCACTCAAGCAACAGCAGCCCAATTAGACAGAGCGCTGTTCCCATCAAGGGAGACCCACGGTGTCTCCTCAACCTGTGGAGACTTCATTACTCAAGGTGAAAAGGGCAGAAAAATGCGCTTGTCACAAATTTGCTGTAAGCGGACGATTCCTGCCAAGATGACACATGTAACTTTGCTTCCTCTGATGTCACCGGATAGTATAAGTCACTGCTGAAACAGTGTTGACAGTGGAAGAAGGGGGAAAAAAAAATCAATCTGTTGAGCCAAGGATACTATTACAAAAACAAGGAATGACAATGAGGCCATTTCTGCATGTCTGCATTTCAACCGGCAAACCACAATCTGGAGATGTAGAAATCTCACCACAGCCACTGTCTCACACAGGATTCAGTTCACAGGTGTGAGCTGAGTATTTTGTCCACAGACTCTGTAAATAATTACTGGTTCCAAAAAAAAAAAAAAAAAAAAGCGTTCTCTCTCTTCTTCCTCCCTCCTCCCCTAGGCAGTACAAGAGTATTGCAAATAAAATGAATAAAATCAGCCTTTGGAGCAACTGCCCAACATAAGTCATTACTTGGCAAGTGGCTATAACTTTTTTCTAGAATGGTTCTTCACAGCACGACATCCACTTCCAAGTGGATGTCTTGATAAATATGGCATCAAAACCCATGCCTAAGGAAAAGCTGAGTGGGGATAAAATTATTCCACTTTAGAATGAAATAAGTAAGCCAATATGGCCATTTGTGATCTTGTACACAAACAGTGAGCTGAGCGAACACATCTGCCATGTTTGAAAACCTAGCTGCGTGCAGATGCTTTAAGGGCCATGGAGGATACTTCAATTTCTTGATATCTTTCACAGCACCTATCACTTTAGGCACTCATTCCATCACTCAGGAAGTATTTTGGGTTATGTACTATACCGATGCTTACGCTCAGGGCTCAGATTTAAAAGTTCACACATCTGAGAGGGGAGCCCTCATAGAGCTTATATGGCGGCTGTGAAGAGAAACAAGGATCAAGTAATCCCATCGATACATAATTACACGTCCTACTTCTATGATCTTGTCCTTGATCGTTAAAGTGAAATGAATGATTCCTGCCTCCGCCCTTTCTTATTTCTCTGTTCAGCAGTTACTACTCTCTGTCTTCTAGGAAGGAGGCACGGGTCTGTCTAACGAGACTGCAATCTGTTCGGGGTAAGGACTTCCTCTTCTGTGTGTGTTCCTCCTCCCCACTCCTCTCTTCCACAGTCCACCCCAGGCCTGCTGTTCTCAGCACACCGCCTTGCCTGGTGGGAAATAAAGTAGAAAGGAAACTGACCCATTTCCTAGCTTTTCTGCTGGTCCAATTCATTTCATTTCTTGGTGCCTCTATTTAAATACTGGGGCTAACAATTTACCCCCAGCAGCTTTGGCACACTGTCACTCTAAAGATGAAATGGTGGTCCCCAATATAAAGGCAATAGGATATTTAAAACAAACAAACAAACAAACAAACAAACACAAACCCTGAGAGTCAGAATAATCAGGCCCAAGGCCTGATTTGTATGGGAAAAAGAACAATTTTATGGCACTTAAGGATGCAATATTGTACCATTGCTGGTTGATAGCCATACCTAGTCTTTGGTAAAATGAGAAAATAAAGGCAGAGCAGTGAGTTTTTCATTGGTTAAATTTATTCAACTTAGGTTGAGAACACCATTTCTAAAATATCCCTTTTGTGAAATAAGGGTGACAATGGAATAGTTTTTTAAAAAGTGTTTTGCCCGTTAAAATGTAAATAACTGGCAATCTATAGGAGTCTCTTCATTTCTCTTCATTTTTCTTCTGGAGATTTTACTGCCCCATAAAATATAACTATCTGAGAAGCGCTGGCCTAGAGTGTCTGCTTTCACTGGCTTGAACAGGGAGCCACAAAAGTCAACCCAGATCTCCAAGCCCGTGTCAGGAAGCAGCTTATTGGCCGGCGTGTTGCATGAAGACAGTAAGATCCGAGGAGCTTCAGGAGATAATTTTCTTGGCAGGAAGCCCTCCAAATTCAAAGACAGATACTGAAGACGGAGATATTCAGCCTTTCCCTTGGTTGAGATTTTTTTTCAAAGAGAGACAATGAAATTAGCATTTTCCGTGGTGTTTACAGCTGATGACAGGATCACAGGTTAGATTAAAAGAGTGGAGAAAAAAAGGGGACACAGAATAGGGACTAAGAGATCAAAGACACGAAGGCAATGGACCACGGAGAAGGAAGAATGAAAAGATTAAGGGGAGGAGTAAAGGGAGAATATACAAATAAGAGGGAAAAGAAGAAAAGAATTGGACACACACACACACACACACACACACACTCACCACAATGACCACTGCCAGTAGTACACACATTCTGTGTTACCCCTGATTTACTTCTCTTTACTTTAGTTGCTGGAGGACAGAAAACCAAGCCTGCAATTTAACCAACTTCTTCTCCTAAAAGGATGCAGTTCAGCTGTGTCCATCAGACAACAGCCAAATAACCTCAAGGGCCAGGAAACCGAAAATAAATTATATTCTTGGCATAGTAGCGCCTTCACCTTTGCTAACTATGTCTGTTTTGTTTCAGGGCCAAGGAAATTAGGTAAGAGGGAGTGGATATCCACGTCAGATATCAATGAAGGACTGTGACCCCATTCTTGCAGACAAAAGAGTAAGATCACATATCTGGATGATTCCTTCCTGAACTACTGGTGGGGGTTTGGTGAGCCAAGCAAAAGAAAACAAAACCCAAACCATGTTTGCTGCTAAGCCTGTCCCCCAGCTTCTGTCACCTCCTGTCAAAGATCAAAGGAGTTATCAATATAATAGATCCTTATATGTAGTCAGGTTTTTTTTTTTTTTGTAGGTTTTATATCCACAGAAAACTTCCCTACCCCTTAGAGATTGTATTTATTTATTTATTTATTTAACACAAGCAGGCAGAGAGGCAGGCAGAGAGAGAGGAGGAAGCACGCTCCCCGCTGTGCAGAGAGCCTGATGTGGGGCTCGATCCCAGGGCCCTGAGATCATGACCTGAGCAGAAGGCAGAGGCTTAACCCACTGAGCCACCCAGGTGCCCCTCCCTACCACTTAGAAACAAAAGTCTGCCCATACTTTTATGTGCACCTCCTCAAAGGTTGGATGGTAGTCCTGTGGATTCCCACTGCATTTAACCGAACTATGTTCCTCCGAGAGCTGGAAGCTCATCTCTGCTTCTCCCACATATTCCAAGGTGGTCTGAGGAAGAGTGCATGCTGTGTGGTCAGTGACCAAGAACAAGTTCCTGTCAGCGAGGTCCACAGGCTGGAAAGCCAATGCCGTGGCTCATTCTGCTGGAAGAGTCCTCTTATTGTCTCACCTTCTTTATAGCTGAACCACCCAGTGAGTAAATATGGTGGATCCATGGGTCCCTCCAAGTCTCTCTCCATTTGCTTGTCTTTTAGGGGAGAAACAGATCTCCTTTTGTTCATAGGATAAGCATTGCCTTGAATTTTCCAGTCTGAGTTATGGCACATTTGGAAGTTGGCAGGGAGAATGAACCCCCACCTTGGAGTAAGGATCACGTTGACAAGGCCCATGATGTGGTTGGGTCATATTGCATTCTTCTCACCCCACCCTGGCAGTGCAGTTTAATGTCCATGTAATAAAGATTTTACCCAGCAGGTGGGAGTAATTACACACAGCTCATATTTCTAGGCAGCAACTTTCTTTCAAACTTCTAATCCGAAAGAGCACAGTAGTAGATCCCACCGTGATTTTGAGCCCCGAATTTGCTAACTCACTCTCCAATTCAAAAAGCACATATGGTTAATCGTAACTCGAGAGTCTTGAGTTGACATTATAACTCAAAATTTGATGAGAGCAAGTGCCAAATATTTCCCGTGGAACTGAGGTCTTTCATAACAGTATCTGCTATCCTCTCCTTTATTTTTTAATTTTCTAAATTTCATTTACCTGGGGGTAATTTTGTTCTTAGAAAATATTTTTTCCACATTTTATATTTAGTCTAAGAATACAATGATTTTGCCATGCGTTGCTTGCTGTATACTGTATCATCATTGTGTATTTTAGCCAAATTTATATCCCTGCTCATGAAATAATAATACAACTCACAAGGTGAGACATTTAGCGACCATCTCACAAAATTGTGATGTCCGACTTGTTCTTTTTTTGGTCCAGGTGTGTTAGCAATTTTCAGGTGTAGGTTAGGTTGCCAGTATTCCATGATGATGGATAAAATACTTCCTGAGGTCCAATATTTCTTTCATGTCAATTTGAGACATGTGAATGTAGTTTATAAAGGCAAACCTTGCAATGAGTAGGTTCAGTAATACGCTTTGCCTTTCGCTTCACTATGCTAAGAGAGAAGTGTATGCGTATGTATTTTACTTTAATCAATTCATCTTATGTAATGTAATGAACAGAATTATTTTTATCTTTACTGGTACAATCTCTGAACCAATGCTATCACAGAGACTGACTCGATCAGTAACGAATTCATTTTCTCTCGCTGAGCACAGAACCAAACTACATTTTCCGACCTCCTTAGCGGTGGTGCGGACCATGTGACTAATTCCGACCAATGGGATGTGAGCGGAAGCAAGTTTTTACAAACCGAAGCAAGTTTAGAATGTGTGCGTGTGGGTGTGGAGGTGCACACGTGTCTTCTTTCACAATCTCATTCGGCCCACAGTATGCGGTTTCGTAGTGCTGGAGGGACCTTGAAGCAGTATGTCAAGACAGAGGAGCTGTCTTCTTCCATTACATCTTAGGAGAATGCATACTACATCCTAGTATGTGAGTCACCTCTTAGCGGAGCAAAGCAGCCCAGAACGACTGTGCTAGGATTTGAATCAACAAGATACAAGTTTTCGTTGTTTTAAAACACTGAGATTTGGGTTTATTTATTTTTTTTTTTTTAAATAACAGCATGCCCTGGTTAAATTATAAAAATAATAAAGCGTTTTTTTTTAATGTGCATGCACGAGTATACCAACAAAATGCCTATACATAGATAAAAAGTGTTTCTATTGCATACTATTTCTTACATAAGCAATAAATAATTTTTCATTTGAGGATGCTCTAATATTGTATGTCTCCCACATTTAATTTTATAATTTCAGGTTCGTGAGTGGCTCTTTTATTATGTATGTATAGGCTCTCGGCCCATTTAAGCCAGCTTGTATTAGAGCCCTTAATTGATCCAGAGAGCCTCTGCCAAAGATTTTCCAATTTCTCACTGTTTTCTCATTTATAATTTGCGTTCTCATTTATGATTTGCCAATTTTAAATCAGGTCAACTATTTGATTAGAAATAGTTTTAAACCTTTCTAAGGAAACAATGATTAATGAGGGGATAAGAAGTGGAGTTAGATTAAGAACTAAGAACTCCAGAAATTCTATTCAGTGAATGAACCATGAGGCAAAGTTACATTTACTCTCTGAACTCTTAATTTATGGTAAGAAACTACAAAGACCTGGAATGCTAACATTTCCCCTCAATGATGCTTAAAGATATCAGTGTGGTCTCATAAGGGAAACAAAGTGTGGATTTAATTATCTTTGGCTCTATTTCAGGCTTTAACATTTGCAGCCATAACTTCCTCCATCTGTAGAGAGGGCATCATCTAAAATATCAATTTTCAAGGTGAGTCAGGAACATCCTTAAGACACAAGGCATTGATATACTGAAATATATGTTTTTAAGTCCATAAATAGAGTTGAATTTTTCTTCAGACTTTTGAAAAAGATTTTATTTATTTATTTGAGAGAGAGAGAGAGAGAGTTCGAGCACCAGTTGGGGGAGGGACAGAGCGAAAAACAGACTCCCCACTGAGCAGAGATCCTGTAGCAGTGGGGCTGGATCCCAGGACCCTGGGATCATGACCTGAGCCAAGCCAGATGCATAACCAACAAAGGTGGATACTTAACTGCTGAACCACAGGGGAATGCCTTCCTAAGGTTTTTCAATAGGAAATTAGTAATTACCACACAAAGAACAGATGAATCCCCATCTACTGTTGTAGTGTTTGTATATGGAGAAGTTCTAAAATATCTGTAAAAAGTCTTGTTTGTTTTAATACTCTTTAATAATATGGACCTAAGAAATTTAATTACAACCAAAAGCTGGCAAGATTAAAATCCCTTACTCATAAAAGAAATCTCCATATTACTTTGGCATTAGCATCAGACCAAACCAAATATAGGGCCTTGTTGCCTCCAGATACTTGGTTGAATCAATCAATCTATCTATCTATCTATCTATCTATCTATCTCGATGTCCTGAATGTGAAGATGTTACCATATTTCACTTTATGGTTAGGGGCAAAGACTCTGGAGTCAGGCTGGGTTCAAATCCCAGCCTCACAATTACTAACGGTGTGACTTTGAACACGTTTCTTAACATCATTGACTCTGTTTCCTCATCTGAAGAATGAAGGTAAAGATAATTATTTATCTCATGAGTATTTATGAGAATAAATGTGAACAACCCTGGGGAAAACTTAGCACCATTACGGGAGACCCAGAAAGTACTCACCAAATATGAGCTATTTTTATTATCCTTGATCTGCATCTATGAATTGGTCCCCTTTATTCTTACCCCCTGAAATGAACCCAGCACTCCCACAGTTATTATACCACTCTTTATCCACACTTGGCTCTCACAAGATATCTCATGGGGAAGAAATACATTCTCTTCATATGCCAGATTCATACACTTATTTATTTGCCCCAAGATACTTCTTTGGACATTTAATAAGTCAGTAGAGAAAATGAATTCTACTATTGTGCTAGCTTGACTCAGAGTATCTAATGTGTTAGTCAAAACCATGGTTCTCCTATTACCACATTCCATTCCAATACATCATGAAAAAATGGATCTCCAAAATACATATTATTTGAATCATAATTGTAATAGAGGGTGATTCATTTCATTATGATTAGTAGGACTAGTATAATAAGATTACTCAGACTAATTTACCTCCTAACCAATGTAATAATGTAAGTCTTTTTGGCAAAGGACATTTGTGTTCAGTTATTCTTATTATTACACATATTCTGTATTTTTCATCAAGCAGCTGTTTCTTTATTTAAACAAGATTGGGAATAATTTTAGAAGAAATAATTCTATTCCCACTTTCCAAAGAACACCTTAATTTTTGTTAACCAATCGATGTGCTTTAGAAGTTAAACCAAGACAGTAGTTCTATACAGTTCTGGCTAAGCTACTGGTTTTGCTACTGCTGATGACAATGCTGAGAGCAGTGGTTGATCGGTTGGTGCTTTCCTGCTTAGTCAGCTTTAAAGTTGGCCCCAAGGAAGGCTTCTGAGTGTACTGGGCATTCTTTTCCTAACAGGGGTGACTGATGGCAGATGATGTGGCAGTGGCTCTCTCTGGACCATGGTCAGGTAGCACTGCTCCCCGCCAAACTCTTTTGCAGGAGGAGTTGAGGGAAGGGTACCTGGGGTATTAGTCTCAGATGGATTAGACCACCAGGATAGGTGTGACAGAGCTGCTTTTATCTGCATTCAAACCCCAGTGCCCTAATTGTGCTCTCCTCTCCACCCCCACGCTTAGCTGCCAGCCCTTCGAGCAGGGCCGGTGTCTCACACGTGCCCTTTCCCCAAGTCTGTCATCTCAGGAATAACTGGAATGTTTGTATGTGTTCACCCAGCGAGTAGAGCAGAGATACAAAGCTTATCTCTAATAGGCTTATTTTCTTTGAAGATCCATCATTCAGTGTGGTGTATATGTGTGTATGTGTAGTATGTATGTGTGTGGGTGGGTGGGTGGGGTGGGTGTTCTATTTTCTATTGTCCTAATTTATTCTATTTTACGCAGGGAAACATGCTTAATTTTGCTGGATAGCTTGTGATAACCAGTTTTAAGTGACCCCTGCTTTGAGATAAAGCATACGTATTATCTGAACTGACAAAGAAGAAGATGACAAAAATATGCCTATAATTTGAGAAAATTCCCATGGACAGGGTGACAGTTCCTTTAGTCTTTTTTACTCCGTTCTCTCATTCTTGGCAATAAATACATGATACCTCCATAATGGACACATAAAAGGAGTTAAAAGTATAATCTGGGGATCAGAGCTTCAGAAAGTTATTACCACTCTTAGATCTGAAGGAGTCACCCACTGAGAATGGGAGCTCTAGGAAGAGAGCATCCAATAGGAGGTGTGGCCTTCAGAAGAGAAATTAGCTACAGCCAACCATGTCCAGGCAAGAGCAGCTTATGGGGAAATGAATACCTACAACACTCCCCTTCCATCCTACAGAGTCCCGCTAGTGCTTCTCTTTTCCAAACCCAGCTTGAAGACAGGTGGCGTGGGAGTCCTGCTGACATGATCCATAGATGCCAACATCCCAGGACAGAGTTTGGTAGAGCCGGGTGGAAAGTGTATGAGAACGAACAAGTAGAGAATGGTCAACACATAAACAGATTTTTAGAAGAGGTTTTGTTTCTTTATTTGAGAGACAGACATAGCAAGAGAGAGCAGGAGAGAGGAGGAGAGGGAGAAGCAGGCTTCTGCTGAGCAGAGAGCCCCATGTGGGACTCGATCCGAGAACTCTGGGATCATGACCTGAGCTGAAGGGAGACGCCCAACCGACTGAGCCACCCCAGTGCCTGCATTGATACATTTTTAAGAAATAAGCCATATACACTTTTGAGTTCTAATTATAACTACCTTTCAAAGCACAAAAGTCTTGGGAGCATTTCTTGGTGACTCTAGTTTTTACTGATTTCTCTCTTATTTGAATTCATAGCACTTACAGCTTGTCTTGGCATTTCTCTTAAATATATAAGGAAAGGAAATTATAATTTGAGAGCTAAGGTATTTCTTTTTGCAGCATATTGGGGCTTGGTTGGAGGCTATATTGATCAATAGTTATTTTGGATTTAACGGCATTGTTCCTTAAAAACATTCACTCTATATCTTAGTACTTTTAAAAAAACTTCTCTGAACTTCCTATCCCAGTGGACATAATGCTCATTGACCTTTTAACCCAAATTATTAATTTCTTTTTATGGGTCCAACCCTGCATGTGAGGGATGAAGATACAGCCTCCGAACTTCCTTTTTTTTCATGTATTAATTTATTCTTTCATTCAACATTTTAGTGTGTATTCTACTAGATGTCAAATACTGTCTTAGGTACTGGGATTACAATGGTGGCAGCAAAGTAGACATTGAGTCATAGAGCTTACAATCTAATGAGGGAGAAGCTATCCAAAACTTATTTAGCAAATGTAAAATTATGACTATGTCAAATATAATAAAAACAAGGATATAGGGTACCATGAGAACATATAATAGAGTGAATCCAGAAGAGCAAGAGTTAACTAGGTGACTTTGAGACAGAGAAGTCTAACCACAGGGAATAGCAAGGCTTGTGTCTTCAAAGATGGGATAACAACAGGTTAGAGGTGACCAGGAGACTGGGAGCAGAGACAAGAGCTAGGAACTGCTTGCAGAGTAGGTCTTGATAAGGATCCTGATCTTTATATTAAGACCAATGCTGGGGGTGGGGATGCTGAGCAGCTCAGTCAGTTAAGTGTCTGCCTTCAGCTCAGGTCATAATCCTAGAGTCCTGGGATAGAATCCCGTATTGGGCTCCTTGCTCAGTGGGGACCCTGCTTCTGCCTCATCCTCTGCCCCCTACTTGTACTTGCTTTCTTTCTCTTGTTCTCTCAAATAAACAAATAAAAAATCTTGGGAGTGCCTGGGTGGTTCAGTTGGTTAAATGACTGCTTTTGGCTCGGATTGTGATCCTAGGGTTGTAGGCTCGAGCCCCATGTAGGACTCCCTGCTCGGTGGGGAGCCTGTTTCTCCCTCTCCCTCTGCTGCTTCCCCTGCTTTGTGCTCTCCTGCTCTCTCTCTCTCTCTGTCAAATATATACATAAATAAAATCTTTTTAAAAAATCTTTAAACAAAAGAGCAATGGGAAAGCCACTGGGGTATAGGCCATGCTTAGGTTAGGGGTGCCATGGTCAGATTTATAATTTGAAATAATCACTTTGACTTCTGTGTGGAATAGAACAGCTCAGATGAAGGGAAACTGTAGCTTGGACTAGGATACAGTGGGAAAGAGAAAGAGAATAAAGTTCAGTGACATGGGGACATAAAATCAATAAGAACTTGGTGAATCATTGCATATGGAAGCAAGAAGCATAAAACCAGTAATGAAGTTTCTATCTCACACTGGTAAAATGAGTGAGGAGCTTGTTTATCCCTGAGATAGAATACTAGAATAGTATCAGATAATATGGGATGGGGAGAACACAGTGACATACAATGTGCCATACCAAAATAATAGAAAAGTTAAAATAACCTATATAAGAAGATACAATGGAAATAAGCAGAAGTGAGAATTATGGTCAATACAGTATTTTCTAATGTAACCAGAGCCAAAGACATTGCCCGGTGGTCTACCACTGCCTTATTCCAGCTTTAGAAACTAATTAAATTCTACAGATACAAAAGACTTCCTGTGGTTTCTAAAGATGATAGCCCATCTAATGCAAGATCATTTAGTATCTCTGTGCTAAAAAAATATGGGAAGGTGTTCTCCCTTTGCACTTGGAAAAATTGAAAGTTATGGCAGTTCATAACTTGGCCAAGGTTATATACTCTGAGTCAGCAGAAATATGAAGGAAAAAAAAAATCAAGACTCAAAGAGTTGAAAGGAAATTTAGAGGTCATTTGACCTAGCCCCCATGTGAATTAAGAGTAGAAATTTTTGTCAAGGTCTGACAGGTAGTTAGTAAGAAAGTTGTAACTAGAACTTAAAAGTCTGGACTCAGTCTTGCATTGCTTTTTTCCACTCCAGCACACGGACTGAGTTTCAAGCTAATGCTCCATTGCTCAACAATTTGGCCTCTCCCAGTAGCCAGAAGAACCCTTTCTAAAAGAGGTAGACAGCAAAAAGTATTGTGGAAGAATTGAGGCCCAATGATGTTGGGTGAAAATGTAAGCTGATGTGAACTTTGGCAAGTCTATGAGCAGCACATCTGAGAACAATTACAATTCCCTGCGATCTCAAGGTCTTCATCTATAAAATGTGATAGTTTTGAATAATTATGTTCTTGCTCTATGAAATTATGGTTCTATGTGCGATTCCCCCAACCTCTAAATATCCTGGCTGGACTTGGGAAAATAACCCTACCTTTCATTGTTTGGAATATGTTTCCTGATGAAAGGGGATATGTGCTGGTTTTTATCATTGAACATATTTTCATGTTTAAACTCCAGAGAAAGTGAGAAGAAAGCATAAAACAGGAAGCATCTGTATTTTTAACTGGCAGAGAAAGTGGAATTTGATGTGACTTCAACATTTTTTACTGCCTTATATTAACAGATGGCTGGAATTCAAAAAGTTCTTTACATAAGAAAATGGGTGGAAAGTGGTAAGAAGACCTTGAGGAGGAGGGAAACAAGAAAGAAGGAAGGAAAGGAAGAGGGAAGGAAGAAGGGAAGGAGAAAGGAAGTACAGGTAGAAGGAAGGAAGGGTGGGAGGTAAAAGGAGAAAAGCAGGAAGCATACAGAAACCATCAGATATTTCTACAATATTACTGGAGGAAAAGGGAGATGGGAGTTGGGGAGGAATGAGAGACAGAAGAAGAAGGAAGGACGGAAGGGAAGATGGAGGGGGAGGCAGAAAGGAGGGAGAGGGAAGGATTGTAAACTTGCCCTGTTTTTCCTCAGTATGATCTAGAGCCAGCCATCCACTTGGCAGTCTGGATTCTTCTACCGCTTGTTGACTGGGCTGTCTAAATGAAGCAGATTTCCTTTCACTTCCTCAGAAAGGTGAAGCAGCCAAGAGAGAATGAGAACCAAGTTTCGTATGAACAAAACTTCACCAGAGAACACTGACTTGCTGTTGGCCCAAAAGCATACACTTAAGAGGATTCAGTCCCAACACCTGGCATGAAGCAGGTAACCCTTTCTAGTTGCTTGTCTTGGAAGGAAACTCAGCAGCCAGAGTGGGTTACATAAGCCTTAGAACAGAACTGTTAGCAAGTCCTTCCAGTCTAGTTTTCAGGTCTTCTAGTTCTTATACTTACTTAGATTTCTTCTGATATCCAACAAAGAATACTACTGTCCCTTTCTTCCTGTGACTCTGAAGTTTTCCAACCTTAAGTCTTTCTGAGATGTCAGATGTGCATGAGAATTCAGATCCAAGGAAGACTCTTTTTTATAGCTTTTTCACTGGAATGCTTGACTTACAAAGTAAGTTTTATGTAAGAGTTTGCTCCTGACAAGAGAATTTCATGGAGTTTCTGGTTGGCATATGCCTAACACTTCTTACTGCACACCTTCAAGTATGAGTGGGCTGTCAGCTGGTAGACCATGGAACCATGAATTGGCTCTCCTCTCATTTTCTTCCTCAGTAGCACAATGTGGTATTTACCTCTTTTCCTTCTTTCCTCTCTTTCTGTACTTGGCCTTCCCTTCTACATGAAAGAGCCAGTCTAGGGAAGATCAGGAAGGGGGAGGCTGGTGGTAGTGAGGGAAGGTGTGAGACATAAAGGACACGTACATCCTGGTGTTCCTTCCTCCGCTTCTAGAGCAGGCTGTGAGTTTGGCCCTGTAATGTCCCCTACCCCCGCCCCATCTCTTGCCTCCCTCTCCTTCCAGACCTCACACAACACTTCCACCTACACCTCTGACCACTTGGAGGAAGTCCCCAAAATGCCAATCTCATTTGAGTCTAACGTCAAACCTTTCTGCATACAGTGCTAGCATTTCTCTGCACTTGGCCCCTTTCGCCACAGGATCCAAGAGAAAGTACCAGAGACTGCTTCACACGTCATTGGCTTCCCATTGCTGTTGATGGATTCATTCCTTTCTTCTAAAGAGTAGAAGGTCCATCCCAGTGGACAGTGAAGGGGAACCCTGGCTTAAGAGCGACCCGTTGAGATATCTGATTAGAAAGCAGGCTGGTCCTTGTTGGAACTAACATTAAAAAAGAAAAAAAAAGAAAAAAGAAGAAAAGAACAGAAAAGAAAATCCCCAAACCCCTTCTATCTACTGTAGATTCCACTGAATTTTTAGAATTCGGGAAACTCCTGGCTTTCACTCTTATCCACAGGCAGTTGAAGAATCCCTTTTCTTATTAAGCACCTGTAACCAAAATACAGTATGCCTTATCCCAAAAAATTACTGCTATATGTGGTATTTATTTTTCTCTACCTTTGGGCTTCTTAACTTGGATATATTTGGGTAGGGTTCCCCCACCCCCCTCAAATCTCACACCACTTTTTGCGTGCATGTGTGTATACATATATCATAGTAGGTGAATTTACTTAGATGGGAGGTTCATGGCTTTTTATCAGATTAAAAAATGTTTGATCTCAAAGTAGATAAGCAAACATGCCTTATAGGTTAATTAGGGCAATGTGCTTTTTGCAGGCTGACCGTAACGCATTCGACACTCACTCTTTGAGACAATTGTTTCTGGATCTCCAACAGCTCACTTAAAATCAACTCATGAAACAGTATCTTCTCATAAAATTGAAGACTGACTGTATTACTATAAAAAGTCCTTGGGGCGCCTGGGTGGCTCAGTGGGTTAAGCTGCTGCCTTCGGCTCAGGTCATGATCTCAGGGTCCTGGGATCGAGTCCCGCATCGGGCTCTCTGCTCAGCAGGGAGCCTGCTTCCTTCTCTCTCTCTCTCTGCCTGCCTCTCAGTATACTTGTAATTTCTCTCTGTCAAATAAATAAATAAAATCTTAAAAAAAAAAAGTCCTGTATAGTTGATGTGTAGAATATATGCAACAAAGGAGTTTACTACTTAAAGAAATCTGATGGGAAATTATCCCATAATCAAGGATCACCCCCTCCGTTATCTGAGTTATGATTATGAATTAAATGTCCTTGGAGCAGAGTACTTACAAATGACTAAAACGAGGGTTTTGAGTCTTTTTTTTTTCCCAAGCATGTTTCTTTTATGCATTATCTTTAAAAATAAAAGTTAAACTTGGAATATGTGACAAAGCAATCAGGGTTTCTTCAAATAGAAGGGCCACAAGTGATTCCTCCTGCTTGTTAATCTCTATCACCAACACCCAAAGTGAAGAGCTATTTCCCTATAAAGATAATGACTGTGAGAAAACAGCACTTCCTTTTTAGTTGTCCAGCAACTGTTCTCACTGACGGCATGTCAGAATATTACAGGAATAATTAAGATTGCTATAGTACAAAATGTCATTTGAATATACATGTGGAATTCTCTGGATATAAAATAAATAGCTAAATAACAAGTAACTAGAGTCTAATTTTAAAATTTTGCTTCATTTTGTGTCACTCACTGATAAGGCATTTATAAAATTTCTCCTCCCTCTTCTCTCCTCCAGTAAAATGCTCCCACTTTCCTCACTGGGATAGAGTATATGCATAGAGTAGAGCTTTGCTAACGATCTCTGAAATCCCTTCGGACAGTGAAATTCTATGAATATCACCCAAAGGCACTGGGTCTAACAGGTGAAATATTAATGTCTGGGGCCTGAGGAAAAAGCTTGGCTCTAGATCTGCCCCTGTTCTTCCAGCTCATACTGACTGCTGATGTCCTCTTGTCCAAATTTCTGATTCCAGCTGCTTCGTCTGGCTCTCTCCCTTCGCTTCTTGCCCACATCCCCAGCACACAGGTTTCTGATCTCCATTGCTCTCATTTTCCCTTGAGGCCATGATTCCTAGGACTTCCTAACTTACTGGAGGTTCTGGTGCCTTCCACTGGGCTGCTATTGATACGGCTCTAATGCATGACTGACCCTACATGACACACCCCCAGATGTGCTTTCCTGATTCAGTCCTTCTTCTGGCTTGCAGAAGCATGTGTCAACAGTCCTTTTATCTGGGAGGTCATTTTGTTTTACTCCATGTTATTTCATTTCTTTTGATATTTTTCCTCTCTCCCTCCCTCTTTTTTCATTTCAAACAATAGCCTGATTCTTAGCGTCTCCCTTCTTGGCCATTCTCTTAGACATTTTCAACAACTTCCATCCTGGAAGCCTCCAGACATGGCAAATGATAATACTGCCTAATCTCTAATTCCTAGAAATCTCTGTGGGCTATGAACATGCCATTTTTTCTCTTCGTACCTGGGTCCTGTGAAGCTTCTGGTAGGTATAACTTTTTTCTTTTACCAGCTGTCTGTCTCTAGCTTAAATGGACTCCATTTCATAGAGATACTCCTTAGCGATGACATCTCTTCCCAAGAAATCCCCAACTTATTTTACCTTCTTATGGCCCTCATTCCAGTTCACAGCTGAAAAGATAACAAAGATAACACAACATAGCCCATCTTCTTTATTGATGCAAATGTTGACAGTAGGTTGACAAATATTGGAAACTTAAGTAGATTAAAAATTCATACCTGGTTTATAGCCACCAGGAAACAGGATAATTTGCAATAGGATAATTTAGAGAATAAACAGGGGATAGTTTGCAATAAATATCAGAAGAAGGATAATACTTTATTCACACTTTTCACTTTTATTTAATATGGGCTGACACTGAAGGTCTAGTCCTCTTATAGCTTTAAATGCACTAAGATGCTTCCAAGCTTCCTTTTCTTTTGCTACACTTACTCTCAGCAGAAGTTTCCAAAATAAAATGTATTTTATCCACTGAATTGTGACATTTATTGCTCTAGAAGTCTTTCAACCTTTTGTTCTTTTCCTTTGTGTACATAAAAATGAATAAAAATGCAGTTTGTAAATGCTGTGTAGTCTGTGATACTTTATATTATTTTCATTAATTTGATTGTCTTTTGAGACTTACAGTTGACATATACAAATGCCTTCTTTCAAGCAAATGGATATGGTAATAAAGCATCTTAATAAATTCAATCAATACATATTTAAGAATGAGTTTTTAAAAAATTCCAGATCTTGCAGGTACTGCCAAGAAAATCAGTTTTAGTGGATGAAAGAATTTTAAAGCTGAACTCTGTATTGATCAGTCCTTTCCCTTAGTATTCCCCTTGCATTTTGTGTTTCCAAAGAGCTTATACCCATCCATCAGGTTTCTTAATGTCAAACTGGTGGGCAAAATATATAGCCGGATTCCATTTTCAAAATTGGGATGTGGAAGTCTAGGAAAGGTGAGTTTCTTCTCCAGAGTTAGTACCGCCCACTGAAGGAAACAGTTTTACCTTTTTTTTTTTTTTAAAGACTTGAGATAGTTACATGAAGTCTTTGACCCATACAGTCTACTTTATTTATTTTATTTTTCCTTTTTTCCTAAAATCAACAACTATGTCTTCTGTACTATCTTCTATGGGGATAAAACAGAATCCTTTTCCCTCAAGGACTTTAAACCTGTTTTTAAAGAAAACACATATACTCATAATAAAATATGTAACCTCCAAGGGAATTTGTATTAGATGACCTGTCCAGAATTTTGGACATTGATAACAGAAGGGCACGCTTTAGGCTGAAGTGACTGGGGAGGTTGTACATGGATGTTGATTAATTTCCTGAGGGAGGGAGCACCATTCCAGACCAGGAGGCGCCCAGGAGCAAGGGCTAGCCACTCCAGAGTAAGCATGTTTCATTGAGAAGACAAAGAAGAGACCAAGGAGGATAGGAAAAAAAAATAATTCAAGTAGAAGAAATTCTGCATTTATAATAACTTTGGAAATTAAGCATCAAATAGGTGGCAGAAATTGAGAAGAGTACAGTCTGGGCTTCCTAAAGGTTGAGCCAAATCTTCATCTCTGTAATTCCTTGCACAGATTTATATGATGCTCTAAAGAGTAATCGAAGAGGTAGAGGGACAAAAATCCTCTTCTTGAGAAGTAGGAAAATTTTTATTATTCCCACTTTGAGGAGGAGAAAACTGATGATAACTTACCCAAGTCCACACAACTAGTAAACTCTGGGATCATCTTCAAACCCCCAAATACTTATTTTCTCAAAGACTTTCCTCTTAATGATTTGACAACAACATACAGCTGCTGAGCGATAGCTGGCCAACTGTAGAACAAGAGAGGTGGTCCAGACCATGACCTTGGGAGCCTTTATGAGTTTCCAACTCTATGACTTAATCCTTTAAAGACCCAGACAAATCATTTAATAAATCCACATCTGAGTTTCCTTATCTATGAGTATAAGTTGAAAACAATTGAAATTAAGAAAACTCATGTCCTGGAATGCTGTGAAAATTCAAAGAAATGGTATCTCTATGGTGCCAGGAGGATAAATGTTCCCCAAATTTCAGTTCTTCCTTCCTTCTCTGTGTTATCCACCTCCAGTATTTACATGAATAATCTATTCTGCTACTTCCAACAGTGGTCACATGGCTTGACTTTACTTCCAAACGGATTCAGCAGTGCCTGGAAGTCTTTCTAATTAACTGAGGGGTTAGTAAGGCAATCTGTATGAAATCATCTTTGGGAGCTGCGCAGTAGTGGGGAGAGTGATATTTGGAGCTAAATTCTACCTCCGCCACTTCTTCAATGTGTTATGATTATGGCAGAATGGTTAGTGCTTAGACCATGGGGTCTGACTGATTTAAATCCTCATTCTACTCTCCTAGCTGTCTCCAACAGGATAGATTACTTAATCTGGCTCTGTCAGTTTCCTCATCTCTGAATTATTAATAGTAAACAGGAATAGTGAAATAATAATAATATCATATGTCTGACATCAGGTTTAAATGAGGTACCTGGGGTGTCTGGGTGGCTCAGTTAGTTGGGCATCTAACTCTTGATTGTGGCTCAGGTCATGATCTCAAGGTCGTGAGACTGAGCCCCATGCTGGGCTCAGAGCCTGCTTAAGATTCTTTCTCTCCCTCTGCCCTTCACCCTACCTCTCTCCCTCTAAATAAATAAATAAATAAGACATGTGACAGATAGGGGTCATATTATAATATATATATATATATATATATATATATATATATATATATAAAATAAATGTGACAGATGGGGTCATATTCAGTGTTCATTTCATAAGCATTAACTGGACACCAAGTTTAGATTTGGGAATACTGGTGGAATTGGAGAGAAGTGGATAATTTGAAAGACATTTAGAGATAAAAGGCTTTATGATGGATTATATATGACAGATAAGAAAGATTTGGGGACAGAGATTATATACAGGTTTTGTGTATATAATAGGATCGGCAGGTGGGGCATTTCTTTGGGAAGAAACATTCAACTCTGATATTTTTCACTCATTAGTATGCTATGATAATTGTCCATGCTAATCAATATACTCATACATTCTCATTTTTTGATGGCCATATTGTATTTCACTGTATGTATAGTTATTTATATGTAATTTAGTTAACAGTCTTGTATTGATAAACATTTAGGCTGTTTCCAATTTTTTCACAATTTTCAGTAAGGCTTCAGTGAATACCTTTATAAAGACATTTGGCTACACCTACTCAATTGCCTTCTTAGGATAAGTTCCAGGAAGGGGGAATTGCATGATCAGTGGGTATCACAATGCACATTTTGGCATGTACTGCCAAATTATCCTCCATCAGAACTGCACCAGTGGAAGCTTACGTCAACAGAACAAGAGAGTGCCCATCTATCAATCTATGGATACTGAGGTATCAGTGATCTTTTAAAATGTTTCCTTTAATATTCCCATTTAAAAACAGAACAGGTGACAGAGATTCAGAGAGGCTAAATAACTTGTGTGATCTCACACAGCTAGAGTAGTGAAGCTGGAAGGAAAATTCCACTTTCCCATCAGCCCAAAGGTTGCTTTGCTTCATTTATAATTTTTAAACATTATCTCTCAAAAATCCAAAAAAACCCAACCCCCCCCAAAAAACAAAAACAAACAAACAAAACAAACCCAAAAGTCTAAACTCTTCACAGATAGCATGTTTTAGATCTAAGCTTTACTCCTGAGGATTAAAAAGAAATAACTCAGGTGTGCTGAGTTTCTCAACAGAGTAGAATGATGTTTAAGGGACAAACTGAGAGTTTTCCTGATCAAAAATTTCTCTTCTGGTTCTTTGCACTAAAAAATTTCAAGAAATTTATATTCTATACATCTAAAACATTATGCATTATACATCTAAGATTCTCTTTAAAATACAAATCATTCCTTGTTATGATGGAAAGCAGATCAGAATCATTGGGAGGGTGGATTTAACAAATTGATCACCTTCAGAGCCCCGAAGAAATGAAACTGACTGCATATGTCAGTTTTGAGGTGGAAAAAGTGGGCCATAAAAAGTTAGATGGGAGACTACTCCTGAGGGAAACTCTATTTGTTTCATAAAAGGGCACACTGTCTGCCAAGCAATCTAGAATGTTCAACAAAAGTTAATCAGTTCCTCAAATAAGGTTCAAATTCTGTACAAAAGATTTGGGAAAATGTCAGTCACCAGTACCCCAATTCTATGAATTTCCTGACACCCCAATACAGTCCCGTGCCCAATACATTTCCTTTCCCCTGTATACACAAATGCTTCTCACTGGAGAGAATAATGCACCTAGGGCCACTTCGTAAGAATTGCAACATGCATGTTCTAAAGGAGACAGCAGAGGCTGGTGTTGACTGGGCTCTGGGTCTCATGAGACCACATGTTTCCTTTCTTTGGGGACCAACAAATCTGTCTGGCCCACCCACCATGCTCCAGCCAAAATTCTTGCCAGAAAAAGGAGAAAGAGGTTTAGAAGTAAAGTATAGAGGGAGAGAAGGAAATTATTGTTTACCTTTCTATATACACCACACATCTTGCTAGGCATATAATTCTCTTACAAAATTCTCATGATAATTTCTCAGTCTCCTACCCCCCCTTTCTTTGCCACATATTTTTTATGGTGTTTTCTTTTCTCAGCCAGGTTTTTAGAGAAATTGAAAATTATTCTATACAACTTTAAAGCTTACTTCGACTAACTTGATGGAAGAAGCATCAAATGACATTGTTTTAGAGAAAACAAATAGATGGTAACAAATAGATGGTAAACAAACATTTCTGTAAAAAAAAAAAAAATTTCCACCAAATCATGAAGCTTAAGCATGCCTTTCACCATTCCTTTGCTAATGGTGCCAAACAATTAAGATTCAAGGAATGATTAACTTCCTGATGAATTAAAGGTTTCAAAATTTTTGTGGCAATCTTCTTGAGGGAAAATCTTTCTAACATATTTATGTCTGTATCTACTGACAGTCTGATAAACTTTGGGTTTATCATTTTGAATATTATTTTAATGCAGATGAGGAGGATCCAGGAGACCAGACCTAATTCCATGATAAACTTTGAAATCTAAGATTATGATTAAGCCTCATTTGAGTTTTATCAAAGGCTTTTCCCTAAGGGAAGTGAAACCATTAAAGCTTGTCAGTAGGGAATTATGCTTCCTTTCTGAAGTGAGTACTGGACTCAGGGAACAAAAACTTGGATTTAAGATTAATTGGGATTGTGTTAATATGTATTTATGGGAAACATAATTCTTATATGTTTATATGAACACCTTATTTTGAAGAAAAGAATATTTTAATCAGTGAAGAATGTTATCATTCTATGCCTATTAAGGCAGAGGAAAGTAGAAGTAAATACTTAGCAGGTTTTCATTCAATTATCCCAGAATACAAGAAAGCAATTTGTGCCCCCCACCTTTTAAATCTTTTTTTCTGGAAAGTTTCTATTTGTACCTTTCTGGGCCAGTCATTAGATATAACAAAAAGCAGGGTAGAAGGAAAAATTGAGACTTTGATTGAATTTGGTTATGTCTAAACCTTGGATTTTTCCACCTGGCTGGCTAAGCCAAGCGTCTCCATGAAGAGGCTATAAAACCCCAGTCAGACAGGCGATTGGCAGGCTTACTCTGCTACCTCTGACATGCCAACAGAGAGAAATGGAAGATGGAAGAATGGAAATCAGTGTGAACAAGGGCAGGACTTTTCACTCAAACTTCAAATTCTGTTTCAAAAACTAACACATACACATATGAACATCAAACCCTAATAATAAACTTAGAAAACAGAACTGAGGGAAGAAAACAGGCAACATGGAATACAGTGGTCATCTAAGAATCTGCTATAATTATTACAATATTTGCAGTTGTGATCATGAACCCATATAATGTGTAATGTCCTTATTTTAGCAGGCATTTTCTGCTGGATCGATCCCAGCTTGGCACTTTTACCCAGTCCCTGCTGTATCAGATATGGTACAGAACATTCTGAACAAAGTCTTGGCCCCCAAGTAGGTGAGCCCCAAGAAGAATGTCCCAGGTTCTAGGGCCATTTGTGCTCTGGAAACTCAAGGGCTTACAAGCACATTCTACCAGAGATGTAATTACTTCTATTTTAATAGAAAACAATGAAAGGAAAGAAAAATGTAGGAAGAGACCTAGAGTTACTTGACTTTTTGTTTCCCAAAATATGATAAAATCTCATACCAGAAGTAAGCAATTTCAACCTAGTTGAAAGTCAGATATCTTTTACACCTTTACTATAATTAAATTAAAAATATTCATTTAATATTCAGAAGACACAGATATAAGCAAACACAGATGCTCATGAAATGATAACGTGGCATGTGCATGTGTGCACGAATGTGTGTGTTTCAGTGGGTATGATCTGTTCACTTGGGAAAAGAGAAGCCAACTGCAGTGTGTAAGGAATGCTGTGAAGTATAAATTTTAAGCAGTGACCAGGGTCAAGTAATCACTCTAACTGTTCCTCACATTTCATCACATTGTCTGTGTTGACCCAGAGAAGTCCCTAGAGAAGCATTATTGTCCAGTATTTGATGTAGAACCCAGTTCTTGCCATGATAATTCATTTCAACTCAATGAGGTGCTGAGAGCCTGGTATGTGTTAGGCACAGTGGAAATAGAGGGGAATAGCAGTAAATCAGGCAAATATGGCCCCTGCCTCCATGGAGCTTATAATCTGAGGAAGAACAGGCATTACTTGTATGTTTCCATTATTCTAGCTGTTAATGCGAGCTATGTAACTACAGAATAATCCAGCACTGAGAGAATTTTAGTCTTAATTGACTCTGATTTATTCATATGCCATATGTTATATGATTAGTAAAAAAAATCCAGAAGCATTAGAACAGAGACAACTCCTTTTGAAAACAAAAAAATATTTCCTCCTAAAAAGTCATCGCAGCCTGGACTCTAGACTTGGACCATCTGTTCTGTAATCTGCCTAATCAGAGGTAGTAGTAGGCAAGTCACACGGCATCCATTGTTCTAAATCTGGCTGAAGCCACAACTCAGAGGCCAGTAGATCAGCTGACTCAGCTACTGACCGACATCTGAGAGTCCACATGTCATGTATGATAGTAAGGTACCTCTGTCTGGGGCCTTAAATGATATGACAAAGGAAGTAACTAACGTGGCTTTGGTTTGTTTCATATATTCCATACCAAACTCTTAAGATACATATAGAATTTTGTTTTAAGCCCAAGATAGACATAAATATATGTTTGGAAACCTGATCCATATTCTAACACATGCCTGATATAATTCTGTATTCTGCATATGTGTTAGCTCTATTTTAAAAACATTTATTTCTTTCTCAGAGGCCAAATTCTCATATTATCTCATTTGTCTAATGAATAATTTATAAGTGCAAGGAAAAAAAAAACAGAAAACAAAACAAAACAACACAAAAAAAACACCAGGATTTTCTTTTGCTCTGTGCTACAATACAGTGTATGGGGGGGGGGAAAGTTAAGTGACTCTCAATAGCATTTAATCCTCTAGCCTCTTCCAATTTGCTAGGCAGATTTTCTCCAGACCAGTAGCTAGTGTTCCTCAGCCAGGAAAGAGAAATTCTCTCTACTAAATATGTGTTTAGAAATCTGATGCCTGTAGATTTGGACTATTTGTGGTCTCTGAAGGTCAATGACACATGAGAGAAGGAATGGTCATGCCTAATATTGATTTTCAAAAGCCAAGTACTCTGAAGGGCTTTTTAGAGAGATTACACAGCCTAGGAAGTCTAAGAACTAATACGGCAAAACTATCACCCCTTACACCACAAGGATAGCCAATTCACCCTCTCTGGAAATAATAAACAACCAGGATAATACATACACATTCAAGATCCCTTCATCATGTTCAGGCAATGGTCATTAGGACTTCAAGATGATAAGATGATCTGGTCAAATAGACCTACGGGATATCCACCCGTTTCAGTCAAAGAATGCCTGAGGTCAGGCAACATAAGGCTTCTGGGGTGTTAGGCGCAGGAAAGCTATAAGTTTCTTTACATTAAACTTTGTTTTCATGCAGTGCAAACAGACACCTAATAGCTGGTTTGATCCCCTGCCCAGGAAACTGATGGAAGAAGACAACCACTTTCAGGGATGGCAACAGAGTCCAGAGATTTCATGCAGAGCTAAAGATTACTAGCAAAACTCCAGCAGTGGGAAATTCCCTCAACAGATTTTTTTCAACACTGAGAAAATTAGCCATCCTTTATTTTCACATTGGAAAAGCAAAGAGTTCGATTAGCTGGAATTATAAAAGTTTCTTGTTTGTTAGGAAGCACTTGAGCTCGAGCTGGGCAAGATTCTGGCCCAAGTCTTCATGGAACAAATGAAATGTTTATGCTGATCTTTAGCCAGAAGGCACAGTTGTCAATATTCAGTGATTAGTGGAAAAGTTATGACTAGTTTGGATATGTGGGTATATATTCATATAGACATTATACATATGCTAAATTTAGGCAACTACCTCATATCTGATTTTATATCTGCAGACATAAGCTGGATAAATGATTCCATCAAAAGGGACAATTGCAAAAGGTTTCCCTGGCCACAATTTCACTTCAGAAATAAAGTGGAGAAACATGGTTTATGTCTCCTCAAGGTTATTAGTAGTTATTTTTTTTAAGAATATTTTTTATTTATTTATTTGACAGGCAAAGATCACAAGTAGGCAGAGAGGCAGGCAGGGGGATGGGGGTGGGAAGCAGGCTCCCCGCTGAGCAGAAAGCCCAATGCGGGGCTCGATCCCAGGACCCTGAGATCATGACCTGAGCCGAAGGCAGAGGCTTAACCCACTGAGCCACCCAGGTGCCCCATAGTTATTAGTAGTTCTTAATGAAAAGTATCGGCTAACTTATTGTTAAAATTTCCGTAGTTGATGCTAACAATGCCAAGGAGTTACAGGAAAGTCTATATGGAGTCTGAATTCCTCTGTCATATACAATGTCTACTTTATCTCTTCTTGGTGTCTTGTTGCTGGCCTGGTACCCCATTCCTAGACCTTGTCCTCGAATGGCCCACTGAACTTCCTGAGTCCCTATTTTACTTATTTACCAATCAATCAATATTTACCAATCAATTTTTGATCCCTCTGTAAAGCCCCTTAAGGATTACATGAGAAGAAAATATAGGTTTCCTGTTCTGAAAGAGTTTAAGATATTAATTAGATGGGCTTGATTGGTACCAAGGATCAGAATAAAATAACAGAGAAAGAAACAGAGATAGAAGATGCATAAACTCAAAGGCTCATAAGAACAGAAGTTCAAACTGACTTCAGAAAAAGGAGATGTGAGGCTGACCAGAAGAAGTCAATGGAGGTGGAAGTAATGGGGCTCCAGTGGTGCTTGGAAGTATTCGATCATCTAGAAAGGAGAAGGGAGAGCATTCCAGGATCTTAGAAGAACATGAGCAATGAAGAGAAATGGGTTGACAGGAAGAATATCTGCGTGCCACAAAGAGAGGATTTATACTATAGAACAGGAGAAATAAAGTTAGGTGGGAAGGATTCAGACGACCACAAGGTGATCAATAATCAATGATCATAGGATCACTGGCTGTTGAGTCTTTGCATGAAGGAAACAAATGATACACCACTGCCTAACCACCTCACAGACATTAAACAGACATCTCAGTATGGATGACAGAAATCCATCTACATGAAGAATTACCCTGACCTTCATGGTTGTTGATACAGATTCCAGAATTGTAGCCTTCAAGTAATTCCTTTCTGATGCAAGGGACTATTCCCTGACAGGAATAGTCATTGGCCCTGGGTCTCTGAGGCACTTATTGGCTGAGATGCTGTGCCATACAGATAGAGAAGCATTACTACTCTATTGCACTAAGGGCCATGAAACTTACAGCTACTGTGTCCTCGAGGCCATGACGCAATGCATCCTGGCTACAGACAAATGCAAATACCTCAGACAGGACACGTTAGAACCCTCTCTCAGAAGATACTTATTACCTCCAAAGTAAGCTACAGCATTCTTGTTGCCAAGACTTCATCATGCATTATCCATATGGTATAAATATGCATTCTCATCTTGCTATTTGCAACTCTTACCTTTTTAAAGTTAAGTATACACATTTGTATACTTCCAAAAAAACCCTTGATGTACATATTAACATGCCTACTATAGCTGGCCCCTACATTTTATACAAAGAATACGTCATATATTTCTATAATCTGTACACATGTGACAGTGATGTTTCTTTTTAACATTTATTACTTTGTCAGAGGCCAAAGGCTTATAATATCTCACTTCGTTTCATGATAATTTATGATTTGTCAAGTAAAACACGAGTTCTTTTCCATTTTTGTTTCATGACTGTGGAAAGAGAAGAAATTACTTGGTGCTTCTCTCTTCCATTCCATGCTCTGTTCATTAAACAGATTTCTTCCTCAGGCTCTTTCAGTTTGACACCCTGGGGAGTAGCAGGGGAAGGGTAGGGGTCAGTAAGACTTTCTTCAGAGACATTTATGCCTGACCTTGAATGATGAGTACAGTTTCATCAGTGGAAATGGGAACATTTTAGAGGGAACATTTTATCCCAAGACACAGAATTATGAGAGGGATATGTTCCAGAAAACTCAACTCTTGGAGTATGCCTAGAGAAGGAATGAGTGGAGAATGGGGAAAGATGTGGTCAGAACGGTTGCTTGGGATCAAACTATGAAACTTTCTTTTATACCATGCTAAAAGCAAAATGTTTAGTTTAGTATTAGTTTAGTTTTGCTCTTTTGAAAAATTGCCTGCCTGAAGTTTAAGGAAGGAAATAAGATAAAGAAAAATGGGTTCAAACATCTTACATTAAAAATTGTTGTGAGTCTCCCACCAGGCGTGACCTTGAGCTTGCTGGTACTCTGAGCCAGCAGAATCATGCGTACCAGTGGGCTGTGGTTACTGATTCAGGCCTGGAGGAGGGTGAAAGCTGTGTTGTGATTGACAGGACATCCTCAAACTTGCATTTTATAAGGAAAATGTTTTGCTTGTATTCCCCTGCCTTAGGGACCCCATGCTGAGCTTTAGCTGTTTGTCTTTTTTGGGTGTTGGGCTTAAATGAGGACCCCCATAGAGAGTGCAGACACATTCTGTCCTCAGAGCAACAATTACATATTCTATTTATTCCATTGGTACATTGCCCCTGAAGCTTAAATCCACTGACTATTGTCATAACTGACGCTAGTGGCTGCCGTCAGGCTCTGCCAAGTCAGGCGTAGTTGCTGAATATGAAGAGGAGACAAGCAAGGGGTGGGAGGAAAGAGAACTTTAAAGGAGCTTTCTGGCCCTTCTCTTTCTTCCAAAAGGCCACTGAACATTCTTCCACAATATGTAAAGTCTCTACTGTCTACTTCCAGATCCTTCAACATTGAAAGAACCCCAGCAAACACAGGATCCACTTTAGGTATCCAACAAACCTAAGCAAACTTCAAATATTAATATAAAGCCATTTCTTGGCAAAAGAACCACATATAAAATACACACTTAGGAATGAGTGAGAGGATTCAGACTAGAAATGGAATAAATATTTACTGGCCTGCAGCAGCATGGAGTCTTTCAGAAGGCAAGGAAAGCCATTTCCTGGTACCCAAATGGAGACAGCCCACCAGAACTGGGGAGAAGAAGATGTTTGTGTATATCAGGGGCTCCCACGGTAAGAGGAAGTGCAGCAGAAGTAGTAAAGCCCAGAACCAGAGGCTGGATCTACGCAGGGCTCTCCCTTTGTACAGCTCTCTGTAGATGAAACAGATTGCCAAGTACTTGGAAGCCCTCAGTCCATTATATATGCATGCAAGTGTGCATACACGCAGAGACAATATCATTTCCACTAAATTGCTTTATAGACAAATATCTTCTTAACTACTCTATGGGGATAATATCCTTGTATTATAAAGAGAGAAACTAACAACCAAGTGGTAAAGAAACTTCTCTCAATTCAATTAAAAATTTATGATAAAACCTCAGGGTCATGAGATTCAGCCCTGCGTTGGGCTCCATAGGGGGTCTGCTTCAATTTTTCTCCCTCTGCATCTACCTCCACTCATGCTTGCTCGCACTCTCGCTCTCTCTCAAATAAATAAATCCTTAAAAAAGTTATAAAAAATTTAAAAACCTAAAAAAATTGTGAAAGAAATCATTTAAAAAATATGTTAAAAAACATGTTGACTGATTTTCAACCTAATAAATCAGAGATACATTACATATCTCTGTAATATGCAATTACCTCTTTATGTGCTCTGAAAATGAATGATATTCTATTAACTATTATTATTAATTAAGTGTAGCTCATGATCTGTGGTTTAGTCAAGTACTATTAATACTAGGGTATCACATAAGGCCTGATTTATTAATATGAATTATGTCATCTAAGCATAAGAATATAAAAGAATATAAAAGCATAACTACAAAAGAAAATTTGGTCGTGACAAATGATTGAGTAAAGTATTTACCATTTTGGTGCCTCTCTGAAATATCTAAATGTTCTGATACACTCATCAGCACTTGGCACATGGCAATGTTTAAATATGTGTCTTCCTGGGTCTGCATACTCCAGTAGTGGGAGACTCTATTCAAAATGAGCTATGAGATCATGCAGTAAGCCATTCATATTAAATCCTTAACAGATAAACCCATCTATCTGCATCTACATCAAAACCACTGAACATTGCAGGAGAAAAACATATTACCATAACCACCAACCTCAAGTAGATAATCAAAACTATTTACCACCTTGAAGAACCATGAAGAACCTGAAAAGTTATCCTCTTCTCCTTACAAAGTTAATCTATCACTATTTCACTGATACTGGCAGGAGATGTGAGACATTAGGGTCAGAGACCAAGGACAATAGCACATATTAAGACAATAGCAACAGTCAGGGTGTCAGCATTTGTGTGGGTTCAAAAGAGCCAGGTGACATCTGCACACGCAAGTGAGTTGCTTTACTGAAGAGAAATCGTGTGCTTAGGGAACCTGGATATTTTATAATAGGCAGTCAGCCTGTCAGACCATTGCCCCAGAGGGAGACATTCTTTTTGCACTGAACAGTAAACAGACCTGCCCCTTGCTCTGGAGAGAGACACTATCAATCTCCCGGGATTGTTCACAATATAGTCTTGGGGGGAAAAAAAAGTTCCACAACCAAGGAGTCAGCTACTCAGACTGTAAGATGAGCAAAAATGAAAAAGTCCCATGGAGAACCATCTCCCCAAACCACCCTACTCTGTTCTGTTTGATTACTCACTCTCTTAAATGACTACTTCAATCTCTTTCTCTCCAGACATCCTAAAGACCACTGTCATATGGCAGATCTTATGTTCCTTGGTTTTCTTCTAGTTCACTTTTGCTTCTTTTCAGTTTCTTCTGCTGGCTTCTCTTTCTCAGTGTATCTGCTAATGTTAGAGGGCTCTTGGGATCCTTTCTCCTTCCCATCTGCTATGAACTGAATTGAGCCCCTCAAGATGTACATGTTGAAGTCCTAGCCTGCAATGTGACAGTATTTGGAGATGGGGACTTTGGGAGGTTATTAAGTTTGGATAAGATCATGAGGACCCTCATGATAGGATTGGTGACTTTATAAGAAAAAATACAAAAGAGCTTGCTTCCTCTCTCTCTCTACTCCACACACATGCACCAAGGAAAAGCCATGTGAGGACACAGCAAGAAGGCAGCTGTCTAAACCCAATAAGAAAGCTCTCAATAGACAAAATGACCCTGCTGGTGCCTTGATCTTGATCTTCCAGTCTCCCAACTTATGAGAAATAAATTCCTGCTCTTTAAACCACCCAGGCAATAGTACTTTTTTATGGCTGCCCAAGCTAAGACACTACTATCTATGAGTACTCATGCAGACTTCTGGCTTTAAAACTATTTATATGTTACAGGCACACAAAACTCCATCTCCATTCCCAGTCTCTCCTATGAAACAAAGATTTGTATATAACTGCCAATTTGACATTTCCACTTAAATATTTAATATACATCTCAAAATGTAAACACAGCCACAAAAGAATGAATAATTTCACCTTCCAATTCTACTCTTCTCTCGATCTTGCCCATCTTAGTAAATGTCAACACCATCTACTCACTCAGACTGAAAATTCTGGAGTCACACAATTCTGTATTTCCTTTGCTGCAGTCCTGCTTAAGACAGTTCATCAGCAGATCTTGCCCCTCTGTCCAACATGTTGAGGACCTCCTCTGCATCTCTACTACCACCACCATAACTAAGCCACCACCACCTTCCGCCAGGACTACTGTAATGGTTTTCTAACTGGTCTCCTAACTGGCTTCTATCCTTTTCATACATAATCCATTTCTACACAACAATTATAGAATAGTCTAAAAATTTAAATTTTTATTCAAATAATTCCTCCCCAACTCTCATTACTCCCCAACAGTATCCCCTCCAATGAGTTTTTGCATTTACAATTAAATGCAAACTCCTTAGCCAGTCTATAAAGCCCCATGATCTGGCCCTTCCTCCCTCTTCAAACTTACATTGTACGAGCTAGTTCCTCACCCTTTATCCTCAACCTGTGGTCTATTCAAGAAACAGAAAGAAGGTTATGCCATATCCTCAGGGTCATCAAGTTAGATGTTTGCCATTCCTGAAATTCCACCCCCCTCCTCCTGATCTTCACATGGGTAGTTCTTCCTTGTCATTCAGATCTCGCTTTAAATTCATTTCATTCTCAAATGCTCAATCTAATACTGTAATCTAGTTATTCTCAGGTCACATCATCCTATTTTAACTGTCTATATAATATTTCTTTTATGTATGAGTTTAATATCATGAAAGTAAACTCCATGGTAATAAGGAGCTCTTGTAGATATCTTGCTTATTCTGGTATTGCCCTTATTTCAATGGTATTTGGAACACCAAGTGTATTTTTAAAAAATGGATAGATGGATGGATGCATAAAGGAATAAATAAATAACATGTGTAGGAATTGGCAGGGGTGGGAGTTCCTTGGAGAACAACACAGGTAATTAAAGCAATAAGATCCTCTCATTATCTTTTGGCACAATTTGACTGGTCCACATACGTAGTAGGTATTCAGGCATCTGGAGGCCTTTATTTTGAATATGAACTAATTATATATATATATATATAATATTCATATAATATATATAAATATATATATATTTGCCTATAAAGAACTTTTAAACCACTTCTAGGTAAACATAGTTTCTAAGCCTCCTAAATAATAAGTCATTATACCTAAAATCAAACAATGTTATAGAAAAAATGCACAGACTTGAGTTTGCTATTTTATCTTTTAAATTAATTAGTTCATGTATTTACTTTTAAAACTGTTTTGAGTATGTCCTATGTGTAGTCACTACATAAAAACAGATTTTGACAGTCAGCAGGACAGAAAAGGGATTCTTCTCTTCCTAGAACTTATAAGTAACAAGATACAGCATGCAGAACCAACCACCTAGAGCTGGGCACAGCTCCTTGGCAGAGTATGAGATTCTTTTATCTTGTTTTCTGATTTTTTAATTTACAAAGCTACACTCACTAGCTAGTATATGTTTTACAGATACATATATGTATTTCCTCACAGATATCTATATCTATATATCTCTGAGAGAGAAAGAGATCTATAGACTAATCTCTTGGGGGTGCCTAGGTGGCTCAGTGGGTTAGGCCTCTACTTTTGGCTCGGGTAGGTCATGATCTCAGGGTCCTGGGATTGAGCCCCGCATCGGGCTCTCTGCTCAGCGGGGAGCCTGCTTCTCCCTTCTCTCTCTCTGCCTGCCTCTCTGCCTAGTTGTGATCTCTGCCTGTCAAATAAATAAATAAAATCTTAAAAAAAAAAGTGTTACAGAATAATCCCTTGAAAAATTGTGTTTTAGACCCATAAAAAATTAAAAAATCTTTGTTTTAACCCAATTTTGAATAGTCTATGAACATATCAAAGAAATTGCCATTATTTAATTTGAAAATTTCTAGCCTGCCATTGTACTGCCTTGAGAAAAACTTTTAATAGACTGCTGCCTTAATTTTTCAATCAGGAAAACATATTAGCAAAACAAACACCTCATTTTCAAGCCAACAGGAGATAATACAATAAATATAAGATGTTTGGTCTTTTCACAAATCTAGTTTTATACAATATCCTCTAAATTGTATCATGAATACTTATTATTATCTCTTTAGGAAAGAAGGAAAATATTTCTAGGAAGCAACAACACTGAGGCATTAAAAACCAATAGCTATTTGAATTGTGTGTTCTCAAGTCATATTAGTTAAACCACATGGGGTCCTATCACTGCTATCTTCCTTGTGACATCTTATATGGCCCTAATGATATGTAATGGGGGGAAAAAATCACCTTCAAGTTGGTCATGATGGGAGTATTTAGAGCTCAGAATTTGGTAAACTCTAGAAATCAAGGTTTTCCCTCTACTCAATCTTTTTTTCCTTCCCACCTCCCCCTGAAGAGCTGGATGTTACACCAGTACGCCATTGATTCTACTCCGCTGATGCATGCAAACCCCTTCTCCCACCATTATAAGCACATGTGCACACGTCACTGGGAGCCCTTGGGGAATGACATTGGAACGATGTCTCAGATAGGTCTGAATATGAGAGACGTTCTGAGATGGAATCATACACCTTTAATGAAGCCTCGCTTGTAGAACAGTTTCTTCATAATGAGAGAAAGAAGTAAAGGAAGGCAAGGAGCGGTAGGAGGGGGAGGAGAGGAGAGGAAGGGGAGGGAAAGAAGGAAAGGGGGGAGGGGGGAGGAGAAGGGGGGAGGAGGGGGGAGGGGGGGAGGGGAGAGGGAGGGAGGGAGGAAGGAGAAAGAGGAAAATGGAAGGGAGGGTGGGAGGGAGAAAAATCTACTTCTTTCCTAAAATTGTCTTTCTATTTCTCAATTACATAACCCTAGAATCTGACAGTATTATAAGCCTGTAAAACTCCCTTAGCTGTAAAGATGGTTGATTAAACTGCATTCCTGTTAATTAAAATAAAAGATAGTTTTAAGTGAACATAGAAAACAAATTCTCTATTTGAAAGAGCACTGGTGCATAGATTTGAATATTACACTCTATAAAGACAGCCCATTGTGCTAATAGCAAAGCAGTGAACATTACATTATCTCTGATGGGTCCTTCCATCCATTCACACACAAACACAATAATTTATCACAAAGACCCACTTCCACACAGCCCTTAGCCAGAGAATGGGGACAGGACTTACTGGCTAGGAAACAAAAAGCACATCTAAATATTTGTTATTATCTTAAAATTACAGAGCCTCTTAAAATTATGGGCCCAGGGTGCATCTGTCACTTTTGTGCTTCCTGTCTTTTGCCAGGTCCAGAGAACATTCTAGTCTCTGCTGTGTTTCATTTGCATTTACATAAAGGTGTAACTCCCACATGCCAATCTCACACCTTTCTAGTAATTAGCATGGAATGCAGAAAAGAACCCAGCCTTCGGAGCCAGGCATTTGGTGTTAAAATCCTATCTATGTCAGTAGTTGTGTGGCATTGGAAAGTCAGGCACTCAGTCTGAAAGGTTGAGTTCTTGCCTGGCAGCTGGGAATCTTCTACCAACTTCACAAGCTCATCTTGGAAACAGCACACGTGAAGGAGGCAGGACATGGTATGTAATGTATGTGTCCTTCAAAAGAGTCCTTAACTTTTCTTTTTTCTGGTTTTTATTTCTTCTCAACAATGGGAGAACAATCTGACCTGCCAGGACAAGAAAATAGTGGCTGCAGGCCAGTTAGCAGCAACATCCAAATAATTATCCCAAAAGGGGATTTTAATTTGAATCTTATTTATTATTTAAGGTGGACTTGATTATTCTAAGAAAAAAAAGAAAAGAAAAGTAAAGAAAAAACCCAAACAAACAAAATTGTGTCTTTTTAATTTTCCTTGCAGTAGCCTTTAGGAGTTGCTTGGGTTTCTTTGTTTCCAGCCTGGCGGGGGGAAGGGGGGGCGGAAATCCAAAAGCTCTTTTAAGAAAAAGGCTGTAAGAAAAAGTTTAGAGTTCACAGTTCCTGATGAGGGACAACCTCAGTAATAATGCACAAGGGAAGAAATAATTATCATTGTACAGCGTTCCTGTCACGCAGGATGTTTATTATGTGCTTTATCAACATTTAAATTCAATCCTCCCATTGCTGTGGGAATAAGACAACAGCAGTAATAATAACAGAGGCATTAATATAAATGACATACCCCTTTTATTTACTTGCATGCCTTTCTCTTGGAGATTTTAAATGCTTTTCACACATTAGTGTACCTAGTTTTAGAAGAAATGAAGATGTAATTAGCCACAGGTTTGTACAGACATCAACATGGAAATTGATGGAATCAGAGAGACAGCTTTGGTGAAACAGGAGATTCTTTTGTGAAACTCATCTTTTTCCATCACCCTTGGGTAGCCACTGGGCATTAGACTTTATGGATACTTAACATGGATATTAAAATGCAACTTGCTTCCCTACAACACTTTACAGTCTACTGAAGGGGTCGGGGAAGGATAGATGCTTTCCCATGACTAGAACATGTATAGGCAATAATACAATCCACTTCTACAGAGCCCCGATTTCCAATTGTTTAACTAAGGACTCATATTTATTCCTTTTCAACAAATGCTTTTGAAAATGAGAGTGTTAGTGCATTTTCAGAAGCATGTTTGATTTTTTAAAGATACTAATAATGTATCATGAGGAACCACGCCCAGTAAATACACTTGTAGGTCCCAATAGCTTCATTAAGGCAGAAATTTTTGATAACAACAGTGTCTGGAAACTCAAACTCAAACTCAAACTACGGGGAGTACGTTGTATAAGATTCAGTTCATTAATTTGCTAACTGATCTTCCTTTTTGTTATATATGGTGTTAGCAGCTCTGCCTTTTGCCATATGGTGGTGTGCTTGCACACACATGCACACCCAGCAAAGTCAGAATTAGAGTCTCCAATCTAGACGTTTAACACAAGAACGCGATGCATTCCTAAAGCTGGAAGAATATGCAGCCACACATAGTTAGGGAAGGGTGGGGAGCAATAAGGCTGGTATTTGGCTACACTAATCTGAAACCCTAAGAGAGCCTAAAAGAGATGGGATTTGAAAAAGTGCCTTGGTCAGTTTCTCACCTACAAACCGCTTTGTCCGAAATAGGCATTCCCATTCTCTAAAACTTCCACTTCCACAAAGTGCATCTACATTATAGATTCTTACTCATAGCCTTCGGAAAGACTATCCACTCTTTGCTTCTTAGAGGGATTGCTGAAGCAGTTCTAGTTTGAAACGAGGCCAGCGTGGACTATTTGGGCGGCAGCTGGAGCTAAATGCTGACCCCAATATCACCCCTCACTGAAATGAACATTAGAAAAGAGGAGCAATTTACTAAAGAGTTACCCAAATGCACAGCTTTCGAAGCTTTTAATTAAAACAAAAAAGAAATCTCTATTTCACTTTCTTTTACCCAATGTTAGCCAGGAAGAATGTCCTTTATCTGAGTTTTTGGTTAAATTCCCTTCTTGGTTCTTGCATGGCTGTGTACTATAAATTAGGGCCTAATTTTGCACATCATTTACTTTTTTTCATCTTACTTTGGTTTTCAAAATCTGAGACTTTGGAGAAAAATCTAATATATGCATGAATCATCTTCAAAAAAAAAAAAAAAGAGTAAAGAATAGATTACCGGTTTAAAGAGCTGTACGTGACAAAGATGAGAACTTCTAGCCACAAAAAAAAAAAAAAAAAAAAAAATCCCTGGAATTTAGAGATCCAAATAAATGATATATTAAACTGCTGTCTTTTAACTATAACAAAGCTACTACTAACATCAGTGTTGTAAAATTTTTTAAATGATAGCACTTAATTTATATGGTGGTGGATTATCATAATTTAGTTTTGCAAGTTGGCCAAGAAATCATTTCTTGTCATCCAAAAACTATATCTAGATAAGACAGGTGTCTTTATAAAGTACTTTAGACAAATCACAATCACATAATATTTTTATTATTATTATTATTATTTATTTATTAATTAATTAATTTAACAGACAGAGATCACATGTAGGCAGAGGACAGAGAGAGAGGAAGGGAAGCAGACTTCCTGCTGAGCACCCAAGGTGGGGCTCAATCCCAGGACACTGGGATCATGACCTGAACCGAAGACAGAGGCTTTAACCCACTGAGCCACCCAGGAACCCCTTTATTATTTTTTTTAATTTTAAAAGATTTTTATTTATTTATTTGATGGAGAGATTGAGAGAGAGCATAAGCAGGCAGAGCAGAAGGCAGAGGGAGAGGGAGAAGCAGGCCCTCCACTGAGCAGGGAGCCCAATGTGGGTCTCGATCCCAGGATCCTGGGATCATGACCCAAGCCAAAGGCAGCTGCTTAACCGACTGAGCCACCGAGGTACCCCAATCACATAATATTTTTTATATGGAATAATTAGACATTGGGGTTTTTGCACAATATAAAAGAATTAAGACATGTGTGTGTACATACACACAATCATACATATATTATTTAAGCCAATTAACTGATTAGATCTATATAAGTTTTTATCATAATCAGAAGAAGCCTTTTCTGATAATAACTTATATTAACTAATTACTAATTAACTGATTTACCAAATGGTTATGGGTTGAATTGTGTCCCTTAAAATATATGTTGAAGTCCTGACCTCTGATAAGTATAAATGTATCTTTATTTGGAGATAGGATCTTTGGAGATGTAATCAAGTTAGATGAGGTCATTGGGGCGGGCCCTAATTCAGTGTCACTGGTGTCCTTACAGGAAAAAGGAAATCCCAGGTGACAAGAGAGTCAGATATTGGAGCGATGCGGCTGCCAGCCAAGGAACACTACGGATTGATTCCAATCATAACCAAAAGCTATGGAGAGGCAAGGAAGGACTCTCTCCACAGTTTCTGAGGGAGCATGGCTCTGCTGATATCTTAATTTCAGACTTGCAGCTTCCAGAACTGTGAGAAAATACATTTCTGTTGTTTTAAAGCATCCAGTGTGCGGTACACTATTACAGCAGTCACAGGAAACTAATACACCCTCCAACTGGTCATTCATAAATATTTCTTGAGTACTGTATAAAAACTTGAAATTGGGCTAGCTGCAGAGTTCTACAGTACTGGGTTCTGCAGATGATGTCTGTGCCTCTGTGGAGGAGGAACATACAGAGATGTAATCAAGTTACATACTGTGTATGGAAGACCATACAGAGTCTTGTGGGAGTACAAATCAGAGGCTTCTAATAGAGGACCTTAGAAGCCTTCCCATCGAAAGTCACTCTCTTTGACATGTGGATCATAAGTGGGAGTTAGCTACGAACAGGGGAAGCTGGTTCTAGACCAAGACAAACACATGGTTAAGGTCTGAAGAAGCAAGAGGGAAGGTTTCCACGTTCAGTGCATAATGTTAGGATATCGTGAGAGACAAGCCACTGGCCAGAGCACCCACTGTGAAGGGGTTCATAAGCCACTTAAGGAGGCGTGACTTTCATTCTATGGGAGGAGGAAGAGAGCCTGGATTTTAAAGAGATGCTGTGATCACACACGTTGAGAAAGGCCATTCTGGTTGTGCTGTGGAAGACGGTCTACAAAGTGAGACAGACTTGACGCAGGCAGCTTGCACCCTGGGAAAACAGAACTCAGAGAACATTCTGACTTGGATGTCCCAATTGTTTCAACTCCCAGATCACTTTCACATCTAATTCTCACATCTAATTTTAGGTTTCTATCAAATTCCAGAGAAACGAGAAGAGGAGTTACTCCCTACTCTACTTGGTCAAGAACTCTGGCAAAGCAAAACAAAGCAATTTGTGCAGAGCACACAGCTGGTTGACAAGGAACCCGGGGCAGCAAATGTGTCCCCTTGGGAACATGTATGTGCTTTGTTACATAGGAATGCACAGTGCCCACTCATTATAATCCTACTGTCATCACGGGGAAGCCATCACTGCAGAAAGCCAGGACGATGCATGGGAAAGACCACTCAATCCTCAACAGCTGGACCCGAGTGCCTGCCAGGACGCTCCTCTCTTTCCTCCAGAACAGACGTGCACAGCCCCACCAAGTGGAGGAAAATACCTCATGATAGCTCCTGGACTCAGGGAGGGAGGCACCTAACTGTTCCCCCGCAGGGCCTGGGGAAAAAAAATAATCTTGTCATGCCATTATCTCTGACTGTAAAATACCAGGTACTTTATCAGAAGAGTCGTCAAAACTTGCTGGAGGAAGGGAGGGGCAGGGGAGAGTGAATGTTCTTAGTACAGGTCTTGCTCTAATACATCTTTAGCTCTAGATGCAAACAAAATAAAACAAGAACATAGTGTGCACTTATTTTCATCTTACTTAGTTTCTTTTTTACAGTCATATATTTGTGTGCCCATGTGAAGATTTGAAGCCACAGAAGCCTTCATTTCCTGCAAAGTTTCAGTTAAGCATGCACTCTGACCTCCAGGAAGTGCAAAATTTCATGCTTATAGATTTGTAAACATACACACACACACACACGCACATGCATGCACACATGCAACCACACATACATACACATTCCATCCAAAAGAGAGGAACTCAAATGGATTGTAGACCCAGAATCTGTGGAGTGGAGGAAGTCAAAGGAAGGAAATCAAGCTTTCTCTTCTCTTGCTTTTGGTAAACCTGCTGTAGGTATTTTATTTTCTTTCCTCCTAAGGTTCATGGTGTGGTCACAGGGTCTGTGCTTACCCTTCTCTTGTAAGGTCTAGCAGCCCCAGTGCTATGGCTGCATTAAAGAAAGACATGGAGGGCTCAGTTTAGGCTAACACTGCCCTAAACCTTTGTTTTCATGCTTCTTGTATTTGAAGAGGTAAAATCCAGAAGGCCAACTTCAGGGCACTGACCTAAGTCGAGGGGTCTAAAGAAACATGTTGTTCTACATTCTGGCCTTTCCCTAGGGAAGCAAAGGAGTACTAAATTGATCCTCTGTGGTCTTGCCTTGCTCTCCAGGGACCAAAGTCAATTAGTATATTTTGGGGACCAAAGTCAATTAGTCGTGGAGTATTCATTTATCTGAAATGTCCCCTCTGCACATGTCTTCTTGGTGACCTAGCAGATGTCTGATGAGGATTTAGAGGTGTGGGATGCAGTCCATCCCCACCTTGGAGATTTTCTCCCCATGTCAGTTGCAAAGCTCTTTTACAGCTGCTTGTTAATTGAAGAGAAACAGTGGAAGCCAGCAATACACAGTTCAGACACTGGGATGTTGGAAATACACTGATTTGTACTTGGCAGAGAGAAAATTGAAGAGGTAAACATCTTGCTGAAAACAACAATCAGCATGAAGGAAAATGAGGCTCCTTTTCCAAGTCTTCTGCTTTAGGAATCAGTGCCACCATGGACTGGGTTGTTGTTGGCATTAATGATGGACTTTAGGTGGGCTTAAGTCACCACTTGGGTAAAGACAGCCAGTGCAAGCAAATCTTGCCTACAGAGGACACGCTGGCTGATTAGGGCAGCCCTGGAGAATAGCCTTCTGGAAAAGGCACTGTCATTTGGATAAGAAGTAAGCTCTAAACCCCAACAGCTGTGAAGATAAATAATCCTTCCATACTCTTTGGGAGGTGAGGAGACATTAACCTTGTATCCTGGCCAAATTTCATCTTATTATATTCTCCTTCCTTCAATCTGCCCTTGCTGCCCCTAGCAAGAACAATTGGACATCATATATTGTTTGCTTTCCAGCCTAAAGTCAAGGCACTGTTGTTGCCTCATAGTAGTTCATGGTGGATTAAGTGGCTACATATTCATTCATGTCATCCTAACAGAGGTGGGACAGTCCTCATTTATTAATAGACTATCTTTTATAAGATCCAGAGAAAATGTATTAAACCCACAAAATCCCTGGAGTTTGTCCCCTAGCATTTTCTTCACTTGTTCAACAACAGTTACAAAATACCTACAAGCTCAGTTACAAAGCACCTACTAGATAATACAAAGATAAACAAGGGCGTGGTCCCTGCATAGACTTGGGAATGTCACGAAGCACAGAGAAAAGAGAATTGAATCTTCACAACAAAATGGAAGACTCAACCTGCCAAATGAACAGAAGTTTAATCAATAAGAAACAAAATATTTTCAGGGCCCAACAGTCTTATTGTGATAAGATCTTTCAAGAAAACTTAGAAACTAAGCCGTAATAAAATCATATGCCAGAGGCTGACATGGCTGATGAAGAGGGAGACAGATCAATGGTAGTAAAAAGGAGTTTCCTCTAATTCAAGGACTTAATTGAGAGAAGAGTAAAATGAGCACAGGCAGAATGAGTGTGCTCATTCTGGAGGAATGAGCTCCATCAAGGGAACAACTAAATGGGAATCAACAAAAGAGTAAATAGAGTAGGTTGAAATGTGGAAGATAGATTGGGTCATATTATGATGGTTGTTTATGTCAGACCGAGGAGTGCGGACTTGATTTGTCATAGATTTTTATAGATTTTTTTTTTTTGGTAGTAGAAGAGTGATGTCCACTCTGGATGGAGATGGGACATATTTGTGATCTATGTATAATCTATCAACGAAATACAGAAATGATTCCTAAAGACTGAGATTCAAGCAGCAACACCTCATGGAAAGATAATTCAGCAATCCAAGTATGTGAGATACAACCCAGGAACGCATGATGGTGAGGTGGCACAGGAATCAGACAGACCTCTTGTAGGACTTTTGCCAAGAGATGAAGATAGTAAATCCCTTTGAATGCCATTTTTCTCATCTGTACAATGATGATGATAATAGAGTTTGGAGATGATAAGAAAGCTTTCACATAGGTTGTAAGAGAATTAAATGAGGCAAAGCAGGGAAAGCACATTGTTAGTTCTGGGACACTGTAAGCATCTAAGAAATATTAACTACTTTTGTTGTGATAATGATTGTTGCCTTTGAATCTTGGAAGAAAGGTTTAGAGAAGCTACCAAGATGGAAGGTTTAATTGGATAGTGTGACCGACTGAAAAGAGGGGGACAGAGTCACTATAAATACAGTGAATAAAGTGGCCCACAGAAAGTGGCTGAAAGCGCAAGGGCGTATCAGTGGGGGACATGACAAACAGCCTTCAACCTCGCATCAGGCTTGGAGAATCTTCTACAAGAGCCCTGAGTACACTGGGTACTCATCAAGAAATACCAATTAATTGCATGGAAATAGTGAAACACTATTTTTGGCTCTGGGCACTTGATTTGTCATTGTTCAAACTTGGTGCATGGCTAAAGAATGCTTTGAAAGGAAGAAGAGTAATGAAGGAATGAAATGCAAGAGCTTTGAAGTTCAAGTATTACCAGGTTCTCTAGCTTGTACTAAATTAGGTTGCCACGTGTCATTTATGCAAAATTTCATTATATTCAGGCTTGTATTACAGAGGGTTTCTAGAATGAAGGGAAAAGAGAGAAAATGAATTTAAATGTCCTGACTTCTATTCATAAATAATTTCATTTTTTCAGCTTAAGGATGTTTCATAGGTGATTGTACTGAGAACAAAAGGAATAAATTGCCACTATTTTATTTTGCCAGTCATTCATCAAACCTCCCCCTTGAGTTCAGCTCTGAGAAGGCAGCAATTCCCTTGTCCCTTTAACAACACAGCTCTGAATAACTATAAAAATCTGGAATTAATGTCAGTGGTTTTTTTTTTTTTAAACAAATAGTGAAAAGACCAAGGTGATAAAACTTCCCCTGAGAATATTTTTCTCAAAGAAATTTTGACTTATTGGATAAATTGTAATTTAGAGACTAAACTATAGACTAAAATAGAATAGAGCCACAACAAATAATTCTTCGATAGAGGAATGTTTGTGATAATTGTACTAGAAGACATAGTGAAGTAGAGAAAATCTTGTATCTTTACACGAATCACTGTATCTCTGATAGTTACAAGTGTACATTGACACCGGTGTGTTCCTTTGGTGACTCAAATACCATCAAGGGCATCATGGTCCTTGGCATGATTTTCCAAAGCAGAAAACAACTCTCATGGAAGTTCCTAACCAAATCAAAAGACAATCTTGTATCAATACATATGGCAGTTTCACACACACTTTAAAAATTCATAATGCATTAAAACCATGAAAATGTGTCTGTCTAGAAAATGGAATTATAATTTAACTCGATCATTATCAATAGGATTTTCACCTACATGACTGTCCTGGAGGAGATTACAAAGTCATGAAGTATGTAAGGAAGAAAAAGAAAAAGCCTTCTTTTTCTTTTTCTAGATAACCGTAGATAACCGTAAAACTGGCTAGCTAGTTATAACAGGTCTTCCTGATGCTGGGACAACCAAAACATACCCACAAATTTCCAAAGCTCCCTTTTTGGGACAAGTGCCACTCCTGTTGAGAGCCAGTGGCATAGAGAAACTGAGTAGAATGTGCTGGGAAAAAAAAAGGCATCTGGTGTTTGGTGGTTTGGGAGGAGGGGTGTCTCTTTTGCTAACTATATTTGCTTTTGTGAAATTAAGGAAAATTTCTGGAATTTATTTTCCCATTGCTGAGTTCAACAGATACTTAAAAGAGCTATTAAATTATAGCTCAACTATAGAATCAACTCCATAAAACCCACGGTTAATCAAACTTTCTTTTTATATTCTGCTTTTAAAAGAAAAAAGGAAATCAATGAAATGGATTCTAATAAAATAAATAATTAACAAGTGACTTTTCTGACATACACATGCCAAATACTTTTCATTGTTTAATGTATTTTGGAGCATTTGAGTGAATGAGTATTTTGCCAAATCCCCTTTTCTTTTTATTACAACAAAAACAAATGTTTGGAATGATAATGTCAAAACATCTGTGCCAGGGATTCTTTTTTTTTTTTTTTTTTAAGACTTTTGTTTATTTATTTGACAGAGAGAGATCATAAGTAGGCAGAGAGGCAGGCAGAGAGACAGAGCGAAGCAGGATCCCTGCTGAGCAGAGAGCCTGATGTGGGGCTTGATCCCAGGACCCTGAGATCATGACCTGAGCCAAAGGCAGAGGCTTAACCCACTGAGCAACCCAGGTGCCCCATATGTCCGGGATTCTTAATCTGGGGTCTGTTGCTAGAGGCTCAAAAGTGGGCTTGCAGGGCCTGGTAAAATTGTATGCAAAATTCTCTCTCTGTCTCCATACTATCTGATATTATCCACAGCTCTTACATTCTCAAAACAGTTTACATTCCAAAAATGTAAAACAAATAAACAATGATCTACATTCTTCAGCCATTAAGAATTAAGTTTAACCCAACGTTTTTGTTAATAAGGCAGAAAAGTGGCTCAGCAGTGTCTAGGAATGATGGTGCACAACAAAGGTTAAATAGGGCACTCAGAGTGAAGCTCAATAAAGCAGAAGATTAACTGAAACAGTCCAGTAAATTGAGGTTCTGTGATTTACCTTACAAAGGTAGGGAAACAAAACAAAACAAAACGAAAACACAGAAGTTTCCCAGTTAAATGACCAATCTTCATGGATTCCCAGAGGGAGTGCTTACGAGTCAATCATCTCTTAATCCCCGAGGTTCTCCATGCATTCAGTGTGATGTTGCTTTGGTTGCCACTGAGTTGAGTTAAAATCTTCACACAGAGACTACACTGAATGGAAATAAAAACACCTTACTATGAAATGTAATTGTACTTACTATTTCCCATATTTCTTTCTCCTACTTGGTCCCTACATAGTCTTTCATGTTGTAGGGACTAATACACTTTGCATATTCTTATGCAACAACAGAGAAAGGCAAGGTGTACATAATTAGTGCAGTTTATAACCACAGCATCCCTTCTGTGACACAAATGGGTAGGAGAGGCTAATGACCAGAGTCTTTCATTCCATAATAAGTGAAGTTCCAGCAGGTGAAGTAGGTGTGGCGACTGAAGGTTCTTTGCCCGCATGCCTTCCATATGGAAACCCCACCATGCAGAGCTCAAACAATGCCCTACCTGGGGGAAACATTCAGAGGTACATTGGGCTGGAGACATTCAGATAACGGACAGTATTTCTATCCTTCTGCAAAATTAGCCTTCTTCTGTCCACTCCATGACAATCACTTTCATGGATAAGCAGTGTAACCAATGTTTGTCCTGTCTCCTAGTAATATAGCAATGGGCCAACTCTTCCTTCATGACCACCCTAAGTCTACAGGCCTGTGGGGAGAGTGAGCTGCAACTCCGTGTTGCAATCAGGAACTCAAATCTTCTTTAGGGATTCCGAATGGACAGTTACTATCATTCAGTTCCCACATTTGGAGAAAGAAAGGTGATCGCGGTCCAGTGAAAGTGACTAAAATGCTCCTTGTGAACATCTATTTGGGGAGAAAAGGAACATCAACAGGAAGTGAGGCTATTTTGCGGACTGTGAGAATTTTATTTAATCCTCACAATCCTGAAAGAGAGCTACTAGCCTCCCAAAATTAATGACACAGAATCCAAGCCTCAGAGAGGTGACAGAGCTGGTTAAGTGGTCAAACAGATGTGTTTATCCAGGTTTGTCAAATGAGTCCCAAACTGACATTCTCTCATTTTGCTGACATACGATTTTTATAAAGGCATGAAATGTAAATTTGAAAGTTCTCTAATGTAAACATGGAAACCTAAAGATCCCTCAGACACGTTTCCTTACAAGTGTTTTCATAAGAATAAAGCATACATATTTGAAACAGTGGGGCAACTAGAATAGGCATAAATTGATCACTGGAGTGGAATAAGTAGCAAGAATTAGTATAATTTATAGGCAGTTATTTATTTCTTTCAACAACTCCATGATTGAATATTCATTTAAAGTTAAGAAAACTCAGGCTTAGGGAGATTAAGTATATCACTAGCAAATGGCAAGTACAGGATTTTAATTCACGTTGCCAATTTGTTATTCATCATACCATGCTAACAGATTTTACTATTTAGAGGAGACTAAGCCCTAGAACAAACAGATCAAACACTTTAAAATGGATCAAACACAGTGGAAGTATTTATTTTATTCTATTTCATTCTACTATTTTATTGTTTGCTCACCTAACAATACTAGGCGGGAAAACACTGTGGTAGCTCTGTTCCACACAGTCATCCAGGGACTCAGGCTGAGGAATGCTCTGCTATCCCTGACATATGGTTTCCAGTTCCCCTGGGTGTCATTTCCATTTCAGCTAGCTAAAGGGGAAAGGCCATGGAGACCACACACGGACGTTTTTATAGGTCAAGCCTAATGGTATACATCAGGTCTTTGCATATTCCATTAGTTAGATCTCATTTATAGAGCCACACCTAAAGGAAGTTGAAAAATATAGTTTAGACATGTCTGGAAAGAAAGGAGAACATGATCTGGGTGAAGAAACTAGTCTCCAACCACACTGACTTAGAAAATGAACTTTTCTTAAAAATTAGAAAAGAATAGGCCCCCAAATGATGAAAACTACTTGAAATTTTTGGGAAGAGCACTGCAAGTGTATGTATTAGCTAATAACCCAGCTCTGGAATTAGGCCAATCATTATATGATTTTAGATTTATCTTCTCTGTATCTTAATTTTCTCATTACTAAAACGGGGACATAAGTACTTATTTCATGGGCTTGATCATAGGATTTAATGAGAAAAAAAACACACAGTAGAGAAAGCTAATGGTCTATGACATCCATTCTTTCCTCCTTCTAATAATAGAATCTCCTAGATGTGAGGTGGATGTATGCTCCCCAGGCAGAGACTGCATTTCCCAGAATTCCTTGTAAATTGGGCATGGCCATGTCCATAAATTCTGGGCAATGAGATATGAGCATAATACAAACCAGATCTTTGCCAGGAACCTGTTTTCCTTCCATTTCCTCTGTTGTAGGGATGTTTCTTTTCTGATGGGATGGACTGTGGGTGAGTAAAATGAGCCATGTTCCATCCTACAAGGCAAGAAACACCTTGAAGGATGGTAAAGCAATGTCACAAAAGGTAATCGAACCCCTGGATGACCCTGACAAAGAGAGATGCCTTAACTTCCCGCACTGCTTTCCATCTTAGACTTTTATGTAAAAAAGAAATGATCTTTCTTGTTTAAAGCAGTCATTTCAACCTCTGTTAACGCATCCAGATAAATACCTAGCTATTACAACCTCTAAAGTGCCTAGAACAGTGCCTTGCTGCACAGCAAATGTTACACAGATGAGGACAACTGTCAATATTTCATGAGGATCCTATACCCAGAGTCCACTTCCCACATATATTCTGGGGGGTGCTAACTTATAATGACAACCATTTTAGAATAAAGAGAGACTTTGGGGTAGAGAGAGTGAAATAATTTTGAGAAATGCTGAATTGAAAGAATGTCTTAGTCTGAAGTCTACTAAGGTTAATTATTACTCTTCAAGGAAAGAGTGTATAGGGTTTTCTAAACTTGCTAGACCACGATACCTCTATTCAAGAAGCATAACATGAAGATAGTGTTCTGCGGACACAACTTGGGAAAGTATTCTACTAGAGACCGAATGTCAAAAATTCAGAGAACCAGGCTAATATTGTGCTGAAAGAACACTCTATGCGTACAGCAGGGCAGTTAAGTACATAAAAGAATACTAATTCATATTTATTATAATTAAAAACTGTATTTCCACATTCCTTATACTGTCTTCAAAACAAACACTGTGAGTCACTAAATATAACAACTTCTGAATTAATCATGAATTTCAAAATCAAGTAGCTCGTACTTCCTAAGCAACCAGAGAGACAGAGAATCAGAAATGGAGAAAGAAAAGGAGAGGGATAGAGTGGGTGGGTACGAAGTCATAGCTACTTTGATTCTGATGGAGAACATCTCTGATATTTTTTCTATCCAAACCACTCCAAGTAGGTGAATTAATAAAATCATATTTGGGAAAAAATGCTTGGAAAATAAACCCAACAACAACAAAACCACAAAAGGAAAAGAAACATGGGGTCAATTATGCTAACATGTCAATCTGATCACAAATTCCAAGATTAATAAGAATGTTCTGTGCATATCACTATGCAGCTCGCTGAGAGACATTCTGATAAATACCGCAGGTGGGTAATTTCACAAGGTATATTAAGTCCACAGTGTGTAGCTAGGATTCTATTTTCAAGACATAAAACAAACAACCCTTAAAATATAGAATTATAGGGGTGCCTGGGTGGCTCAGGCGGTTAAGTGGCTGCGTTCGGCTCAGGTCATGAACCCACGGTCCTGGGATCGAGCCCCACACTGGGCTCTCTCCTTGGTGGAGAGGCTGCTTCTCCCTTTCCCTCTGCCTGCCGCTCTGCCTACTTGTGCTCTCTTTATCTCTCTGTCAAATAAATAAATAAATAAAATCCTTTAAAAAGTATAGAATTATAAAATATCATTCCATGAGTTTTGATCAAATTGATATAACAGCCAACTAGAATATCATGCTTCAACTCTCATTTTCTCCTACTGTTGAAATACATATTTGAGGAAGGAGCATAGGAATCTGTCGATCCCTACTCAACATTTTAAGATGAGTTTATGTTTTTATGAGCCAGCTGTTAGAAGGGAAACACAAAATTCTCTCTGGAAGGCACTTAAGAGGAAAATACTAACAGTTGAATAAAGGTGATCCAATTAAACCACTTACTCTTGCCTAATATAGTTCTGTGTAGTCCAAGCACCTGGCTTGGCATAAACATTTACTTTTTGCGGCATGATATTTAATCAGCTGGTCAGGTGGTGGTGAGCTCCATCCAGAAGGGAGGTTCTCTCTGACCTTACTCTTTTCTTAATTGAAAACACTGTTGAATACTCCATCTCTCCTACCCCACTTGTTCCTCAAGAACCTCCTCAGTGTAGGACTCTCATGTACGAACCCCCTTAGACCAGCCATGCTCTCAAACTCAACACTCCTTCAAGGGCTGCTGTGACAAACTCAGCGATTTAGAAAGTTTCCCGGTGTTTTCCATCAGGTGCTGGAAGACAAAGGCAGTTTTAAGTCAGACTGGAGGAAAAGAAGGTAGGACACAGACTCAGCAGCCAAACATGAGGCTTCCTCACCTCTAATTAGGGATTGAGTAAGCAGACAAATATCCTTCCTTAGATGATTTTGGAAGGCAGTAACTGATAGGTTTGAAATATTTTAGGGCAATATAATCCCCCTTAACAGGAAAACTCAAAAGAAACGTGGAAGGTGGCATCAGAGGGGACTTGAAAACATCCAGAGAAATGTCTTTATTTTACAGATGAGAAGAAGAAATTGTGGAGGGGTCGATCTTCCCAACCAATCAGATAAATCAGTTAATGGTAGAATAAGAATGCAGTCCTTTTAGCTCCCAGCCTGGGTAGAGGTTACGAGCATTGGCTTGGCAGCCAGACCATCTTGTTTGAATCTTGGCTCTACTACTAATTGGCTGTGTGAATTTGGGCAAATTATTTGCCTTTTCTACCAGTCTCCTCAACTGGGAAATGGGGGTAATAGTAGTGACCGCCCCATATGGTTGTTGTGAGGATAAAATAAAGAAAGAGAAAAAATAAAGAAAATATAAAAGACATAAAATAATACAAGAAATAAAATAATAACAATAAATAATCTATGTGTACACAGTGCTCAGTACAGCTCTGGAACAGTGTTAAGCCTTAGCAATTTCTGTTCTTTTTCTCTTCAGCTGACGTCAGCAAACACTGTCGTTAAGTGGTAGAAATAGGCATATGTCACTGGGCATATACAAAAACATCAACTACATGAGTGTCCCTGCCCCCTCTGCTATCAGACAGGCATGACAGTTTGGAAGGGCTGCTTTCAGCCCTGGAGAGAGCTCCTGTGAGATCTCAGGGAGGCTGCCTAGCAGAGAAATCCGCATGACCTGTAAGTCTCTGCTGGTCCTCAGATACCTTGTTCTTTGGAGTTGGATGGATCCAAGAATGCCTGGGAACTTGAGTTTCTTTGCATCATGAAATAGACTGGAACTAGACAAGGGGCTAAAAATTCTTCTGCTTGTCATTTTCTTATCATCGTGAACACATAGCTGGGTGGCTATGGCAAAATAAAGTAACTTGTGATTTTTCAGATCTGGAAGTGCTGGAAGGCTGATATTATTTGTTATTTGCCAATCTCATGGCTGTCTGAGAGCACAGTTATCTCTGCAGAACGCTTTGGTAATTTGGAAAAAAAGGAATGCCCGAGGACCCTCGTCGTACTCTTACAAGTATGCTGGATTTGCGAAGCTGCCTTCTCTCATCACTTCCTCCCCATTCCCACTTTTCTAGGTGAGACCTGCTCTTTTTAAGGCATTCAGCTGTTAGGAGAAAGATGTTGCAGGGGCAGATTTGCGGTGAATCATAGAAAAATAAAATGTTATCTTAAAACTGTTTCTGTTCTTTGAACCTGGCTGGCTTCTCTTTCAGCCAAGGCTGGTGACTCAGGCTCGGCCTGTCTAGGTGTAATCAAACACATTTAAGTAAACGCTTTGGCCATTTCAGTACATCCTGGCGCAACTACATGGAACTATCCTAATGAGCTAAAGTGAATCAGAAGAGTAAACTCTTTGGGTCTTGTCTGGCTGGTCTGTGTTTGTAGGACATGGTCTTGGATGGCTACAGTAGTTGCTTCTTTTTTTTTTTTTTTTTTTTTTTTTGAGTGCTTATTATGTGCCAGAAACCATAGACCTCTCTTTCTCTCACTTTTCCTTCCTCCCTCTCTCCGTCTCTCCCTCTTTCTCTCCCTCCCTTCCTTCCTTTCTTTCAATCCCAATTGCCAGAAAGTGATACATTTTTACATCATGAGCTGGTACGTACCAAGTATATACATACAGACTACTAAAGTTCCATGAGACAACATTTACTATAAATACAACACACCACAATATTTTCTACCCCACTTTATCTATTATTTTATATTCCAAAATGCTAGTTTTGACCCATTAAGTTGATTTCATGACTCATGAATGGATTTCAACCTATAGTTGAAAACCACTGCCTTAGACAAATTCATTCCTTGTCATAACCTTGCAAGGCAGATATCAGTATCAGACTCTGCATGGAATAGGTCAACAGAGGATATGGAATAAGGGGAACCAGTTAAAAAGAGGCTGAAATAGCTGCAATGCCACATGGGGAAGAGTGAGGCCCTTCAGATACTAGCAACAGTAGGACATGGCCATCTCCAGAAAGGCTGGAGGAATCAAGGAAAAGGTGTTTTCTGAGCACAGAAGGGGGGCCGCCTGCAGGGACCTAGAAACGAGGCAACTAGTGAGCAGAAAGAGGCATCACAGAAGGTGGGCTACCCTAGAGAAGCTGGAACCTGAAGAGGATAGGCCGTGGCTACTGGAGATCCTTCTCAACGGGAAATGAATAAAGAAGAAAAGGAAGAGGGAGGGAAGGAGGAGGGGCAGGGGTGGGGATGGTTAGACAGAAAGACAAAGAGTGAACTAGCTTTCTCTCACCTTCCAATCTCCTACCATTTCTTCCCACTGGTCAAAGCTAGTTAGCAGTCAGTGGAAAGACAGTTTTTAGGGGATCAGCTCTCAGAACTAAACAGGAGAAGACCCCTATTGGAAAGCGCGGCTGGTTTCCCCAAAGTCTGATCTGCCTCGTCAGACAGGCGCAGGCTCTAGCAGACCCATGAGCCCAACTTAATGCTCTGCGATCGCAATCCTGAAATTCATATTTTTCATTTTGCATTAAGCCTGCAAACAGTGCAGCTGCTCCCAGACCCTCCACTGTTATTCCAAGTGTACATGAGAAGACTGTGGCTCAGAGAGTTTAAGTAGCTTGTTGGGGGCTTCACAAAAGTGAATACAGTGAAATTTGAAACCAGCTTGGTATATATGAGGTCAAAGTCCACACTCTTTCCAGTAAGCCCCAGGTCAAGTCCATCCCCCAGAACAGTACTAAAAAGCAGAAGGGAGAATCGTGCAGGTGATTCTCTTCCAGGAAGCAAGGAAGGGACTCATGTCCTTGGCCACAGCTACTGAGACCATAATTTCTGCTGTTCTCCTTTGGCTACTTCAGGGCCCAGACAAACATTAACTCAGCCTTTGGGGGCTTGTTGAGATCAGCTCAAAAGTTGCAGATAGGATTTCTCCTGCTCAAGAAGCAGAACAATTCACTCTACAGAAATGAAACACCTGTATTTTCTCCAAAATGTGCTTTGCACCATGGATGGAAAGGGCGAAGCAAACAAAGAAACAAACAAATTCATGTAGAGGCACCTGGGTGGCTCAGTGGGTTAAAGCCTCTGTCTTCAGCTCAGGTCATGATCCCAGGGTCCTGGGATTGAGCCCCACATCGGGCTCTCTGCTCAGCAGGAAGCCTGCTTCCCCCTATCTCTCTGCCTGCCTCTCTGCCTACTTGTGGTCTCTCTCTGTCAAATAAATAAATAAAATCTTAAAAAAAAAATTAAAAAAAAATCTATGCAGATTTGACTTGAATGGTCAAGGCCCTTATCAACCCTTCCCTAGAAATGAATTGAAGCTGTGGGTGCTGACTTCTGCTCCACACTTGTAACCAACTCCCCTCTATCCCCACTGCCAGTCCCATCTCCCGTGGTCCACTGTCAAAAGTTTTAGACATGAGGTTTTCCTACAATAAAGTCTTCCTACTCTCACATTCTGGGATAATTCTGGGTTTACTAACAACAGTTCAATTGGGAATAAAGCCAAACAAATTTGGCAGCGGTCAACTCAGAGGGAATATTAATTAATGCAAAGAATCCCTAATGCAATTACTATAAATTCCCCATCTTCATATTTCAGTGATCCTTTACATAGAATACTTCATATGGTCTGTGCCATTTGTATTCTTGTGAACAGTGAGGCAGCATTTTAATGCTGTAATATTCAATACACTGATACATTATCACTGTGCAACTTCAGGTCACAAAATAAAATATGATTAGTTCATCATCATTATCACCTTTTTTTACCCATTCCATCCCTAGGATTCCTTGCAGTTGTGAGCACAAAAGAAAATCCTAATTATCAGAGGCTCATATACAGACTAAAAAAGCTCAAAACAACCTCTGAGATCAATTCCATACCAATTCTAGGCAGATAAGGAAACTAGAGACTGGAGAGATCTAGGATGCACCTTGGGGGTTCTGGCTAACTAGGCTATAAAGATGATTTTAGGCAACTCTTTTACCCCTATTTCATGTTTTCTTTTTTTCCATGTTCAATTTCCTCATTCCCCAGGTACGTCCATATAAAAATCTACAATGGGTGTTCATTCAATAAACACTGAGTGTTGACTATATACAAGGCAGGCAAAGCATAAAGGTCTCCAAGATAAATAAAATATGGCCTTTAATAAGACACGGAGTCTTGAGAAGTATTAGACAATGAGTTGTCACCTTGTGTGATTGTAATTCACGTCTATGGGCATGACACGAAGCAAGGAAGGGATGACTAGCAAGCCTGGTAATGAAGACTTTACAGAGGATGCACCCCTTTGTACTGACAGAAAGACCAGAAAGTCGTCCATAAAATTATCATCACTAGTAGCTACAGAGAACTTGGCTAAAACAGAGAAAATGAATATAAGAACATGGATCTTAAGCTTATTTGCCAAATTGTCAACTTCTGTTGGTTGGGAGAATGACGGTCTCATACCTAGTGGCCTGCCTGGCCACTAGGGTGATAACGTGCTTTCCTCTGGAGTTTCTTCACTTCTACATGTTTCAGTTTGTAATTATAAGAATCTCCTTGAGGTAAGAATCAGAATTTCCAGACAGGCATGCTCCTGGATATTTGTATCGGGCCAGGTTCAGGGGGAAATCTACATTATTCCACTTCTTCTCCATCTTATGAGAACGAATTTTTTATACTGTTGGGCAGTGAGCATTAGGACTGTGGGAAAATGGAGAGCCATCAGTAGGCATGGTAATTCAGGATCACAGAGACCTTGGTTCAGCTCCAGGATGGGGCAGTTCAAAAGGATCTGTCAAGTACATCACTCAACTTTTTATCAGTCACATCACCTGGGGAGACCTTATTTGAGCAGATCACCATATAAGCTGCAGACAGAAGGGATTTTCAAAATGCGAGCAAGCCCTTGCTCGGGGTCGTCATTAGAAAAAGGAAGGAGGGATTCTCACCTTACATTCTGCAGCACACAAAAGAGCAAAGCTCTCTCCTGGACAGTGTTGCCTTTAAGGGATGAATTAGAAGAACATACCTGGTGGTTTCAACCACTGGCTGAGTTCTTTCTTTCTCCTCTCACATCTCCCTCAATTATAACCTTTGTCATACGTTGCTGGGTTCTTGGGTCTCCTTCAGGTCTCTCCTTTCTCTCCTTTCCTTTGACCTTCCCTCTGCCCTTTCTTCTCTGGCACTTTTTCTAGCCTCTCCTTTCTGACTCTTGGGGCCTTCAAGTTTCTCAAGCACTGCCTCCCTTCCTCCAGTTTGTTTTTCTCTCGCTTTCTGTCTCTTTCTCTCACTCTTGCTCTCTCCCCCTCCCTTTCCTCTCCTTCTCTTCCCTCTTGCTCTCAAGATCCTAAGGATTTTTGAGGTTTTTCTTCTGTTTTCCTTTCCACTGTGATAAATATGCTCCTCAGGATTTCTAGCAAGTTTTAAAAAAACGATAAAAGAACTACCAGTTCCTCAGCACCTGTTATATAACAGTATGGAGTTTGCAAATATTAGTTCCTTTAACCTTTAAACTTACTCTCTGATACAGATTAGTCATTTCCATTATACAGAGGAAGAAGGCTAGACTCAGACAAGCTGAATCATTTACTTAAAGCCACATTACTAGAAAGTTAAAAAAAATTTCGGCCATGTTAATATCAGAAGTAGCCCAGAGCTTTTTACTGATCCAGGAATTGAGGCTGTGACTAATAAATAGAAGTTCATTGTACTTCTTTGTAATGATTTGGTGATTTTTACCATAAAAGGTCATGCTATTTACACCCATGAATGTTGTTGGTCTTACTCTTGAACATGGGACTTTCATTTTCCTCCTGAGCTTCTTGGTATTCATAGGAAAGTTTTAGGGAACACACACAGATGTTAGCTATGGCTTCCTCGATGGAACGCCTCACTTGTGTTTGCCTCGATGGTGATTCTAAGCACGGGCCAGCTGGGGAACTGAATATGTAGTTCTGGTTGGAATTTATTCTACAGAAGAAGCAACAGAATGAGGAAGAAACAGAACACCTGGATTCTCATCTCAGTTTTACTATCTACCAGCTGAGGAACATTCAGACTGAATTTACACATTGGTAAAACCAAAATTTTGGATCAGATGGTCTCAAAAGACCCTTCTGGTTCTCATAGTCTTTGTTTTAATCATCTTCCCCTGGGCCCCCAAATCAACCTGTTTAGGTAGCTGAACTCTGTATGTCCCCAGGCTAGTCATGATCCAGCCTCCGTCTCTACTAATCGGAACAACACGGAGAATGAGTAGATGTATGTGCATATGGGACAGAAAGATGTTTGGGGTTTCACCATAATACTCACTCCATCAGAACCCATCCTTTCTAATACAATGAGTAGAGAAGTCATAAGGCTTGCTGATATCAAATCATTTGACAAACACTTAAGTATAATTTTCATTCTGATTCATGGAAGATGTTTTAATCACACTAAAGACATTACAGTAGGAATCAACCCATATTTCATAAATAGGCAGTTAATAGATGTTCAATGACTATATGATTTAATAGACATTATTGTCTTTAGCAGTCTGTATTAGTTTACTATTGCTGCTGTGACAAATTATCACAAAGTAAGCACCTTAGAAGAAATTTATTATCTTACAGTTCTCTAGAAGTCTGGCACAGGTCTCACAGAACTAAAATCAAGAGGTTATCTGGACTGCATTCCTTTCTGGAAACTGTAGGGGAAAATGTGATTATTATGTCTCTGCCTCTAGAGGCTGCATGCATTTCTTGGCTACTAGAATTCCTTCCTTCATCTTCAAAGTCAACAGTGGTGAGTTGAGTCCTTCTACCTTCTTATCTCTTTTAAGTGGCAGAGAGAAGCAGAAAAGAATGTAGGAGATAACATTCTTTTCTGCTTCTCTCTGCCACTTAAAAAAAGAGTGATCTTCGAGCCTACCTGGATAAAGCAGAATAATCTCTCCATTTTAAAGTCAACTGATTAGTAACCTTAATTCCATCTGCAACCTCATTCCCCTCTGCCATGTAACACAACAATAGGTTTCAGCATTTGTTTTGCTCATCCTGTTGTCCTTTTTTCCTTTGGGTTCAAAATTTTAATATGATAAGAAATACTTTATGAATCTATAGTGGGAAAGCTGACTTGATATGGCATCAATCTTTATCAAGAAGCCTTTATGACTTCAGAGTGAAAGTAGACATTAACAGAGGGATGAAGAGTCATTCCTCTCACAACTAATTTATCTGACTTCACCGATAAGTTTGTAAAAATTAAGGACTTGTACGCATATCCAAAGAGCCTTCAGGTTATGTTTGTGGGAAAGATATTAATATTTTCATCACAGTACGGTTATTTAAGATGATTTTTAGGACCACCCCTGAAATTTACAAGATTTACCTCTTTACTGGAACATCAATCAACAGCCTACTAAAGACCACATATTTTATCAGTTACCTGCAAGAATATCAGTATGCTATGCTATGAATTTTTTTTTTACCATAGCACTGAATGTGAGCATAAATAAAACCAAATAGTATCGCTATTATTCAGCATTATGAAAAAGGGAACTGTCTGACAATAAAAAATCAAGAATGATTAACTCTAACTCTTAATGGCTTTGGAACAGCTGGAGCCAAAAATCAATATACAAAAGTCAAAGAATGTCAATATGCTTATTTTCCCGATGAAAATTCTCCAGGAGTTCTTCTGGGTTTCTTATTGCTCTTGTCTTTCATATGCCAACTGAGAAATGCTGTTATTTTTATCTACACGTTGGGTCAACTAAAAGGAAGTGCCAAAAGGGGAAACAAATACCTAATAGCCTCTAGAAAAACTATGGTTATTTTTTTATGTCCCTGAATTTGATACTAAAAACAAATCCTGATTTATTTCTACTATAAATTAAAACATTTCAACACAGGTAAATAAATCTGAAAGAATTATTCTAAGTGACCTCTATAAAATATCTAGGGGATTGAATAACAAAGGAAGAAATGCAGTCTTTATTCTTCACTCAATTTGATTTTTACGACAGAAGTTTCTGTACAATAGAATCCCATTTCAGTTTTTTAAGAAAGGGACCAAATTGCATATGCATTTCAACAACTCTAACCACAAATTCTAGTCTTCCTTCTGCTTCTCTTTTCTATATTCTTACTGACTGTACATGTATTATTGAAGTAGTCAAATTACTGAAGAAATATCCATGACACGAACCATCACATCTGAAGAAGGTTGGGTAGCACATGTTTTTGTGAGCTCATCATATAAAAAGCTTATTTAAGGCACTGATTTTTCCAGTTTATGGGCCTTGCTGAGAGAAGTCACTGTGGATCCAGAATGCCAACTGACAGATCCGCATCTTCAGGCCTAAGCTGAGTCTCCTCCCCAGTATGCTACCTGAGCTTCTCTGAGATGATTGGCTATATACAGAGTTATATAATCAAAATACATTTCAACTGCTTTCCATATGGTCACCAGTTGGTGACAAAATAAAACTCTGTGTGGATATATGCACAAGCTGTCTGGATGCTATAAAAAGAAAATTTTGACCAGTATGATTAAATCAGCATGTATGTTAAAATATAATGATTAAAGTCAGAGAACAAATTAAGTGTTCTCCCCATGAGCAAAATCTGGAAAAACACATGAGATCTATGCAAATTTCCGTAGGTGTTTAGAAACCAAATAAGTCAAAAGCAGCTACCCCATTGCCATGTGTGTCTTTCCCTTCTCAACTCTTATCTTTTTTCCTATAATTCTGTATCCGAAGAGAGCAGACAAGTCAGTCTGTCCATTTGGCAGAATCAATAGCACATCCAGAACGGCTCTCTACAGGGGGATGAGACTAAGTTTCCAGAGGAATTTTCACTATTCAGAAGAAATCCTAAGTAAGACAGAAATAGCAGCATGGAATGTGTTGTGCAAAGTGACCATGTTCGACTTCACTTGAGGGTTTAAGCAACACGATAAGTTTAAAAAAAATTATTATTGATGACAATGTCTTTATAATTTGTGTACACTCATTACAAATATAAGTAATGGAACATTAAGAGATGTGTTTCTTGGTAACGTCCTCTCTCCCAGGAAATATTTATAAGCCTTGAAAAAGCCCCACAGAAGAGGTTTGAGTGCCATTTGTTAATGAGATGCGGACTCCAGGGATTTAAAACAGTCTAGTGCTATCGTACTGCTTGGAATCCAAAATTGTCTAGTTCCAAAGACTGATCTATTTGGACCACAGTAAATTTAAAATGTTTCTCTTCCCTCAGCAGGAAAATTCTTCAACAGATAAAGGCAGAGCAGGTCTGAAAGAAGTCAGGGTGGGAGGTACCCCAAGTCTCCAACATCACCCCCCCTGCTCCTCTTCTGGCAAAGTAGTTCCAAATTAGGAAATAAGCAGATCTTTTCTCCTAGGTCTCAAGAAAAGCAGCTGGTAAAGCACCAACCTGTTGTCTTCTCACCTTTCTCACAATTTCCATGGGACTCTAGAAGGGCATCAAAGATACCTAGAAGACTTATAGGTACATCTGATGGGCTTCAGGATGCATCAGGCGCTAGTGGGAAGCATCAAGATAATGTCATCTATCAAGACACTTAGCATAATTTATAATTGTGTATTTATCTGTGTTTGCTTATAGTCTGTCTCCCTCCCTAAACTATAAATTTCTGGAGGGCAAGAATGGTGGCATTTTTATTTCTGTATTCCCCAGCCCCTCGCTTACGAAAGTCTTCAATAATTCTTTGTTAACTGCTTGAATATTGTTAAAAGTGAATCCTTAAAGCAAGAACCACTTTTGCTCCAAGTTGGCTTCTGGAAAGAAAACACTCCAAGTTGATCCAACACCCAGATTCACTCTCTAATGAAGTCTACACAAACGCTCCAGTCTACATATGAAAAGCCCTAGAAATCTTACATGGGTAACTGAAGAGAGGAAAGAAGGAAAAAAGTGAGGGGGGGACACAAGAGGGAAGAAAAGAGTTTGGTGTTGGTGGGTTTTCAGTTTGTTCGTTTTTAACGGGTCCTCCTCTTGAAACATAATCTACCCCCCAAATTGCATTTATTGCTTTATTTATGATTAATTAAATTTCTCATTTAGAACCAATAGCTGAAAAGCTCATTCAGCTAAACTATTTGTAGATACAATAAAAGAAAACACAATCTAGGTCATTTTTTTTTTTCATGTTCCAAATCGGCTTTCTGATTTCAGAAAAAAAAAAAAAATCTGCTTCCCACAAACAAGGAGGTATGAAAAAGACTGCAGGATTCCTTTCTCGTCTCCAAAAAAACAGGCTTTCTCTTTTTATCCCTGATCATTGTTTCCTATGTTTTGAGCAACCCTGACTTGTGTGTGCACAACGTATAAGCAGTCATAGGTGAAAGTTGGCCTCTGAATCCTTTCCACAGAGAGAAGGAAGCTCAGGAACAGAGACCTGGGGAAGGTGTATCTGTAGGGAGAGGCCCAGAATCACCGGCATTCCAGAATAAAGCCAAGCAAGTCGATGAATAAGAATGGAATTCTAAATGCCTCGGATTATTTTCAGTTTCTATTTATGCTGCACTTAATGTCCACTAAAATAGGCTGGTTACATGCAGTTGCATATTCCATTTGGGGTATAATTTAATAGTCAGAAATGAGAGACCAGAATATGCCTGCGAAAGGCAGTATGTGGAATACATATTTTGGCACTAATAACCAGACCTGTCCTTGCATTGCTTATTATTCCCCCAAAAATATGTCATTTATAATCATTTGATCCAATTACAGATTATCCCTTGTTGTTGCAAGCTCAAAATAACACAGCACTTTTTTTTTTTTTTCAGATTCCCTGGAGTTTTTATCACTGAGACCCAATGTCACCAGATGTCTTGAATAGGCAAGCAACCCCTATTTGTCTCTAACATAGCCTACTTGGAAAGTCCCTGAATTTATCAGTTATTCAGGCTCTTTGGTTCTTCTGCATTGGCTGCATTAGCCCTTATCATCCACAGCAGAGAATGGAAAAAGGACCCCAATTTTCCCCTTTTCTCCTATCTAGTAAATAACTATTTTTCTGTGTCTAAAATCATGAACAGTCTTGAAAACAAGCGAAAATGACTTTCCATTTTTTAATAGGTTGTACTGTATAATGAAAAGAGCATGACATTTGGAGCCAGAGGACCAGGGGATCTGGAGGCAGGCTGGGCTTCTTCACCATGTACTAAGCCTCAGGGCACAAATATAACTGATTAGAATTTCATCTTCTTCATCAGGAATGAGATTTAGAACTATAACTATCAGTCTCATAACAACAATATCATTATTATTATGATCGTTCAAAGGAGTTAATGATAGTAAAGTGCCATATGTGTTATAAAGAACAATATAAATGCCATTTTGAATTTACCACCACTTAAAAATCTTGCCCACTATTCCTTTTAGCGGTGGTGTCAGCAAAGGGTCTCAACACCATTGCTCCATAAGCATGTCGGGTGTTTTGTTTCATTTTTGAAAGAGAGAAGAGACTTTCAGCTAAGCATCTCTAAGTCATGGACTCTGCCTCCCCACCTCAAGCTCCTGTCCCTCCCCAGCCTGAAACATACACTCCAGTCCGAGGATCCCTATCGTACTGTCATCCGTCGTGTTCTAACACGACACTTACTCACTGGGAGGCTGTTTCCTGACACATTTGAATCTCTCCGTTCAGCTGCATGTTTTCCACCGTCTGAACTGAGGGTGAACCACAATCTTCCCACCATGTGGGCCAGCTTAAACTAGCCTCACAGATTTCTGTCTTCATTCCCTGTGAAGATCCTGTCTGACCTGTGACCGATGTCCCGCTAGCATGAAGCCTTGGGCTCCCATTTCTCACCATTCAACCTCCAAACTCCTTCGCTGTCACACTTTTCCCTTCCACCATGTTCTCCCCCATCCCTACCCCACTCCCATGTCTCCCTCTGTTTTTTTTTTTTTTTTTTAAGATTTAAATTTATTTTACAGACAGAGATCACAAGCAGGCAGAGAAGCAGGCAGAGAGAGAGAGGAGGAAGCAGGCTCCCTGTTGAGCAGAGAGCCTGATGCGGGGCTCGATCCCAGGAACCTGGGATCATGACCTGAGCTGAAGGCAGAGGCTTTAACCCACTGAGCCACCCAGGTGCCCCTCTCTCTGGGTTTTAAGTCCATCCTGTCCTAGGGTTAGGTCATTCATCTCCACCTCTGATCAGAGGGCACTGCCCGGGTTCTACATCCTGGGCATGTTCTTTGCTACGGAGGCTAGAGCTGTACATTCAAATTATCTTCCATGGATGGTCACTACATGCTTTAGAATACATGAGATCCTAGAATTATACTCACAGATTTGATCCCTATTCCATATTCAGGGAGTTTACAAATATGAAAACTGCTGCCCAAGTGGTGTTTTGGCTGGCTCAGGAACACGGAGGGTCAGTGCTGAACACCTGAGAGAGAGGTCAGTCAGGGTTTTGGGCCTCCGTTCCGATGTGTTTTCACCCCATCACCATTCTCCAACAATTGTAACTTGTTTCAATTAAAAATTGGAGTTAAAACCCAGGTGCCCTTCTTCCTCAGTGATGTTGGACAAGATGCAAATTTGGGATCATTCCACTGGTAAAAGGCTTGGAAGGTAAAGTGCAGAATTACAAAAGCCAAACCGTTTAAGAGGGATTCCTCTGCCAAAACATTTTACACTAAAAGTGGTCTGTGACACTAAATTAAAGTATTAAAAAGTCAGACAACTTAATGGGGTTATATTTCACCCAATAGAGTCAAAGCTTCAAATGCTTTCAGGAAACAACTAACAATAAACTTGATGTTTTTAACACTCTGGGATTTCTTGGGTCCTGTCCCGATCATTCATCACCAAAACATTATTTCTGAGAATCTATTTAAGAGAGAAGTCCAAAGGATAGAACAAAAACATGTATATAAGGTATATCATACACCAATCCTCTGTGGCTATCCCTTCAGATGGAGTGGAAAGAGTGGGTTATCTTTCAGTTTGATGTACAGTTGAAATGCATTACTCTCTAAAACTGTACCCTCAAGGTCACAAACACTCACGTGGCCAAATGGAATGGAAACTTGTCTTCTCCTTAATCAACACTCCTTCCATCCTGAGATGCTTTCGTGCTATTATGTTCTCCTGGTTTCCTCCTACTTGACTGACTATTGTTCTTGGTTTTGATGAGTTTCTCTTCCTCTATCAACTTTTAATAATATTGGAGTTCCAGGGCTTGGTTCCGGACTCTCTCATTTTCTTCATCTACATTTTCTACCTAGGTGTTCTCATCTAGTTAGCTGGTTTGAAATAAGTCTATATTCCAATTAACTTAGAAATTTTTATCTCTAACACTGACCTCTTCATTAAATTCCAGACATTGCTAGGCAACTGCTTAATTCACTTGGAAGTATGAAAGATATCTCAAATTACTAGCATTTTCATCCCTCCAAAAAGAGAAGGACTAAATATTCCAAAATACTCCCTATCTCATTCTGTGCTACCACTATTCATCCAATTCCTTAAGCCATAAACAAACATTAACCTTAATTGCCTTCCATCCTTCCCTAACTACATGCAATTCTTTGATGAGTTCTTTTCATTCTAGCTCTTAAATATAGTCCATGTGATGTAATGGCTGGATATACTGCAGCCATTTTGGACCATGGGATGATATTAGGAATGGAAAATTACCTGTGGTGAAGTGACAAGATAAAAAGATCTTAGGTCCTTTATACCATAACCTACCATAACAGCTCTGAATAGATTTTACATGAGAGAATAACAAAAAATCTTGTTTAAGTAAGTAAGTAAATAAATAAATAAATTCTAATTTCTCATCTCCTTTGGTGTCTACCTATCAGTTCCACTCTAATCTGACATCATCTCTCAAATATTCCCCATCTGGTTTCCTTGCTTCTCTTGTCTCTTGTCTTCCTAAAGAACATCCAGAGTAATCTTTTAAAACTGTGCATCAGATCATGCCACATCTTTCTTAATGCTATCTACGGGTTTCCAGCTGCATTTCTAATAAAATGCAAACAAACTCCTTTCAATACACCCCAGACTCTATCCTTGTACAGTGAACTCAGGCTACAGTCGCCCAGGATATTCTCACTTGAGAGCATTTGCACTTGTTTTTCCCTCTACCTGAAATACTCTTCCCACCATAGTTGTCTCCTTCACTCAGGTCTTCAAGGTCAAAGGTTTCCTCCTTATAGAAGCCTTCTTTGAGGAGCCAAAATAGAGTAGCCCCAACTACTTTCCATCACATTACTCTACTCTTTTTTTTTTTTTTTTATATCTACAAGCTGGAATTATATTGTCTCCTTACTTGTTTATATCTTATTACCTGAGTCTAGGACCTAGAAAGTACCTGGCTATTCTAAGTGTTCACCATATGTTTGTTACATATTTATTGAATGAGTAAAATCATTAACTGCTTTAAATTCTAGACTAGTGAATATACAGTGTTACATTAGTTTCAGGTGTACAACATAGTGATTCATTAGTCAATGCTCATCATGATAAGTGTATGCTTTAATCCCCATCAAAGATGTCACCTATCCCCTCATCCCCCCCCACCCCCTCCCCCCAGTAACCAGCAGTGTGTTCTCTATAGTTCAGTGTCTATTTTTTGGTTTGGCTTTTTATGTCGAGTTCATTTGTTTTGTTTCTTAAATTCCACATGAGTGAAATCATATGGTATTTGCCTTTCTCTGGCTGACTTATTTTACTTACCATTATACTCACGAGATCCATCCATGTTGTTGCAAATGGCAAGATTTCATTCTTTTTTTATGGCTGAGTAATATTCCACTGCATGAATATGTGTGTGTGTGTGTATTCCTTATCCATTCTTCTATCTATGAATATTTGGGCTGCTTCCATATTTTGACTATTGTAAATAATACTTCAATAAACATAAGGGTGCATGTATCTTTTTAAATCTGTGTTTTCATATTCTCTGGGTAAATACCCAGTAGTGGAATTACTGATCATAAGATTTAATTTTTTAGGAACCTCCATATTATTTTCCACAGTGGCTGAACCAGTTTGCATTCCCACAAAAAAAAACAAAAAACAAAAAAAAAACCAAAAAAACAAAAAAAAAAAAGAAAGAAAGAAAGAAAAAAAGGGAAAAAGTTCTCTGTAGAGTTAATGAGGTTAAAACTGTCACCCGCAATACTCTGCCACCTCCCCTTCTTCTTCTCAGAATGTTAAAGGTGAACATTCCTTATCTTTGGAGAACATTCCTTATCTTTCAGAGGAAAACAATAGGAAGAGATCCAGCTGGCCTAGACCAGTTTGAACTCAACCACCCACACACACCTGCACAGATAGACTCTGGGGCATCTGATAGTTATCTCTATCTTATTATAATGTTAAAATCTCCACTCAAGGAGAAGCGGAAACTTTATCAACATAACACAGAACATATGTATAAAGCATGTTTTCTAAGTACACCTGTGCAATCTTATGCCCACCATATGATGACAAAGATTTCCCTTCTGAATATTCATCCTGACTCTCAATGAAAAAAACCTACTCATCCCCTCCTTGAGGAGTCACAGGTTTGGAAGTTTTTTCCTATGATCTCATTTGTTGCAAATAAAGTTTCCTTTGTGTGACAACAACAACAACAAACCCAAAAGTTAATTGCTAGTATTCCTTCAAGTTTTGGAACTTAAAAATTTCCATAAAGTGTTTTAATAAGCTTACGGAGAATGCAAGTTTATGGAGAAGCTGGCCAGTGCAGAGACCCTTGCAAAATAATTACAGTATTAAGAAGGAACTGATACACAGAATTACCATTAATTCTGCAATCACACTCATGAGTATATGCTCTAAAGAGTGAAAGTAGGGACTTGGAACAGATATTTGTACACTAATGCTCAGAGCAGCATTATTCACAATAGCCAAAAAATGGAAGACCACCCACAGGTCCATCAACAGATATAAGGTGAAATAAAATGTGGTACATAGGTACAATAGAATATTATTCAGCCTTAAAAAGGAATGAAATTCTGACACATGCTTCTGCACGGATGGACCATAAACACCGTAGTAAATTGAACCAGAAAGAAAAGGATACATATTGTATGATGTCACGTATATAAGTTACTGAGACTAGGAAACTCATAGAGACAGAAAGTAGAACAGTGATTCCCAGAGGCTGTGGGAAGTGCGGAGAATGGATTAGTGTTTGATAGGCACAGAACTTGAGGTGGGGAAGATGGAAAAGTTCCAGAAGGGAATGGCGGTGATGGTTGCACGACACTGTGATTGTGCTCAATTCCACTGAACTGCACACTTAAAAACAGTTTAAATGGTAAATTTTATGTTATGCATATTTCAGCACAATAAAAACAATGAGAGTTAAAAATGGGAATTGGGATGTGATGGGAGACAAGAGGGAACTGTGATAATGGAAGATACATTTTGACCAACTTTACCACACAAAGTCAACTGCATTGGATAAACGGGCTTTCCTTCTCAGCGCATGAAAGAGGAAGCTTTAAAGTCTATCATAGTAATTTTCCTTCTTTAAAGACAAAAGTTCTATTGTTTATCAGTACTGATTGAATATTTTTATAAATGTTGATAGGATTCTATCCAAGGCATAAGGGCAGGGAGAACAATTAATTCATTCTGTTTTGATGTTCTTTGCCCAGAACAGAGCTATAAATAGAACTACAGTATCAGGATGGTCATAAGGCATAGAGTAATTCTTTCCCAAATCCTACTAAAACACATCTAATCAACTCGATGTTATTCTTCCTGTCCAGACAGCGAAAAAGATATTTTATTAATCTACACTCTGCTACATGTTTTCTGACATTACTCCCAGTCAGTGCTCCTTGCCCAAATGATTACGTAAAGCAAGGATTTAGAAACACTTCAATAATTGGTATCAAAACACAAAACACACAAATGACTGATTTTTTTATGCTTATGCAAATATTTGGTCTTCCCACCGATTCAAAAGATGTGGGGAACTTGTCTGATGAGACACCAGCATCATATGTAATAAGAAACTGTCAATGAGCCTGGTCTTCATTATCATTCCTACCCGTGCACTCCTCTTCTGGCAAAGTAGTTCCAAATTAGGAAATAAGCAAATCTTTTTAACGTTCTTCACTAGCTTCCTTTCCACAGACACTGTTCCTCTTCTGATAACCCACACATATATGTTTGGCATGTCAGGGTTATCTTAAGGGTTGTTTGTATTTTATGGTATTGGAATTTTTTTTAAATGTTTACTTTTTTCTGAAAGATTTTAGCATCTTTTCCCAAAATACATGTTCATTTTCAGTCTCTAGTTGTCTATTCACACGTGAAACTTTAAGCAACCTGTTTGCAGGAGCATAGGGGCAATGCTTTTCACCAGCCCTGGCCAGCCCGGGTCTCAGAGGGCTAACTTTCATCTCATTATCTCTCAAAGGTTGGCAACTTAATTTCAGATCTCAGAAACATTTCTTCTATCTCCCTTTTGGCTCTTCTTTTATGTTGTTTTCCAGCAGAAGAGGTGAATCACCTCCAGCCCTGGGACCTGACTGGTGGCTGCTCCAGTCCTGCCATTGTTGGTCCCATATTGGACCTGCCGCTTGACTGTACCCTTGATGTGGCAAAGCAGGTGCAAGTCTGACCAAGCTGGATGGAACACATGAGGGCATGTGTGGCCACCGATGGCTAACATTTTATCTCGCCTCCTTTACTGTGATATGGAGGAGAGAAATTTCACAGGTCAACACTCAACTCCACCACTGTATTTTATTCCCCTTATAATACTTAGAAGCACCCTTTCTCTTCTCCTTACCTATTTACCATGACCACTCTACATGTCATTGAAAATAATGTTTATTAGCCTTTGGAGATTGTACGAACCACAAAACTCATCAAAACTCATGTGATCCAATTTCTTTATTGGACAAAAGAGAAAGCTGATGGCAGCTTCTTTGTCTGTATTACAAAAGCTACTTAAAAAGTTGTAAATTGGGGCGCCTGATTGGCTCAGTGGGTTAAAGCCTCTGCCTTCAGCTCAGGTCATGATCCCAGGGTCCTGGGATTGCGCCCCACACCGGGCTCTCTGCTCGGCAGGGAGCGTGCTTCCCTCTCTGTCTCTGCCTGACTCTTTGCCTACTTGTGATCTCTGTCTGTCAAATAAATAAATGAAATCTTAAAAAAAAAAAAAGTTGTAAATTTAACTTTGTTCATAATGACAATGACCATGGGGGTTGGAGTGCTAACAAATATGGAGTCTTGGGGAATAAATGGAGAAATCCCCAGACTTGGACTCAGACAACCCGAATCCTGATTCCACTTCCACTATTCCCACTTGTGTTACCATAGGCAAGACATTGCTCTCTGAGTTGAGGTTGCTGGTGGGGGTACAATGAAAGACTTGGTTCAGAGGCACTGTAAAGTCCCTTTCCTTCGGAAGTTCTAATGTCTCTGCTGATAAAGCGTGTGGTTTCAAAAGTGCTCTTGTACCAAGACTTCTTAAAGTTTAGTCCATAACTATGATTCAATATACCATCAGCCCTATATAATGTATCAACACTTGAAGGAAAAATCAAAGTTAAGAATAGCTAGCTTTATGGAATATTCTATATATTCCTGAGCACTTTACGTACAACTTTTCTCATTCACTTCTTGTCTGTGTAAGGTGTGATTCGATCACCCTCCCACTTGAGAAGATGACAGGTTCAGAAAGGATAAGTGACTTGACCAGGGTGGAGAGGTGGACTGTAAACATGAACTTGCTGGTGATATATTCATGCTCTTGCCAGTACAAGAGTTTTTCTAGTGACTGTTACAGAGAGACTGACAAGAGAATAAGGAGCAATAGAACTAGATTATTTAGAATATAAATAAATAAAAAATGCATTCTTTCCTTTATTCCCAAAAAGCTTGATCAAAATGGAATTCCAGCATCTTCCTTTTACAGATGTTCCTTCTCTCTCCTATGTTTGATCTTACTAAAGGTAGTGAGCTCCATGCATTTCTGGACAGATGCTGGCTATAATGACTTAGATCTAATTTTCAGTTTTGAATCTATAGGATGCTCTACCATTCTGTGTCTGATACTCTTCCCGACGTCACTGCATTTGCTCACTGCTTCCCGTAACATCATGAAAAAGAGGATAATTCTGTGTTTATACTGCTACAGAGGTTTTAAGCTGGAGCTCAGAATTATACAAGACTGTGGCCCTAGGGGAAAAATAAACTGGAATTCTGGTTTATTTTTTCCCATTGGAAAAAAAAATGCTTTAAATATTCCCTTGAGGGGTGCCTGAGTGGCTCAGTGGGTTAAAGCCTCTGCCTTCGGCTCAGGTCATGATCCCAGGGTCCTGGGATCGAGCCCCGCATCGGGCTCTCTGCTTAGCTGGGAGTCTGCTTCCTCCTCTCCCTCTCTGCCTGCCTCTCTGCCTACGTGTGATCTCTGTCTGTCAAATAAATAAAATATTAAAAAAAAAATAAATATTCCCTTGAGTATTACTAGTTGTCTTATTATTATTACTATTTCACAGAAGGGAACAAAATACTCATGTTTAATGTGTAAAAGTTGCATGCCCAACTGGCCAGCAGAGAAACCTCTTTGAAATACATTAATGTTCTGTTTATTAAGTGTGGGTGACACTAAAAGGTCAAAAGGACATTCTTTATAGAGGTACGTCCTTGCCATTGCCAAGAGCCTGATGCAAAAATGCATCAAGCCTTTCCAGCAAAGGTACTATTGTTGGGGAACACGAATAAACCAGAGGTGAGATACAGTGTATGCAACATAAGGAAGTCTGTAACTATAAAATAGCTTTCTTCTCCCTCCAACCAACATGGGCACATACACAGACACAGACAGACACACACACAGACACAAACACCTTTTCTCACCCAGAAATATACAAACATTTTGACAGGGACCTAGCATCTGTTTTCATGACAATTTAGAGAACAAAATAGGCAACATGTAGGAGGCATGCAGCTTAGCAAAAAGAAATCTACAGTAGGCATAAAGGAACTTGGGTTCTAGTCCTATTGCAACACAATCTGCTTGGCATTAAGCTGGTCTTTCATTCTTTGGATCAATGTTCTCTAAGTCAGAGAACTGAGGTTAAAGGTGATGATTTCTAAATTTCCTTCCAGACCTAAGATTCTATGAATTCAAGAAAAGAGTCAGAAGACAATGTCTATGCCCAGGTCGTCCATTCCCTATATCCGGACTGCCTTTCACCAGTTACAACAGCGTAACCTCCCACAAGGTTTATAGTTACAATCTATTTTAACAGAAAGTGCAGAATTTATTTTGCGTGGTTAGTAGCCTATCATCAGATAAGCCCATTAAATGCAAGTCTCAGTGGAAAACATGAAAATGAGGAAAACATTGTTCCCAGCCCTCAGGAGCTTTCACTCACTGTAGACCTAGATTACAGACAGGTAGTAAAAGGTACTGTCAGGTGCTATCAAGACATACCATGAGGCACCTGGGTGGCTCAGTGGTTAAGCATCTGCCTTCAGCTCAGGTCATGATCTCAGCATCCTGGGATCAAGCCCAGCGGGGAGCCTGCTTCTCTCTCTCCCTCTCCCATTCTCCCCTGCTTGCACGCGCGCTCTCTCTCTGTCAAATAAATTTTAAAAAAAGAAAAAAGGGGGTACCACAGAGTGACACTGGTTTTCATGTGAGGGAAGAATGAACTCTGCCTGGAAATGAGACTTCCTAGTGAAGTCTGCATGGGAGCAGGGCCTTCTGGATGGTTCGGAGATGCCTTGCACAGCAGGGTGAGAAGAAGAAATGGCCATAGACAAGTGAGGGGGATAACAAGTTATGAGGCAAGTACCAGGAACACCCCATTTGACTTCAGCAGGGTCTTGGTACACTGATACACATGGAACTCCTAACTTCAAATGCTTTTATCACTGGTGGAAGGTCCTCCCTTCTACTCTGGAGCATGGCATATGAAATGACATAAGGGCTGGCTAGGAGGCAGAGGATACCCCCATCAAGTATCATTTCTGGTGCGGCCACTGTGGGACTGTATGACACAACATACTTCAGTCAACAGAGCCCCCCAGATACTGTCTTCACTCGTCAGGTCTAGACATCTAATCCCCGTCCCAGGCTCGATGCCCTTAAATCCTGAGAGCAAGTTAAAGTTAAAAAATTACCAGCATAACCTCATGTGGGGAACTGGTTTAAGTTATAAGTCGCAGTTAACGATATATTGAACTAGACAGACACCAAAATTTGCAGAATAAAGACCTGGGTATAATGAGAGACGAATTCTCCAGGGAATGTTCAGTCTGAAAGTGAGTACCTTCACTTAGAATGAGGAAGGTCTGGAAAACCCTTTCACGATAAACAATTTTAAAAAAGTAATTATAAGCATTTTTTTTTTCTGAAGGCATGATATTAATGTTAGAGAAAAGCTGTAGCTCCTGAATTTCTAGCATTTCCATTCAATAGTGCAATTAAATTTTAAAACAAATTCAGCAAGAGTGTCACAAGTGAAAAATCTCTCCAGCACCAGGCAGAAATTTTCTGTCATATTAGCAATAGTATCATGAAAAATACCAAGGATTCCCTGTAATTAGCATAAAGAAAATGGCCACCAAAACTTATGACCAGTGATAAACTGAGTGAGAAGGATCCCAGAGACCTCTGGACATATACTTAAATTGTCGGGAAATCAATTACGTCAAAAGCAAAGGATTTAAAACAATGATCACAGAGGTATTTCCTTCCTTCTTTGAGAAAAGGGTTTTACCCTCAGGCTAGGGACCAAGGGGGTTGTGGCTAACTGAAGAGGAGCAATTTAGCCTGTGCATAAATACAGTTGTTGTGTTAACATACTTACACATGTTAAGACCACATGTACACATGTAAGATAGTGGTATGTAGTCACCACCTAGTCTAGGATTCTCTATGAGTTCTTTCACAATTTCAAGACAGTATTGAATTAAAAGTGCTAGTTCAAATAGAGAAACAGTACTCTTAATAGAAGAGTAGTCAACAACTGTACTCCTGTTCTGACCTTGACTTTGCCCTCAGAAGGCTCCTTGGCCCTGCAGGATAGCCCCTCATTTCTGATCTCTCATGAAAGGGGTGCTAACACTATCCCTTCAACTTCCTCACCATAGTCCAGGTTGTCTGTTTGAAGACTGGGTTATTACCTCCAGTTTACATAGCTCTTTCACTGGGAATTACTGGGAATAGAATGTTTTCTACAAATGATACAAAAAACCTTCATAAACAGGACTTTCAGCGGATCTGACCTATCAAAAAATTTCAGAGCAAAACATCTTCAAGTAGCAAGTGGTATCTCTCTCTCTCTCTCTCTCTCTCTCTCTTTTTTTTTTTTTTAGATTTTATTTATTCATTTGACAGAGAGAGAGGGCACACAAGCAGAGGGAGTGGGAGAGGGAGAAGCAGGCTTCCCACTCAGCAGGGAGCCTGATGTGGGGCTGGATCCCAGGACTCTAAAATCATGACCTGAGCCAATGGCAGATAGATGCTTAAGGACTGAGCTGCCCAGGCGCCCCAGCAAGTGGTATCTCTTAAGATTTTTTTGGAAACTCAATTAAGCCAGCATTTGTATGCAAAATCATATTACAAATAAGCCATTGCAAGATATGCATATAGTTGGCACAGGATGTAATTTACACATTAATATTCACAATCTAACCCAGCTACTTTAAACCACTGACAACCAGCTTTGCTCCTTTATTTATAGAATTTTCCTGGAAAGGATCAGCATTTGCTGGGGAACTAAATGACTATGTTCTAATCATGCTTCTGAGACCTCATTTCAAGAACTCAGAAAAGTCTCCAAAAAAACTCTGTGAGATGACATTTCCATAAGTGAATTCATAATGAATGTCTTTAATAAGGGTGACGGGTCTAAAAATAGTTATCTCATGTAAGTAACCAACAGTTACAGTATAAATCTTGAGCAGTCATTCCGTTTTTAGTTTCTGTAAGGGTGATGGGAATAACAATACTAAATCGGTATATCCTTTCGCATTGGTCTTGATTTAGCATGTCTATTTCTTTCTGGAACTATCTCTGTGTTAAAGGGCAATGGGAAAACTCCAGAGGAGGGACACAAGGAAAGATAACTATTTTGTCCCATTACAACAGTACTATTCTTAGGGACTTCTCATGCCTCAGTTTCTCTCTACCACTTTGAAAAATGGTGCCACTCATCTTGCTGGGGGAAAACTGCCTTCTCAACTTGCTGAGATTTCTATAAATACCATTATTATTGCAGTCTACATTAGAAGGATCAAATTGAAATAATCAGAATGAGGTATAATACATGTAGATTTCTTCCTTAAAAAAACCCACATACATACCATATCACATGGCATGAAATGAAAACCTAATATTTTCCAATTGTCCCCACTATTATTTTATTTCTGACCTGTATCTAACACAAAATATGGAATAAGCCAGATCCATTTCCAACCACGCAGATGGCTCATTATCCAGCTGTCTTAAGGATAGAAAAAATTAGTGAGCTTAAGTCTGGTGCTAGGAAGGAGCAAAAAAACATAGGAACCTGAAAACGAGCCTAAAGCCAAAAATTTCTACTTGTGCCCCAAATCCTCAATTGGGAGGACAGGGCGGGACATGAGATAAAGTTTGCCACATTATCGTAGGGATCACCATTCATTTCACTTATTGAATCCATCATGCACACACACACATACACACACACACACACACACCCCTTCCAATTCTTTGGTTCTTAAAACTGTAACAGAAATAGAGTTGCAAACCTAACCCAGGATACCTGGCTTAAAGCTCCCCGCCCCCCTCCATTTCTGTGGAACATTACGCTCAGTACTTCATTATAAGGGAGAGAATATGGCTTTGGGAATTTTCTATTTGGTATCATTAATTCGGCTTCATGTGCATGTATATGTTTTAAAAATTCCTCATAAGACCAACTTTGGCCTTTTTACCCAGCTGTTGTTTTTGAGTATGTTGGGTTTAGCGGTGTAAATGGTACAGGCATAGTCGTGGCTGCCCCTAGGTCTCCAGATGGAGAAACACATTCATTGTAATTCACGTCACCTTTGTTGACAGGAAGGGCAGCAGTCTGAACAATTTTATTTACTTATTCACTTACCCTCTGTTTAGTTTTCTGTGGGGGAAGAATTGTGGACAGGGTGATGCTGACATATATACTTACTCATAGTGACTATAAGCACGCATTTTGAGTTTTTAAAAGTTGAAATATATTTGCACGTGACAGATAAACCTAGTTTATAATATATGATGTGACTATCCATAGAACAACTGTGAAATCTGGGAAAACTGATCTCTGGAGAAGCAAGCTTATTTTGTTCTACTTAGACTATCTGTTTTAAAGCAGATCTTAAAGGAGATTCTAGAGGTAAGGGTCAAATGCACGGGTGTGTGATCAGGCAGCAGCAATGTTCTTGCAAGACTGACAACAGTTAAATAATGCTTGGCATGAAGTCTTCTGCCAGCCTCCTGTCCTCCTGTGTGAACCTCGAGTCCTTCAGGCCTGTTTTAGGGTGGTGTTTAGTCCCCTGCTGTTTTGCATATCAAGACATAAGGAGAAGAACACTGTGTTGGAAAACACTACCTGGAGGTGGAGATACAGGATATCCTCAGCATCATCCTTTGGCTGCTTAAGCATGGTCTTTGTCCCCAAAGACTGTGTCAAACTGGATTTGGGAATCTTCACTGGGATTTTAATGAGTTGATGAGACTCTCTCTCTGGCATTCATATCCTTTGTTCGAGATTCCTTCTGCCAGCAAACCAGGTCCTTCATCAGAGCCAAAGCATTAAAGCAGAAACAGCATCCCCTGGTTCCACTTCAGTTTGGCCAGAATCTTTAAGACCTCATGGTGTCTCCATTCCTTAGCTAGAAATAGTAGCCAACGAATCACAGACCCTCCTGGCCAAAAGATAGTAATCCATGAATATCCATATTCTTTTCCCAGTTGTATACTACCTCCCCAAGGACTTAAACACCAGCTCTTCCTATATTGGACTCAAGGGATTAAGGAAAATGGCCTGGCCTTATCTGAGTATAAGCTAACTATCCCAAGATTTTAGTAATTCTATTTTTATTAGAAGAGAATGGGTGGAGTCTGTTGTTCCAAATACTATCTTATGAGGTCACAACTGTTTGAGATGCACCCTCCCACTTAATTTTTTTTTAATTTTTTAAAGATTTTATTTATTTATTTGAGAGAGAGGGAGAGAGAGAGTGAGTGCATGAGCAGGGGGTAGGGTGGAGGGAGACAGAAGCAGACTCCCCACTGAGTGGGGAGCCTGATGCAGGACTCAAGCCCGGGACCCTGGGATCATGACCTGAGCAGAAGCGACTGAGCCAGATGTCCTGCACCCTCCCACTTGAAAACAAGTCTGTCCCCTATCAGTTTCAATTCTGCTTCCTTCTTCAATCTCACCCTTCTAATGCAGGTTTTCCCTTGCCCAGTCCTACAGTTATTTGGGCTTAAGTGAGCTGCTCTTCAATCCTTGTTCTGTGTCCCAAGTCTCACCCTGTTTTCTTGTGGCAGGTAAGCATTAACAGACAGACATGGAAGATAGTAAAACAAATGAAAGGGAATGTCCCTTCTATCCAACTGTCTTTGCCAGTAGGAATAGGAAAGAAAGACTCTTAAGCCTACCTGCGTGTTCTAGACTGAGCAGTGTCTCCTCAAAATTCAGATGTTGAAGCCCTAATATCCGGTTCTTTAAAGTGTGACTGTATCTGGAGATTTAGTTAAAGGAGAGGTGCTTTGGTGCCAAGCTGACAAGGGGTAGACTTACAATGGTTAATTTTATATGTCAAGTTGGCAGGGCTACAGTGCTCATCTGGTAGTTCAAACGTTATACTAGATGTTTCTGTGATAGTGTTTCTGGATGAGATTTCCATTTACATTGGTGGGATTTGAGTAAAGCAGATAGTCTTTCACAATGTGGGTGGGCCTCATCCAATCAGGTGAAGGCCTAACTAGAACAAAGGGCTGACATTCGCTGAGCAAGAGGGAATTGTGTCAGCAGACAGTCTCAGACTTGAACAGCAACATATGGGTGGCCTTGGTCTACAGGCTGCTGACCAGCCCAGTAGATTTTGGACTCTTCAGCCTCTATAATCACATGAGCCAATTTCTTAACGTAAGTCTGTCTACATACGTATATCTACATGGAGATGCATACACACTCACACATGGGAAAGGAAGAATCTCAAGAACCTTTATATTGTGGACTGAATCGTGTCTCCTTGAAATTCATATGCTGAAGCTCTAATGTCAAAATATTATAAAATATGCAAACACACACACACACACATACACATACACACACCTGTACATATACATAATATTGGTTCTGTTCCTCTGGAGAATGCTGACTAATATACACCTAATATACCACCCTAGCATTCTTGTTCCTATCTACTGAGTCTGGAAATGCCATGCTGGACTATTTCTACCACCATTGGTACTGAAAGATCTAATCTATGCAGATGGTTAAGCTGGATATTTGGGGAGGGGGGAGTCTTTGTTTTAAAGATTAATTTTCATTTATGTAATCAAAAATTGGATCTATCCCAATGAGCCCCATTTTTATTTCTATCATTATTTCTGAAAGACTTTTCTCCCCTGCCTATTATCATCTTGAGCTTAGGTGCAGTGATTGTTAAAAAAGGCTGAGAGATAAATAAAGTGACAGGACTATGGCACACCTTGGTCTGTCACTTCGGCATTTCTTTAAGAAGAGGTTGAAAGACACTCCTGTTCTGTTTTTTATCCATTAGATTCTTCCCTTCAACTACCAGGACACGGGCACACATTTGCCATTAGTAGAATTCTAGAATCCGATGACAGAATCCTAAAATCAAATGTAAGACTAAGAATCATGTAGAGAATTGAGAACTTCTTTCTTTTCCCTAATATTGTACAAAAAAGGAAAGAAAAATTTCCTTTAAAGACAAGTTAAACAATTCAACGTACTCACTATATTGTGGCGGCTTTAAAAAAGCTATGATAGACATTGTCAAGTGTAATATTTACGTATTTCCCCCCAATGTTTTCCCCTCGGCAAGAACCTTGTCCTCTTTACTATAAATATTTGCATAATATTGTTTATATTTCATGAAAATATTCTATTTTTTAGCCAAGTACATATTGTATAGAGATTTGAATTAATGCAATCTATAGCTCCTTGTATGTTGAAAAGTTGTAGACATTGAAAATTATTTTAAGAATTACAAAAGATACATGATGAATCCTCAACATATTATTCCCACATGCCACATTTCTCTGCTATATCATTCAGATCACCTTGTCCCATGAGGGAACAAACCCATTACCCTGAGGTTTTCCTGCATTCAGTTTGCAATTGAAGGAAAAAAAAAAATACTGTATATGCCAGTTAATCATCCCAGATGTAAGCACCAGCTGCACTCTCTGCTTTGTTTATGAGCATATTTTACTTCAGGTAAACACTGTAATTCTGGCAGAAAATTCTGCTTGATGGATATGAGTCCTGTCGTTATGTATTCATTATTTTTTAAGAACATTTGCATTTGTACAGAAAAGGATGCTAAATTAGAGGAAAGTAAACTTGAATTCTCGTCTTGGCTCTGCCACCCTGATTCGAGGCAAGTTAATTAGTCTCAGTGTCCACATCTGTAAACTGGAATAATGCTATTTCTTCTAGAGACTTGCTGTGAAAAGTAAAAAAAAAAAAATACAAAACTTAATTTCTGTGACATTTTGCAATACCTGGACATAGCTTTTGCTCATTTTTAAACTCATTCTCTTCTGTGAAGAAAGAGAGTTTAATATCTGCTTTGTATTTTAAGTATACCATCAAGAAAAAAACATGGTGGGGCATCTGGGTGGCTCAGTGGGTTAAGCCGCTGCCTTCGGCTCAGGTCATGATCTCAGGGTCCTGGGATCAAGCCCCGCATCCGGCTCTCTGCTCCGTGGCGCGCCTGCTTCCCTCTCTCTCTCTCTCTGCCTGCCTCTCTGCCTACTTGTGATCTCTCTGTCAAATAAATAAAATCTTTAAAAAAAAAAAAAGAAAAGAAAAAAGCATGGTAATAACCACAAATACTCTGAAGGATACCTTAAAGGGGAGATACAGATATAGAGTACGTTCATTCGTGTGTGTGTCTGCGTGTGTGTGTTGTTCTTCATTCTGGGTTAAATGCACTCGTCTTCATTCCAGCTGGCCAATGCCAATCGGCGTGACTGGGTCTTCTTACTTCCTCCCATGTGCCTGTCCCAGATTTTAAGCCCAGCTTTTAATCAGCGTGACAAATGTTAGTGGAAATATTTCAGAAGTGGCTGACATATAGTCAAGTCATTGTTCTTGGTGGAAATTAATGAATAACTGCCAGTTAATATCTTAATTCAACCCTGCTGACAGAATCCATACGCAATGGAGAGTGCTAGCCAGCTGGGGTAAACCCTCAGCTGAATTGTGGGTGAGTCATAGATTCATTTTCTCAGGTTTGGGCAGTTGGACTGCAAGTCAGAAAACTAAACAAGAGGGAGGTTACATCTGTCAGGAAAGTGGGCTGAGAAGAATGAGACATGAAGATTCTTTTTTTTTTTTTTTTTCCTATGGAAATTGAGAAAAGTTAAAGAAAGCTCAGTGAGGTAATATTGCTTGGAGAAAGATCCATTGATAAGCCCGGGTTCGGTTTCATTTGGTCCAGTTACATTAAACGAAGCCGGCAGAGCTCAGGGTCAGGGTGTTCAAAGGGAAGGAGGTAGGTCTACTTGGGAGCATTGCATATGCAAATGAGGTCCTCTCCGCTTCTCGCTTCTCCGGAAGTGTTTGTTCAGGAGGATTTGGCGGGGGAGGGGCAGGTTTCTCATTCCTAAGTGTGGAAAAGGGTAAGAATATCACCACCAAACACATACATACTCTTCAGCCACTTCAAATTGATGTGGGAAGTGGGCTGAACTGATTTCTGAGTGACCCAGAAGAACTCCATTACTGCTTCTCAGTGGTGGCTCTGACAAAGCCAAAGAATCCAGTCAGTAGCCGTTGCTCTTATCCAAGCCCTCACCACCCCTCCTGAAGCTTCTCCCAATTACGGATCAACTTGTTTACCATTTTCATAGAGCAGCCTGAGTACTCAGCATCTGTCCTAAGATCGTCCAAGCTCCCAATATCAGAGGTTTCGATCTCAATGTCACCTTACTTTTTCTTTTTTTTTCCAGCTGATAGATTCGATTTTACTTGTGCACATGAAACACACATATGTGACTGGTCAAATAGACGAAAAAACAAAAAAAAAAAACCCAGAACAAAACAATTAAAAAACCACGGCCTGAGTGGAACCACTCCATTTCTGATCTGTGCGGCACACAGTGCAGGCCCCAAACGCTCCCTGGAAACCAGCATTGCCCTGAAAGGGCCAGGAGGAGAAGTCACATCAATCTGAGTAATATTGATGAGAAATATCACCCGATTAAGTAAAGGGGTAACTGAGTCACTGGGCAGGAAACAACAAAGGGGAAAAAAAGACAGGACTGTAAGGGCCTATTTAGCCAGAGCGACCCCACCTCCATTGAACAGCCATTTTGTTTTTTATGCAGTAAAACTTAAACTGACCCTGCCTCTCCTGCCCGCCCCACCAAACTTACTTAAAAGCAAGTCTAAGAAACCAGTCCCAGGTAACAAAGCCCAAATACAAGGGTGGGTCAGGTCAGATGGAGATAACAGCCCGAATGCAGGGATGAGTCAGGTCAGGTGGAGACATCCAATCAGTGAGGCGCACATACTGTCTCCCTAGCTACCAAGGAGTGTGGGCCCTGCCTTTGGGGCGCCAATTCTGACCAAAGTGATAGGCTAGTTCAAATAGCTACTATGGGGTGAATTGTAATTCAATTGGCCACCCGTGTGTGACCTAGCATGACTATGCAGCTTTCTCTGTGTGTTACAATCTCATTGGCCACCTCTGTGTGGCCAGGCTCAACCACATGGCCTTTGCTCTATAAAAGTTAGTCTATAAGGCAGGGAGGGATCGCCTCTTTGTAAGAGACGACCCTGACTGGTCAGTTTGATTCTCACTGCTTGGCGCGAAATAAAGCTTTGCTTGACCTTTGCTTTTGATCAGTCTTGTTCCTTTGACCATGGACCCAACAAGGACAGTGAGAAAGCATATGCTTGACAGCAGCAGAAGAAAAAGAGAAAGGAAAGAAGGTCCATCAGTAAACTTCTGGAGAATTAATTTCCGGAGGGTTACCCTCTCCGGCAATATTTGTACAATGTAGTAACCTTTTTTTTTTTCAGTCTTTTGTTTGCTTGCCACCATCACTGTTACCAATACCTAAGTAATGGCATAGAGAGGATCACCAGTGTACCTGCTTTCCCAAGACAGGCCCAATTTGTTTTTGTCATTCTAACATAACTTTTTGGTTTGGGTATAAATGATATAGTGAGTCATAGGGGAGTTTGGGGTTTTCTATTTTGCAGGGGGCGGGAAGGGTTCAGATGCTTCGGATAAAAGTTCAAGGTTGTCTTCATGGGATATCTCTATGGAATATTCAAGGCTGACATTTACCAGGCGCTTACTCCAGGCCGGCACTGTTCTGGTATGCTATACATAGTAACTCCTCCGGCCTACTCACAACAACCCCGGGAGGTAACTCTGTTATCATCCCTAGTTTACATTCTTGCCTAAAAGCACACAGCAAAAAAGCAGCATTTTGGAGATGTGAACCTGAGCCATCTGAATCCAGAGGCCTTCATTTAATAACTATATGCCTTTCAAGTATTTGAAATTCACCCTATTCTGTCTCTTTATTATTCATACTTATTGGAGTAATTATTAATAAATCCTACCAAACATTTTACAAATATAGGCACAATACAAGAAATACACATGATTCTTTCTTCTCTCCACATTGCCATTTCCATCACAAATTCATAATAGAGGCATGGACTGGGAATGAAATGACCTAAATTATTTTTAATTTACCAATAAACGGAATTTAGGAAGGACTATGACTAATCTGTGAACCAGATATTTAATTCCCAGACACGCCATCCCCTGACCCACAGCCACTGTCTGGGGAACTTTTGGCAACAAGATAAAGAGCAGAAGGCCCTCAGAAATACAGTTCCACTTACTAGACAGAAAGGAGAATCCAAACAACTTTCTTTCAGCCACTTTACTAAAACCATATCCTTTGCTCTAAAATTGAAATCTTATGGATTCTTTTGAAACATACATTTAAACATTTATAAACATGAGACTCAAGTGTCTACAATTCTTATCAAGCTTGATTATCTGACTCCCCTGCTCAACTCAAGTTGGAAGAGTATGGGAACTGTTACAGCAAATAAGACATGACAGGTAACTGTTGGAGAGATGACAAATAAAATTCAAAAGTAGATGTAGGTACATCTGAGCTTTGCCGTGAAGAATGAGCAATGGCGACCCCAAGTAGCCATCACAGAAAGTATTAAGTTACATTCAGCATCTCCTGCCTAATATAATCTTTTGGAAGAGCTATATTTATAATTGCTTTACGAAATCTTGGTGGTTGCAGTTGAGAACCTTAGTTAACTTTCTGGAAGGTGTCTTTGTCTACTGATGTTTATGCAACGTAGGACACTTTTTGTTAATAATATCTGATCTCTAGTAAGTTATCCATCCTGATTCTGGATGAAATATTATGTACTCTAAGTGCACCTAACAATATTTAAAAGAACCTGACAAATGAAATAGGTAGGACATGATAAGAAAAACCTTTCTAATATGTGATTGCCTGTATAGTGGTAAAACTCTAATGAAAAACTCTAATATCGATACCTAAATGCATTATTTATACAATTTAAAACTAAATATGTATGTGGAACACCTGCATCACTCGATGAACTTTTGACATTATCTTTATGTGTGGAATTGCATAGATGCAGCCCGAATGGCTGTTAGCAAATGCTTACAAATTTTTTCCTGGCAGGGCAGTGCTAGTTTTCCATCTCACGTTCCCCTTCTATAAAATGAAAGTGGTATTAGACACATCATCTGCCTGTCAGGCACTCGGTTTGCTTAAAAGAGAGAGACATAGAGTAGTTTTGTTATAATTCCATGATTTAAAAAAAAAATGCCACCAAGAAGAGCTGGGTGGAATTCTACTTTTTAAGGGTAAAGTCTGCTGCAGAGAAATCTGTCAGGATTTTTCCATTTTTATTCCCATTTCTATTTTTTACACTTGAACTTAGTAATCCTTGGTATATTTTGGTAGAGCCTGAGCTTTCTCCTCAGTTGCAACTTGCCCCTAATAACCTAAAATGAAATTCTATGACACTCTATGGAGAAAAAAATCATAGGATCTAATGGAAAGCTTGCATTAGCTATCTTCTGCCTCAAGCTTCTGCTTAATGTTCCAAGGACAAGATAGAGAGTGACATGGAACACCCATGGGGTAGGAAAACAAGATGTTGAATACATGCACGTGTCTCTTAATGGGATATACAGAGAGACAGAAACCAGAACCTTCTTACTAGTAGTTAATTTCCCGAAGCTTCGACTTCCTAAAAATAACCCCAGGCTATCTCTTTGGCCAAATTCTTAGACCTGACGTCAGATACTATATTTAGGACAGTAGCTAGTAGGAAGATTGTATCTGCTCATTCAAAATTTCCCTTAACACAGCGACAGGTGCTAGTAATAGAAATGAACAAGGACTGGAAAACTTTAGCAAAAGGCTTGAAATTGGAGTAAATGAAGGGGGCAGAACCAGGCAGGAGTTACAGCCATTAATGTCCTTGCTGCCATCAGGGAGCTGGCTTGTTTTTCAGAAAGTAACGTAATACATGCATACATACATACACACATTACATACATACATACACACATTACATACATACACATATTACATACATACACACTCTAGTTTGGCATTTAGCCAACTGGGCTTTCAGCAATAAAAATTGGGATTCGCTTTAAAATAAATCACTATATTAGCAGTTATATTACCTGCCCTCTTAGGCAACAGATTTAAATCCAGAAGTAAAAGAATTAGAGGTAGGTAATTTTGATCATTATTACTAGATTATTTTTATCTATGGGCTTAATGCTAATCCTTTGTATAAAACGATTTCAAACACTTAAAGAGAATTAAAGCTCCTTGACGATTCAGAGCAGAAAGATATATAATAGAACACTGGAAACATTTGTTTTGTTAATTAGAGCCACCAGGTGATAAAGAACACTTCTAGAGACCTGGGCTCTGGGGGTGAGTAATGGTTTGGCATCAACCTAAGTTACTGCCAGAACAGTTCAGAATGCTCTTTCCCCCCAGTGACATTAAAGATTGAGGTCTAAAAAGAAACACGATGACTAAGGGCTCTTTTCTTCTTTTCACCCACAAGTTCTTTTCACCCTTTGCTTGCTTTCTTCTTTCTTGTCTTTTCTTTTTTAAAGCCTTAAGTGGTTCTCTGATGTTCATCTGTATTCTGGCAATTCTATAATGAAAAGTGCTTACTCACAGGGAACTGTGAAAGAGCTCCCTCAGATTAAAGATAGGTTGCTGGAGCTCACTGGATGGTGAAAGCCATATTCAGCTTACCATTTGCCTAACTGGCCAGGTGAACTATGGACATGAAGCACTTGTTTTTTAATGGGAAAAGAAGGTGTAAAAATCTAGATGAGAAGGGACTTTTGCCTTTCTTCCCATTGTCTTTATTCTCAAAGAACTTAGATCAAGCTAGCAATATCCTTACAGACCTTCTGTCCCCTAAATGCCTTGTGTTATCATGAAACTTTATTGGCTGCCATTTTAGGGACGCACATAGAGGAACCACCAAAAGCTCCTCGGAGATCAGAGAAATTAAATAAAGTTCCCATGGCTCGCAAACAGAGCTGAGATTCAAACCTGGTTTACAGGACTGCAAAGCCCTGTAGTCAACCACTGCATCACATGCCTTCCTAAAATGCCAAGGCACCCGTTCGTGAATCCCTTCTCATCATGCCTAATTTTAAAGAATAGTTATCATGAAAGAAAACCTCAGTCCGAATTCCTCACTCTGTTCCCCGCATTCCCACTGCCATAGTAGAAATGCTGGTGAATAATGAAATATTCCCAAGTGTTTAAAACTCCCCAGTTAACGGCACAGAAGGAAGGAACATGGCTAATCTAGAGAGTGAGTCTACAAGATGGACAATTACAGTAGCACCTTACTGACAGGGAGGCTGCCTGGACAAGACAAAGTCACGTGGATCTTTACACCTTTACAAATATATCTTTGATGAGAAAACTGAGATGACCATGTCTAATTTGGAAAGTTCATTCATAGATAAACTAAGTGCTCATCTTTAATACATGCACATTCTACCACTGTGCAGATCTATAATTGAACAATTATGTCATTTGGAATTATTTACTGTAAAAATATCATTTATTAAAAATATGTTTAATGAGTGCCTCCCACTGGGCCAGCACTAGGCATTCAAAAGTGAACATGACAGATAAGAATTCTACTGTCGTGGTGGTCAATGCATGAAATAAGACAACCAACACAAACAAATCAAAACAAGTGCTAGGAAAAAAAAAAAAAAAAAAAACAAGTGCTAGAAAGGAGACTGAGCTCAGGGGTTAGGCTGGGTAAAGTAAGGCTGAAAGCAGAAAATTAAGAAGGAGATGGTTCTACAAAGAGTATAAAGGGGCACCTGGGTGACTCAGTCCATTAAGCATCCTGCTGCTGATTTTGGCTCAAGGTCATGGTCTCAGGATCATGAGATCGAGCCCCATGTGGGGAATCTTCTTGAAATTCTCTCTCTCCCACTCTCTCCTTGCCCTTTCTCCTCAAATAAATAAATCTTAAAAAAAAAAAAAACAAAAAAGAGTGTAAAGAAGAGAATCAGAGTCAGAGTAGCAGGTAAAAAAGTCCTGGGGGTGGCACAGCCCTTGGTATGTGCTGGGAATGAAGAACAGCAGGAGGGTGAGGGAGGCTGGGAGGAAGCAGCATTTGGGTTTAGTGTGGGGAAGTGGTCTGACATGAGATGGAAGATGACGAGAAGTCTGGTTACGACATCAAGTTCAGAGTTGAAAGGTATGTGCAATAAGAATTCACTGAATGCTTAAGCGAGGAGCCTTTGTAATCTGATCTGCATTGTAAAATACCACTTTGGCAGGTGTTTTGCAGAAAATGTGTTTTAAGAAGGGTGGAATGATGCCAAGGAGGCTAGTTAAGAACTAGTCGAGGTGAGAGATGAAGCTAGCTTGCATTCAGGTGGTACATGTGGGGACAGAGAGATGAATGGATTTGAGATATGTTTTGAAGTAGAAATAACAGAACTTGATGATAGGTTGGATAAAGAAAGTAGAAGGAACAGAGGAACCAAAATGTTGGTTGAGGTACTATGTGGATAATGATGCCCTTTATGGAGAAGGGAAAGCCAATAAAATACTTTTCTAATCCTTTTATGAGTCCAAATTTCAATAGTTAAAATAATTATGGCTACTGATTGTTATTATATGCTTTAATCAGGCATTTAAAGATACTATTTTAGTTAACTGATTTACAGTCTTATAGAGCATTATAATGGTCATTTTATGCATGAGAAAGTTGACATTCACAAAAATTAACTTTTTCAAGCATCAATCTGGGAATTAGTAGAAACCAGTTCCATTTGGTGTGGAATCAGAATGCCAAACTTCCCAATGTTGGGGTTTGTGTGTATCTGGCTTTCAATTATAGCTTCATACGTATGCCAGTAGCTGGGATAGACAGGTAGTATATTCTTAATGCATATTTATTACTTAAATAAAAACATGTAATTTCCACTATGCCTTGATACTTCTCAGATATTCCCAAATATACTCCCTTCTAAGTGACATATTAGGTAGTAATACTGTCCTTTAGACTCCTTCACCCAGTTGGGACCACACAGAGCGAGTTCTCTATCACTAAGGAACTACTCTAGTTATACTCTTGTCTCTACATTGTTCCTGGAGAACGAAAGTCTTAGGAAGGGCCATAAGAGTCTCAAATACAACTCAGGTTCTCAATCGTTGTAGGGAGATCTAGGAAATATATGGTGAGAGGGGTGGTAGCTAAGGCACAGTCCCCACCTCTGCCAATACCCCCAAGGCCAAGGTCTTTGGAGTTGGTTTTATTATGCATCCTACTCCAAGGTCTCTGGACCTTTGGTTTTATTATAAATAATCTCTAGTCTCAAGGTCATGAGCATCCTTACCCTATGGTGCACTCTCACAGGTAGGGCTCACTTCACTGTCAGGGCTTAGGACACCCTAAGAGCTCCATGAGAATGTTCCTCTTCTGCAAGGAAACCTTCAAGCTTCATATTATTCCAACCACAGAGTCTCAATTTCTTATGTGCCATTCATCAACCAGTGCTAAAAAGCACTATTGAACGCACTACTTGTCGAGATACAAGCTATTTCTGTACCTCACCGCCACTCAGATGACTAAAACAAAGGTCTACTGGATATCAGACAGATTCTTTGCTCTTGTCCTTTCCCTTAGCGATAAAACTAGCTTCCCTAAAAACCCAGGCTTGGTGAGATTTACTACATGCTCATAAAAATATGGTTTATTCCAAATTGAATTTTACTCCCTTCGTTCCCTTGCACAGTATTCAAATTTATAATTGCTCTTTATCTTAATATAGGGGATTATGTGTCAGACTTGGAGAGGTCCACTTCAAACTCTGGAAGACTTGAAATAAACACAGTCCTGGAATAAGTCTGCAGTCTATAGGCAGACAGGCCTTGAGGAACACTTTTACCCCCTCTTCAAAGAGATAACACCTGACCATCCTCATGCTACTTCTGCTTTACTTCCTACCTCTCAAGCTGGGTAAATTTCCCAGAAATATCATTCCTCATAAATGCCATCTTCCTTATGGTTTAAGCCCCCCCCATTCTTCCAAGGACCCCCAGCAATGCACACGTGCCTACTTCACAATGACAAACAGTATGTCATCAGCATTCCAACCCAGAGCAATGAAAAAGATTCTCAACTACGTGACTGGGATCAACTGGCAATAGCACTGGGGACAGGTTTTTTTGTTTTGTTTTGTTTTTGTCAGAAAGGAATACAATTAAAGAGCACAGCTGGCTATCAATATCCATAACTCTAACATGGAGTTATGGATATCTAACATGGACATAACACTGCTGTCCATGACATGAAACCCATGCCTCCTCAGCCTGGTGGAAGAAAGGGTTCAAGGGTAGAGTAAGTGTCAGATTCCTCCAGAGGACTGTGTCTTTCCCACCAAGAGAGGGAAGGCCATATTTAATCAGATATCCTGGCTCTCGAGGAAATCCCCCAGCAGCAAACTGTTATTAAAGTCCCACCTACCACTCTGCCATCTCCTCTGTTCATCTTCCAATTGACACTAACTTGTTTGAGCCTTGGAGTAACTCCATGGCTTCTCATGCATGTCTTTGCTGGAGCTGTCATCCCATCTCTGCTCTCATGGTGCATGTTTATGTCCCCCCCCCCCATTCATATGCTACCAACCCAGCCCCCAGTGGGATGGTAGTAGGAGGTAGAGCCTCCGGGGAAATAATTAGGTCTGGATGAGGTCATGAGAGTGGAGCCCCTGTAGTGGGATATCAGTGTCCTAATACAAAAAGGAAGACTAGAGCGTGTTCTCTTTCTGCCACGTGAGAAAGAGCAAGAAAGGGGCTGTTGGTCAACAGGGAATGGGACTCTCAGCAGACACCAAATTTGCTGGCACCCTGATCTAGGACTTCCTAGGCTCTGGGACTTTGAGAAATAACACTTGTTGCTGAAGCCACCCAGTCTGTGGTATTTTTGTGTTAGCAGTCCAAATGGATGAAGACATGCGGTAACCCAGTGTCTGATTTGGTCAACATCCCCTGATCTAATTTCCCAGGCCAAGTCTGACATCCTGTCCAGATTCCTTCCCCTTACGATCAGTGGTTTTACAACTGCCAGTCGCATCTCAGTGTACTCATGAACCATTATGTCATGGAGATAAAATATCTAAAGCTTTTAGAGCAGACACAAACTTCAGCTCTAAGACGATCTCCTGTGTTTTACAGAAGATGTGATTTATCCAGCATCACAAAGTAAGTTGATAATGATTAGAACCAAGCCTTCTGACTTGTACAACAATACTCTTTTCACCACCCTTACTATCCCATTCTTAGAAAACAGGTTCAACAATGGAAGGAACTTCAAAAAGGGTATATTATTAAAATTCAAATGTGGGAGCAAATTATTCATTTTGTAAGTCGGCTTCTATTCCAGGAAACTGTAAAAACATTGAAAAAGGATGATAAGTGCCAATGTTTACAGAGAAATGCACCCAGGTATTTTCATCTGTAAAAGTTTCTGCAAACTTGTCAAACTAAATCCTGATGAGATGGGAAAAAATTATTTTTTTTCTTTTATTTAAGGCCAATTAACTTAGAGACAAATTTCCACATCTCTTCTGTAATCTAGGAAGGAAAATATATAAAGCACAGTTAATGTACTTGGAAGATTAATCAAGTGAGAGGTCCCAGCCCAGTGCGTGTGGAGCAGAGGATTTCTTGCTGTTTAAAGTCTTCCAAAAGTTAAAAGCCTACCAATCTGCTCCAAAGTTAAAATTCTCTCTCAGGGTCAAATATATCTCGCTATAAGCTCCTTCCCTATCTGAGCACTTTTTTTGATGAGAATCAGCTCTGCTGAGTTTGGAGCAGTGTAGCCATCACTAAGAACACGTTCTCAGATCTGTTTTAAAGGTGAACAGTCTAGATGTCATGTATTCATGAAGCAAATCAACAAAAGCTCTAAAATTGAAACTCAGATCTCATAATTTCATTCTTTTTTGGTCAACTTTGATTGTCATGAACATTTTTGGTGGTTTTCAAGTCAAAATCATCCAAAAACTTTTGAATTTCCCCATCATTTATGTTGCTACAAAATCAATGTTTGTACTTAAAATGTACACCTAATATATGGCTCTTACTTAATGGGTACATAAAATTTTATACTTGTTATTTTTTTTTTCACTACTTAAGCTGCTGCTTTAAGAGCAGCTCATGGAGACTTAAGAATTATATCATTGATCAGCGCCCCCCTCCAAAGGCTTAGCTTGGACCAATCTGATCCTAACAAATAATTTCCCTTGATGACAATCTATACATTTCTCAGTTAATAAGTCTTTACTCGACAACTTGTTAATTACAGACTTGAGCAATAAGTTAAAAAAACAGAATTCCAAGAGGCCGGAGTTGGTTATACGTAGTGCATACAGGTCATGGAACTCCTCCAGAGACAGGTGAAGGATGGAGAAACTGTCAGGGCTTTGAGTCATCAGCTAAGTCATCACCAGGGTGACTGTCAGCCAGTATCACCAGCTAAATTGCAGCTGAGGGGATAAGTGGTTCTGAGGGTCAGGGGACACTTGAGGACTCGGGACAACATTAAAAGTAGTTTGAGATGCACTCTGTGCTCTTTGGAGCATTTTTTGCACCATGTCCAGAATCCCTTTCTCACGTTGGCCTAATGTGTGTTCACAGCTGTACTAAGAGTTTGTGAGTGCAGTTTTTCCTAGCCGAATGTTTCCTTCGTTATGAGATGTCATTTGTGTGCTTAAAGCACAGATGCATAGTGACGGCACTGTCCCCAGGTGGACCATATACCGTGGTTTTCCCCGGAAGTCTCTGTGTAAAGCCTGTTATCCCAGGATAATTGATACGATCTACCCCCTTCACTCACCAGGATGAATGATACATTGTATCGTCCCATGACCCACTACGAATGACCAGTAAGTTATGTCCTTCCATCAAGCATTGGTCACAACCACAATTTGATCGCTGAAAATGTGTCCCTTTCACTGATTATCATTTTAATGGAAGTCTCTTCCCAAACGGGTCTGCCACAGCTGTGTACCTCTAGAGCTTCTTTTCCGTTCTCTACATTATTGTCTCAGGCTTCAGCTATACAGGATGAAGCCTACATAATTGCATGTTCACCTTTGATGCCCTTAACCAAGTGAAAAAAATTGTAAGTGATGGTAATCAATGTAAATCTGGCCATCGTTTGGATCATCTCAGCCTGGGATTATATTTGGAAGAGATACGAGTCTCAGGACTAAAAATAAGGAACATTCACATTTTTACAGCGATCTATAAAAAAAAAATGCCAAAAAGCCCAACTTTCATTACACTTAGTGCAGTATCCTTTCCTATCTCCCTCACACATAGTATTTCTCCCCCCAGGCATTCAGTAAAGAAAAGACTGTCCTCAAGGGACTTCATCTTTGCCTAAAATTAAAGCAATTTCAGCCCTTTGTCAAAAGAATGCAACTGTAATCATAGATTTTTGATAAAAAGATTATCAAACAACTTTGATAAAACTAGTAAGAAGTGTGTCTGTGTTAAAGATCAAGACAGAACCAGAAAACCAGGCCAGCGTGATTATTGTAATGGGACCTAAGCCATGATTTGAAGGAATCATTTAGAATGGCATGTCGGCAAGCGGTGAGAAAGGAGAGAGAGGGCCATGGAATCAGGACCTTCCAAAACTGCTAGAAGACACCAAAACATTTCTTCTGCCGCACACACCTCTAAGAGATAGGTGTCCTCTCTCTTCTTCAGTTCATAAACCTAAGACAAGAGAGACTCCAGCATCTTCCAAGCCACACAGCCTCCATAAGGGACATAAAGTGACTGCTGAGTTCTCAGCGTGGTGAATACTGGAGCTGTAAGACAGACAGACTCTGTATGTGTTATCTTTCATAGAGGAACAGTCGCTGAAGAAGATGAAAGTATAAAGATCTCCAGGTGTGTGTCATAAAATTTGCTCAAATTCTCTTCCTTAGAATCCAAAATCGGTATAGGTTCCTTCACAACATCCTTCATTTGTCTCCCAAATAAACGTTCTTTATTTCCTTCAACTGGAAAACAGCAGAATTCTAAAATTACCCAAGTTACTACACCTAGGAAGTAGTCTCAGATTGAAACAATTTCTAATTTACATGGGATAGTCGCCTATAAATCAGCATGTTAATAGAGAACATTATGACAACTTACGAGGCAGAGGAGAAAGGATGCAGGGACATAATTAGAAGAGCTTGAATTACAGAAGGTCCTTTTTTCATGACCAAGGACACAGTTGGACAATGGCCTATTGTAATCTGTATACAATGGGGATGAGTTTTGATCAAAAGTTGCTGAGTCTCATAGGACAATTCTCAGTGATGATGAGATATGAGACATGAACATTCCCAGTTAATCTTGGAGATCTGACATAGGCAATTAGTCCTTAAGTATCTTTTTGTATCAGAACTTAGGTCCCTTGTGAATAGTAATCATTTTGATGAGAATAGAAATATTTTAATATCTGTTGATGGACAAAATGACATATGTACATATGCACTCAGAGACCATCTGCAGCAACTCCAAAGTCTAGAAGTTGAGAACCACTAAGAAACATCATGTTACATAATTATAGTTCATCTTCTAACGACTTTTGATAATTTGTCTAAGAGCATCTGGTTCATATACCTATGTTCTAGGATAATATACCTATGTTAATAGCTTTAAAACCCACATTCCGTTTCCTATACTATTTGCCAATCATCCATTATTTAATCTATTTGCCATCTCCAGAAAGTCTTTTGCATCTTTTTGATTCATATCTTGCCTGTTTCCCCCCCACCTCCTTATCTCTTAGAGCATACCCAGTCTACATTCCAATATGGATCACAGGATACAAAATTAGAGTATTCTAGAGCTAAGAAGAATTTCATAAGATCACCAAATACAACTTGTTCATTTTAGAGGTGATGAATTGAGGCTTAGAGAGGATAATTGACTTTTTTGACATTGTATACATAGCAAGTGGCTAAGCAGATTTCATAAGCTAGTGTTCTTTCTCCCATGCCAGTGGCTATAAACAGCACTTAGCATACCATAATATCTAATTATGTGGAGGCAGCCTAGAACATTGTCAAGAGCATGGACTCTGCAGTCAGAATGAGAGGGTTTCAAATCCTAACTCCGATCCCTGATACTTCTGTTACCTTGGTCAATGAATCAATATTTGTATCCATCTCTAGTGGACAGATCTTATGTATTATTTACCAGTCATATTTCAATAAATTCTATGACAAAGTGCTACAGGGCAGGCTCTGCCAGGTGCTAGGAATGCCAGGAGAAAGAGTCATGATACCAGCCCTCAGGGAGTCAGGCATCTAAAAAAAAGTCACAATGCGGAATGAGAGGTAGCATAATTGGGCATGGCCAGAAGAATGAATGGCTTTAGAGAGACTAGAAAAGTGAAAAGTGGCCCGATTCACTTGGGCAGGTTTGGGGTGCCTCACAGAGAAAGCAGCACTAGATTAGAGTCCCCAACAATGACTGCCCCCCACCAGGTTTAAGTGTCATGTCTGACACAGAATAGCACCTAAGCACATGTTTGTTAAATGGACAAGTAGAATTTGTCTTCCCTGAGCTACAATAGGGGAAAAGAGACACTTCAGAGAAATACAGGAAGAAGGCACTTCTTGATGTGATGGACTCTTGAACTCCTTAGAAAGAGCCCTCACTCTCCAGGCAATAACCGTTTATCGAACTCTCCGTGAGGCTGTCAGATGGTGGGAAGGAGCAGAGCTTCCAGCACCTCTATGCATATGATGCTGGGAATTCACACGAAGCTAAATAAAACTTGTTCCGCCCAAATTTGAGGTCTGTAGAACTAGTTCTTAATATACTTTTCAGGGGTGCCTGGCTGGCTCAGGTGGTGGAGCATACAACTCTCAATCTCAGGGTCATGAGTTCAAGGTCCACATTGGGCATGGAGCCTACTTAAATAAACATATATTTATACACATTATTTACATTTATATGTTTATAATATAATATATATATGTATATATAAATAAATATAAATATATTTATGTACAAATTCACATATATTTCTATAATATAAATATACATTTTTATATATTTATATGTTTTATAAATTTATATTTGTATACATATTATACAACATTACATACTTATATATATATATATACACACACACTCACACACATACACACACTTTTCAAAACCTAGATGAGCCTATCTACTCAGGTGCAAGATAAACCCAGGGAAGACCTCCCCCTGTTGCATTGACCAATCCCCGAAAGTACCTTCCTCCAGACAATTAAGCAGACTCTGCTCTGAAGAAGGTTTGGTGTGACAGGCACACCTCCTGCCAAGCAAATTCTAAGGCAGATGCATGAGTGGACTTGAAATCTCTCAGAAAGGACCTTTCCCTTTTAAAAGGTCACTGCACAGAACACAATAGAACTGTCGACTAGAGCATGCTCTTCTTCCAGCCGACATGCTTCAAAAGCACAAGAGCCGAGAGGCTTCTTTGTGCTTCACACCTGGCTAAGAGGCTTTCAGAATTTCACGTCCTCTTGGGTACTCATATGTCTGTCATGTAATACTATTTTCCGGCAACTCTGTTTCTCTCCTCCGCAATCTCCTCTTGTTACTGTTTTGACTAGATTTTATTTTTGTACAACGTCTTCCCATGACTTACATTTTACTATGACACAACATGGAGTTTGGCTCCCACTCCTCACCAGAGGCAGAGGCATTTTTCTTCCCTTTCCCCTCTTCAATAGAGCAAGATTCCAAGGGTTCATTTAGCCAAAGCCTCAAGGAGGCTTAAGGGCTACTTATTCAGCCTCTTTCCTTGACTAGCCTGTGTGCGGGCATTCACCAACATCATAGGCACTGAAATGTGACTTTCCTCTTCATGTTGTGACAGGAAACATGAAGTCAGTCAGCAAACTACAGATGATGGGGGGCTGAAGTCTGCTGTAATTCCTGGTCACCTACCATGCTTGCCTTAGTATGTGTGCTCGCCAAAGCCGGCACCACAGGGCTGGCTGTGAAATGTCACCGGTAAAAAGGGCACATGGGATACAACACCGTTATGTAACAAACTAGCGTCATGGTTAATATCTCTTTTTACAGATCGCAAGAAAAAGAGAGCGAATCTGGAATTGTCTGTACTTACTACGGTGTCTTGGGGGAAAATGTGTACAGATTCGGTAGAGAAAGCTCAGAAACCAATGTGACCACAAAAGGATAGGCTGAAAAATAGGTATTAGGGCAAGAGGAATTCCAGGGATCGGGATCAGGAGTGTATTACACTCTCAGAAGTAAGTACATTAGTAATTGATCACAGGGCTGGGGCTTTAAAGAAAGTATTTTCAGTCAAGAAAACAAAACCCAAACCAACCAAACAAAATACAAAGGAATGAGAGCCCATTCTCTGATCTATTGATGTAGTAAAGCTTTGGGTAAGTAATTACTGTGATTCAGGAAGACAGTACATTTCTGCCTCCACTCCACTTTCTACTAAATATTTGTATTTAAGTTTATTAATATACTTACATTATATATTAATTACATATAAACATAATATTTATATGACATAATATATAGCAGGATAAAGGGAAGATGTGCAGGCCTTGAGATAGTGGTGATACAGGCAGAAGACTGGAAGGGGCTGTTAGTAACAATAGGCAGAGGAAGCCACAGTCCCAAATATGCAATACTGTGACTGCAGAATTGATGGTGATGAATGTATACAAAGGACACTCAGGAGGCTTAAGGGCAGAAATGGAAGGCGTGACTGAAAATAGAACCCAGGACGGGTTCTGCAAGTGAAACAGTTATGTCTACTGCTGTCTTCTTCAGTACCAGGAAACAAATAGCTAGATTAATCATCCCAAGCAAATAAAAAAGTGATAATATCACGATAATGGTAATAATCCAAAATCCACATCCAAAACAACAGAAGAATTATTGACAGTTCTGTAAAAAACAAAAACAAAAACAAAGACACCTGCAATAATTCCCAGGAGGAAAAAAATAATTATATGTTGGCATCTAAAAATAACAATTCCTCATTCTCTTATGGTGATAACCCACTGATGCCAGGTCACACCTCTTTGCCCTCTTGAGATAACTGATCACCCTCCCTTCTATTTTATTATCCTGAAATCCACGCTCAGGATAGAAACTGTAAGAATAAACATTAATAGAAGAGCAAAACAAAACTACTTTTTTTTTTTTTTAAGCTTTACCAACCAGATAAACAAGCATATCATATGTATCAGGCAACCTTTATGGATAAAAACTAAGATAGGCAAGCTGAAAAATAGGCAATTTAAGAAACAGAAAACAGGAAAAACGAAAAAAAAAAAAAAACCTTGGTGAACTTAGACAAATGGTTGAAGCTATTACAACTAAAAAAATGCAAACAAAAGTTTTTCGAAGAGAATTAAAATAAAACAAGAAAGAGTCCTTAGAAATTAAATCATGGTTGTTGACCTAAACCAAAATAGTAGAAAGACTAAAGAGACAGCCCAGGGACTCTCACAAATAGAGACTCACCTTAGAGGACAGAAGTTATAAGAGAAGATAGATCTGGAAGATCTCACTTCCGTGTATTAGGAGCCACAAAAAGAAAAGAGAGAAAATGGAAAAGATGAGTCATTAAAGAAACCATAGAAATAGACTTCCCTTAGCTGAGGGAAGCCACACATCTACGGACAAGGAAGTCTCACCGAATGCAGATCATAACAAATGCAAAAAGATTCTCAAGGGCGTCACTGAAAACATAAAACCAAGTCAAATAATGAAATCATCCTAAAAGTTTTTAGAGAGAAATAGGAAGAATAAGCCTCTGCCTGGTACTTAAGTTCAGTGACCGTAGAGCAGAGCTTTCAAGGTTCAAAGGGAAAACTCTTTTCAACCTAGGATTCTACATTCAGCCAAAATATCACACAAATATGAATCTGTACAAAAACCAGGATAGTTACTTCCTATATTCTTTTTAAAGGAAGTTCCTTCAGGATGTATTATAAATAAAATGAGAGGATAATCTAATAATATTTATTAGACAGCGAAACAGCAGCTTGAACCGAACAGAACTGGAGAAGTCGGCTGTGCATGGGTCCAGGCCCATGAGCCCAGTGTAGACCATGAAAGAGGTCAACTTAGAGGAAGATTCCCAGGAATCAGGGAAGGCAGGCCAAAGAGACTAAATGAAACTGAGAGGGTAAAAAGTAAGATATGATAAAGGATGATAGAATGCTCCTGGGTGGCTCAATGGGTTAAGTGTCTGCCTTTAGCTCAGGTCATGATCCCAGGGTCCCGGGATCGAGTCCCATCAGGCTCCCCGCTCGGTGGGGAGTCAGCTTTTCTCTCTGCCCTTCCCCCCAGTCATTCTCTCTCTCTCTCTCACAGAAATAAATAAATCTTTAAAAAAAAAAACACGCAGACAATAAAAGAAGTGAGGCTTAATCTTCAGCAATTAACTAAATGTAAGAAAAAAAAATCACTGATTTGAGAACTTGCACGCTAGCAATCTTTTCAGTGAACTAGAGGTCATGATATTGGACCTTTCAAGTAAAAAAAAAATAAAAGTTTATGCCTAACTTACTTCTTAATGTTAAATGATATTTATGTGATCATAATAATGTTAATTATTAGGAACTGTTTATTGTTCTACTTTTAAAGTTAACCTTTGGATAAAGACTTGGCTGTATTTTTAGCATAAAGTGAAGAGAGAGTAGTTGACAGAAGTAGGGCCTGAAATAAGAAAGAAAACACTGGGAAAAGTATGAGAAACTAAGAGCCTCATTTTATCTCATGAGGAAAAAGAGCGGGTTGCAAGTCCTCACAGGAAGAAAACAACTTTAAGGAATCTATGTAAAGCCTACAATTATGTTCGAGTTTGATTAATAGCAGGAGAAGGAGAAGAGAATGAAGTACACCCCCATCTTTCATAGGACAGAGTGAATTTACTATATCTGTTAATTTATAAAATCTGGTATTAGTTTTCTACTAGATTGCTTGAAATAAGAACCAGTAAAAACCTAAAAAAAAAAAAAGTAAATGAAATAGATACTTCTAAGGAATAAGCATGAAATTGGGGGAAAGTAGAGCAAAAGACTTGTTTCTTCTCATCAGCAGTGCTTAATGTGTATTATAGGCATTTGCGCCCTATATAATGTATCTACCGGCTTGTAATACTCTGATCATACATAAATGTGTACTTGTGTGTATAATATTTTTCATAGTAATTATCCAGTATTTTCTCTGTGCAACACATGTACCAGGTAAAGCAGGATTTTCTTATTTACTGTATAGGCTGTGTATAACTTTTCTACAGGATATTTAGATTTTTATTTATATACACTTTATACATATATAAGCACTTCTCTTGAATTATGGTTTTCCGTTCCTACAGTTTTCCTTCTTCCTCTATTAAATTTCACCCTTAGCAATTAAGTAATCAAGGGTACATATAGTCCTTCCCTGTGTGTGTGTGTGTGTGTGTGTGTGTGTGTGTGGTGTGTATGTGTTTAACGCAAAAACTCTAGAAAGGTATAAATATTGGGAACTTGAGGGTGAGGTGTCACTCACTAAAAGGAGGCTAACCAGCTCACAAAAGGCAAGGTGAGGAGCCAGAAAGATATTTTGCTTACCTCACTGTTTCAATAAGGTCCTTTATCTTCCTAGACTTTTAGTTTTAGAACCCAGTAAGTACTTTGCTTATACTTACACAGAAAAAGTAAAAAGTTCAAAAAACCTGAACTGACACTTAACCCAGTGACCTAGAGGACAGGGCATGTTTATCAAACCAGTCTCTTGAAGTTGGAAGTTGAAGAAACATGGAGGGTCCCGGTGGGGAGGGGTAAAAGTCTCTGACCATGAAACACCTCACTCAACTGTCTTGATGTATTTTGTTTTGACAAATTCACACCAAGTGGCCCATATTAATGAGGTGGCAATTAAATCACAAGACTAGTCAGAAGCTGAAGGATGATTTTAGGACAAATGTTTACCGTTCCAGGCCATGTGCAAACCTTTGAACCCTTGTGAAGTTCAAACATGTAAGACTCGGTGTAAAGCATCAGGCCATCTTCCAGGGTAGGGCTCAGTACAAAATAAATAAATGGCAAAAGACAAATCAATAACTGATCAAGTACAATGTCATTACATAGTTACAGCTTCAGAATTCCAGATTACCTTAATCTTTCCATATAAACACACACTCTCCATAAAGAGATCGAGTCTTACGGCTTACTATATTGGATTAGGAAAAAAAGGATCACATTTCATCATGGGTCAAAGATAATGGGATTATTATGACTTTTGTCATCTTTATTTTGAAGAAGCTGATTATCATTGAATGTGGGTACCTGAAAACCATATTGGTGACCCTTTGTATATCGCCACTTGTGTTAGGAGATAGAATAAGATTCTGGAGTCATTCCATTAAGGCTCCCAGGAGGTGTGGGAAGTTAATATATTCACTTACTGGAAAAACTCCTTGCATCCCTCAAAACATCTCATAATCTCTTTACAATCTCCAAAAAAGGAGAATCAAGGTGGTTTTTGTTGTTGTTGTTTTTGTTTTTTTACTTCTTTGGCATTCCCTCCTTCCTGCCTGCCTGCCTTTCTATTTCAAATAAGCCTTATCTTCATTTCAATTTGCATTAAATATCAGGGACTGAGAACACTACTATATCCCCTGATTCCCCACAAACCTGCCTCTTTTGCCATTTTGGGAAATGTAGTAAAGAAAGAGGAGTGTTTTCAGTGCCAGACGGCTGCAATGAGTTGATTTCCAGAATTTAAAAATACAGAATATGATTAAACAAATGTGGACTTAGACAAAGAAACTACACATGTTTGATTTGAGCACTTGGAAGGACCCCAACTGCCCATAAAGATTATGTGAAAGTAATCTTAAGGCTACAGGGCTAATATGTGATCAAGAGTGGATGAATTAATACTACGGTAGACAAAAACCCAACTGATTGTATCATGCCTTTTTTTTTTTTTTTTTTTTTTAATAAAGAGGTAGTCGGTAAACAACAGCACAGAAAAAGGAAAGGCATGAAACAAACTGTGTTGCTGACTTTGGTTGTAAGGACTAGTGCAGTATAGTTTTCTTGGCAAGGCCAGCCTGGTAGAGGAGGGAATGTTAAAACCATCTTAGGTTGGAAGATAAACATAAGAGCAACTCATTCCCACTATTTTGAATCCATAGTCCTCTAGCAACTTTCAGAAAACTTGGCATCCTCTGTCATTAATCTGTAGGAAAACAATGCATTTGTCAGGCCAGCTCAAGTAGCTTTCTCATCAGACAGATGCAGTTCTCATTATAAGTTGGTAATCTGGCACTCTGATTATAACTTAAATTCCCATGCTGCTTGTCTAAGGGGAGAAGATTCTGTGAACTATTATGGACCTGAGCACTGCAACCCATTTAACAGTTGTGTTTATCACTGTGAATAAAAACCTTGGCATTCTGGTTCATATTTAATACAATATGTGAACTGTGTTAACACAGATCTCATTCTGGAAGATGGAACCACCTCTACCTGATCTGCAAACAAAATTATAGTTCTCAGCCTACAGTCCCGAGGGAATATGGCCCTGTATTATGTCATCGAGAAAAACAGCACCATGTAGTCTATCTGGACGGACAACACCCGAGCAAGTCTTCTTTCCAGCCTCTGAGTATACCTTTGAAGTAGAAGATACAAGGAAGAAGTATTATTTTAAAAGGGCCAAATGAGTACATAGCTATTCAAAGCAAGAAAATGTGTCAAAATATGTAGTATGCCTTCTCGTGGGCTTTGTGACAAAGGAGGAGGGAGGGAAGAGAAAAATAGGGAAGGAGATTATGTAATCTGCCAAATGTAGTTATAGTAACTTTAGGTTCTTCTATATTTGTCTTCTGAGAAATGCTCTCCCTTACTGTAATCTCTAAAACAGTAGCTAGATTTTCAATGGAATTACATACCAAGAAGTAGAGTGGGGGTAGGGTTTAGGTAAACCACTTATAATAGATCTTTATAATGATAGATTATATTGATGTCCAGTGGAAAATGACTTAATTTTGAATGGAGCTGACCAGTGTCAAACAAAAAATTCCTGCTCTTAGCATATTAAATAGATTTTGAAATATATTTTATATGGAACCAGATTTTCTTCTCAGCGTTCCAATATTACCCACAAAAAAAAAATATTTACCTCATAACTATCATTGACTGTGTTTTTATTCAAAACTTTTGAGGAAGAATAACAACATTCCCGCCAGCTAGTCCAAAACATGGAAGTTAAGGCTGCATTTAGAAATAAATCTGCTTTGCAGAATCAGACCTATAAATACAGAGAACAAACTGATGGCCGCAAGAAGGGAGAAGAGTGGAGGGGTGGGCAAAATGGGTGAAGTTATGGGGATAAAAGGCACAGTACTAGGAATATAGAGAATAAGGAACAATATTGTAATAGTGATATATTGGGACAGGAGATAGCTGTACTTGTTGTCAATATAGCATAATGTATAAATTTGTCGAATCACTATATTATATATCTGAACCTAATGCAACACTGTGTTTCAACTGTAATAAAAATATGTAAATATAATAATAATATTAAAAAGAAGTATCTTTTGGGGTGCCTGGGTGGCTCAGTAGGTTCAAGCCTCTGCCTTCGGCTCAGGTCATGATCTCAGGGTCCTGGGATCGAGCCCTGCATCGGGCTCTCTGTTCAGCAGGGAGCCTGCTTCCTCCTCTCTCTGCCTACTTGTGATTTCTGTCAAATAAATAAATAAAATCTAAAAAAAAAAAAAGTGCTAAGTGAACATTCGGGTTGACACCCTTGGGGATCCAAAGGTATAGACTTTGACCACTGTGCTCAAAGAACTCACAGTCATATGACCTGCTCTAATCACACTCATCACGGGGTGTCCATTTTATGAGACTGCTGGACATAGAGTAATGCCATTCGATTTCCCTCATGTTTCTCCATTATTTCCATGGCTACTTTGGGAATTTCTGTACATACCACAGTATACAACACAGTGACAGGCCACAAGAAGCCCTCCAACAGTTCTTGAGGTCTGATTAAGGACAAACCACCGTACTTAAATTTAACGGAAGCCAAGAGCAAGCAAGGTCATATTTAGGGTATGGAATACACAGCAGTGTTACTTTCTATATCAGCTTTCTTCACTCATTTTTTTTTATAATGAGTCAATGCTACATTTGTAATCAGGAAAAATAATAAAAATTAGGTAAATGAAAGTCAATGAGCAAAACCTGGTGAGCGTTTCCAGTATGTTTGTACTGTCCCATGAACAACACAGATACAATAATTGTTACAGCATTTAAAGAACATTGGCTCAATGTGGTAAAAAATTCCTTAGCAGCCTGAGAAAGTGAACTGCTACTCACCATGATTCCTCATAATTCTTTTTTGCTCATGGATCTCACCTACTCGAAACTGTTATAACAACAGAGATGCCGGCAAAGCCCTTTGCAATTCACCTTTAATCTTTGACCCTTGTTATGTCTGTCACTTTTAATACATGTGGTCTCTCCATGGTATTAGCTGACATGTTTGATAACTAAACATATCATGTCAGAGGCCACCCAGTAGCTTTCATGATGAGAAGAGGCTTTTTTATCAAAAACATGACCCCCTCATCCTGGTTGCTCAGTTCAATTCCAGAGCTGCAATTTTTACACAAGCCGAGCCGCTGAGTGACCAAATGTGTGCAGCGCTATCCAGAGTTCCTGAGGGCTCTGCCTATTAGTTCTACCCTCAATCCATAGCTACGAGTGAAAACATTATTTTATTCACTTATTCTTTCACTCCTTCAGCACATGTCTGTAAAGCACAGAGCTACCAGGCATTATGCTAAGCTTGGAGGATTCATGGAAAAACAAAATGAAATGGACACTGCCCTCATGCCCCTTCCGGTCAAATACGCACCCTCAGAAACCACAGAGCATCTATAGTCAATCCAGGCAGTGAGGTAATCTCTACCACCTAGCCATTAAGGAGTCTCCAAAATAGACCAGTATCAATCAATTCCTATGTTTGTATCATTCACTCTTACGTACTTTAACCAAAGAGTGGCTTTCTTCTTCCAAGGAGACTTATTTTGTGTTCATTGCCAAGGTTTTCTGTGTCTATAGGTGTATGGATGTGTTGGGGAAACAGTATAGCTCTCCACATCAGCCAGATCTAATGTAGGGATCAATATGGTGACAGAAGCAGATAACCTTACCTTTTTCAACTTTAATCTAAACATCTATGGCAGACCCCGGTGCTCCTCAGAATATTCATAGTGAGTATGTAATCCATAGGAATAGAATGTATCAAAACAAATAAAAATCATGACAAAATATGATTTAATTTTTTTCATTTTTGTGTTAGCCTATAAGAGCTACCTCTCTGCTATGCATAAAAGCAAGTGAGCAAAGTGTTTTCCCCCCACATTTCTAAATTCAAGACAAAACTTGAATTGATTTTGTTTATCCATTCAAAATCAAACTTTTGGACTACACAACTCACTAAAATTATAAATTCTTAAATCTAAATATAAGGTGAATAATTCCTAATCTGTTTTTACAGATTGGGAAGTATAAAGAACTTGAATTAGTGATATAGCTAAAATTAATGAGATACCCAACCACGTGGCTATTACAGAGATGGAAGCTGAAGTTCTATTTTCATCTTGGATTTCTCTCCTGTTTTCTAGACCTTTCTGTGTTCTGAAATCTACTCTGTCCCCCCTCTGGTATATCCCACAGACAACTCAATATCTCAAAGCCACCTGCATTCCCTTGATGAGAAGAACTACTCTTCCTCAGATGTGTCATGTGGCATCAACCCTCCAGCATGCCAAGGTCCAGAAATTAGTGTACCATACTGAGTCTTCAGTCTAGCCAGTTCTCCTCTTTTAATACCTCCCCAGGCTGATCATTTCTTTACCTCCCCATAGCAAACGTGCACATACCTTTCTTTAATTTAAAATCCCATGTTGTAAAGATCAACTCCAAACTATGTGATATGCTATAAAACAGTTCTCAAGTCCTGATCTTTCCTTCCGAACACCTCCCTCCATGGTCCCCCAGGGTCCCTCACACAACTCTCCTATCATTCCTCCTCTCACACCGTGTGTGTGAGATTTTTTTTTTTTTTTGCAACTCCTGAACACCTCATTCTCTGTCTCCCTGGAGGCTTTCACACATGCATTTCCTTTTGCCCTTCTCCTGGCTGAGTTTGCTGGCAAGTCAAGTTTGCTGCTCCTATGTACTTCTTTGGGAAACTTCCTTACCCTCTCTTCCCCACCACTGTTGAACTGTTTGGGTTAGATGCCCTCCCCTGAGATCCTGCAGCACACTGTGTTTATCAATATCCCAGCATGCAACATCTATGTTGTAGGATCAGTTCACTCATCTCTCTCCTAACATAAGGCCATGAACTTTTCCTGGGTCCCTGGCTCCCTGCAGTAGATGTCTGATCTAGCAGAAGATATTACAGATCACTGGTAGTCAACATATATTTTAAAATACATAAACAAATGAGGCAGTCTTTTATATCAATTTTAGAAAATACTCTTTACATTCTTTAAAGAAAAAAAAAAGAGAAGCAAATGTTTGGGTGACTAAAAACACAAGGGTAGCTCCTGCTGTCTTTGGCATCTTTGCCAAAAACCATGAAACTTTGTGGATTTTATAATGGAGAATATGGAGGCATTTACTATGAGGCTTTTCCAATGGAATTACAATCTTCCTTAGCTTCTGATCTTCAAACAAAAGCACTAAAATGCTCATTAAAGGCACAGAGTTGTATGGATTTGGCCACTCTCTATGTACCCCAAAATCTAGCCCATTTGCTTCTTTCTACCTTCTGGGTTTTTTCACTTTCTAATCTACACACCTTTTCTCTACATCATAAGGCATCCATCTTTATGTTATAAATCACACTTACTTATATTCTTGTTTCTACTTTTCACAACTTCAGCTTAACTCACTGCCCATGATGGCCATCTTGTTCTATCATAAACTTTCAACTCTAGTGCTCATGGCTTTGTTCTGTCCATGTCAAATTCTCCAAGATGACATCTTATCTTTCCAAGCCAGGAGGGCCATATTGAAAGCTCATGGCCAGTCTACAAATGACTCGGCACCACACGATTAGCTTTGGGTGGGAGCAGGAAGAATTAAAAGAGGGGTGAGGTCATGTGGTATGTACACAGTTTTCTCCTCTCAGGGAGAAAACTATGTCTGCTAGAGGTGTGGAGGAGGTATTTAAAAGGAGCCACATGGGAAGGGACGGGGGTGGAAGGGTGGCAGGTTCTAAAAATAGAACACTTGAGAAAGAAAGAACTTTCCAACAAATTTGGACCTCACTTTCCGGCAGTAAACAGCACTCTTACCTCCTGTGATTTTTAAACTATTATTTATCAACCTTCTAGAAGGAAAATGAAACCCGAGAATTCCAGAAGTGAAAGAACCCCACTTCATAGAAGAGCTCCCAAGGAACAATAAAATCCTAATTCATTAAAGTTGTGACCTCCCAGGAACTAAACATAAATTTGCACTCCAGCCACTTCTGGAACCTTCTATATTGGCAGGAACAAGCAGAAAACCTATTTTGTTTGTTTTGTGTCCTTGGTGAAAATAGACACCAACTGGCCTAATGCATTTTTACTTAATATTTCTTTGTTGCTGCCATTTTTAAGCCTTGACATGTGCTAACTTCTTCATATACATCATCTTATTTAATTTTTACAATACATGATGATACAGATATTATCACATGTTTCAAGATAACGAGGCTCCTTGTAATCAATCTTCCTAACTAACTACAAGCTTTTTCTTCCTATAATGTTGTATGGAGCAGATTCTTGAGGATGAAAGCAAATGGCCTTACTCATTATCATACCACCGATAACTGGTATGTTTTAGATCTCACCCCACCTGTCTGATGTCCATAGTCATGCTCTTAAATATCATATGTCCCTGGGAAAGTCTCAGAACTGATAACAAGAGATGTAGAGACAGGTGCAGGTAATCAGCCTGTAATGATACTTCGTTTTAGAAATTTTCTACTCCTGTCCAGGGCCCAGATTATAAACCATAATATTCTCTCTCATTCATAAAGATTTACAAAATCCATAACCATCTTACAAAATCTTGCTCTTGGATTTGTTTCCTTCAACATTCTACAGATGCCCGATTTCCTCTTAAAGAAAATAATACTGAATTCTCCACTCCACAAATGTCGACAATACGTAATTGCAAATATTTGCTATTAAATATCACTGTGTAGTCAAAATTTAGTTATAAGATTTTTTTTCTAATGGTAATGAAAAGAAGATCATTTTTCCCCCCTCAAGCTGCTGTTTAAACTAAAACTGATTAAATCTGTGACATCTTATCAGAAATTAGCCAGGAGCTTAATGAAAGAAAAACATGCAAGGGTTTCTGGGTTTTACCATCTGCCTTCACGAGGGCTTTCAATTCCCACAGAAAGAACAGGAAGCTCCACTAAGATGACTGGAATTGGATCATAACTGCGTAAAATATACTTAATATATGTCACAATTTCTTCATAAGTTTATAATGTTAATGCTTAGGAAAGGACTAAACAGTCCATGTGATACCAGGTTCTGCAAAGCTGCATGAATAATCCATTTCTTGGGGTTTCCTTGGCTTTGGAGAGGCTTTTATAGCATCAAAGCTGAGCAAATATTTTGCAAATGAATCTGGCCCTAAGTGATTCAGTGTTAAATTCAGATCATTAGTGGAGGAGAAGCTGCCTCTCATCTCAAGAGAAGAAGCTTTGCAGTCTTCAAGTTGTTTAAATATTGACCTGACAAAGAGCAGCCTGATCCTAAAGGAAGCATGCCAGAATCCAAAATGAAGCTGCAGAACGACCTCCTCCGAGCTTTCCATTGGGCCTCCCTTACATCATTGCAGACAATTAAGAATCTCCCCTTCTCTTGAAGAGATCTAGAGAATGACTCTGTGACCAACCTCAGCCACATTTTCCAATGGGGTGAAAATGTTCTTGGTAGGAAATTCCTCCTTAGAGTACTGCTTACTCCCTCGTGGTACAGTTGATGAGCATGTCCTTTCCCTATCCCCTTGGTTAAGATGGAGACTGACTATTCACCACTGATTTGAACATTTTACTATCTCCTTTCAATTGTATTTCTTCCAGGTAAATACTCCCAGCTGCTCCCATCTTTTCACGGGAGTATCAGAATCACAGGAAATTGTTCAGAATGAGAGTAGGGTGAAATTTGTTCTCGCCTAAAGGAGTTTTGTAACATTACAGATGAGAACATCAATCCCGTTTCAAGAATCTGAAAATGGAGTGTGACTTTGGTGAGTCAGGTTAAGTTGTAACCAATCACATCTGTCAGGTAACTAGCTCCAGATATGGTGTGGTCTCAACTAATCAGCACTGGTGAGACTTGTGCAGTGTGATTTGGATCTTTAGAGAATAAAGAGAAACTCAAGTGAATGAGACACTCAGGAGGAGAGATACACCATGAACTGTAACAGAAGAGAGCAATCATGAGTAAACAAGTAGAGAAAATGGCCAGAGAATGGAAGCTATCCACTGCTTGCTATGGAGTTTGGAAAATAATCTAGTCAGTGGATATTCATCAAGAAGACTTTTTTTCATGATTTTTAAAAAAAATTAATTTATGATAAAATTTTTTGAATTATAACACATGTATAGATTTGCATAATTACCACAGAATCATGATACAGAATACTTCCATCACCCCTCAAAAAATTTCTCATTCTATTCTCCTGTAGACGCATCCTTTCCAGGGCCCCAGACCCTGGCCCTTGGTGATTTATTCCCATCACGACATCTTTGCCTTTTTGAAATGCTATACTACCCAATATGTAATTTTTGAGGTTGGCTTCTTTCATTCAGGATAATGCTGAACCCATTCAAAGTGCCACATGTTTTTTTTTGTTGTTTTTAATTAATTTTTTATTTTTTATAAACATATGGGGTATTTTTATCCCCAGGGGTACAGGTCTGTGAATCACCAGGTTTACACACTTCACAGCACTCACCAAAGCACATACCCTCCCCAATGTCCATAACCCTACCCCCTTCTCCCAAACCCCCTCCCCCCAGCAACCCTCAGTTTGTTTTGTGAGATTAAGAGTCACTTATGGTTTGTCTCCCTCCCAATCCCATCTTGTTTCATTTATTCTTCTCCTACCCACTTAAGCCCCCATGTTGCATCACCACTTCTTCATATCAGGGAGATCATATGAACCAAAGTGCCACATGTTTTACTACCTTATTCCTCTTTGCAGAGAAATAGTAGTCCATTGTAAGGATGAATGAGAGTTTCTTCAACCATTCATCTGTTGAAGGACATTTGGGTTATTGCCAATTTTTGGCCAATATGAATAAAAGTACTATAAGCATTCATGGATGGGTCTTTGTGTGAACAGACATTTTTATTTTGCTCCAGTAAATACTAAGAAATGGGTGATATGGTAAGCATCAGTTTATCTTTAGGAAAATCTGCCAAGCTCTTTTTCAAGTGGCTATTCCATTTTGTATTGTCTGAGTGTTCCACTCTTCCACATCCTTATTAGGCATTAACAGTGACAGTCTTTCATTTTGATGTGTTTTAATTACTCATTGTAGTGCTATCATATTGTCATTTTCTTTGTCATTTCCCTAATGGCTAATAATGTTGTATATATATTCATATAATTTATCATCTTATTTATATCCTTTTTGTTGAAAGGTCTATTCAAGACTTTTTACTGTTTCTTTAACTGGGTTGTCTATATTCTTGTCATTGATATTTCAGAGGTTTTTAAAAATATATATATACCTTAAATACAAGTCCTTTCTTGGATATGAGATTTGTACATATTTTATTTCTGTCTGTAGAATATCTTTTCACTCTCTTAACAGTGTCTTTCACTGAAGAAAAGTCTTTAATCTTGATAAAGTCCAATTGATCAAATGTAATTGACAAATTATATTCCTTCTTTTTAGGCATCGTGTCTAAGAACTCATTGCCTAACTCAGGCCATGAGGATGTTCTCCTTTGTTTTCATATAAAGTTTGTGTAATTTGTATTTTACTTTCAGGTCTATGATCCATTTGGAGCTTGTTTTTATATGAGTGGGAAGATTAGGTGGAGTTTCCTTTTGTATACATATGGAATTTGAATTTTTCCAATATCATTTGTCAAAAAGATTATCTTTTCTACAGTGAATTGTCTTTGCATGTTTGTCCAAAATCAATGAGCATAATTGTGCAAGTCTATTTTTGGATTCTGGATTCTGTTCCATTGATCTATGTATCTATCTCTTCTCTAATACCATACTATCTTGATTACTGTAGCTGATAATAACTACAGTATTCAAATGGTTTCTGAGTTTAGAATACAAAAACACTCAGTTCATTTTACCAAAGCAACAAAAGCCTGACACCATTTTTGCATAGTACAAATTCAAAATAGTCTCAAATATGAATGTAGAAGAGCTCTAAACAAAATTAGCAAACCAAATTTATAAATTCAGTATTCCATCATTAAGCATGACATTAGCTGTATGTAGGTTTTTGTAGATATCTTTTATCAGATTGAGGAAGTTCCTTTTACTCTGAGTTTGCTGAGACTTTCTATCATGAATGATGCTGAATTTTGTCAAGTGACTTTTCTGTATTTGTTGAAATGATCATCTATTTTTTTTTTCTTTTTTAAAACTCTTTACTTGGGGAATTACATTAATTAAAATTTAAAAAAATTAAACCTATCTCCCAATTCCAGGATAAGACCCACCTAGTCATGGTGTATTATTATATATATATGTATTATTGGATTTGATTTCCTAATATTTTGTGAAGGATTTTTGAAACTATTGTATACATGGTTGGTAAAAATGTAAATTGGTAGAGCTATAGTGGAAAACATTATGGAGGTTCCTCAAAAAATTAAAAATAGAACTACCATATGATTTGGTAATCCCACTTCCGAGTATATTGCCAAAGGAAAAAGAAACAGTAACTTAAAGAGGTATCTGCACTCCAGTGTTTCATTGCAGCATTATTCACTATAGCTAAGACAGGAAAACAACCTAATTGTCTATCAACTGATGAACAGATAAAGAAGATATATTCCTACAATGGTATATTCCTACAATGGAATATTCTTCAGCCATGAGAAAGAAGAAAATTCAGTCATTTGTAACAACATGAATAGACCTTGAGGGCATTATAATGAATGATAGAAATCACACAGAGAAAGATAATAGTGTATGATATCATTTATATATGGAATCTAAAAAAGTCAAACTCAACGAAACAGACTAGAATAATGGTTACCAAGTGCTAGGGGTAGGGAAGATGATAGTCAAACCATACAAACTCCCATTTATAAGTGGAATAGGTTTTGGAGATCCAATACACAGAATAGTGACTGTAATTAATAGAACTGTACTATATATTTGAAAGTTGCCCGAAGAGTAGCTTTTAAAAGTTCTCAGTACAAAAGATATGGTGATTATGTAATGGGTGGGGGTGTTAGCTAACCTTCTAGTGCTAATCATTTTGGAAATCAACATGTTGTATACCTTAAATGTACACAATGTTATACGTCAACTATAAATCAATAAAGCTGGTAAGGGAAAGGGATTTTTGCATCTATATCCATGAAGGAGGCTGATCCGTAGTTTGACTACACTGCTTTATCAGGTTTTGGTGTCAAAGTAATGCTGGTCTCATAAATTCAGTTGGAAAGTGCTACCTCTTTTTCTCTTTTATAGAAGAGATTACTTAGAATTTACTTGACTCCATCTTTATATGTTTTGTCAAATTACCAGTAAAACCATCTTAGTGTGGAAAATTTTCTTTCTGTAATGTTTTAAACTATGAATTCAGGAGTTCCTGGGTGGTGCAGTTGGTTCCAGCTCAGGTCACGATCTCAGGGTCCTGGGATGGAGTCCTGCTTCAGTCTCTGTGCTCAGCATGGAATCTGCTTTGAGATTCTCTTTCTTTCCTTCTCCTTTTGCCCCTCCTGCTCTTGCTTTCTCTAAAATAAATAAATAAAATCTTAAAAACAAACAAACTATGAATTCAACTCCTTTAATGGTTATAGGATTAATAAAGTTGTCTATTTAATCTTGGGTGAGTTTTAGTAATTTCTAGTTTTAATTGGACCATTTCATCTAAGTTGTCAAGTTTATCTTCATAGAATTATTTATAGTATAGACTTATTATCCATTTAATAGTATGGAGTCTGTTATGATGGCCCCTCTTCTGTTTCTGATGTAGTAATTTGTATCTTCTATCTTTTTCCAGTCAGTCTTGCTAGACGTTTATCAATTTCATTGATCTCTTCAAAGAACCAGTTTTTGGTTTCACTGATTCTCTACTGTTTTTATATTTTCATGCTTGCTTGCTTGTTTTCTTGTTGCTTTCTCTCTCTCTTATTTTTATTATTTTTCCAATTGTTCTTCAAGTTCTTTATGTGAAAGCTTAGATTACTGATTTGAGAACTTGCCTTCTCTTGTAAGCATTTGTTGTTACAAATTTTCATCCGTACACTGCTTGCTGGTATCCCACATATTTGATAGGATGTATTTTCATTTTTATTACAAAATAATTTATTATTTTCCTTAAGAATTCTTCTATAGCCATGAGTATTTAGAAGCTTGTTGTTGAATTTACAAGTGTTTAAAAGTCTTTTCTCGGATAAACCAATTTCTAATTTAATTCCACTGTGGATAGTGAGCTAAACATACTTTTGTGATTAAAGATTAAAAAAAAAAAAAACCCTATACTTCCTGCAATGTGATTCCTATTAAACTTGTTAAAAATTTTATCTTGTGACACAGAACAAGGTCTACTTTGGTGACTATTTTATATGCACTTGAAAAGAATATATATGCTATGGGTTGTTGGTGTTTAATAAATGTTATCTGCATCCATTTGATTGGTAGTGGTTTTATTTTTCTAATTCTTCCACATACTACACCACCAGATTGTCTGTCTACTAGTTCTAGCAGTTTTTGAGAGAGTACTGAAGGTTTGAAATATTACAGTAAATACAACTGTTTCTTTTTTCAGCTATGTCTGTTTTTACTTCACAGATTTTGAAACTCTGTTGTTTGGTACAGAGTTACTTAAGATTGGTATGTCTTCTTAGTAAATGGTTTCTTTTATTCTTTCTTTATCCCTGGTCATTTTCTTTGCTCTAAAGTCTGTTTTGTTTGATATTAACACAGCACCTCAAACTTTCCTTTGTTTAATGTTTGTAGGTCTATTTTTTCTATCTTTTTAACATAGATATTCCATTATTTCAAAGTGGCATTATTATGCATAGCATATTGTTGCATCATATATTTTTCTTTATCCACTTTGATTATTGAAGTCCTTTATTTGATATTTTAGACCATTTATATTTAATATATACACATTTAATGTAGTATACATCTGTCTTTTTATTTATTTTCTGTTTGTTCTTTCTGATTTTTGTTCTTCTATTTTAACTTTCCTGTCTCATTTGTGTGACTGGATCTTCTTTCAATATTTCACTTAAATTTATCTATTTTTTTGTCTCATTTTGAATATATAATTTTTATATGATGGTTGCCCCAGAAATTGCAATATACATAATCACTTTTCATATTCTACTTAGAATTAAAATTTTATACCTTCTAGTGGGATTTAAAAACCATATTTACCACCATACACTCCTCTCCCATTCCCTTCTTTGTTAAGGTAGACATATGAATTGTATCTGCATATAATAACATGTATCAATGTCAATTTTTGCTTTCAATTACTATTTATGTTTTAAAGAACTTAAGAGAAAAATACATATTTTATTTATTCTGATAGTTACAATTTCTGTTCTTCTAAGTTTCTTGCTAGACAAGGAAAATTGTTCTTCTGTTTATCTCCTTATGTTTGAAGAATTTCTTCTGGAACTTTTAAGAGGATGTCTTAGTTATCTTTTTTATCTGAGAATGTCTTTTTTTCCCCACTTTCATTCCTGGAGGATGTTTAAGTTGAGTACAGAATTTTTGTTTAAGAGTATTTTTGTTCTAGCACTTTAAAAAGACTGATCTAGGGCGCCTGGGTGGCTCAGTGGGTTAAGCCGCTGCCTTCGGCTCAGGTCATGATCTCAGGGTCCTGGGATCGAGTCCCGCATCAGGCTCTCTGCTCAGCAGGGAGCCTGCTTCCTCCTCTCTCTCTCTCTCTCTCTCTCTGCCTGCCTCTCTGCCTACTTGTGATTTCTCTCTGTCAAATAAATAAATAAAATCTTAAAAAAAAAAAAAAAAAAAGACTGATCTACTTCCTACTGGCCTCTGCGGGATCTGGTAAGAAATCTGTAGTTCTTTGAATAGTTTTTCCTCTATAAGTAATATACTGTTCTTCCTAAGCTCCTTCAAGACCTTTCTTTGTCTTTGTTTCTCAGAAGTTTGATTACGAATCTCTGGGCATGGATTTTTGTGTTTATCCTATTTTAGACTTACTGAGCTTCTTAAATCTGTTGGTTTATGTGATATGCCAAATTTGGGACATTTTCAGCTATTATCTCTTCAAGCATAAGGGTGTTATCCACATAAGGATATATATACACATGTGTTGTATGAGTTTACATGCTCATATACACACTGTATTCTTTCTACTTTTCTGGGATTTCAAGGATAAGCATTTTAGACCCTTTTTATATTGTCTCACAGGTTCCTGAGGTTATGTTTATTTTTTTAATCACTTTTTTCCGTGTTATTCATATTGAATAGTTCCTATTGATCTGACTTCAAGTTCATGGTCTCTCTGTCACTTTCATTTTCCTCTGGATCTCCCCTAGTCAGATTCCTTTTTTTTTTTTTTCCCAATTTTAGCTATTGTATTTTTAGTTCTAAAATTATCATATAATTTCTTTATATCTTATTTGCTGACACATTCTTTCTTTCCATTCATTTAGACAGCATTTTCCCTTGCTCATTCGAACATTTTCACATTAGCTGCTTTTAAGCCAGTGAGATAATTCCAGCATCTGTCATCTCAGTGTTAATATTGTATACATTACTAAAATTTTATCACGTGTATATGTTGTCATTTTCTGTGCAAGTTGAAATTTTCCAAATTTTTCATATGCTAAGTAATTCTGTTTTATATCACAGACATTTTGAATATTATAGGACTCTGGATCTTGTTTTTGTGTTAATTCTCTGGAAAATATTAACTGTTTTACTTTTCTTTCTTATTTAGGTAATTGACCCAAGAGGGTTCAGTCCACAAGTTTTGAGCAGCTTTCTGTTTCCTGTTTTTTTGTTAAATGTCAGTTCTATTTCCAAAGCCTTTTTAGCACTATTCAGATATATGCTGTATGTTGTACTATCCAATGGCCAGAGTAAAACTTGGAAGGTGCTATAGCCCTTAGTATATTTCTTTTCTCTTTTTCTTTCTTTCTTTCTTTCTTTCTTTCTTTCTTTCTTTCTTTCTTTCTCTCTCTCTCTCTCTCTCTCTTTCTTTCTTTCTTTCTTTCTTTCTCTCTTTCTTTTTTAAGATTTATTTATTTGTTTGACAGAGGAAATCCCAAGTAGGTGGAGAGGCAGGCAGAGAGAGGTGGGGAAGCAGGCTCCCTGCTGAGCAGAGAGCCCGATTCAGGGCTTGATCCCAGGACCCTGAGATCATGACCTGAGCGGAAGGCAGAGGCTTAACCCACTGAGCCACCCGGGTGCCCTCCTTAGTACATTTCTTAAAACTTTTCCGATTATACTATTTGGTTGCCTGAAACTCTTCTTATTAGTTCTTTACCCAGAAAGTTGAGGTTTTATTTGTTTTTCTCTATTATGCACACTTGTGCCATAGACCCCATGTTGGAGGCCAACTAGAAGAGAGAAAGAGGAGAAAGTTTATTCCATCCTCCTGCGACCTAAGACCTTTGGATCCCTGTAAGACCCGCACTGCCATTGCTGTTTCTTCCAAAGACTCCTTTTCTAATCCATGAGCCACAACTGGAAATCTTTACCTGGAGCTCTTTCTGTTCAGGTTGATGTTCACTTCTGAGTTTCCCCAAGTTGAAGCTGGGTGCTACTAGAAGAAAAACATGGTGAACTCACCACTAGTTTTGTAGTATTTTTCTTTCTGGTCCTTCTCAATCGCTCTGCTCCTATTTATTTTCAGAGTTTTTAAGAACATCATCCATGCATTTGATCCCAGTTTGACAGTCATGATAAGTAGGAGAGACAGGGTCCAGTCTGCCCCACATTGGAACCTTACAAAAAAGTATCAAAAAAGTATACAAAAAAGTATACAAAAAAGTATTGAGTATACAAATATCATAATAAAACTAGCAATTTATAAAGATAAATCTTTCTGTGTATAAGTTGTCTTTGCTGAGAAAGAGACTAAAGAGAGACAAATAAGAGAGACAAATTTTGCTTTTAGTCTCCATTTGTCAAATTCAGCCACAGCAAGATTTTTCTTTACACTTTTTTCACAAAATAACCACAAATTAAATAACTGGCTTCTATATCTATATTATACAATGATTTCTTAATCCTGGGAAGTTAATGTAGCATGGTACAAACTGTCAGATATCAGGAATTTCTCAACAATACCATTCCTACGGGTACCAAAATAATACATGAAAGTAGCAGTGATAATGGAATTCAGTTTTTAAAGTTCCTGTCTTTAATTAGAAAAAAATTCCTCTGCATTCATCCTGTATGACTATTTTCCAAATAAAGCCCAGCAGCCCTGAAGCCTCAGAAACATACTTTCAGTGCTCAAATAGTCCACCTCTAAATAAATCTCTTGTTATGTAAGGCTAAAATTTAAACTTTAGTACTGAAATGTATATGTACATGCATACATTTACAAATACACACACACAGAGACGTACATACACACACACAGAGGTGTATATACATACACAAACAATTGAAGCAACTTTTTTTTTTTTTTAAAGCCCAACAGAGACTGTTTGCAACGTGGAAAAGACTATGTAACAGTTGACAGCAACAAGGGAAAACAATGGGCACTGAGCATAGAGCCAATTCTCTCCTTCCACTGCTTAGAAAGTTCACACACCAAGAAAACTAGCATTATCAGAACTCTGAACTGGTAAAGTTTGTCTTTAAAAAACACAGTGAAGTGTTTTAAATCCCAATAAATAAAAGTAAATTTTCATTCAGATGAACCTACTGTTTGAGCCGATATTTATGAGAGTTCATATTAAAACATGGAGAGAAAAATAGTTACTCAGGTAATGAACTAAGGATTTACAACTTCTAAGGTCCTTGGCAAATATCTTGGGCTAGTTCTTAGAATTTTTTAGCATTGTAAGAATGATGATGGGGATTTTTTAAAAAAGCTGTTTTCTTTTTGGCTCGGATCATGATCCCAGGGTCCTGGAATCGAGTCCTGCATCGGGCTCCCTGATCAGTGGGGAATCTTGCTTTGCCCTCTGCCTCTGCCTCCCCCCCACTTCATGCTCTCTCCCCATCTCAAATGAATAAATAAAATCTTTAAAAAAAACCTGTTTTCCTCCAAAACAGAATTTCTTAGATGTGAACTCCATAAAGGCAAGGACGAGGTGCTAGGTTCTAGAATAGAGTAGTGTCTAGAATGAGTCTGTTTTTTTACCCTTAACAAGTTCAGGTAAAGTGCAGCGCCTGGCCCAGAAAGGGTGCCAAATAATGTTTGTTAAGTTCAGTTATTTAATTTTTAAAAATTTATTTATTTATTTTAGACAGAGAAAGAGAGTAAGCAAGCAAGCTTGGCTTGGGAGAGGAAGAGAGAGTCCTAAGCATACTCTATGCTGAGCAGAGAGCCCAATGCTGGGCTCGATCTCACAACCCTGAGATCACGACCTGAGCAGAGACCAAAAGTCAGATGCTAAACTGACTGTACCACCCAGGCGCCCCTCGGTTATTTTCTACAAAGTTGAATTTTTGCAGGAGCCCTCATATCAGTCATGTGCATCAGCAGAGTCTCCCTTTCCTAGCTTATATTGCAAACTCTGGAAATAATAGAAACCATTTATATTTCCTACTAAAATTGTGCTTAAAAACAAAATACACACACACAAAAACCTGTTTCTACTTTTCCTGTTCACTGATAGCTCTGGTGTGGTAAAACATCTGAGAGATTAAGCAAACATACCCAGTGATTTTTCCATCACCTTCTTCTCTACTGTCCATATGCAAACACATGAAATAAACAAAGTCTAATAACTTAGGTTACGTTATTGGAGTCCAATGCTAGAATAACATGCACAGGCTAAGCTACACAAAAGGAGGAAAAGATTATACATCTGCTGAATGAATCCTCTGTCAGTAAACATATTAGTTGTTTTATATACGGTATCTGGTTACTCCTCGCTATAAGCCTGCAGATTATTATTGATGGGATTCTCAAAGAAAAAAAAAAAACAAAAACAAACCCGAGACAAGGTAAGAGCTAGTAAGTGTAGCTTTAGAACACCATTCACAGGTTCAATGTAAAAGCAAATTGTCCACTGTTCATTTTCATAGACGAAATGCTAATACAATGCCAATACAAACATCCCACAACTTGGAGATACTTTGCACATAAAACTATATAATTTCAGTTCACTTCCTCCTCAGTCAGTGTGTAATATACTGACACATTTCTAGAAAGGATCCCTCCTTCAACTTTTTCTGAGAGGGATCGTTTTTTTGTGATGCTGCCCAGAACAAGAGAAACACCCACTCAGGGAGAAGCTTCCAGGGAAGGTGTTCTGGTTGCACACAAGCAAAATGAATTTGAACAACAGGTGGGGCTAGTTTCCTTTGCAACAGACCTTGGCGGGCTGCAGATGCTCTGCTTGCTGACTGCTCAGAGGAGCACCAGGTTCACTCCCAGACCTCACCCTCTGAACACAAGACATGCTCCCCCATCTCACACTCTTCGAAGTCCATACTGAATTTGAATTTCAAAACTTGGGGTCCTATTTTTAAAGGCAGACAATGATACAGGAATACCTCATGGTAATTATGAACACATTGAATGTTCTGTTTCCTCTAATTCCACTGAAAAGCAAAATAAGACAAAATAAAAATCTGACAAACAAAGAGGCCTCTCCATGATGTAAGTTCTTGTTGCTTGTCCATTCAATTCTGCTTCTAGTAGCATCTGTGATACAGACCCAGACCTGGGTTGTTCCTTTAAATACTAAGAAGGCTACTGCTTCATTGTGAGGGAAAGCCCCACCAAACAAGTAACACAGACTGCCGCTCCACCCTTGGATGTATTGTTGCAAAAAGCAGAAAGGGGAAAACCAGTTGTATGTGAGGAACAGGGGCTTAGAAAGGACGGTGGACAGCCCTCGCATGCAGGGAGCTTCTGGCACCAAACAATACAGCTAAGAGTTAGTATGGGGTGACAGGGCACTGCTGCCTTTAACATCCCAGGAGGGCTTTTAGTTATATTATTACAAAATTTAAAGGATTAGGAAGACCGCCTGCTCAGCTACTGAAAGAGAGGTGGGCCTGAGGTCTGGAGGTCACCTCGGGCAGAGGCTGCTGTCCTCAGAAACAGAGCTCAGGAACAGGATGATAACCGTGGTGGCAGAAAGCTCACAATAGCTCAATGCCAGCATCAGGGGCTGGTGCCATTGCTGGGGACCAGTGGGACCCTGGCATTTTCTCCCCAGTGAGATGGGAGAACTCTGGGGCCACTTGGCAGCCAGGAAAGTTCCCATTCTGGTCTTACTTAGGGTAACCCATGATCTTGCTAGAGAGGGGTCTACGGCCATACCGCCCCAAACGCACCCGATCTCGTCTGACCTCGGAAGCTAAGCAGGGTCGGGCCTGGTTAGTACTTGGATGGGAGATCTTGCTAGAGAGGGGATGCAGACATACAGAATAACCGATTCTATCAGAATGACTATCATCTGATAGTCAGACTATCTGACTATCAGATGATAGTCATTCTGATTCTATCCGAATATCTATCAGATATTCTATCAGAATACCTTAATTGAGTTTTATTAGAATATATACTAATAAAACTGAGTATCTATCTATAGGCAGTATATACTGCCTGTTTAATTTGTTTTAGGGGTTGTATTTTACTTTTAAAAATATATGGACTAGAGGGGTGCCTGGGCGGCTGAGTCAGTTAAGTCTCTGACTCGTGACTCCAGCTCCGGGGATGATCTCATGGGTCATGAGATCCACCTCTGCTTTGGGCTCCGCGCTCACATGGGGGGGGAGTCTGCTTGGAGATTCACTCCCTCTGGCCCTCCCCCCACTCATGCTCACTCTCCCTCTCTCTGAAATAAATCAATTAATCTTTAAAAAAAAAGATATATATATGGACTAGAATTTTGCTCCTAAAAAGAGAGTCATTCCCAGCATTCCTGACAGTTCAATTCTTACATGATGCTGAAGTATGACAGAAGTACTCTGGAAGCTTTATCCTTTACTACTGCCAATGCTCATTTGCTTGATCTATAGACTTAGAGGGGATCAATCAGAGGTAAAGAAGCAAGAGTCATGCTACATATTATTATCCCCAGATGTTTTCTAGAGAGATGTTTTCCCCTCTCTGGCTATGGAGTATCCCTCAGCAGATTTTAAAAAAATCATCCTTTGTACTAAAAGGCTATTGTATGTGAAAGAGACTGAGGAAGGGGATAGCGCTGAAAAGCTGAAGAAGTTACTTAAAAAATGAAATAATTCATATTTAGAAGTAAGGACCATGCCAGATCGGCTTTAGCATCAATCAGTGTCTTGCTGAAATGTGCTCTTGGTTTTCAGGGTCTCTCTTAGCCTATAGATAGCAGAAGACCAAACTCCCACAAGTGATGTCATTTCTGACCTTCTAGAACTAGAATGAGAATAGTTACCATGTGATTACATAGATCACCATATTAGTCTATCAACTGCATTACTGTCATAACAAGTAAGGCTGCCCTTAGGATTGGCCACCATTCTCGATGAGTGCTCTCTTTCACAGATCTCATGAACGAAACATTATTTTTTTCAAGATTCATTTATCTATGTTTTGAGGCAGGGGAGAGAGAAGGAGAAAGAAGAGGAGGAGGAAGAGAGGAAGAAGGAGAGAGAATCCTCAGGCAGACTCCCCTCTGAACACAGAGCTCCACGTGGAGATCCATTCAGGACCCTGAGATCATGACCTGAGCCAAAATCAAGAGTCAGATGCTTAACCAACTGCGCCCCCCAGGCGTCCATCATGGGTGATAATCTTACATGCATTATATGTTGTAATGTATATTCAGATGTATAGTTATTATTCAAACAGTAAAATGCTATAATGACTAATGATGATTGTGAACCCTGTGAAACATATGTACAAATAATTATTAAGGACTTTTAATATAAATAAACAGGAAAATAGATCAATAGTTCAAGTGAGTCTGAAGAGAATGTGTTATGCAGATAATTTTAAGAAAAACATTTATAGAACCAACAAATGTTCATTAAATTTCAAAATAATAATATAAAGCTGAATAACAGATATTAGAGCCTATCAAAATGTAAAACCTATGGAATTTTTCTCATGAACTAGCATTCATAAATTTAAATAGAATTACCCTTGGGAACTGAATTCAATCATTAGATATTTAATACCATTTAGATCATGAGGTTTTCAAGAAAAGTTCCTGCTTAGAAATTCTTTGCATCTGTAAGAATAAATTAATAATGATAGAATGTTAACTTTGCAAATCAAAATTTCTTTATTAAGGAAAGCCCTGAAAAATGTAAAACCCTAAAGTGGTCTTAGAAAGAAAATGAGTCATGAATCCAACAGCAAATATAAGAGTTGATGCCACTATTCAATTCTCAGTATTTCTGTCCTGCTGCTTTAACATTAGGTCATATTATCTATTATTTTCTTAAATTATTATAAATTCTTATAAATTTTTCCATTAAGCTATTATATATGGCAATGTACATTTAATTATATATAATTATATAGTAAATAATATATTTAATTCTGAGAGGAACAGTCTTGATGCCTTTGTGTTTGTTAATTATAAGAAAGAAACTACATTTATTAATAGCTGGGCCAAGCCACATGGATAGAAAAAAATTTTAATAAAGAATAATGAATTAGGAACATCAAAGTAATGGTGAAAAATGATTATTAAAAGACAATAAAACTAAGAATGATGGCTTAGTAAGAGTTATAATTTAGAAGCCATTATTTCCTAAAAGCTATGGCAGCAAAATAGAGGGAGAGGCAAATGAAATGTTATGCAAACAAGAAAAAAATCCTTTGTTTGTTAAACCACTATAATTTGGGTTTCATCTGCTGTTGTAATTTAGCTTATCCTACCCTGCACAATACATTGGCTGATGCTTGGAAGAAGTTTCAAGGTTACACACACAGAAATTATCAGTATATTTTCCCAAGAGACAGGACTAAAACTCTTCTCCCAATGCCTCAAAAGTAGTCATAAAATCTGAGACGAGCTCCCTCTACCTTCTTCATTCAACATTCCTTAGATTACAGAAAAATAGATAACCCACAAAAGGAAATCTAGTTCTCAAACTGTAAACTGAATAAAGAAAATAGTGTGGTGGTAAGAGAGTCAAGAGACTGTCAATAGTGTGTCAGAGCTAATATAATGTCTTGGCAAAGATGCCCAAGAACAAGCAAGAAAAAATGCTATGACAACTCTGCAAACCCACCTGAGTGGAGAAAGGAAGGAAAGAGAGTGTACAAAACCCTGTAGAGTTAGCAAATAAAAATAAAAAAATATGGGACATTTGGTTAAATTCGGATTTTATATAAATAACAACTTTCAGGACAAAAATGTCTTAAATATTACATGAGACATAGTTATACTAAAATGAAATATTCTTTGTTTATCTGAAATGCAAATCTAACAGGCATCTTTTATCTGACAACTATGTTCAACCTTGCTTCTTCCAGTAGAAGTCAATAAGAGGTCATAAGTTCATTAAAACAAGAATTCAAAGGCACAATGACAAAATAAATGAGATGATAAAGAAGACAACTGACCAAAGGGGGAAAAGACCCAAATCAATAGCCTTATGAAACTAAAAAAATACATTAGAAAAAGAAGAGATAATGACTGAAAATTCAATTATTTACACAGAATGGCTTAAAATAATTATGGTAAAGGAAGATGAAAGATAAATAAATTGAAGCAATTAAACTAAAGCTAACAGATAAAGACTTTAGAAAAAGAAATCTAACATGAAGCTCATAGGTTTCCCTGAAGTAGAAAACTTAACAAATCACAAAGAATATTTAAAGATATAATCTAAGAAAAATTCTTGTAAAATTTTAACTACATCTTTAGAATGAAAGAGCACGGTCTCTAGAAAATCAGGTGCGAAACACTCACTCAACTTTTACACCTACTGAAGTTAAGCTATCATGTTTTAAGGATAAAGTATTTTTAGGCATCCTGGCCCTAAAAAGCCAATCACCTGTAAGGCAGAAACATCAGTTCACCTTCAGACTTGTCTCCTACAAAGTTGAATACAAGAAGTAAATGGGAAATTCACCACAAATTAAATCACAGAAAATGTAAAGGAAGGATATTACACAAACCAAAAGTGTGATGCAAGTATAAAGCAGTAAGTCAATATTTTTTTTTAAAGATTTTATTTATTTATTCGACAGAGAGAGAGATCACAAGTAGGCAGAGAGAGAGAGGAGGAAGCAGGCTCCCCGCAGAGCAGAGAGCCCGATGTGGGACTCGATCCCAGGACCCTGAGATCATGACCTGAGCCGAAGGCAGCGGCTTAACCCACTGAGCCACCCAGGCGCCCAGCAGTAAGTCAATATTGTCAAATATGAGAACAATTCATCGAACACAAGCCATAATGAGCCCTACTTAGGTGGAAAGGAACCAAAAAGTACTTGACAACAAAAGTCAGCCAAAGGAATGAATTCAAGCTAAAATTCAAGAATGAGATATAGATAATAATATTGTAATAATGTTGTATGATGGTAGATGGGGACTATACTTAAAATAGTGAGCACTGAGTAATGTAGAGACTTGTGGAGTCACTATGTTGTAATATAACACTGTATGTCAACTATACTTCAATTAAAAAAATATTCGAGAATTGAGAAGAGCCAAAGGACTGCCTAGTCAAGGGCATGGAACTGACTTGAGTTTATAATAGCTGACAGTTGGAAAATATGGTGAAGGAAGAGAACCTGGCAAGTATAAAAACTAGTAATATAACTACTAAAAACTGGAAGTGGAAAATTGCAGTGAGAGAAAATATGAGAGGCGGTAACATATTCACTTTCATAAAAGTCAATTGAAATCTGTAGGATAAAAAAATAAAAAAAGAAAAGAAAGAAAAATTAACCCACTTCAATGTTTTTAATTAAGATAATTTTGTTTGACACTTAGATGGATCTTTTAGGAAAAGATATCCCCTGATGTGAAAATAAATCATTTATTTGAGTTCAACAGTTCTAAGAGTAAAGCTTCAATTTTAGGCTTCTGTTAAACTAAAATATTATCTATACTATGATCTGAGTGTAAAGAATGAGTCCTATTTGCCTAGATCTATCTCTATCTGTATATGTCCATCCATCTGTCCATCGATCAATCCACCCATCCACCTATCTTCCTATGATTTTACCCAGAAATACACACAGGAGAACATAACAGAATTTTATCCATCTAGTGTTAACACTGAGTCTCTCTGCATGGTTTGATTTGAGGGTTTTTTTTTTCCCCCAACAGTCTAATGCATTGTTTAAATTGCTTTTATCAAAACAACAGAGTTTTCTACACAAAACAAAGAAGAAAAATATGTAAGAAATATGTCAAAATGTTAACTAAGGTTAATCCTGAGAAAAATGATTATTTTAACCTATGTGTATTTCAGTATTTTTAAAACAAACAAAAATGTTCCCTCAAGCTCAATAGAGAAATATAAAATGAAAAGTAACAAATCCACATCCCGCTGCCATTCTTCAGAAATAACCACTGTTAACTGTGTACTCCTTTCCAGAAATCTTCCATGTATTGTATACATACATGCATAGTTACAAATAGAAACCTATCTGGTTTTTATACAAGCCAGATCAAACAATTCTCAAATATTTTCTAAATAAATTCAAAGCACTAATGAATTAACCTGTTCACTATTCTGTTTTTTCTTCATTTTTAGGATCATTTTCACTCAGTCTCAATGAGATGCTAGAATGTGTGTTTTGCTTTGTAGGACCTAATATGCATATTAAAGAATATTTTATTTCTTTGTCTTCTTGTGACTGGCTTTCCACTCAGATTTCCAGGTCTTCCTTGATTTCATGATTCTGAATTGTTGATTCTGGACTCCTGGGTACCACAGGAGTCTCAGAGATGCCAATTAACTATGATGCTAGGTAAAAATGGGAAATCAAGCTTGAGGTCATCTTAATCTAATAAATTTCCACTGGCTCCTAAGGCACTTCCCGGTCATCTTTCTAAACACACAGGGTATTGTGTCACGTTGTTTGTACTAATGGTAACTTCCTGCCATGGCACATGAGAACACAGCAGAATACTGCAGCCTTGCTGTATTCCTCTATCCTTCCCTCCCCTTCATGTCACGCTACGTGTTTCCCCTCCTTGCCCATTTAAAACTTAGGAATTTAGTTCCAAGGCTTGGGCTCAATATCTTCTGTTCTCTCAAACTCTCTGAAAGGTTCACTTTGGATTTTTCCATCCATTCCCTTTAACATAGTAGCAAATTTCTTACAGTTTTGGGGGAAAAAAGTGTATAGCTAAAGCTTTCCCTCTACAAGTAGTTCATAATGAAAGTTTCCAATTGGGATGCAATTACTGTGCTAGTCCGGACCAGAGAATGCCACAGAAACTGCCTGATGTGAACGCTCAGGGATCACAGTTTGGGCTGGCTAATTAAGCACAGCATCAGCCCCAAAGATGACCTGAAAAGCCCGTTGATGGGAGACGTTTTTAGTGCCACTTCTTGGCTACACAGGAGATGGGCTCTGTTCTGCCTCCTGCTAAGTAAGACCTGCTTCTATGTATGGGATCCAAACATCCCCCACAGTATTTCCATCCAAGTAGGGGAACAGATTAATAACAAGTCAGTGATGGCTGCAAGGTCAGCCACTCACAGCTCATGATCTTCTAGAGAAAGGTTAAGATGAATATGTTACTACCCTCTTAGGTCAGAGTCTCTGATTCAACCCTAATTCAAATGAGGTCAGAGAATCCTGCCTTAAGCCTCTTCTTTCTTCCAGGGAAGTCTGAGTGTTGGCTGTTCTATTTCAAGACATTCTCTCCTGATGTCTTCAAAGATCTGGTGCCTCTGTCTGGGTCAAGGGACAGCTTCCCTCTCCTTAACCTTTCCCCTAAGATGCTGAAAGACCTAGAAGTGTTCCTGCTTTGCTATCTTAGCAGCTGCTCACTGCTGGGTACACCTCAGCAATGAAAATGCCAAGACCAGTTTCTGGAGGAAAGCTGGTGATGCTTTGCCCTGCAGCTGCACACAGAGTAGACGAACTGCCAGCCAAAGGCAAAGCAGTCTGTCCGTCATATTCACTTGCAGCTGTTACCGAATTTGCTCGCTTCCTTTCTTGCAAATTCCAGGGTTTTTCTTTGCAGTACTATAAATCAAGTTTCATTCCAATTTTGTGGAATTTGCTCTTTCAATTTTTTAAGGAAAATCTAGGAAACCCTAGCTTTCTAACATCCTTCCATTATTTCCCTTTAGCCATTTCTATAACCGTGAACCAGGAAAACAGCGCAACGTAGTTCAAAAGGAATTTGAAGGGAAATATGAGATAGTAGGTGTAAAATTTCCTTACACAGCCAAAATCGGTTAAAATGTTCCAAACGTAAGTTCTGGAGATTTCTCTGAGATGTAGCCTAGTTAAGAATCCAAATCACTTGATATACACACTGTAAGTTAATTTCCAACATTGAAAATGTACACATAAATATATGTACATACATATGTCTGGGTAATGCAAAAGGTGTAAGGTACAAATATAATAAGATAATCCATAAGGTTGCACTGAGATGATTTCTGAAGCTATGCTCCCATGCACATTAAACTGTGAGTTTGTTAAATCTGCTTATTGTTGATTTATAGCGATAACAACATTTAGCAGTTCAACGGCTAAGGGGATTAATGGTTAAGTGAATTAAAACAAAATGTTCAAATATTGAGATATTGTGAAATGTGCTTCACACATAAAATGACTGTACCAGTTACAGTGAAAACATATAGAATTATAAGGTCTTGAGCTGCAATTATTTTTTATCTAAGTACTAACATTATATAAGTCCAGGTGATTGTATATGTCATATAAAATGGAGTAGTAGTCAAATAATGTGCTGATAAAATTTTAACTAGACAAATACTGTCCTATTCATTCTGAATAGTTCCCTGTACCCTGCTGTCAGTAGACTGCATTAGTTTTTTTGAATAAATTTTGCATCTTATTATTTGAATATACGTTAGACTACTTAATAGAGCTCTCTGATAACAGATTTATCTTTAAATGTCAAAATTTCAGCATTACAAGTGTATCTGCATATGTGTCTCTTGTAAAATAAGTCATCTGATTTTAAGCATGGCACAGAGGGAGAAATAAAGGCCCTGTGTAACATGACTGACAGGCTAGCTAGGAAGCAGCATTCTCTATGTACTAGGGATGTTGATTACGAAATGCTTTTGAATGAATTAGATTAAGAGTTAGAATTAGCACAAACTCCTATCTCTACGTCAAACTTAAACAATGATTGAAGTAAAAAACCCTTTCTACCTAATTTCTATCCCTGACATTCACAAGAACAACTTTCTTTTTTCTTTTCTTTTTTAAAAAAAAAATATTTATTTATCTGAGAGAGAGAGATAGAGAGAGAGAGCAGAGCGAGCGAGAGCGCACAAGCATGGGGAGCAGCAGAGGGAGAGAAACAGGCTCTCTGCTGAGCAGGGAGCCCGATGTGAGACTCGATCCCAGGACCCTGGGATCAATGGCTTGAGCTGAAGGCAGACAGATAATCAACTGAGCCACCCAGGCTCCCCAACTTTACTTTTTCATAGAAGAGTTTAAGTGCACGAATGACACCAATAAGATTAAATATATTTTAGCATATATAATTGAAAGTAATGTTTATAAAAGTATTGTTTAAGCCTGGATATAAAAACAACAAAAAATACACATTAGGGGGTGCCTGTATGGCTCAGTCATTTGAGTGTCTCACTCTTGGTTTTGGCTCAGGTCTTGGTCTCATGGGTCCTGGGATCAAGCCCTGTGTCAGGCTCTGTACTCAGTACTCTGTGCTCAGAGTCTGCTTGAAGATATTATCCTTCTGCCCCTCCCCCCTTAATGCATGCACACACATCTCTTTCTAAGACCTGATATAATAACAAAAAATACACATTAGGTTTTGCTTACAATAAAAATGCTCACTCCTATGTCTATAGTAACAGAATACCTCCAAACACTCCTGTCCCTTATATCGTCCAAATTTTCATTGCCTGAAATCAGGCAACTGGGTTAACTTATAAGAGGGAAGGAAGGAGGAAGAAAGGAAAGAGGAACGGAAGAAGAGGCAAGACAAAAATGTTATTATTTCCCCCCTATGCTGTAGAGTTACTGGAAATGATGCCAATAAATATATGTACTTTATTTTTTAATATATTTATTTTTATATATTCTTTATTTTATAATATGTACTGTATTTTTTTAATTTGGAATAAATTCTGTAGTCCATGTGGTCAGGTGACAAGAACTGTTGTAATAATATATAGGGATCAATAGCTACATTTTTTTGATGATTCTGAAGGCTTTCAAATGTTTTACTTTTTTTTTTTTTTTAAGATCTTATTTATTTGACAGAGAGCATGCACAGGGAGGGGGGCAGAGGAGAGGGAGAAGCAGACTACCCTGCTGAGCAAGGAGCCTGACGTGGGCCTCAATCCCAGGACTGTGGGGTCATGAACCTGAGCTGAAGGCAGATTCTTAACTGAGCCACTCAGGCGCCCCTCAAGTGTTTTGTTATAATTTCAAAGCTATATATATCCAAATGCCTCCTTGCACATTAGTATATGGTTGTTTAAGAGGTTTTTTTAATCAATACTTTCCAGAAAAAAAAGCAATTTTGATTATACTTTGCTTATTGTAGCAATATTATGGTAAAATGTAGTGCTATTTAAACAGCTGCTATAACATATAACACAATTTCAAATTTAAGAATCACAGATCTTTCCCCCAAAGCAATAAAGTAGGTATTGAGAGAAAGCATTATGATAGTTGCCTTAAGAGATTCAAAGAAATTTAAGACAAATCTCTGCTCTCTTTGAATACCTCTTCTTAAGGTGGAAAAGAAAAAAAAATATTAAAAAAACTGTTAATATTTTAAAGTAATGTATAGTAAGTCACAAATAAAGAAACAGGCATTAAAGGACTGTTAGAGTTCATAAAGTTTGCTTCCCTAACAAATATTTTCCAGAATTGAAAGTGAAATACAAAGATATCCTGAAATAAAATTCTTTACTTTCTAGACAGTGGAGTATTTGTTATAAATTATCTTTATTTAGGAATCATGTGGAGATCAAAGAAATTCAGTTAAATTTGAGATAGCCAAATGCAATTTGTTTTTACCAAATGCAAAGTATGGTTTGACTGGAGAATTAGTAAGATAATATTCACTGAGTGTGCCTCTTGATTTTGTAAACAAGATAGGGATACCCACAACTGCTGAGTCAACATTATAATACTGGAGATTTTAGCCATTGCAATAAAGCAAGAAAAGGAAGAAACAAAACTATCATTATTCATATATGATATGACTATATTCATAGAGAATACAGAAAAATTACAATGAGCAAATGAATTTAGTAATGTTGCAGATTAAGTCAATAAACAAAAACTAATTGTATTTCCTCTAATAGCTACAAAAATTTGAACAAAATAAAAATATTATTGAGATAGCACCAAAAATATCATATACCTAGGAATAAATCTAATGAAAACTGTGTAAGATTGCTATTCCAAAACTAAGAAAACATTAGTAAAACAAACGAACTCAACAAATGAAGATGTAATTCCATGTTCATAGATTAGATTTGCTATATTAAAGTCACTTTCCAACAAACTCACCTACAGGTTTAATGCAATGCCAACCAAAACCCCATAATGTTTTCTGGGGAGTGCAAAGCATTTTGACAAAATGATCCCAAAATTTGTATAAAGATGGAGATGATCAGGGCACTTGGGTGGCTCAGTTGGTTAAGCTTCTGCCTTTGGCTCAGGTCATGATCGCAGGGTCCTGGGATCAAGCTCCGCATCGGGCTCTCTGCTCAGCGGGGAGCCTGCTTCCCCCTCTCTCTCTGCTTGCTGCTCTGCTTACTTGTGATCTCTCTTTCTCTCTGTCAAATAACTAAATAAAATCTTTTAAAAAAATAGAGATGATCTAAAATAGCCAACATAATCTTGAACACACAAAGTTGCAGGAATTTAATAATGAGTAGAGGTGTGAAAATAGACCAAAGGAATACAGTAGAGTAGAGGAACAGACCTATAGGTGTATAGTTTATGACATAGTCTCAACTATAATTCCAGTGGAGAAAAGGTAGTTATTTCAACAGACGACAGTGAAGCAACTGGCTGTCTGTGTGGAAAAATATAACTTTGACCTGTATTTCATATCAAAGTAAAAAATAAATTTTAGGTGGACCATACACCTAATTTTGGAGCTAAAACATGAAGTTTCTAGAAGAAAAGTAGAAAAATGTCTTTAGGATTTGAGAGTAGGCAAAGTTTTAATGGACAGAGCATAGAGTTATCCATAGAAGAGAAAATAATAAATGGAATGAAGAAAAAATAATAAAAGAGAAAATAAATAATAAATGGAAAAAATAAATGGAATCAAAATTAAGAACTTCTATTTATTAAGTGGTATCATTAAGAATGTGAATAGGCTGGGGTGCCTGGGTGGCTCAGTGGGTTAGGCCTCTACCTTTGGCTCAGGTAATGATCCCAGGGTACTGGAATGGAGCCCTGTTTCAGGCTCCCTGCTGGGTGGGAGCCTGCTTCTCCTTCTCCTCTGCCGTTCCCCCTGCTTGTACTTGCTCATGCTCTCTCTCTTCAAATAAATAAAATCTTTAAAAAAAGAATGCAAATAGGCAAACCATTGAAAGGAAATATGTGCAGTATTTTTACATGGCAATGTGTTCAAAAATAGAATATAAGAATCACCCTTTCAAATCAATTAAAAAAAAAAAGGCAATATTAAAAAGGACAACATATGGAGCACCTGGGTGCCTCAGTGGATTAAAGCCTCTGCCTTCAGCTCAGGTCATGATCCCAGGGTCCTGGGATCCAGCCACTCATTGGGCTCTCAGCTTAGCGGGGAGCCTGCTTCCTCCTCTCTCTCTGCCTGCCTCTCTGCACACTTGCGATCTCTGTCTGTCAAATAAATAAATAAAATCTTTAAAATTATTTTTTTAAGATTTTATTTATTTATTTGACAGAGAGAGAGAAATTACAAACAGGCAGAGAGAGAGGGGAAGCAGGCTCCCTGCTGAGCAGAGAGCCTGATGGTGGGCCTCGATCCCAGGACCCTGAGATCACGACCTGAGCTGAAGGCAGAGGCTTAACCCACTGACCCACCCAGACGTCCCCCCAAAAATCTTTAAACAAACAAACAAAAAAGGACAAAATATTTGAAAAGGATCTTCACAAAAAGGATATTTAAATAGCAGAGACCTGTGCTAAATATCCAACAGTTATTATGAATATGCAAACTGAAACCACAATAGGGTACCACTTTACATCTACCAGAATGGCTAAAAGTCAAAATACGGAGTATGTTAAGTGCTGGCCAGGATGTGGAACTCCTGGAAACCTCATATGTTGTCAGTGAAGATATAAACCAGTTTGACCACTGGGTAAACAGCTTTGCAGTATCTACTAAAGTTAAATACATGCATACCTATAGAAATTTCACTTCTAGGTATAGACCCCCCCCCTAAAATAAATGAGTATGCCCACCAAAAGACACATACAAAAATATTTGTAGCAACTTTATTTATAAAAAAACGACTGCAGGCTTCTGACTGGAAGCAGCCCACATGTCCATCAACATGGGAATGAATAAACAAGGTGCCCTTTATCCAAATAATGGAATATAAAACAGCAATAAAAAGTACTGATATATGAAACATAAGTGTAATTAAAAAGCATTATGCTCAGGAAAATAAATAAGATACAAAGACTATAGATTTTCTGAAGCAACATCTTTGGGGCTCATAAACATACAAAACTAATAAAAGATAACAGAAGACAGAATGGTGGTTACCTTTTGGAGACGGGGTATTGCCTGGTAAGGGGCATAAGGGCATGTCTATGTTAATGAACTTGCTCCTATTTTCATCTAGGTGGTAGTTACCCAAGTGCAAACATCGAAAAACCTTTCAAGATTATATTTGTGCCACTTACTCAAAATAAATAGCACATGAATTAAGAAAAACAGGTCTTAAAAATGAGACAAAATAATCCACCTTTCAGCTGAAAACTTGGCAAATGAATAATTCAGTTAATCCCCTTATCAGGCAAAAAGTTGCTTTTCCCCAATGTTCTTCTATATCTAAAAAAATTAGTCATTAGAGCTAGAGGAAGGAAGCATATGAGAAAAGAATAGGATAATTTTTATTGAAATACTTTTTAACATCACTTAGAAAAATTCATATATATGTGTGTGTATTACATATATTATACACACCCACACACACGTATCTATAATATAGAACGTGACTGAACTGAATGTGCCAAGGCTTAATGTATTTCCATTGGTTCTTCCAAATCACAATCACACACACAGATAAAGTTTTCTCCCTTAAAATTATCAAATGAAGGGAAAAGCCAGGTTCTTCAACATGCAGAACCGAAGGTAGACATGCAGATGATCCACTCCAATGTGCTCTCTCTATGATGATGACTTAACATCTTCGAAGTTAAAATGTGTCTTAGAATTTGAAATCCTACAAATATATGTCTGTCCTTTTGATGCCACTGCTCTTGGAAGTCTTGGAGAGAAACATAAAATAACAAATCATCATGTAACTCTTGGAGGGACACTGTTACTGAATGTCACTGCACAGACGGTTAATTGTACAGGCCATGGTCACACAATAGCCTGTGATTGTGATCATTTTGTTAGTGCCAAGTTCACTTATCCACCTCCAACTCACCCCCCACCAATCACTTCCTTAAAATGTTCTATTGGCTATTCATAGAATCAAGACTTGAATTAGACTGGTTATCACAAGCAGCATTTTAAAAACACGACACTGGGAATGAAAATGAAAATCAACAACAAGGAACTATAGATTTGATAGTGTAAAGAAAGACAAATTCTCAAAAAAAAAATTCTGTTGTTATCCTGAGAGTATTAACAAATGAGATCAACAAAATTAATTGTGCAACATACGTTTACTACATTTTTAGTGTAACAAAACAATTTAGGTAATCCCCTTGGAATTTGTTAAAGTACTGTGTGATATGTATGATAATTCAGTTTGATGATTAATTTATGAACATTTTCCTTAAAACAGTTTAGTGACTATTATATATATGTGTATATATGTTTTATATATATATATATATATATATATATATATATTTTTTTTTAAGATCATATTACTGCTGACTCTTGAACAATCCAAGTTTGAACCGTACAGGTCCCCTTATACATGCATTTTTGATAAATGCAGTACGGTACTTTAAATGTATTTTCCTCACGGTTTTCTTAATAACATTTTCTTTCCTTCAGCTTACTGTACTATAAGAATACAGCATATGGTATACATAAGATACAAAATACGTGTTAATAGATTATACTACTGGAAAGGCTTCTAGTCAACAGTAGTCTATTACTGGTTAAGTTTTGAAAGAGTCGAAAATTATACATGGATTTTCAACTGCCAGGGAAGGGGCGTCAGTGGCCCTAAACCCCATGTTGTTCAGATGTCAATGTCTGTTCAGCAAGCAGAATCAGGAAGCTGCAGGAATGTACACATCTGCTTTCTTTAATGATAGCTTTTGACAGAGTTGTTTATACCTGCAGCAGGCTGCCTAAAACAGCCTCTCCATCACTGGGCATCTAAATATTATGCCTATCTCATTTTCCTATTTGGGGCTGGACTTTGGCAGAATGTAGAAGGATAAATGTTTCATTTTAAGTGTCCCTCATTCAATCCATGACTTCACATATTGAACTATAACATAAACCATGAATTTGGAGACTTGTTTTTTTTTTTTTTTTAAAGATTTTATTTATTTATTTGACAGAGAGAAATCACAAGTAGATGGAGAGGCAGGCAGAGAGAGAGAGGGAAGCAGGCTCCCTGCTGAGCAGAGAGCCCAACGCGGGACTCGATCCCAGGACCCTGAGATCATGACCTGAGCCGAAGGCAGCGGCTTAACCCACTGAGCCACCCAGGCGCCCCTGGAGACTTGTTTTTAAGGAAACATTATTTTCAACTAAATTCTTATGTTGTATTTTAAAATGTAATACAAGTTTAGATTAAAATTGGCTGATACATTCAACATAATTCAGGATGATAAAAATAAAAATAAGAAGAAACTCCTATTCCTCCGAAGCAGCAACTGACTTGTCTTAACCAGATTTGCTTGGACTTTGAACAGTGGAAAATGGTAAATACATGGTAAGTACAGCAGAAAGAGCTCAACCCATCGATTATAAAAATGAGCCACCTGACAACATGATGGAGCTAGAAAATATTATGGTAAGTGAACTAATTGAGACAGAGAAAGACAAATACCATGTGATCTCACTTAAATGTGGAATCTAAAAACAAAACAAATTAATAAACAAAAAGCAGAACCAGATCTATAAATAGAACAATCTGACGGTTGCCAGAAGGGAAGGGGTGTGATGGGTAAAATTGGTGAAGGGGAGTGGGAGATACAGGCTTCCAGTTACGGAACGAATTAGTTGCAAGAACAAAAGGCATAGTATAGAGAACATGGTCAGTGGCATTGTAATAGTGTTGTATAATGACAGATGGGAGCTATACTTGTGAAGAACACATCTTAACACATAGAGCTGATGAGTCATTATGTTATGCACCTAAAATTAATGTAGCATTATGTGTAACTACACTCAAAAAATAAAATTTTAATTTGATTTTTTTAATTTTTAAAATTTTTAAAATAAGGCATGCCTGTTCTTATTCTTTTGTAAGGCTTATTTAGCTTTCTCTTATTTATAAAATTGGATATAATAACTGTAGTAAATAGAGTTACATGTGCATAAGCATCAACCTCAAGTTGTGAGCTATAACACATTATATATCATCTGTGTGAGAATTACGCAGTAAGTTTGCTAAGGAAATAGCACTGAGTGTATTATCTACTGTGCAATTTTGTGATGCCTTAGAATTCAGGGCTAAGAAAAAGTTTTGCTTTTTCCTCCCCAAGGAACTGTAATGCTTCCTTCCTTGTAATAATAAAACTTATGTGACCAAACTCTAACTTTTCACTTTGGTTTCTGGGAACTTCAGAGACAAATTGGGAGCTGGGCTGTATCAAACAGATGCTATTTTTTTTCCTAACACAGCTTTCCTATTTATATTATTGTATTTCATAACTCTCAAACTCTATCCATGTCATTGTAGATTTACTATATGGAGGGGCAAGTTGCCGAGAATCTTTTAGTGTATAAAGTGGGGACAAGTAACTATTTTGCTGATGAGAAATAGCCAAGAGGTTGTATTGGTTTGCTAAGGCTGCTGTGACAAGTACCAGGAACGGAGGGGTTTAAACAAAAGAAGTTTACTGAGTCTCAGTTCTGGAACCCAGAGGTCCAAAATCAAGTTATTAGCAGGGTTGAAACGTTCTGAGGAAAGGAGGGGGCATCTGTTCCATGCCTCTCTCCTGACCTCTGGTGGTTTGCTGGCAAACCTTGGTGTTCCTTGTAAATCACCTCGACTTGTGCCTTCAACTTCACATGGTGTTCTTGTGTGCATGTCTGTTTCTGTATTCAAATTTCTCATTTTACAAGGACACAGTCATATTTGGTTAAAGCCTACTCTAATGAATTCATCTTAAAATGACCTGATGTCCAGGGGGCGCCTGTGTGGCTCAGTGGATTGGGCCGCTGCCCTCTGCTCGGGTCATGATCCCAGGGTCCGAGGATTGAGCCCTGCATTGGGCTCTCTGCTCTGTGGGGAGCCTGCTTCCTCCTCTCTCTCTGCCTGCGTCTCGCCAACTTGTGATCTCTGTCTGTCAAATAAATAAATAAAATAAATCTTAAAAAAAAAAAAAATGACCTGATGTCCAAATATGACCTTATTTCCCATTAAGGTCATGTTCACAGGGACTGAGGATTCATCCTGCACCTCTATTTTGTGTGTGGGATGGGGGCGTGGAGGGTCATAATGTAACCCACTACAGAGTTTGGACGACTAGTGAGAGGAAACGTAAAGAAATCAAGCCCATGTGACTTCCAAGACCACAGTTGTCTACTCTATCCAACAACCGTCCTGCGCCTCCCCACTCCAGCTCAGCAGGTGTGGGCTGCCCCACCTAACTGCAGTCTGCCTCTTCTGGAAAGACCCAGCACTCAGCTAATCAAACCAAGAGTAGGGACAAATGGGTCCCGAGGCAGACGTGACTGGCCCATCTGGTATGGGCTGCTTTTGCCTGATGATTTGTAAAAGAAAAGGCTGAGGTAAGGCCTGGGTACGTACTGCTATCATCTAAGTTTTATTATAACTGCTATAACAATAATCAGAGCCGGATCATAAATTTTTCCTCCTTCAAGTTAGTAATGGGAAGATGCCGCTTTCTTCTTTATGTCTACAATGTGTTGCCTCTTTTGCATGACTGTCCCCCTCTGTGTGGTGTTGGTGATGATGGCTGTGAATAGGGCAGGGGAAGACTAAAATTAGTTCCATTAGGTCAGGAAGCTCAATGCAGTACTATAAACAAACTCATATTTCCCTCTCTCCTTGTGATCCCCTTCTAGGCTGCGTCGGGCAAACGGAGACTGCAAGGAGTTTCAAGGCCTCAGAATGATGGAGAGACAGGGTCTCTGAATCTGTGCGAGACTGGGGAATGTGAGGGTCAGGCCAGTCTCTGGTATAGGTTGTTCCCTGATTGGGGCCTCTCCCTGGGATCTGATGCTGGGGTCTGACAGCTGGTCTCCTGCAGCCTGATCGGGGCTGAGGGTTGCTCCCTGGGACCTTAGGCTTCCTTCATTTCTCACTGGCACAGGCTAGCAGTCAGCACTTACGCATCTCATTCAGGGCACCCGGGGAACTTCTCAGGCCCATCCACGCCACAGTGACAAGCAGGCAGGCTCAAGAATGCCAAACACCAAATCTGCTTCATGCTTAACCACACGGCATCACCTGGTTCACTTCAAAGGCCCTTCTCGCTATGCCTAGTGGGTTAGGGGGCCAGTCAGCAAAGTGATTTTCTGTTGTTGGTATTTCTTGTAACTAATACAAAATGTCTTTCCAATCCTAGACAAAGTCTAGAGAAGGAAGACGGTCCTCCTGCCTTTTCTCTCTTCCCCTTCTCTTCTCCTACTCCTCAGATCAGAAGAGATAAACTTTCTTTCCTTTCTTTTTCTGTCTAAGCAGGTCCTTCTTATGTAAAACCATGATCTAGCCTATCCACAGACGTCTTGATAATGACTTTTATAAAGCCTGATTCTTTTGACAGTCTGGCTTTCCTTCCAACCATCTAGCTGTTCACTGAAAATTTCCCTTAGAAACATCAAAAGCTAGATTTCATTTCATTCTCTTTCCATTTCTCCAGTAAGGATCTTAAGTCAGTTCTCCTCATAGTGGATACATCAGCTCATTTGGAAAGAATTCAGATATTCACAAAAATGCAAATGACAAAGCAACTTGCATTCTCTCTCTCCCTCTCTCTCACACACACACACACACCCCTTCAAATGTTATTTCTATTACATAATAACCTAGATCACTTGAGCATCTACTTAGTATATACATTGTGCTAACTTCTGTGGGATATATATCATCTCACTTAATCTTGGCAACAGCTCTGAAACATGGGACTTTCAAATACCATTTTTCAGATGAGAAAACTGAGAATTTTCCCCAAGTTATATTACTTATGGGTGGCAGAGCCAAAAACCTAAACCTGGTTAATTTTCTTCTTTTGTTTATTTCAGTGTAAAAAGCTGTGTGTGCCTGAACTTCATTCTACCTTGTCCCATTATAATTCTTTCAAAGCTGATATTTTTGTAAGGCAATTCTACAATCTCTCTCAATCCTCCCCCAAGATATGTACAATGCCTGAAACTATTTATAGCTAATGATTCCATGAGCTCCCTCTCCCTTGATGTCACAGTGTCCCTGAGCATCAACAGCAACTCTCCCACTTAATTCTGACTCTGATGCTTGTATCTGTACACGAAGATTAACTGTCATGGATGCCCTGTTACCCAAGCATTTTTCATGCCTAGTAAATACACTTGTCATCAATAACCTATTAGCATTCAGCAGCTGCAATAAAACAAAAATAAACAGTTCAAGAACAAACAGTTTAAGCTCCAGAATTTATAGAAATCCATAAGCAAAGGAACTGACAAAGAGAGGCAGGTTTTCTTCCAATGGAAAGCTCTAGTTTTCCTCCAAAGGCCAAACTTCCTATCCTAATACAGCATTTAAGACTTCAGACCCAGCAGTGGGACTTCTTTAAGAAAGACCTTGTAGTCTTCTGTAAATATCTGTTTGCTCACCAGACTTTTCCCTAGTCCCTCTCACTTAATGTGTGTGTGTGTGTACATGTGTATATATGTGTATATATAAGATTTATGGAAACCTTACCTATTTTCTTTTTTGTTTCACATTTAATTAGGACAGGATGCTATTCCAGCTGCAATAGCTTTGAGAGCTCATTCACAAAACAAAAACTCATATAAAAATAAGCATAGGTCATAAATAAAGTCATGAGGAAAATCTCATGTAATGTCTTTTAGAAGCTCAACTCCTTGGAGTCCTCCAGGTAAATTTCCTTGGCTCCTAAGGCAAGCAACATAAAGGCAAAGCATGCATCAGCCCTTCCTAGGTCTCTGGAACTTTCTATTGCTTCTTCCTCAACTGTAAACTCTGGGGAAGGAGCGGCAGACTATCCACAACTATACCAATGGAAAGCAATTGGGACAACAAGTGACTGTGAAAGTAAGATACAATTTTTTGACAAAAAACAATAATAGTTTCAAAAGTGACAGGATACAGTTACAGAAAAGAGCAGATTAAATAGGAGTGTCTGATAAAAGCATGTTGAGCTTTGTAATTTTTATCATTCTGACATTTTGATGAATGCTTAACCTTACCAAATAGGCTGGAGGTTGAAGTGTACCTCATGGAATGTGCAGACTGTGTTTTGCTGCTGGCTCCGGAGCCTTGCTCGTGCATTGCAAGGAAACCCCAGGAACAGGTAAATGTTTATGGTCCTAGTTTGAAAAATACTTGCAAATAGCATAATACACAAAAGAAAAAATAAGTTCATGGGCTCTGCAGGAGAGGCACACATGTGTGTGCAGGAACACACGAACACACATACACTCATTTTTTTCCCTTCAAACTACCTTAGTGACATCACCAGCGAGGAGCTATAGAGATGTGCCACCACAAAACAATGTTAATGTGTGATCTGTTCATCCTTCTCCACTATTCACTGCACTCCTATTATCATGGTCTAGAAAATCGGTGATTTCAAAGAATTTCCCCCCCCCCAATAATGTATCCAATATTACTTTGTAAAACAAATACTTAAAAATCTCATTTAACAAGGGAGGTTTCTTCTGACAAAACTGAATATCTAGTTTCTAGTGGCAAACAATTTCTGTCATTCCTCTAAAATATCATAGGACATCAGGATTGGCACATTAAGTGCTGAAAAACAAAATACCACATATATTTCCTCTTACTCTGACAACTATAACTTTCTGAAGATAATATCAGGGATACTTAATGTCAGAAAAACATACCAATGTTAAGGGGTAAATTCTTTTCAAATAAAACAAATCAGCTGGAGAGCATGTAATCATGGGTAATGCTCATTGAAAGGAAGACAAAAACAAAGGAATAATCAATCCATTTTGATTTGACTGATTGGCATTTTAAGCAATGAGAAGAAGAGTAACATTAAAGACATAATAAAAATCACCCTCTCCTTTTGCACAGCAAAGGAAACAGTTAACAAAATCAAACGACAACTGACAGAATGGGAGAAGATATTTGCAAACGACATATCAGATAAAGGACTAGTGTCCAAAATCTATAAAGAACTTAGCAAACTCAACACCCAAAGAACAAATAATCCAATCAAGAAATGGGCAGAGGACATGAACAAACATTTCTGCAAAGAAGACATCCAGATGGCCAACAGACACATGAAAAAGTGCTCCATATCACTTGGCATCAGGGAAATACAAATCAAAACCACAATGAGATATCACCTCACACCAGTCAGAATGGCTAAAATCAATAAGTCAGGAAATGACAGATGCTGGCGAGGATGCGGAGAAAGGGGAACCCTCCTACACTGTTGGTGGGAATGCAAGCTGGTGCAACCACTCTGGAAAACAGCATGGAGGTTCCTCAAAATGTTGAAAATAGAACTGCCCTATGACCCAGCAATTGCACTACTGGGTATTTACCCTAAAGATACAAACGTAGTGATCCAAAGGGGCACGTGCACCCGAATGTTTATAGCAGCAATGTCCACAATAGCCAAACTATGGAAAGAACCTAGATGTCCATCGACAGATGAATGGATCAAGAAGATGTGGTATATATACACAATGGAATACTATGCAGCCATCAAAAGAAATGAAATCTTGCCATTTGCGACAACATGGATGGAACTAGAGAGTATCATGCTTAGCGAAATAAGTCAAGCAGAGAAAGACAACTATCATATGATTTCCCTGATATGAGGAAGTGGTGATGCAACATGGGGGCTTAAGTGGGTAGGAGAAGAATCAATGAAACAAGATGGGATTGGGAGGGAGACAAACCATAAGTGACTCTTAATCTCACAAAACAAACTGAGGGTTGCTGGGGGGAGGCGGGATGGGAGAAGGGGGGTGGGGTTATGGACATTGGGGAGGGTATGTGCTTTGGTGAGTGCTGTGAAGTGTGTAAACCTGGCGATTCACAGACCTGTACCCCTGGGGATAAAAATATATGTTTATAAAAAATAAAAAATTTAAAAAAAATCACCCTCTCTTATGTGATGTGAGGATTAAAAAAAAAATAGTAAGTATGTGCTCTACTTGCCTGAAGTTAACAGCCGATTTAAAAGACAGCAGGAACTACACATACTATATTTGTACTTACTGTCCTCTTTCCAGACATGAGAAAAATTCATGCATAGGGGATAAGGAGAATGAAGTGAAAAGGAGGCTATATCATCAATGTAATCTCAGGTCAGCCTCACCTGGATGAGGTTACAAAATAACCTAAGTGTTAATTATAACCTAACAGTGTATATTATAATGTACATAAATTACTTTGTTTCCTTTTAGGATACTAGGTGAATTCTACAGTGACGATTTGCTTTACTATAATTATGATGCATTTCCCTTTCTATAATAACAAGAGTATATTTAACCTACCTGATAGGCAGCATGAAGTAATTAAGAATGACTCTGAAACTATTGTTCCAAGAGCTGTTTTTAATGCGGGTACCCAGGAAATGCCTGGTTATTAGTTAATGAGACAATCTGGTTTCAGCTCAGATTGTAAGCCACAGGAGATGTCCTCCAGTGAGAGGGTTTACTACTCTATCAAGAATACCAAGAACATGTTGATCTGGCTATGATACACATCTGATAAAGGGAACCCAGAAAGAGGGTACTGAATGGGGAAGGCAGGACAGGGTGGTGGGAGAGGGAGGGTAAGAGTGAGTGAGCAGGGGCACTACCTAGTCATTTTCTCTATCCAGTAGACTGGCTTCTGACATTAGCAGAACATACTGACCACGAAGAAAGATAAATTTCAATAGGAATCAGCTCAACAAGAATTGGGCATTTGAGCAAATCTATAAGCTATGAGGAGTCTAAAACAAGTGCTGGACATCCTGGTTCATAAAGCATGATCCAAGAGGATTGTAAATCATGTAAGAGAGACTCCCCAGAACCTGGAAAAAGAACCAAAATGAGACGAGGACTATCCTATCCATCACAGTCATTAAGGGTTATTTTGGGATTCCTACTGAGGAGAAACTACACTTATCTTAGCAATTACTGTATTAAAAAGAGTGAATCAGCCATTCTCAAAAAAGCCTTGGATCCCTCATAAAATCCTAAATCGAACAGTTACTCCAGACATTGTTACATCTGACAGCAAGATCAAGTGAGTGTTGCTAATGATTTTAAGATTTTAGTTCCCAACTTGTACCAAGCGAAGTTGGCAGCCACACACATTTTGTGTATTTGGTTTATTTCCAGTAGGGTTTGCTGCAGTGTTTCCATACATGAAATGTGAGTAATTTTAATCAATGGTTCTGCAATTTCTCCCATCTCATCAATGGTATCTCCATCTCTCTGGGAAAGAAGGCCAAAAAGCATGAAGTTAGCCTTGGTTTCTCTTTTTGGGTTAAACCTTTTATCTAAAATATCAACAAGTTCTCCTGGTTCTACCTTTAAAATATCCATAACCTGAGCATTTCTCATCTTATTCATTGTGACCACCTTGGTCTAAACCACTATCATCTCTTTCCTGAATTATTGCAGTACCCTCCAGAATGGCCCCCTGTTTCCACCCTGCCCTGTCCCCAATGTTCTTTTCTCAGCATGCCCAACACAGTGTCACTTTACAATATTAAGCCAAATCATGTCATTCCTCTACTCTAACCCAACAATGGCTTCCCCATTTCTCATTGGCTTTCAAGGACCTGCACAATCTAGCAATTCTCCCACCCCATTCCCCACCACTTCCATATGTAGACCTCATCACTTTCTGTTCCCCATACTTCGCTGTGGCCAACTTCAAATATACCTGGCAGGTTTCCACCTCAGGGCTTTGGCACTAGCTATTGCCTCTGCCTGGAATATTCTTTTATATAGATATGCATGCCATGCCACTTTACCTCCTTGAGGATTTTTGATCAAATGTCACTCTCAATAAGCCATACCTAGACCATTAATTTTTTTCATTGGCCTCTTCTCTCCCCAGATCTCTATCCCCTTTCCTGCTTTATATTTCTCATTAGTGCTTATTACCTTCTAATGTATCACATGCCTTGTTTCCTTATTGTTTTTCTCCCCCAAATAGAATTCTAGTTCTAGCAGAGCAATAGCTTGTTTTGATCACTATTAGGTCTCTAGCACTGAGAAGTGTCTGATATAGTTAGACATTTAGAGTAGACCTTAAATAAATATAAACCAACTGAATGAATGAATGAATATAAAGTTAATCATTGTGTATACAAGTGGGGATAAAATATACCTTTTGGTTGGAAGACTGTTTTATTCACTGGAAAGAGCAGGGGAAGATGAAATGGTTGGTATCTGAAGAACAAAGGAATAAACAAAAGGCAGAATCAGACCTACAAATACAGAGGACAAGCTGATGGCCACCAGAAGGAAAGAAAATGAATGGTTAGGCAACAAAGGTAAAAGTCAGTGGGAGATACATCCAGTTATGGAATGAATTAGTCAAAAGGTACAGGATAGGGAATATAGTCAATTGTATTGTAGCAGCATTGTATGGTGACAGATGGAAGCTATCCTTGCGGTGAACACAGCATAATATGTAGAGAGAGTGAATCACTACAGTATACAGTATACACCTGAAACTAATGTGACATTGTGTATCAATTATAAACAACAACAAAATGGTTAGCAGGGGTGATGGCAGGAAGAAGTGGGATTGATTGAAGCCCCTACTAATTTCTTGACATCTACTGGGACCTTATATGGTCATATTATCCACAATGAATTTCCCCAGAACCTTAAGAAGTAGATTGTATTTATCATCTTGATTTTACAAGAGTAAGAGGAAGCTTTGAGAAATTAACCAGGAGTAAAGTAAGGTCACAATAGGTTGATCTGGAATTCATCCACAGGTCTATCTAATCTTCAACTATGTTCTGAAGAGAATACATCTTAGACAACATTCTGCCTATGACCTTCTGGATATTTGAATAAACTTGGATAAGGGGGAAGGAGGAGGGAGAAGGAATGGCTGGTGAGCACATCTTCCCACTGCCTGGCTGAAGGGTTGACAGTGATGGAAAGAACCAGGACACAGGATTAGCAGGCACTATTCAACTTCACAGATTTTTCTGATGCTTTGAGTCAGAGAGAGAGAGAAAACATGTTTCTCAAGGCTTACACAACTCCTCAGGAAGCTAGCGGAAGAGTCTCCTCTTCCTTTTGTCCTGAGGCTAATTAGTATCACACAAATGATAAACCTGACAGATTCTGGTCAATGTGTTCTCAAATGAAAGTAGTCACTTCTGCATTAGCAGTCACTGCAACGTTTCCATCTTTTTAAAAATGCTCCAATCTTTTATAATTGTTTGAACCCAGAATATGTGTGTGTGTGTGTGTATCTATATACATGAATACACACAAGATATAGTATATATAGTCACTATCTATATAAATCACAGATGAATAATATTCTAATCAGAAAAATACTGCATATTTGAAATACTCACTCTGAGAAACTGAACTATGCAGATCAAAGCTTACAATGAATCACTTTCCAAGGAAAGCTATTTTTTTCCCCTAGCAGTGAAGGATGAAGAAATGTTTCCTTTTGTTTCCCTTATAATTAAACTTGTTGGAAACTCCTGAAGAGGTGACAAAGGAACAGTTATACATGTGTAACAGCTCCCTGATGTCTGGTCCTCAATGGATCTCCAATTCGGTAGGGAAAACATCTGAGTTTATACTAGGTTCAAAAAAAAAAAAAAAAAAGTCGTGCTTTCTACATACTGGGAAGGCACACTCTGATAAATATGTGAAAGAACAAAAGTAAGCTGACATCCATCTTCGCTAAGCAGCCTATTTGCTGAAGAAATAGGAGATGTCTTAATGGTTCAAGGGACTCAGGCAACAGATGCATTCTTTAAATACTGCCAAATGGATGGAGAGAACACCAACAGAATTACACTGGTCCCAGCTCTTCCTTTCAAGTGAGGTGCTTTATTCCCAGAACATTTTTTATCCTCCACTATGCAGTGTATCTTCTAGGACTTCTTCCAAATCCCTGTAGGGTTTGGGAGCCGGGGCGGGCAGTGAGTTGGGCCCCTAAGTCCGAGTCTACTCACACATATCAGGACTGGCTGGGCATAGTCAGTATGGGCCCACACTACCAGGTATGTAGGACCACCAGTTTGTCTTCCAGCTAATTTTAACAAAATTCTGAGAGGCAGGTCAATGTTAACACGACTCTTAAAAATGTGTAGCCCCAGAGAGGATCACTGCCCGGTTCTGAGTCATGGACACCCTGGCCAGCAATACAGTGAAAACTCAGGGACTCTGAATACATTTTATTCCTCAAAGGAGGCTGAGGGCAAACCCTATAGAATTGACACGTCCTCACAACTCAGCATTAAAAATTATTGGAAATCAAGAGACTCAGATTGTAGTTTCTGGTCTATGCCATGGACTGACTGAGGACATTTGAACGAATAATGGCACCTCTTTGGGCCTCAGTTTTAGCCATTGCAAACGGTGACCTTGAACAAGCTACCTATTTCCTCTGGACTTCATTTAATTATCCATTGTAAGTAAGCTTACTCTGGTATTTTATGCTATTATTAGGGAGATTCTTATTATAATATTCCTTGTTGAATCTAGTTAATGTCCCAGGCTGCAGGAGGCATTTAAGGATTCTGAATAGAATTAGCCATACAACCAAATAATATCTCTCTTAAGAGTTGGGATAATTTGCTTGGTGAATGAAAAAGTGAAGGTCAGAGGCAGTGTGGCGTGAGTGGAAAGGTCACTGGGATGGAAATCCTGCATTTCGGGGACTAGTACCCAGTTGGCTTCCTGCAACCTGATTTATGACCTAAGCAAGTGGTTAGATTTGCAAGACAACTTAGTAGTAAACAGTCTTATGCTATGTATCTGAACAACAGAAAAATTTTTTTTAAAAGATTTTATTTATTTGACAGAGAGAAAGATCACAAGTAGGCAGAGAGGCAGGCAAAGAGAGAGGGGGAAGCAGGCTCCCTGCCGAGGAGACAGCCCGATGCAGGGCTCGATCTCAGGACCCTGAGATCACGACCTGAGCCGAAGGCAGAGGTTTAACCCACTGAGCCACCCAGGTGCCCCTGAACAACAGAAATTTTTGATGGAGGAGACTTGTAATCCTTCCTGTGATATCTGAGGGCATCTATTTGTTTAAATCAAAACAACAGTAATATCAGGGGGATGGAGAAACGGCCTGGCACTCTGAAATATTGAACCCTGAAATTAGATCTTCTGTGGCTCTCCAACCATAAATAGCTACCCGTCTTAAATGCTGTATTCACCTTCTATTGCTGCATAACAAATTACCAAAACCTTACTGGCTTGAAACAAACCTTATTTCACAGTTCTGCAGGACCAACGTCCTGGCCGGCTCAGTCGGACTTTACTCAAGGTATCACAAGGTCAAAATCAAGGTGTTGACTAGCAGGGCTCTCATCTGGGGTCTTTGGGGGAAGAATCCACTTCCAAGATCATTCAGGTTGTTGACCGATTCCAGAAATTTGTGGCTCTAGGTCTGAGGACCAGTTTCTTTTACTGGCTGTCAGCTATGAACCTCTCTCTCAGCAACCGACAGCCACCCACATCCTTCTCAAAGGCCCCTCCACATTCAAACCAGCAACAGCAGGTTAAGTCCATCCTGCTTTGAATCTCTCCCACTTTCCTTTCTTCTTTCTTCTGCCACTAATACAAGAATGACCTCTTAACATTTGCTTTGAGTAAATTAGGTCCACTTGGATAATCTCCCTCCCCTTTAAGACCAACTATATCACATAACATAAAAAAGTGATAACTCACAACATTTAGATTCTGAATATTAGTCATGTAGAATTTGGGGGCCATTTCCAGAAATTCTCTCTAACACATAATGCTTTAGTTATGTCTTTTCTAGAGTCAGAAGGCCTAAACAACAATGACCCTTTTGCCAGGCTATTTGGATAATATATCCTTGCAAATAATGACAAATGAGTGTCTTGTATTTTGGTACAATTCAGAGGTTCTTATCATTTTTGTGACCAGAGAATTTCACAGGTGGGTGCTCTAAATAAACATTCCCCAATTTGCGCTTAGTCAAATCCGAATTCAAAAGTAACTCAATTTATGGCCACACAACCCAAATTAAACTGGGAAATCAGTGAACATCTGGGAGATACGATCCACACAAGTACCCAGGTTAAATTATTAATACAAAATAAAACTCTAAATGTTTTTATTCCTAAATGTATGGAGTCATTTATCTTCTGGATTGTCATCTGAATAATTGTCACAGAACACCCTACTTTCTTCCTTTGTGCATGATGCTTAAAGTATAAAAAGACAAATGTTTAGGCGACAGTATTGAACTGGATAGAGAGTGAGGAAGATAATTTTAATGTGTTAAGTATAGTTACTAAAACAAAGAAACTTCTAATGAGTGGAAACTCAAAAACTGCTTTTAATCTTCTCATTTTGAAAACATCAAGGACAAATATAAAGGATAAAAAGGAAACGGTATCAGCTTATGGAGTTATATAACAGCAGCCAAAGAAAATGGTTCAGCCCATTTTCCTACTAAATAATAATAATTTCACACTTATCTCACTGAACATTTTGTTTCTGCCCATCCATTCTGAGGAGGCATTTGAATTACCGTAGACAACTTTGACTGTCAGTCAAGTGTCTAAAGTTTCATACCAATTGCCTCTGAAATATGTTAAGATAAATAAAAAATCTTGACATGTAAAATTGCCTTTGATATCTGTTGAGAATCATTACTCAGTAACATTATTTGATACGAATACTTGAAACTAGCAGTTACACCAGATTCGTAAGATGACGATCCTTCAGTAATTATCATTTTGACAAATTTGAAAGTCATTGCGCCTATATTTTTCTCTTACAAATCTGTCATTCATTCATTCTTGACCAATCTAACTATTTTTATAGGGATGGCTTATATGTAATTGTTTATATACTTTAGCAAACTTTCACAAAATACACCAAAGAAGTCCTTACATGCCTTCTATTGGCTATCAGTTATGAACTTCAGGGAATACCTAAGACTTTGTGAGGACATGTGACTCTTTAGCATCTGGCCCTAGTGTTAAGTGCCACCAGCCCCTTCCCCTAAATTCACACAACTGACAGAATCGCTACACCACTTTTGCAACATCTCCTACTTTGTTTGGACTTCCCACCCTCCAATCTCCCTGCCTTCCTCCTTCTACCTCCTCCCTCCTCCCTCTCCCCACTTCTATTCCTTCCCCTTTCCTTGCTTTCTTTTTCCTCCCTTCCTCCCTGCATTTCTCTGGCTCTCTCTTTCTCTCTTTGCTTTTCTTCCTTTCATTAGACATACAGAATTTTTCTTCAAGTCTATGAATTAAACTCAAAATTTGTTCTTCCTTAGTATCCCACTTTATTAAGAAAATGCTTGGATTAATTCCCCTCCCACATTTATAAATAAATACAATTTTATATTGTCCCAAGACAAGTACCTTAGCACATACATTCTCACCTTTCAGAGACCTTGCCAGGCCCTTTCTTCAATGTTCCCAACCCATTCCATGGCATCACTGTTTTGTTGTTGTTTGTTTTTTTAAAAGATTTTATTTATTTATTTATTTGAGAGAGAGAGTGAGAGAGAGAGAGCGAGCATGAAAGGGAAGAAGGTCAGAAGGAGAAGCAGACTCCATGTGGAGCTGGGAGCCGGATGTGAAACTCAATCCCGGGATTCCTGGATCATGACGTGAGCCGAAGGCCGTCGCCCAACCAACTGAGCCACACAGGCGCCTGCATCGTTGTTTTTTTTTAATTGATGTATCGTTGACACACACTATATACCACATTTTTATTGTGGAGAAATTTGGGTCTAGATTGTTTTAGATATACTTTTTCACTTTTGGTTACTGCTTCTTTACATATAATAAACCAGAGCAGTACCTTTCTCATCGATAATCCCCCTATTTTCTTGTGATCTCCAGGATTTTTTTTTTTTTTTCTGGAGAATTTCTTTTTAATCAACAGACTTTATTTTTTAGAACCGTCTTGGGTTTACAGTAAAACTGAAACCAAAACAGAGAGTTTCAATATATCCCTTCTCCCCTCACCAACACATTTTTTTTTCCTATTATCATCATCTTACATTAATGTGGTACCTTTGTTACAATTAATGAACCAACACTGACACAGTATTAACTAAAGCCCATAAATTACATTAGGCTCTACTTGGTGTTGTATAGTTCTATCGGTTTTAATAAATGCAAAATGAAATGTATCTACAATTCCAGTATCATGCAGAAGAGCTTCACTGCCTGAAGAAGGCCTCATGTTCCATATATTCATCCCTCCTCCCCTCCCTCTCCCTGAACTTTTGATCTTTTTACTGTTTCTATGGTTTTGCTTTCTCAAGAATGTCATGTGTACAGTATTGTAAGAATTGTACAGGATCTAACCTTTTCAGACTGGTTCCTTTTACTTAGCAGTGTGTATGTAAAGTTCTTCTGTTTCTCATGGCTTGATAGCTCACTTCTTTTTATCACTGAACAATATTCCATCGCATGGATAGCCCACCTTTGAAGGGATTTTCAAAGTACATTTTAAGTGGTAAAACTAATAATAAATCTGTTTCATCTTCACGTCTAATTTTTGGCAAGATAAATTTCCATATCTGAAGTCCCTTTTCTTTAATAATATACTGCCCTCATGTATCCAATATAACTGATAAAAAATATTATAGCAATCTAATTTTTTGTCCCTTTGTTGATGAACCATTCCCTCTCCCCTGAAAGATTTTGGTATATTTTATTTACTTCTGATATCCTAAAATTCACAGTAATGTATATGTAAGCTTTTATTCTTCATTTATTCTATTTGGTCCTTTATAAAACCCTTCAACTTGAGCTTATATATGCATATAATTTCAAAAATTATAATATAATATCCTTGAAATATCTCTTACCCCTAATTTTTTTTGCTTTTTTGTGAATGTCTATTTTATGAATATTAACATTTTAACATCTGTCCTCCATTTCACTTTTTCTTTCATCTCCATGTTTCATTTGTTTATACTTTTCTTATGCTTTCTAGAAAAGTTCCTGAAAGTGGTTTCCACTTTTTTCAATTTGTTAAGGCAGACTTTTTGGTTTAGAATATAGTTCAGTTGGTGAATTTTCCATGTGAGCTTGAAGAATGTATGCTCTGTTGTTGGATGGGACAGTGGTTACATGTCAGTCAAGCTGATTGATAGTATTGTTCAGGACAACTTACTGACTTTATATTCTTACTGATTTCTTACATCATTGCATCTTAATTCTTTTTTTCTGTTTTTTTTGTTTTGTTTTGTTTGTCTTTAGTTTTTAGGCGTTGCCCTAGAATTTGCAATATGCATTTATCCCCGAATAGAATGCAGACTATGCCAAAAGACTCTAACTATATTACAAGTGTTTGAATCAACCTCAGTGAAAGAGTTTGGAGCAAAAGTTGCTAAGTGATTTTGATAATGAGTAGAATCCATAAGACTAAAAGCAAAAGGAACTGTACATAAGCGCTGTATTCTAGTTTATAAAGTGTTTCCCCCCCCCCATGTGGTACAGTAGGTTAAAACTTTTGTTCTGGGGCGCCTGGGTGGCTCAGTGGGTTAAAGCCTCTGCCTTCAGCTCAGGTCATGATCTCAGGGTCCTGGGATCGAGCCCTACATCGGGCTCTCTGCTCAGCAGGAAGCCTGCTTCCCCCCTCTCTCTCTCTGCCTGCCTCTCTGCCTACTTGTGATCTCTGTCTGTCAAATAGATAGATAGAATCTTTGAAGAAAAAAAACAAAAAAAAAAAACCTCTTTTGTTCTGTTACATAAGTATGAGAAATTTAACAATCATGTAAATGCCTAGAGGATGGCATAAATGAGGCTCCTCACTGTTGGAGTAAGAGTTTTGAATAAGCAAGAGTAGAAGCCTAGAATGAACAAGGTAGTCATAGGTGAGAGTTGAAGATACCAATATGAACTCATGCTTAGCTTAATATAGATAGAGATAGCTATATATATAAATATTTATAGATTAAGTATATGTACACAGATAAGTATGCACACATACATTTCTTTGCCTTGCCAGCTGAGAGGGCCTGGAAAAAGAATCAAGTAGAAACAAGCATTCCAGATCTTGGCTTCAATACTATTCTCCAATTACAGGTATTATTTCAAGGACTCCTTGAAGAACAGGCTGGTTCCAGCCCTGGGGCAGGAGACACACAGATGAGCTTAGTGAATATTATAGCTCTAGAAAATAAGAAAGTGCTCAAAAAAACAAAACAAACTTTCATGGATGGGGAATGTCAAAGGGGTGCAGAAGCCAGGGGCCAAAGCTGGAGAAATATGAACAATAAAGTCTACTGGGTTGTAAACAAAAGTATGAAATGAATTTCCATGATTCCATACTGATACAACTGAAGAAATGAATGAATGAATGAATGGAGTAGTAGACACAAATTTACCATACAAAAGAAATCCAAATAATGTATGCACATACTCTGCCTTCAAGGAGGTGGACAGTGATGCCCCAACTCTTTAAATGGGAGCTATATACATTGACTTCGTTCCAAAGAAAACAGTATGGAAAGGGGAAAAACAGTAACTTTATGGTGGAGAAATCTGAGAGTATCTCAACCTGGTGATCAACATCAACATCAATAGTGTTAAGTCATGTTGAAAGTATGTACCCTTGACTGATGCACTGAAAATGGCACTTTATTTACATTTGTGATCATCCACAATCTCTGAAACACATAAACATAGTTTAATTACTGGGGAAAAAACTTACTATCACAATTTCCAATAGAGGGACATCCTGAAAATTATCTGATCAGTGTTCCTCATAACTTATATTTGAAAAAAAGAAAAGCATGACAAAATATCATAGCCAAGAGGAGCCTAAGGAGTCTAATGATTAAATGTAACATGGTACCCCAGCTGGGACCCTGAAAAAGGAAAAGGACACTAGGTAAAACCTAAGGCAGTCTGAATAAATTTTGGACTTCAGTTAAAAATAATATATTTTCAATATTTATTCATTGCTTTTAACAAATATATCATGCTAATGTTAGATATTTTTAATAGGGGAAACTGGTTATACTATATATTAGAATTTCTCTCTGCAATTTTTCTGTAACTCAGAAACTGTTCTAAAAAACAAGCTTTGAGAGGTGAGGAGTAAAGATGGTGGAGGAGTAGCAGGTGGCAGGAGTTCAGCTAAATAGTTGTCAAACCATTCAGAACACCACAAATCCAACAGGAGAAAGAAGAGAAGAAGAGCAACAATTCTAGGAACAGAAAAGTGACCACTTTCTGAAAGGTAGAACCTGCAGAGAAGTGAATCTGAAGCGATGGGAAGATAGACCATGGCAGGAGGGGCTGGCTCCCGGCAAGCGGCGGAGCAACGGAGCACAAAATCAGAACTTTTAAAGTCTACTCCACTGAGGGACATTGCACCAGAGGTAAGGCAGGGGTGTAGCCCCAGTGGGGACAGCATGGTCTCAGGTCCCACAGGATCACAGAAGGATCAGAGATGTCTGAGTGTAGCAGAGCTCACAGGTATTAAAGTGGGAAAGCCAACTACAGAGACGGCGCTGAGGAGTGAGCTTTCAGCTTGGAGTTACCTTAAACTGTGATCTGTGGCACAGTAGGACCCCTGCTCTTTGAGCAGGGACCCCAAAAGTGGCAGATCCTGGGAGACTCATCTTCCTTCTCTGGAGGCAGGAAACTGCTGGGTTTGGAGACTCCAAAGGGGGCTGTGTGCCAGAGACAGAAATGCTCGGTCACAAGCCAGGTGAGCTCAGAGCCTGGCTGGAGACAGGGAGATGGGAGTGATTGAGTGCTTTTCTCCAAGATGGGTGCACTAAGGATTGGAGCCCTGAGCTCTCGGCTCCTCCAGGCCAGAGACTGGGAGACCGTCATTTTCATTCCCATCCTCCAGATCTCCACAGAAAGCATTCAAGGAACAAAAGCTTCCAAGAGTGGACCAGAGCAGATTACTTAGCCCGGCCCCTGGCAAGGGCAACACAATTCTGCCTCGGGCAAAGACATTTGAGAATCACTACAAGAGACCCCTCCCCCAGAAGATTAGCAAGAACGTCCAGCCAAGACCAAGTTCACTGATCAAGGAGAAGACTGGAATTCCAGAGAAGGGGAGAGAAAAGTATGGAATTCATGGCTGTCTCCCCACGATTCTTTGGTCCTGCAAAGTTAATAAAATTTTTTAAATTTTATGTTTTTTTCTTATTTTCTAATTTTTTTAATTTTCTAATTTTGTTGACTTTTACTCTTTCCTCTTCTAATGTTTTCTAACTAGCTTATCTTAACAATACCTTTCTTATTAAAAATAATCTTTTTGAACCTTCATTATTTTAGTCATATTTTATCCTGCATTGTATCTAACTTCATTTTTTGTATACATATAGGGGTTTTTCTCCTTAAAAATTTTTGGGATACAGCTTCTTCTAATAGATCAAAATATATCCTAAATCTGGCATAGGGCTTTGTTCTAGTCACCAGCCTGAACAAATTCTCTCCATTTTCTTTTTCTTTTTTTTCCCAACCAACTTATCAACTCCTTTCTTAGAATTTTTTTTAAATATTAATCTTTACAGTCATATTCCATCCCTTCATCGTGTTTATCCTATTTTTGTATATATACAAAAATATTTCTTTCCTTAAAATTTTGGGAGGTAGTTTCTTCTAAGACACAAGATACACCCAAAATCAAGTGGGTGGCTCTGTTCTAGTCACCAGTAATATATATATATATATATATATATTTTTTTTTTTTTTTTTTTTTTTTAATTTGTTCTTTTTGTTTTGAGCTTCTTTTTACCTCCTTTCTTCTCCCCATGATTTGGGGTCTTTCTGATTTGGTTAACACACATTTTTCAGGGGTCTTTGCCACCCTTTTAGTATTTTATTCTCTCATTCATATATTCTTATCTGGATAAAATGACAAGACAGAAAAACTCAACTAAAAAAAAAGAAAGAACAAGAGGCAGTACTGAAGGCTAGGGACCTAATCAAAATAAACATTGGTAATATGTCAGATCTAGATTTCAGAATGAAGATTCTCAAGATGCTAGCTGGGCTCAAAAAAGGCATGAAAGATATTAGATAAACCCTTTCTGGAGAAATAAAATAACTAAAATCTAAACAAGCTGAAATCAATAAAGCTATTAATGAGGTGCCATAAAAAATGCAGGCTCTTACTACTAGGATAAATGAGACAGAAGAAAGAATTAGTGATATAGAAGACCAAATGACAGAAAATAAAGAAGCTGAGCAAAAGAGGGACAAACAGCTACTGGACCATGAGGGGAGAATTCAAGAGATAAGTGATACCATAAGACAAAACAATATATGAATAATTGGGATTCCAGAAGAAGAAGTGGGGGCAGAAGGTATATTGGAGCAAATTACTGTAGAGAATTTCTCTAATATGGCAAAAAGGAACAAGGATCAAAATCCAGGAGGCGCAGAGAACCCCCCTCAAAATCAAAAACAATAGGTCCACACCCCATCATCTAATAGTAAAACTTACAAGTCTTGGTGACAAAGAGAAAATCCCGAAAGCAGTCCGGGACAAGAAGTGGATAACACAGAATGGTAAAAATATAAGATTGGCAGCAGACTTATCCACAGAGACCTGGCAGGCCAGAAAGAACTGACATGATATATTCAGAGCACTATGTGAGAAAAAAACATGCAGCCAAGAATACTATATCCAGCTAGGCTATCATTGAAAACAGAAGGAGAGATAAAAATGTTCCAGGACAAACTAAAACTAAAAGAATTTATAAACACCAAACCAGCCCTACAGGAAATATTGAAAGGGGTCCTCTAAGCAAAGAGAGAGCCTAAAAGTAGTAGACCAGAAAGGAACAGAGACAATATACAGTAACAGTCATCTTACAGGCAATACAATAGCACTAAATTCATATCTCTCAACAGTTACCCTGAATGTAAATGGGCTAAATGCCCCAATCAAAAGACACAGGGTATCAGAATGTATAAAAAAAAAAAACACAAGACCCATCAATATGCTGTCTACGAGAAACCCATTTTAGATCCAAAGACTCCTCCTGATTTAAAGTGATGGGATGGAAAAAAATTTACCATGCTAATGGACATCAAAAGAAAGCTGGGGTGGCAATCCTTATATCAGATCAATTAGATTTTAAGCCAAAGATTATAATAAGAGATGAAGAAGGACACTATATCATATTCAAAGGGTCTGTTCAATAAGAAGATCTAATAATTTTAAAAATCTATGCCTCTAACATGGGGGCATCCAAATATATAAAACAATTAATAACAAAATCAAAGAAACACAACAACAATAATACAATAATAGTAGGGGACTTTAATACCCCCTTCACTTACATGGTCATCCAAGCAAAAGATCAGTAAGGAAATAAAGGCCTAAATGACACACTGGACCAGATGGACATCACAGATATATTCAGAACATTCCATCCCAAAGCAGCAGAATACACATTCTTCTCGGTGCACATGGAACATTCTCCAGAACAGATCACATCCTGGGTCATAAATGAAGTCTCAATCAGTACCAAAAGATTGGGATCATTCCCTGCATATTTTTAGACCACAATGCTCTTAAGCTAGAACACAATCATAAGAGGAAATTTGGAAAGAACCTAAATACATAGAGGCTAAAGAGCATCCTACTAAAGAATGAATGGGTCAACCAGGAAACTAAAGAAGAATTGAAAAAAATTCATGGAAACAAATGATAATGAAAACACAATGGTTCAAAATCTATGGGACACAGCAAAGACAGTCCTGAGAGGAAAATATATAGTGATACAAACCTTTTCAAGAAACAAGAAAGGTCCCCAATACACAACATAACCCTACACCTAAAGGAGCTGGAGAAAGAACAACAAAGAAAGCCTAAACCCAGCAGGAGAAGAGAAATAATAAAGATCAGAGCAGAAATCAATGAAATAGAAACCAAAATAACAGTAGAACAAATCAACGAAACTCGGAGCTTCTTCTCTGAAAGAATTAATAAGATTGATAAACACCTGGCCAGACTTTTCAAAAAGAAAAGAGAAAGGACCCAAATAAATAAAATCATGAATGAAAGAGGAGAAATAACAGCCAACACCAAAGAAATACAAACAATATTAAGAACATATTATGAGCAACTATACGCTAGCAAATTTGACAGTCTGGAAAAAATTTTCAGCTTGGAGTTACCTTAGAGACATATAAACTACCGAAATTGAACCAGGAAGAAATAGAAAACCTGAACAGACCCATTACCAGTAAGGAGATTGAAGCAGTCATCCAAAATCTCCCAACAAACAAGAGGCCAGCGCCAGATGGCTTCCCAGGGGAATTCTACCAAACATTTAAAGAAGAATTAATTGCTATTCTCCTGAAACTGTTCCAAAAAATAGAAATGAAAAACAAAAAAACAAAAAACAACTTCCAAACTCATTTTATGAGGCCAGCATTAGCTTGATCCCCAAACCCAACAAAGATCCCATCGAAAAAGGAAATTACAGACCAATATCCTTGATGAACACAGATATGAAAATTCTCACCAAAATACTAGCCAAGAGGATCCAACAGTACATTCAAAGGATTATTCACCATGACCAAGGGGGATTTATTCCTGGGCTGCAAGTTTGGTTCAGCATCCACAAATCAATCAATGTGATACAATACATTAATAAAAGAAAGAAGAAGAACCACATGATACTTTCAATAGATGCTGAAAAAGCATTTGACAAAGTACAGCATCCTTTCTTGATCAAAACTCATCAGAGTGTAGGGATATAAGGTACATATCTCAATATTATCAAAGACATCTATGAAAAACCCATAGTGAATATCATTCTCAATGGAGAAAAACAGAGAGCTTTTCCACTAAGGTCAGGAACATGATAGGGATGTCCATTATCACCACTGTTATTCAACATAGTAATAGAAGTCCTAGCCTCAGCAATAAGACAACAAAAAGAAATTATATGCATCCAAATTAGCAAAGAAGAAGTCAAACTATCACTCTTTGCAGATGGTATGATACTTTATGTGGAAAACCCAAAAGACTCCACTCCAAATCTGCTAGAACTTGTACAGGAATTCAGTAAAGTGTCAGGATATAAAATCAATGCGCAGAACTCAGTTGCATTTCTATACGCCAACAACAAGACAGAAGAAAGAGAAATTAAGGAGCTGATCCCATTTACAATTGCACCCAAAACCTTAAGATACCTAGGAATAAACCTAACCAGAGAGGCAAAGAATCTGTACTCAGAAAACCATAAAATACTCATGAAAGAAATTGAGGAAGACACAAAGAAATGTGAAAATGTTCCATGCTCATGGACTGGAAGAACAAATACTGTGAAAATATCTATGTTACCTAAAGCAATGTAAATGTTTAATGCAATCCCTATCAAAATACCATCCATTTTTAAAAAAGAAATGGAACAAATAATCCTAAAATTTATATGGAACCAGAAAAGACCTCTAATAGTGAGAGGAATGTTGAAAAAGAAAGCCAAAGTTGATGGCATCACTATTCCAGACTTTAAGCTCTACTACAAAGCTGTCATCATCAAGACAGTATGGTACTGGCACAAAAACAGACACATAGATCAATGGAACAGAACAGAGAGCCCAGAAATAGACCCACAACTCTATGGTCAACTAATCATTGACAAAGCAGGAAAGAATGTCTAATGGATATAAGACAGTCTCTTCAACAAATGGTGTTGGGAAAATTGGACAGCCACATGCAAAGAATGTAATTGGACCATTTCCTTACACAACACTCAAAAATAGACTCCAAATGGATGAAAGACCTCAGTGTGAGGAAGGAATCCATCAAAATCCTTGAGGAGAACAGAGGCAGCAACCTCTTCGACCTCAGCTGCATCAACTTCTTCCTAGAAACATTGCCAATGGCAAGGGAAGCAAGGGCAAAAATGAACTATTGGGACTTCATCAAGATCAAAAGCTTTTGCACAGCAAAGGAAACAGTGAACAAAACCAAAAGACAACTGACAGAATGGGTGAAGATATTTGCAAATGACATATCAGATAAATGGTTAGTATCCAAAATCTATTAAGAACTTACCACACTCAACACCCAAAGAACAAATAATTCAATCAAGAAATGGGCAGAGGACATGAACAGACATTTCTACAAAGATGACATCCAGATGGCCAACAGATATATGAAAAAATGTTCCACATCACCCAGCATCAGGGAAATACAAATCAAAACCACAATGAGATACCACCTCACACCAGTCAGAATGGGTAAAATAAACAAGTCAGGAAATGACAGATGTTGGTGAGGATGCCGAGAAAGGTGAACTGTCCTACACTGTTGGCAAGAATGCAGGCTGGTGTAGTCACTCTGAAAACAGCATGGAGGTTCCTCAGAAAGTTAAAAATAGAGCTACCTTAGGACCCAGCAATCACACTACTGGATATTTACCCTAAAGATACAAATGTAGTGTTCCGAAGGGGCACATGCACCCGAATGTTTATAGCAGCAATGTCCACAATAGCCTAACTATGGAAAGAACCTAGATGTCCATCAGCAGGTGAATGGATAAAGAAGATGTGAGATATATATATATATATATATATATATATATATATATATATATATATATATATATATAAAATATGCAGCCATTAGAAGAAATGATATCTTGCCATTTGCAATGATGTGGATGGAACTAGAGTGTATTATGTTGAGCGAAATAAGTCCATCAGAGTAAACAATTTTTTTATGATCTCCCTGATACGATGAATTTGATAGGGCAGCATGGGATTTTGAGGGGTAAGGAAGGAAAAAAGGAAACAAGATATGATCAGGAGGGAGAAAAACCATAAAAGACTCTTAATACACAAAACAAACTGAGGGTTGCTGGGGCTGGGGGGTGTAGGGAGAGGTGGTTGGGTTATGGACACTGGGGAGGGTATGTGCTATGGTGAGTACAGTGAAGTGTGTAAACCTGGTGATTCACAGACCTTTTCCCCCTGGGGCTAATAATACATTATATGTTAATAATAAATAATAATAAATAAAACAAGATTTGTTTAGAAAATGCAAAAAAGCTTATCACCATATTATATGTAACAGTGAAAAATTGAAGGCAAGCCCAATATCCCATATAAATAAATAAGTAAATAAGTAAATAAATAAGTAAATAAATTATGGTTCATCAATATGAAAAAAGGTAGTTTTATATTATTTTTGTAAAAGAATGTAAACGTTGTATCCATTTAATGAGTAAATGTGGTTTCCTCTGGAAAATGGAACCAAAAGAGAGGGCAGAGAGGAGATTCTGCTTTTCAGTGTAAGGTTATGTGTATTATTGCTTATCTTAACCACAGTCATATGAATTTGTTGAATACAATTTGTGAAAAGATGGGTAAGACGTAGTGGATGTCAGGCTCTTTTTCAAGGATAAGGTGTCATTAAGTTATTTCCTTAAGGTACTGACCTTGCCAAGATAGGCAACAACCCTGGGCACCTGTCAATAGTAACCCACAGACCCTGCAACTTCTAAAACTTGTTCTGAATAGCTTGTCCCAGACCATGTTACTAGAGTTTGAAATCTTTATCATGTGTTACTCTTTATACAAGCTGACTTCAATCAGCCTTTCCAGAATTACCTCTTTAGCTGCATAGCTGTACTTCAGTCAGTTGCTAGTCAATATTTACCTTTCCAAATGGGATACTTTGTTCATACAGTTCTGTCTGCCTCCAGCCTTTCCTCCTCTTCTCCAGTTTTTAAAATCCCACCCATAAGGGCTCCTGGGTGGCTTAGTCAGTTAAACGTCTGCCTTTAGTCTAGGTCATGATCCCAGGGTCCTAGAATTGAGTCCCACCATCAGGCTCCCTGCTCAGCAGAGAGTCTGCCTCTCCCTCTGCCTGCTATTCCCTCTGCTTGTACTCTCTCTCTGACAAATAAATAAACAAAATCTTTTTAAAAATCCCAACCATAGTTTAATTTCCAGATCAAATACAAGTTCATCTTCCACAAATCCCATGTAGGTATTAGCAACCAGGAAAAAAAAAAGTGCTAGTTTTTTTGTTGTTGTTTCCATAGACCTCTATTTACAAAAGCATATCACATTAATTCTAATGTGTCTTATATTTTACAATCATATTGTACATATCTGTCTTCTTAAAGTTCTCATATATCTGTTTCCTAATTTTACTGTAAGGTGCCAGAGGGAAGAAACGACCTCCTTCAGCTTGACATCTTCTTCAACTCAGTACTTTCTACAAAGTCAAGACCAATTAATGTGAGTTACAACACATCTGAATTAACTGAAATAGATTCTTTGGAGAAATTACCCATGAACCTATTTTCTGGAATTTTACTAGGGTAAACTGCAATAGTCAAGCATTTAGGCCACAATCTCTCTCTTATAATTTCACTGAAATTAAATGTGGGTATATCCCAGGAAATGACCTTTCCAGTCAGTACATCCTTTGGGTACCAAGTTGTACTCCTTCTTCAGCATATGTCAAAATATATATCCATTGCTAAGTTAAAACTAGCAGACCACTTGATTCTGACCATGAGTAGTGTTACAGAGAAGATATACTTGGACACATAATTTAAGTTTATTTGCATTTATTGCTCAGCAGCCAAAGGTAATATGAAGAAGAAATGACTCTAGAATTGCTTAAGAGTGAGTAGGACATTTACCAAGAAGGGACTGCAAACAAAACTCATTAAACTCTTGACAATAATCTTAAGACTCTGAATTTCAAACACAATGTTTTCTTCTTAATAGTGTTGTCATGATTCTTACCAGTCTAACAATATACCTATTGATTCCCACTGGAAAATACTTTCAGTGTTGTTTCTTGTAGAACAACAATCTATTTCAATAAAGAAATCCTCCCTTGTGATGTATAGAAAAAAAAAAAAAACTACTGAACATGTTTGGGGTCTTAAAGAACCACTGACCAAAAACTCTCTCAAAGAAATTATCTGAAATTCTCATCTGTATTGCCTTTGAATTTCCAGCTTCATAAGTGAAGAGAAAGTCTGAGAAATTCATTCAGAATCTATATTAACAGTAATCAAAATAAATATTGTGTGTTTAGCAAAAAGTATATATAACCATAAAAACTGATCTTTTGAGGTAGGAAAGACTTGTCCTCCTAATATAACCAATTTATATCCAGGAGGAACTTTCTCCAACAAATATCAGTGCTATGTACAGTGCGCTTTAAATTTTCATGATAAAATAAAGTCCCTCATGGTGTAAGTTCTAAAAATTTTACCCTTGATGAGATACCCCTGAAGAACCCATATCCGATTATACAATTATACCATGTACTATAATTTGCTGTTTTCTCCCTTTTACCATAAGACTAGCTCTAATGCCACTGTTTCAATCATGCCTCCCCTGCTTTCCCCTTTAAAGGAATTTCATACATTTCCATGAAGCTTTGTGTGTTTTAGTGATTTACCAAGGGACTTGTTCAAATGCATTTATTTTACTAGATTGTAAGCTTCATGTGGATATTATCCCAGCAGCTATCACAGCCCTTGAACATAACTGTTAAATATTTGTAAGTTGATTGAATAAGTGAAATACTCTAAACTTTGTTTCAAAATTAGTATATTTTTGGCAATAGCACTACTCTTGACACCTCTGGTGACCTGAATCAGTAATTTCTACCCATGGGGGGGGGTCTTCCTTTTTGGAAAGTGTAGCAATAGAACGATTGTTAAAATTCTTACTATCATAAGTGATACCTAGAAACTCAGCCCAAACCCTAACATTCATATGAAAAGTCATTTATAAAATATTCAGGGTTTTTGCTAATTAAAGAGACAACAGAGAGGAGCAGTTAAGCAAGCAGTCACTAGAGGCAAACAGCCCGGATTTGAGACCTACTCATTGTATCTATTGGCTATATGATCTTAAGTAAGTTACTCAAATTCCGTGTTTCCTCATTTGTGAAATAGAGAAAGGAACACTGTCTAAACTTATAGGTGCTGCCAGAATTGAATTCGGTAACACACCTAAGTAGTTAGAGCAATGTCTGGTACTGTGTAGGTTCTCAGTAAATGTGAGCTCTACTAAGGCTGAACACTGAGGACTCTAACTAATTGGTTCAGTAGGTTAGAATCCAGCAAGCACAAGGAAACAGTATACTGGTGTGAAAGGGCTCTGGGGTGACAGTAAGAAGAAATGGAGAGGATGTGGAGAAAGGGGAACCCTCTTACACTGTTGGTGGGAATGCAAGTTGGTGCAGCCTCTTTGGAGAACAGTGTGGAGATTCCTCAAGAAATTAAAAATAGAACTTCCCTATGACCCTGCCATTGCACTTCTGGGTGTTTACCCCAAAGACACAGATGTAGTGAAAAGAAGGGCCATCTGTACCCCAAAGTTTATAGCAGCAATGGCCACGGTCGCCAAACTGTGGAAAGAACCAAGATGCCCTTCAACGGATGAATGGATAAGGAAGATGTGGTCCATATACACTATGGAGTATTATGTTTCCATCAGAAAGGACGAATACCCAACTTTTGTAGCAACATGGACGGGACTGGAAGATATTATGCTGAGTGAAATAAGTCAAGCAGAGAGAGTCAATTATCATATGGTTTCACTTATTTGTGGAGCAAAACAAAAAGCATGGAGGACATGGGGAGTTAGAGAGAAGGGGGTTGGGGTAAATTGGAAGGGGAGGTGAATCATGTGAGACTATGGACTCTGAAAAACAATCTGAGGGGTTTGAAGGGGCGGGGGGGGTGGGAGGTCAGGATACCAGGTGGTGGGTATTAGAGAGGGCACGGATTGCATGGAGCACTGGGTGTGGTGAAAAAATAATGATACTGTTATACTGAAAATAAATAACTGAAAAAAAAAAAAAAAGAAATGGGTTTAAGTCCTGCTCTGACTGACACTAACTTTGCATTATCAGTCAAATCATGGCTTCCTTGAACAGCAGTTTCTTTGCACTTAAATGTGGAAAACAGTACCAAGTTCGCAGCATTGTTTGTGAGGTTTAAATGAGGTAAGGAATGTGGAAGAGCTTTGTGAAATGTAACAGGTTATAAAATAGGAGATGTTGTCTCTATGTCATCCTCAAAAGCACAGTGAGGAGCCTTTGCACTCTACTGATTAGCTGGGAGGACAGTAAGTGTGCCTGGCCGCCGTGCTATTAACTCTACTAGTCACACCCCGTGATAGTACAGACATTTTCAATCAAAAGGAAAGGTATTTTTTCCTTTGAACCTAACAAGCCTAAAGGACACTCTTGAAAGTGAACTGTGAGCAAGCACTAAAAATAAAATGAAATTAATGCCTTCAGAGTCAAAGGACAGTTCCCACATGAAGTCTAATATTTTCTTAATGTATTTTGGGAAAGTGATTTCAAAAATAAAAAAGAGATGCATGTTATTTATTGCCTTTCAAATTCTTTAAAAAATTAAAGAGATTGCTTGTTACCAACATAGGGAAAACTCTGTGAGTTTTAGTGTTTATTTAATGGTAAAGTAGTCTAGAAATAAGAGATTGTCTTAACAAATGTGGTATTTCAAATGGAATTTGAGATTATTACTTTACCTATTGCATATAATCTGAAAAAGGAGGACACTCTTGGCACTTAAGCTCCCTTCACAGAGATGGGATATGGAGTGGGGGACCTTGTCCTAACCAAAATAGGCCATTCATAGGTCTTTCTACAACTGTCCACATAGTAAAATGTGGGCAAATGATGCTTCACTCGATGAATCAACCCAACCCTTTCAGCTGAAAGATTTATCTTCTTCACTTGGACTTTTAGTCAATTGAACAAAGTATATGGGTTTTCAAGTAGGTCAGAAATCACTCGCTGCTTCTTTGGGTGTTGTTTTGTTCTCCTAAAATGCCTCTTCCACTGATAACAAAATGTGCCCTTAGTCATTCAGGCCTACTGTGATTTTTCCTTCAGGTGTCACCTGTTGTAGATATTTGTGTTGTTTTTTTTTGTTGTTGTTTTGTTTTCTTTTCTTTTTTTTTTAAGATTTGATTTATTTATTTGGCAGAGAGATTATAAGTAGGCAGAGGCAGGCAGAGAGAGGGGGTGAGCAGCCTCACCATTGAACTGAGAGAAGAGCCCGAAGCGGGGCTCGATCCCAGGACCCTGAGACCATGACCTGAGCCGCAGGCAGAGGCTTAACCCACTGAGCCATCCAGGTGCCCGGATATTTGTGTTTCTGAGTCTGCTTCCCACCAGGATGAAAGTGTCTTTCTAAATGTTCACAAAACAGAAGAGCTATCATACTGGCAACAGGGTTTTCCCAATTGGGATGGAATTCTCTGAAATCCTACTGAGCAGTAGGGTACTTATTTGCAAATGCTTATCAGGCCTCCTACCTTCTTCTGAACACGCATTTTTGTTTAACTGGAGTGAAAATATAAAGAACATGGAAGAGATAAGTTCTCAACATTTGATATGTCTGCACCTGACAGTGCAAAGAACTTATTAAAAAACAGACTTTATGGGGGCACCTGGGTGGCTCGGTGGGTAAAAGCCGCTGCCTTCAGCTCAGGTCATGATCCCAGGGTCCTGGGATCGAGCCATGCATCAGGCTCTGCTCCGTGGGGAGCCTGCTTCCTCCTCTCTCTGCCTGCCTCTCTGCCTACTTGTGATCTCTGTCTGTCAAATAAAAAAATAAAATCTTAAAAAAAAAAAAAAACCCAGAGTTTATTACTGGCTTTCTAAGAGAAAAGAGATGAGCCTGTTAAATAGAGGAAAAGAGAGAAAGAATTTGTAGGAGAATAAGCCAAGGCACAAGTAGGTATAATGGCCATGGAAATGAAGAAAGAACATACATGCTATATGAGCGATGGAGTAGAAGGAATGGCAAAAGGGAAGAACAGAAGAAGAGCATGCTTACGGCACTGAGAAAAGAAAACCATTTTTCACTGTAGCATTTCAAAGGGGTTTTTAAAGAGGCATATAGGGGAACAGGGAGTCTGAAAATTTTAAAAAGGGTATTTTGTAGGTAAGTTGGCCAGGGGGGAAAAGGACAAGAGAAAGGTAAACAAAATGAAAAGGCATATATATTACTTTGTAATTGCAATAATAGTATCAATATGGTATTCTGCCTAAGTCTGTTTCCTCTCCAAATCCAGTGATGAGCAAAAGGCACCTCTATATTCAGAAAATAAAAGTCATAGAGTAAATTATCTGAGAACAGAGAAATAAAGTGAATGTAGGTTCAAAACTTTGGTCCTTAAAAACCCCAACATTCAGACATAACCCAGATGTCCCACTCACAAAGTCAGCTCTCAAAGGAGACCTTCCAGCTCTAAATAAGAAGGCATAGTCCAGAGAACTCTTTGTGCCCTCACTCAGGCAGACAGCTGATATTATATAATTTTCAGTGTGATCTTCATGTTATAAAACAAAATAATGCCCAAATTCATTAGTGAAAAAATTTTAACAATTATAGACTTCAGAATAAAATAAAGAGAAGACTGTGAGAATGATTTATTCAAGACAGAAAAATGCCTTATTGTAATATCACATCCTAAGGACTAGAATACCAGTATATATAAATCATAGCATATAACAGAAGAGTAAGGGATTAATTCAGCTTAGAGTAAAGGGTGGGGGAGGGGGGCAGGTCAGAGAAAGCATCTCGGAAGATATGATAAGAAGTTAAGCTTTAATGTCTTAGCAGGATTTTTGCAGGTGAAAGGATTTCTGTACCACCTCCAGCAGATCTGCTAAATGAAGGAAGATTGAGGTGTTTTCCCTTCTTTCAAAATTCAGGGTTTGATTTCCTTAAGCACAGGTAATGGGGATATGGCCAGAAACTGAGCCATGTATAAAATTCCCACAAAGGTGGGGTGCCTGGGTGGCTCAGGTGGTTAAGTATCTGCCTCCTGGTTTGAGCTCAGGTCATGATCTCATGACCATGAGATCCAGCCTCACATCAGGATCTGTGTTCAGCACAGAGTCTGGTTGGAATTCTCTCTCTCCATCTGTCCTTCCCCACTGTGCTCACTCTCTCTCTCTCTCTAAAATAAATTAATAAATCTTTAAAAATAAAATCCCACTAATGGCTTTAGAACCCAGATCAAAATGATTTATTACTGACAAAGGAACACCAAGTACACCATGTGACAAGAGAGGTGGGTTGTTTGCCCAGGGCCCAAGAATTCAAATGTCACTTGGCTATGCCATTGGGACATCCCCTATAAGATGTTACCTGATAAGTAAGTATGTGAAAATTACTAAGTATATCAGGAAAATTTCTGAAATCTCACATTATGAGAAAATTTACAAATTTTGATTCTTGTGTCTATTACATGATCTATGAAATTGGGTATCTGTTAAAGGACCCTTTTAAATGCTATAGCTTACTCACAGGGGGAAAAAAGGAATGGTGGCAGGCTGGTTATGAGGTAGGTTTTGAGGAACAAACTTGTAAGTTACTTCTCTAGGTTTATAGCTAGCTTCTTACAAAAACAGTCTACTGCTTTTCCAATAAGGATGTGATGTAGGCTATCATCTTAAAATAAATGTAACTAGATAATTAAGAAGAGAGAGTCATAAAGAGAAATTATTCTGAATGAAAAAAAAAAACAAAAAAACAAAAAACGAAAAAAACATTGTACCAGAACCAATGGGTCAGGTAGTTACTCCAATTGTTATTCTAATTGTGATTCAAATTTAGCTATGAGCTACCTGGTAGCCTAGGTAACCCACAGGAATGGATATTAACTATTTACAGATCATTAAAGAAAGTTTGCAAAATCATCTCCAAGAACATGTCATTTCTGGGCATTAAGTCCTAGGGGAACATCATCATGTAACTCTTTGTCTAGGGGACATTGCATCACACACAGTCTTCAACTACAGTTTTGCAGGAAACACTAGCAGGTTTCTCCTGTGCTATTTCTTATATTGATCTCAATTTTAAAAACAGCTGAGGACAAAACATTAAATTATAACTCTGGGAAGGAATTTCTATGGAGATATAAAGTAAAACAGTCCTATACATTGTTCTCTGGTAATATAATTCAGAAATAAAACTTACAAAAGCCAAGATGTTATTAGATGACATGTCTCTTAGATGTTCAGAAATTGTTCTGCTTAAGAAATTCTATAGCTGAAGCACTGGATATCGGCACTGTTAGTAGAAGAAATATCCTTAATGATAAAGTATCATTTAAAAGCTAGTGACAATGTAATATCCTAACTTAAAGCCAAGTATCTTAATTTATATTCTATACTCAGACAGAGATCTTTCCACCTCTGAATGAAGTTGGGTCAGAGTGGTTCACATTTTTTCACCCAAAAGGATTTTGAGATGACCACATCCTCAGTTGGCAAGTTAGGGTTCTTTATGAGAACACAGAAGGGAAATGTATGGTACTACCAACTGCCCTTCTCATAGGTTAACCAATTAGAGTCTTCTAATCTATCCTATCACCCCAAGCCACACTTACCAATGTTAACATCTGACTTAAATTCATGCCTAACTTTGTCCTTGGCATTCATGTCTGTGTCTTCCTGTCAATTGATTCTTAATGGATTACTCCTCTCTCTCAGTGTGAAATCTTCTAAAGAAATAAGAATACTGTACAGAACCACATCTTATAAATTAGCATTGTCAACATCTTTTGTGTAAGATTCACTAGAATTATCCTCATTCCTTCTCTTGTGTTGTTGCAAAGGGCTCTAAATAACATTTGTACACCTTGCTTCAAGGCAACCTGCCTTGCCAAAATTGAGCCATTACATCACTCCTTTTAATGGTGCAAGGACTGAGCTTTAAAATCTATCAAATCAGAAATTCTGTTCTCCATTTCTCCAATTTCTGCATGTTGGGTTTGAAACTTAATTCTATTTGGATTAAGCCACAATCACTTCTTATTTTAATGAAACCAATTAATCTGTAGTGTGTGTCATGGGCTCTTTGGTCTCCATGTCATCTGGATGAGCTATCAGAAGCACTAAAAGTAAACAAATGCTTGGGAAGGCAAATTTTATTTATCACCATTTAAGAGAAATAATAGAGCAGGTGTCCTGTTCATTACTAAGCCAGTAAAAGTATAGGTGATTTGGTTTATCTACCCTAAAATATCATGCCAGTTATCCTCCTCATAAATCATCTAAGCCCTACTTCCTAGACTTTGATTTCCTCTTTGGTCCAGCTTCACTCCATTCTTTCCATTTTTTTCACTCTTTCACATACATTCTCCTCCCTGTCAGCCTTGTTCTCCCCTGCTCTTCAAGCACACCATATTTAACAATGCTAATGCAGCTTTGCTTAACACGATGAGAACTGAAAGTTTCTCTTTTCTACCTGTCCAAGCCCTTTATGAGTACGTTCAAGGGTCAGCTGCCCCCAAGAAGCTTCCACTGATCACCCTTTACTTGAATCAATACCACATACTTCTTAACTCAGGTCAAACTTAGTTTCTGCATGTTGCTTTGGTCCCTTATAGTAGAATGTAAGTTCCATTAGGGATGATTCTAACTCTTACAATCTACCTGTCACCCACATCGCAGTTAGAAGTGTGAGCCTCAATAGATTTTTATGGGATGACCAATTGTTTTGTTAACTGAATATATTTCAGAGTAATATGATGATAGCTTATTATTATAATTATTTTAGAAGAATATGATGATAGCTTATTATTATAATTATTTTAGAAGAGATCCTACTTAGGCTTCTCTCAGGTTTTACAGACTTTTAAATGCTCCAATACCCACGTATTCTTGGAAAAACTAGCTCGCATTTGTTAACTTGTACTTCCAGTTGTCATCCCATTTCATAATGAAGGTGATAATCGTACCTGCCAATAATTATGATAAATGTGCGATTTTATGCAATGTCTTTTGTTCATTTCTAAAATCAGTGAAAGTATAGGTGATTTTATGACATCACTGTTCAAATGTGGAACTAATGTGAGTGATATGTGATTAGAATGTTTTTCAGAAAAGATAAATCTCTTTGGTCTAATTAATGTAAGTAGGAGTCAGGTATCAAAAATCTTGGTATTTCTTATAGAAAATTCCATCCTTTCAATTCTAGATCTCCTCCTTCCACAGTTTGACTTGCCTGCGTTTGGCTCCCAGCTTTACCATCAAAAGCTGCTCTTGTCAGTTCCCGTCCATTCTCTCCCACATCAAGGATATGATTGATACACGTGGTTAGAGTGCAGGATCATACAAGTAGAGGTGCCATAACGGCAGTGCCCACATCTTCAAGTTGAATATCAGACACTTCTGTTCTTAAGTGCCATTTAGGTAGTGCAACATACCATGTGGTCCAAACACCCTCCATCTGGGGGACCCTTTTCCTTTCAGGAATCCAATCCACTCCAATCCAATTCTTTTAAAGGAAAGCATCTCTCTGTTGCCCTCTCTGAACATTCAGAAGCTATTGGATAAATTGCAGTGTGTCATAAACTGGGGTCTTCTGCTTTCTCCCTTCCCTCCTAGGCTCTAGAAGAGGAAGGAAATAGTTGATAAATGTTAACTTTTTTTTCCCTTTGATAAAAAGTATGTTATCCCGGGGCAGAGGCATAGAGATATTTTCTGTAGTGTGTTATAGGTTAAATATCATCTAAAATAAATAAGAAGTTTAATTTGAAAAATAGATGGTCTTCTACCCATGGATGAGGGAAAAACTTGATATACAGTCAAAGGATATGGTAAAGAAAAGAGCATGGGCTTTCAAATAAGACAAAAACAATGTCAAATCTGAGCTCCCCAAAAGGTGATCTTGAACCCAGTTTCCCTTGTCTCTAAGTGCTGTATTCTAACATATGCGTTAAAGATTGGTTGAAAAATAGATAATACTTGTCAAGAGTCTGGAGCAGTGGTTGGACCTAGAAGGTGCTCATTACTGGTCACTGAAATGATTATGATGATGGCAGTATTAGAATGAAGCAAACTGATTCCTGAGAAAGCATAGCTATGAAAGCAGGGAAGGGAGTTTGTTTACTCAGTAGTTCAAAAATGGTTATCCAGTGTAGAAAGCAACTCCTTTAGGACACAAAGTATAAATGTTCTACAATTTAATCCTATGTAGGGTATTGTAGGGGTTCTTTTCAATTTATGCAACAGAGAACACTTCATTAGAGAGAAGAGAAAATACTATTCTATGGTTATAGAAAACGGCGAAACATATATTCAGGATGAAATTAAAATGCATTGGCAATTTTTAAAAGCCTATTTTTTGTTTTAACTATTAGAGCTACTGCAATACGTTTTTTATTTTCTGAAGCAACAGCTAACATTGAAGATGACCAGGGAGACCGGGAGAGGCTGTTAACATTTCTAATTGACTTGTAGACCCATGAATCAAGAGGATTTCAAAAAGCAACAATCTACGATTTCCAATTCTTCCTTGGTTAGAATTTACCATTCTCAGTTTAAATGAGCTTCATACTCTCTGCATGGAAGAGATAAGAAGGAATACCATCCTGCAGCTCCATCTGTGCCCAAGGTCACCATACTAACATTGTCCCTTCAGTGACTTGGCAACCAAGCATGACAGTCATCCACAAGGACTGAAACACACGGCAAACCCAAGGACATTTTCACAAGAACCATTTCATTTCGTGCTGATACTTCAGCTTTGTCTAATCTAAGATCACGGCTAAAATGGCCACAAGGGAAGCAAAAGCATACCACTAGATGTCACATGGCTTAATAGAAGGAAAATGTCTACCACAAAATGTTCTTTTTGGAAGATGCATTTTTGTCGCATGCTAAATATGACAAAAAAAGAAAATGTCTTATTCTTGGTCTACATATTTTTCTTGTCCAATTACTGACTGCCACTGTGGTCTACCTAGACTTCAGCTAGTAATATACTGCTCATATCTACAAAAGCTCAGGGTATAGTAATCCCATTTGTATACATCAAAATAAATTGTGAAGTAATTTCTTTCAGACCTATCTTGACTGGTCATTTCTACCCACCTCATCCATAAGACTCTCTCTTCGATATCATAATTTAAAAACCTTTAATGTATAGCCTATGATCTGATACATAACTATTTGGTAAATACAACCTAGGATGGTTACTTCACTTATATTCAAATAAAGTTAAATAAGACACAGTTTTTTGGAACAAAATAATTTAGATTAGGAATCTAAATATGTAGTTTCTACTAATATGCCTACCAGTCACTTGCTTGATGAATAAAAAAACAGTTATCAGCTTTTCATCTTCCCATCTGTAAAACAACACTTTTTAACATCTGACTTCAAAAAGCCACTTAGGGCTCAATGAAAATAAATGAGAGGTGTATTTGGTACCATGAACTCTTTAGAGTTACAAAGTGGGGCATTCCCTTGTTGCCAGGCAACATCAGAATGGATAACAAATCAAAGCCTGAAACAGCACTAATCTGACTTTATTTGTAACGCATTTCATAGACTAACTGTACAGATAAAATTTATGAGAAGTGGCTTACTAGACATAATACCTTCCAGATACAGAGAATTCATATAAGCATAGAGTCCAGAATGGCCAGCACATATATCAACAAGCAAGAGGAATTCTAACCAAAAGCCAATCTTCCAAAATGATTCAGACTCAGCCAATGTCATTGCCATGTCCTGGAACACCAGGATTGCCAAAGGTAACATATCAAAAAGAAAGGAGCCACAAGGGTCCATGAAGATGGAGCAGGACACAGGGGTTTTCAGTGGCATACTTTATATTAGATTATTATTTCTGCCTAGTGCAGAAGCAAATTCTTCCTTTTTTTTTTTTTCATTTTAAAATAAGTTCCAGGGGCACCTGGGTGGCTCAGTGGGCTAAATCCTCTGCCTTTGGCTCAGGTCATGGTCTCAGGGTCCTGGGATTGAGCCCCGCATCAGGCTCTCTGCTCAGCAGGGAGCCTGCTTCCCCTCCTCTCTCTCTGCCTGCCTCTCTGACTACTTATAATCTCTATCAAATAAATAAATAAACTCTTTAAAAAAAATAACAAGTTCCAGATCTCCTTCCAAATATTTTGCCAAGAGTGGCCCAAGAGGACCATGTGCAAGGTACATGCTTAAGGGTTAAAGGAAGTGCTTGAGGCATAAGAGCTTTGGAAAGATACTTGGAGATTACTCTAGAAAACATCTCTATTACAGTTGTCTTGTGCTGTATGCAGATGATGGAAATTAGGCTGGGCTTAAAGAAAGGGTGTGGACTCAGGACTGTGGTAAATACAACTGACACACAAAAAACAGCAAGCATTTGGATGTGATATCCGTGTGTAGAAGCCCTCTAGGCTTGATCCTATAAGTCTAATTGTATTATTTAATTTCTTTTTATTATAAGCAACAGAAACTCATGGAGGAATCTTCAAAAAAGGAAATGGACAAGTTATTCTAACAAGGCAGAGCCTCATAAGGGAAGCGAGGGAAAAATGAACCAAGACTAAACCAGAGAGGGAGATGAACCACGAAAGAGTCTTAATCTCAGGATATAAATTGAGGGTTTCTGGGGTGGGGGGGCTGGCTGGGTGTGCTCTGTATTGTGTAAGACTGATAAATCACAGAACTTAAGCCTTGAAACAAATAATATATATGTTAATAAAAAAAGCAAAAAAAAATTGATTTAAAAAGACAGTTTGACAATAAAGATTAGGGAACTCACTGAAACCTGGTAACTTCAGAGAAAGGTTAAGTGTACACAGTCAGATTTCTTGAGAATTGGAACCAGAAGGACGAAAGATCTAAGGCATTACCTTAGCATCTTCTCAGAATCATAAATGTATTTTTCCACTTTTGTTATCTGCAACATTTTGTGGGTCTCCAGACTCACCACAGCTGCTGAGTCTAATTGATACTACTGCTTTTAATGTGTGCGTTATCTTCTCTACCTTGTATCTTGTTTCCTCGCCATGATACTCATTTAAGTTTGATACTCATTTCATGGTTACCTCAGAGCTAGATCGAGAATAACAGAAGCGTGCAGGAAGCAGAGATTGAACACGTATCCCGCAGTGGAATGGACATCAAAATGTGACCTGTGTGTGTGCCTCATTCAGCCACTGCCTGTGCTATGCGTGCAAAATGGTATGAATAACCAAACAGTGTGTACAAAAGTCACCTCCATTCCCTTGCTGTTGTTTGGACTTCAACCAAGAGCAATTGATACTTGGATCTCTGTAACTAGGAAATATTCCATGCTCTCTTGTTTCCACTTTGGGGGAAAACGTGTAAAGTTCAGGAGTCAGTCATATTTGTGTCAATTGTCAGTTTCACCATTTACCAAGTGCATGAAGTGTCTTGGGCAAGTCACGTGAAATCTCTGTCCTCTGCACTTGTGATGAGCACTGGGTGTTGTATGTAGGTGAGGGATCACTGAATTCTACTCCTGGAACCTAACTGCGCTGTGTGTTAACTAATTAGAATGTAAATAACAACTGAAACAAATCTCAGGCCTCTGATTGATACCCAGATTGCAGGGTCATTTCAAAATTTACAGGAGACCAGGAGGGGGAGTACCTAGTAGGGAGCATGGTTTCGCGCTTCTTCCTGTTCCTCTCCCCTTGCCCGCCCACCCTTTGAACTGCTCACATGCCGATGACCTCTTACCTATATGCTGTAGGCAGGCACATCCCTCATGCCCTCATATAATAAATCTACTAGGAGAAAATTCCTTCCGAGGGGCATGGAACCCACTCGGAAAGGGTTAAATGAACTCCACAGTAACCATCTAACTAAACGACACGGCTGTCCTGTGAGATGAGCAAGGGCAGGAACTGCTATAGAAAATTTCAGAGAAGTGAAACGAAGCCATCAAATATGACTGAGATCACTTAGAGGGTAAGTTATAAATGGATATCTAATAATATAATTTACTAAAAAGTTGATGCAATGGTATTGTGGAGCCATTTCCCCTGAAGGTTACACTGAAAAGTTCAAATTAGGAAGCAGTGTTTTGCCAAGTGCCATAATGCAGAAAGAGGATATGTCATCAATAACTTTGCAAAGAAATGTAATATAAGTACATCCTCCACAATGAATACGAACACTGCAATCATTAAAATACAGTTGAAAGTCCAGTCTCTGCAGAAAGCAAGTTTTCTAAAACAGCCCATGAGATGGATTTTTTCATGTAGTATATAAGGGCACACAGAACCAACTAGATATTATGAAATATTTGAAAACTATTATATCATTATAGTTTTCCTTTGAGGTAGGAGATACTCCCAAATGTCTTTATAAATTCTACTCTGAGGATATAAAAAAAAAATTTAAAGCCATTTGAGACTGAAAGAAGATATGGAAAAAGTAATCTCTATTTATCTATTTCTGTACCTCTTAGTAATAAATGATCACAACTTATATTAAATCACACCTTTCTTTTAGTGGCCATGAAATGCATTCCCTAGAGTTTTACATTAATCTTCAGATGTACCAGGTGTACTCAGCTGAGAAAACTTTTTGTCTCTTTCTATAAATGTTTGCTCATTATGGATAGAAAAGCTAGCCTAAAATTCTCTAACTCTACTTCAGGGCAAAGTGCAAAATGTATAAAAGAAAACCAAAAATAGAACTGAGATTTTGAGTGCTTGGTCTAGAAACAACCTTCCCCACCTATCAACCTCTCCTGTTTCTCTTTTTCTCTTCCTCTTCTTCTAATCATACCTTCAAGTAATTATTTACATTTTTTTTCTTGTCTAAAGAAGGAAAATAAATCTCACAATTCTCCTTTATAAACATTCTCTGACACCTCAATATTAATAATCATTTCACACTTTTCTCTATGGCACTCAAGATCATTTCTTAGTTTTAAAAAAAATGACTTATTTCATCTTATTGTAGAGTCTGGGATGGGCAAACCTCCAAGGAATCTTAGAGAACAGGGTAAGAAATAGCTCTTTTCTTTTCCAAAATGACCCCCAGTGTATACGCATTTTAGCAGCTAATTTCACTGCTGAGCAGTTAATACAAACAGAGAAAATTTAAAATTCTTCAAATGAATATATTATGTGGCTTACAATGCAAGATGCCAAAAATCCCTTTCATGTCTTTTGACCAAAGGTACATGGAGGCAATGTGCTTAATACTGAAAGGCCAGTGATCAGAACTGCCGGGAAGACTTTTCCATCACAGTTTGCCTCTTTCCTCCTTATGTATTTGGCTAAAAGAGTTGGAAAAGCAAAAGTTCCCAGTTCCCAGCAAGTGATAGGATTGCAGGACAGAGATGTCACCCAGACCCCAACCCAGGGACCTAACACAAACATTCTCTTAGGTGTCTGAACACAGGAACGCTGGAAATGGGGCCGATAACTGCTTTACTATACCTCAGCTTTCAGGATGAGTTCCAAATTTCTTAGCATCACCAGCTGTCTGGTTTTAAAGGAGATTTTCTGGCATTTCAGAATGCCAAGAGTATTTTATCAAGGAGGTCTTGAGGAAGGAGACTACAATCATTAGGTTGGAAAATGAGGCATAAATGGAGTTATTTTCTATGACAAGAAGCTCAAAGAAAAAACACTCAGAGTCCTCCCCTCCCTTTTCCAAATTTTATGATTTTTATATTTTAAAGATTTTTTATGGGGGGGCAAAGGGAGCAGGAGAGAGAGAATCTCAAGCAGACTCCCCACTGGGCACAGAGCGGGATGTGGGGCTGAATCTCATGAGCCTGAGATCATGACCTGAGCTGAAACCAATAGTCGGACCCTTAACCAATGGTGCCACGCAGGTGACCAATTTTATAATTTTAATATTGCTCATAATTCAAGAAGAACTTGTCTCTTTCAAAATTTCTTATTCTTTATTTTATCATATTTTTAGTTTTTTCTCTTCAGGAATAAAAGCTTATTGTTATGAGATTAAAGTACATATCCCCTATGCCTCTTTGGTTATTGTAAGATTTTAGACATAAAGATTTAATGCTGTCAGAGGCTCCATAATTTTAAATATAAGACCCTTTATAATATGGCCTCTGTCCACATTTCTAGTCCTACATACTACTCAGCAACTAAATCAACCATCTTACAGTTGTTTTACCTTGTCCTCCTCTCTCTCCTCTTTGGTCTCCTATGACACTCTTCTTTCTTTTTTTGCATGAACTATTTCACTTCAATCTTGAATTCTCAAGTTCACATCACTTACCTTGTATGGTCTGCACCCTTAGAACTTTGTGTGGCTACTTAACCAAGCATGCCTCACACTGCTTATCATTGCCTCTTCTCTTGTCTATTTCCCTCAACAGTTTAAGAGCTCTCTTTGAGAAGAATTATATATCACCTTTATCAGCCTGGTTGGTCCAATACTCAGCATATAGAAGGTGCTCCATAAATCTTTATCGTAAGCATTAACTGGTGATTCATTAAATTCATTCATTAAATTCATAAATCAGAATTTATGAATTTATGAATTTATGATGGCTAACATCTAATTAAATATCGATAGAACCTGACATAGATGATAAAATTAAGACTCAGGGTGGTTACAATGACTGGTTTATAATATAGATTCTACAAATTAATAGATCTGGGTTGAAACCAGGAATTTAACTCACGTGGACTGTACCTTTACCATGCTACTAGTGAAGTAGCAGTCTGCTACTAGTTAAGACTGCCACAGTCTATAGTTAAACATTTTAAAAATGTTTCACAGATGACTAAACATTGAATATGCAAGAAATGTGACCACAGACCTCTAGTGGTATTGCAACTACTGACTCGATGTTTTGAAAAGATTCCAGGGATATAATATAATGACCATATCACTGAAAACGAAATATTCTGAGGATTTTGTCCAGGGTATTAGGAAACTTCTAATGTCCATTTTAGGCTGAAAATCGCACAATATTTACATAAATTGATCAAAAATACCATGTGCCTACCTTGAGTCAGTGACTGTATGAGGAAGAGAAAAGCATAACCCTCTCCCAACAGAGGCAACAGACTCCCTTCTTCAGTCTTTGAAAACTCCTGCCAGGTTGAAACTGGCACTGATTATTTGGCAGGAGTAAATTTCCATATCACCATGCCCAAAATACTCATGTTTGTTATTAACAATTACTTACTAGGCATCCATGCCCAATAGCCTCTGGGAGCTAAATGAAAGATAATTAAAAGTCTTACATGAAAAATAACAGTCTTTCAATTAATTTCATAAGAGGCATGGAGCAACAGATGATCAGGTAGGTACTTTTATTCATAATAAAACCAACCAAACAACCAATGAAAACAACAGGCCATGGATGTCAAGGCAAGAAACAAAGGAGATGTTACAAAGGTAAGGAGGCTTTGAGAAAAGAAGTTTGAACAAATCTAAACTCAACATCTTCTTCCCAATCTCCTCCTGATGTAGTGCCCATCGAAGTGAGCGACACTATTATCACTGTCTGGCCATGAAACCCGAGATTCATCCTGGGAAGCCTTCTTCCTCACTCCGTACCCATAATCAGGAACCAAACACTGATGATTCTATTTCTTTCATATTTATTGGATGTAATCCCTCCTCTCCCCTCCCATGGCCTTGGTTGACAACCCGTTATCTCTTCCTGTCTCAAGCCGCCTTCCACAAAAGCCATCCTCTATACAGCCAGAAAGACTTCTCTAAAGTAGCCTTCTGATTGTGATGCCCTATTCAAGTCCTTCAGACATTCTTCTTTGCCCTCAGTATCACCCAGAAGGATTTTCGTAATTTGGTCCCTACCTGTCTCTCCTTGGTCCCTACCTGTCTCTCCGGCACCATCACTCCCAACAAAGAAACTTTTCTCTGGATATCCCCAGTCCCTCCCAATTCTCTAGATGCATGGAAACATGATTTCAGCCAATCTTGCTCTATAGTCATGGGTGAGATCCTCCCTCCATCTCTGCTGTGAGGATCCTCCCACACGGATGTGCCGAGATCCTCCCCACATCTCCCCACATGTTCTTCAATTTCCATTTCTGTTTCCATCACCAAATATGATGTGTTAGAACTTCTTGCAACATCCTTCCGATGGTCTCCCCACGACTTAACTTTCTGTACATATGTACAGAATGTTATGCCGTGCTCACCATAAGTGCAATTGCTAGCTTGTCACCATGTAATGCTATTATAGTACCATGGACTCTTATCTCCTGTGCTGTGCCTTTCATCCAGAATGATCTTTTAAAATCTGATCATGTTACTAACTTGAGACTCTTCAGTGAGTTTCCATAGCCCTGAAGATATAGACAGATTCCTAATGAGAGCCCACAGGACCTTGCTAGCTCTTACGACACCAGCTCACTGAATTCTCTTCTTCTACCGTTCCCTTAAGCTGTGACTACAGCTTTCTTTTCTCAAAACTTCTATGTCTCAACACATCATAGGACATAATTACACATGCTATTCCATTTTCATGAAAGACCCTTCCTCACCTATCATCTCTACTACTATGTTTAAATGACTCCCATATATTATTTAAACATTAGCCCTTGCCTGGCACATACTCATTTGTTAACCTTGATAGTGTTCCTTTGTCTGGGTTTTAATAATGCCACATTCCTTTTTTTTTTTTTTTTGGAAGCTCTTATTTAAAATTACATTTAATTAAGAGATTAATTAATAGCTGAATTCCTCACAGGGCTATAAGCTTCATGACAACAGTGGCCATGCTATTTTTATTCAAACTTTCAAAAGGCTGACACAGAATACGAATCTGGAAGGAGAGTCACAGGATGGATCTGAGGTAAAACTACAAGACAGGAAGACCGATACTCGATGTAGTTTTAAAAGGAAAGAGTGCCTAAAGAAAGAAGGTGTTGGTAACTATGAAAAAAAAAGGGGAGGGCAGATAATGGAGACAGGGAAGGAGATTTGGGTAAGACTCAGTAGTTAACAGAGGACAGAAGGGCTGATGGAAGACAGACAAGAACGCTCAAAGATGACTCCAACTCTAAGCCTGCATACCTAGGGGAACGCTGAGAAGTGCAGTTAGCAAAGAGAGAAAAACAGAAAAAGAAAGTTAGTTTTGTGAGATAAGTAAAATAACCACGTGGAAAATTCTAGCACACGGTTGGAAAATGTGGTACAGAGAGGTCATTCACCAGAGCAAGAGCTGGAGACCTGAAAGTGAATAAAATCCCTAAGAATTTTACCGCAGTGTCCCTCAGTGTGGCTGGCATATCTATGAGGGAATCTGAAAATATATCAGTCCTTGTTCCTCTCTCCATTAATTAGTTGGTGTGGGAGAGAGGTGTTTAGACAGGAGTGCTGGTCTGAAAAAGAATATTCAGCACATTCTGTGCTCCCCTCTGCACACGCACCCCCATCTTACCGAACGCCCAGATTGAGAACTATTATATAAAGAAAGAGAGCAGAGGGCTATGGGCCAACCATCCATATTTAGAATCAGAAGAAAGACAATCGGTTAAAAAAAAAAAAAAAAAAAAAACTCAAGAAAGAATGGTCAGAGAAACAGAAAAGGAGCAATACAACCTAGTGTCCTCAAAATGAAGGGTTTTAAGACAGTTTTAGAAAGAAATAGGGAGAGATCATTCTACCTATCAAATAACAAAGGAAACTTTGAACATGATAATATGAACCACTGAGTTCGGCTCTAGGGAATGTCTTACAATCAACATGAGAGTGCATGGGATTTGCCATGGTGAGGATGTGAAACAGAATCCAATGACTGATTTTTATCCTTATCTATGTTCCTATATTAGTTAGTCAACAAAGAAAATAGCCCTAATATAATATCCCGGCTCTAAGAGAATTGCTGCTAGAAAGACACAATTTGTTACTATAGATTTAGGCATCCCAAAAGAGAAGATTTCACGATCAGCATATCAAGGTCTAAATAATAAAATTCTCAAATTTCTGTAAGAATAACTCGCTTTAGGATAGTCACCTTAGGGTTTTGTATTTTTGTTTTTGTTTTTTTTTCCTTTTCCACCTAAGCTGCAAAAATATAGTTTACTTCAACAGATCTCAAGACAAAGTCATAAATGTGGTCTGGGTTAACACCTTAGCTCCAAACCATGAGAACCATTATTCTAGAGTGGTTGTTTCAATTCTCTATTACTATACTCCTCTTTTGGGCAGTTAGTAAGTATAAGAAATGTTTTCTCATACATACGCCTATTTAATAATCCTTTTTTAGTCATTCCTAGGTTGCTCCTTACAAAGGACATTGTCTCACACTCCATGACAAGGAAATTTCTATATGTTAACTTTTTGTAGAGGACTACCCACCAGTTCTTTTTCTTCCATCTAGAATGAAGTATATCATTGTGAAATATATTTTAAAGTAAAAGGGAAGTCAATAGCAATACATTCCTATCAATAATTATGTCAAATTTATAAAATAACATAGAGAAAACATGGAGACTCATTGGCTTCCAACTTCCAAAGAAGACTGATGGGAAGTAATTATCTAATCAAGACCTAAACCTTAATGAAAAAACTAGGGGGACACCTGGGTGGCTCAGTTGGTTAAGCAGCTGCCTTCGGCTCAGGTTATGATCCCAGCGTCCTGGGATCGAGTCCCACATCGGGCTCCTTGCTCAGCAGGGAGCCTGCTTCTCCCTCTGCCTCTGCCTGCCATTCTGTCTGCCTGTGCTCACTCTCCCCCCCCCCGATAAATAAATAAAATCTTAAAAAAAAAGAAAAAAAAAAAAGAAAAAACTAGGCACATTACTGATAATAAAATTAGTCACATTTGATTTTTACCCTAGTCTAATACTTCAAATAATACTCAGTTCTATACTTCAGTTGTGTAAACACACAGCCAGTGGATATTCCTGGATGAAAGTATTTTCTAAACCAAACTGCAATTTTCCTTTAGTTATTAGGAAGTTTTAGCAATGGTCATGAGATAAATGGGCTCCAGGCTCAATACCAAGTCTACTGAGATTCTCTCCCCCTCTCCCTTTGTCCCTCCTGCTCATACTCTCTCTCAATCTCTCTCTCTCAAATAAACAAATAAATCTTTAAAAAAGAAAGGAAGTCTTAGCAATTAAGAGCCATATTCATAAAGGGAACTATACTCTTTAAAAGGAAAAAAAAAAAAAAAAACCAACAACCCCAAAACCCAAGTTTAAATATTCAAAGAACTTTAGACTTCAAAAAGGAAGAAAGAAAGAAGAAAGTAGATTTTGAGGCAATGGGAGCCTGAACCCAAAGGGTAATAAATTATGGGGCACCTCCCAAAGAGATGAAAAGAGAATCCCAGGAGAATTCTTCGGTGAGAGGCAAACAGTGACTGAGTCAACAGAACTTGCAAATAATTTCCAGTGTTTAATTTAGTAAGAGGCAGAAATGCTTCATTCATTATTCACTCCAATTTATGCACAGATTGAAAGGCACCAAATAACATGTGCCCCGTGGGGAAAGCTGGTCCTAAGGAAGATGGCTAAGCAGGAATGGCTCCTGTGGAACACCAGTGAGGGCTGCCTTCCACTCTAGGAGGCCATTGTCTGTGATGCGTACCCCCTTTTAAGTTGACTGCTTCAAAAGATGTACTTTTTATTTTTTTTTATTTTTTTATTTTTTATTTTTTTTTTAAAGATTTTATTATTTATTTGACAGAGAGAAATCACAAGTAGATGGAGAGACAGGCAGAGAGAGAGAGGGAAGCAGGCTCTCCTCTGAGCAGAGAGCCCGATGCGGAACTCGATCCCAGGACTCTGAGATCATGACCTGAGCCGAAGGAAGCGGCTTAACCCACTGAGCCACCCAGGCGCCCAAAAAGATGTACTTTTTAAACAGGACATGGGATGAGGGCGCCTAGGTAGATGACACCGCTTAGGATTCTCTCTCTTTCCCTCTGCCCCTTCCCCACTTCAGGCTAGCTTTTGCACCTGCGTGCTCTCCGTCTCTCTCTCTTAAAATAAACAAATAAAAAACCAGACACTGACACACTATAGCATATTATCAGGAATAACAACCCCATGACAGAAAGGTATTAGGACAGAAAGTCTCATAAGACTCGGATTAGACCATTTCTTAGGCTTTGAACCCCCATCTTTTCACATCCACTAATCTCTGATGCAATGCCAACTTAAAATGTGTCTTCATTTCTTTTCACTAAAATGCAGATAGTTATTTTCTTTAAGTGATTTAATATCCAGCCTCTAGGAATGCCATAAAGAGAGGAAGCCTATTTTTTAGAGAAAGCTATTGCCTAAATTTCGAGAGCACAGTGGTTAAAAATGTAGGCTTGAATCTTGACTCCATTACGGACGAATGCTGTGACCTTAGCCAAGTTACTTCTCAGTAATTCAGTTCCCTTCTAAGTAAAATAGGGATAATAGTATCTACTGCAGGGGGTTGTCTTAAAAATTAAATGAGATAACACCTGTAAAACGTATAGAAGAGAGACACAGTGTATACTAAATTAGCATTTCTTAAATAAATAGATAAATTAAAATGCCCCAGATTCAAACCAGATGACGGGGAAGCTATAAAGAATGAATGAAAAGTTTTAGAATTCTTTAGTTAGATATATGTTTGCCTTAAATTCTCACATCTAGTTTATGTGTCTGGGGAAATCTTGGGAAGCAGGGTTACTCAAACACAACATTTGCTCATCTCACAGTGTGACAAAGCTCTAGAGTTGATGCATAGATGTGTAAGCCAATATTTTCCCCCCAGGCACTTATAATCTAGTTTGGGGCAATGGACAATCATTGAAATTGAAGGCTTATAAACAATTTAAGTATATTTTCCAGAACAACCCACTGACTGAAAGCAACCTATTAACTAGGTGAAGAGAGCAATATCAATAGAAATTATAGAGAGAAAAAGGCATTTCAGACAAGGTTGGTAAATAAGATTTTATTACAAGAGGTGAGAAAAGCATTAGGAGTCGAAATACTTCAAGGTAGACAAGAGAGAAAGCTGTTCTGATGATTAGAATGATGTAAATATGAGTTGAAACAAGAAAGCAAATGGGGTAATGGGAAAAGCAAGGAGTAAAACTAGTTAGAAAAAATGGTTCACAGAACAAATAATGGAGACAGGGTTTGAAAATAGGTTTTAAATGTGCCTTTATTCCTCCACCTTCCATTCACACGTAAGAACCTGAGCTGTCCAGTAGAGAATAAAGCCAAGATTTCTGGTCCATTTGTGCAAACAAGTTCTGGCATGCAGGACAAGGAAAGAACAGAAGGATTCTGAACAACTGCCTTAAACAATAAAAAACTTAACCAGCTTTCAGCAGACATTCTGGCTATGAGACAAGGGTGAATCTGTGGGGATATGACAGAAATCTGAGCAGGTAAAATGGAGACCCTTTGGGGAGACCTTGGAAATGTCATGCTAAGGAGTTCTGATTTTATCACAGAGGCTATCAGAGCCACTGAAAGGTTTTTTGTTTGTTTTAGGGTTTAAGGATAGCAACGATAAGATAATACAAGCCAAGGGACAAGAGGGCACCATTTTTTAAAATAAATTTATTTAATTTTTAAGGCACCTTTTTAAATGGGAGACTTATGGAAAAACTAGTTGTTGCCAATAGTCTAGCATAGAGTTATGTAAGAGGAGTTAGGATTCTCATAAAAATGTATCATGATCCTTAATATCTCTTATATTTAAAATAACTCACATTGGGCGCCTGGGTGGCTCAGTGGGTTAAGCCGCTGCCTTCGGCTCAGGTCATGATCTCAGGGTCCTGGGATCGAGTCCCACATCGGGCTCTCTGCTCGGCAGGGAGCCTGTTTCCCTCTCTCTCTCTCTCTGCCTGCCTCTCCATCTACTTGTGATTTCTCTCTGTCAAATAAATAAATAAAATCTTTAAAAAAATAAAAAAAATAAAAAAAATAAAATAACTCACATACATGGAACATGCAGATTGACTGTCTTTGGTAACATCTGGCAAAGAAGGAGCTATTCATTTCAGCTGACTCATTTTCACAAAATTTGCTTAGTAGTGTCTATATGTGATTACTGTGTATTTTTTTCTTGTAACTGCTTTACTGTGTTTAATTGTGCCAATACACAAAATGAACCAATGGATTAAAATTAATCCACTGGAATACAAAAGTAGTAAAATATGAAACTGGTCTTGTAAATGATACACTATGACATAAATTTGTCAAAGTGCATAGTGAATCTGTGTGCAGAACAAAGTTCTCCACAATGCATCATTTTCATAAGCAACACAAAAGGAAAACTGCAAACAGGAAGTAGAATGATAAAAATCTCAAGATTGGACTTTGGGGACTGGCTGTCCTTCATCCCTGGTTCTCAGTGTGTTGCCTGTTGCAAAACGTTGTCAAGTAGTGGTGTGAAGTCACTGAAGCTTTCTTTTAATTTTCAAGGCAGAGTTCAAGTGTATCAAGTTTTTCTAAGACAAGTGAAAAGCAAAAGTTTTAACATAAGATATTGCTGAGTCTCCACACCAAAAGCAGAGAAGAAACCAAAAAAGAGGGATCATACAAAGTTGCAAATAAATCCAGTGACAATTAGTCACATTACAGAGAAAACCAGAATAAACCAATCACAAAATCATTTATGAAACTGTTACAATACGCATAAGTCAGTGGAATACAATGTGAAAGAACATTTACTATTTATTGTTATGTCTTTATTAGCAGGTTAATTTTCTTCAGAGTTATAAAAAATCAGAGACATTCACAGTACACAGAGATCACATGTGTAAAAGGAAACATGATTGATATTTATCACTAAAAACTATGCCAGGAGGGAGGAGATTTCTTGTTTGTTAGTAATTTTGTAAGCTTTGGTGTAGATAAACAGCACGTTAGGATTGTTATTGACTGAGTACCATCAATACGTGCAACAAGGATATTGTCACCTGAATGACAGAAATTGCACCTCTGGGCAATCCAGCACTGCTTTATTCACAGCTGCCAATGCAAGTGTGCCTCCTGAACTTGACTGAAGTTTGAAGGAAATAAGAAAAGCTACAAGTATGACCAGATCGTGGCCAAGAATTTCCAACATGCTGTACAAGAAAACGGGTTGAGAACAGAAGATTCTGTTTCTTCCTACTCAAGAGCTCTAGCTGTCAAGAATAAAGATCTTCAAATGAAATGATAAGTGAAAAAAAATCCAGTAAAAAAGATTTCTTTAATTTCCAATGCCTTATCTAAGTGGTATATTCTGTATCTGGAGGCTCCTGAATCTATTACTTCAAAGACATCATTTTTAACATTTAGGAAGAGAGAGGAAACGTTCTTAAAAAGAGTGAATTTTGATATAAACAGATTAGTTGACAAGAGTTTTTTCCTTACTACTTAAAAATATTCCAAACTTATTGAAGAAATAAATAAATACTGTTATTGGACATCTTAAACACATGCCACAAATGAATATAATAAAATAATGATCACAAACAAATCCACCGAAAAATTCATTAGAAATCCACTGGTCAGTTATCTTCTTTGTTGATGAATTCAACATTCTGGCCGCTTTTGAGAAGGGCACAGCCTCAACCTAATTAGTTCCTGATAGGGCACTGGGTGTCTACAGTGGAAAGTCTCCATAATTTCTGAATCCTCACATTTCTGAACCCCGCTCTTCACAAGGACTTTTTTTTTTTTTTAAATACTGTTTAACTTGTTTTAAGCTTTCATCACAAATGGTGAAAAATACTAAAGTACAGACAAGGGATAATCATAATGTGGTCAACATTATATGTTATTATAAATTGAAAACATTTCTGGCTTAAAAAATAAGTCTAGTAGTCAATGCAGCTCCACGGGGTCTGTGTCTGGTAGGGTCAGTCTCTGTGTCCTTGATAGTGCTTGTCTTCACCCATTTTTCTAGGTCCTCCACACCCGCCTCTTCTTTGTCCCGTCTGTTCATCGAAGGTTCAGGGGGCTCATCAGGGCCACCTTGTCTTCCTCCACCAAAGCCACCTGGGTCCTTGCCCCGGCCACCATGGAAGCCACCTTGGAACATTCCATGGGGACCACAGTGGTCCACGAGGCTGCCTCTTCTTCCCCACATGCCATCAGGGCTCACTCTGCCAAGATCACTGCCCAAGGGTAGAAAGGGTGGTGGAAGGAAGCCTTCAGGCTTTAGAGCCTTACACTGGTTGCATTCTATTCTCCAGGTGAAGTCCTGATCTCCATACCCTGGACAGGGGAGCTCCAGTCTCCAGCCTGGTGTTGGTTGTATCTTTCTCCAGATGGATTCCCTCAGGAATCCTGGGGCTCTCTTGAGGTGTCACATCCACAGCCTCCCATTGTGACCTTCTGGGCTCCCCAGACCTCCATGAAGTAGTAGTGACATCCCATTACCCTCATGGGGAGTCATACCAGCCCACATGCTCTGTATCAGAGGCTTCTTCCAAGCAAGAAAAACCTGAAGTTTGGATCATTCCCATCCAACCAGTCCAAGATAGACTTGGCAGTTGGTGGGTCTTTGTAGAATGCTGCAGCATAGCTTCTTGGCTTTCCTGTTTCCTTGTTCAAGTAGCTATGGGTCATGGGCTGTCCAAGTCTCTTGTTCACCTGAATAACTCCATACTGCTTAAAGCCAGATTATCTAGAGTCACACTTCCATTTGAGCCTTGCACATAAATTGTACCAGTGTCAGAGTCTTTATCTGGATCTATAGATGGGTCTAGATCAAGATCAGGTCCTTCATCCATGAAGCCATCAGGCCTGTTGAAGCCACCTCACTCTCCACCACCCATTCCACCACATCCTCCTTCCCACCCAGCTCCGCTCATGCCTCCACAATCAACAACCCCTTCCCTGCCCCACTTGTCATGGCCACTCATGCTCCAGTTATCTTTTGGTCCAGAAAATCCTCCAGACTCCGGCCCATAGATACCCATGCTACTAGGGTGCTCCTGTCAGAACGAACTCTGCTGTCTGTAGCCACTGCTCTGGAAGACCAGTTCGCCAGGTATGGGTGATTAGCTGCTGCCCACTGTTGCTTTGTGGACCATAGTTAGTCTGCTATAGCCACTCACCAGCCCATGGGTGTTCTGCTGAGAGTAAATGCTCTGATGATAACTAGTCAGCTGTGTAGAGGAATAGCTAGTAGGAGGATGCGATGGTGGTGCCATGACTGGCTGCACAGGGTAACTCCCTGGTACCTGGGGATAACTGTAGTTACTCTGCCTGTATCCTAGGCTGGACTAGTTGTAACCCCCTAATTAGATTGAGACTGACTCATCTCAGCAGATTTGTTACCATCCTGTGGTGGTGTAGGTGTAGTAGCTGCCAGCTGCTGTCCATAGGGTATGCGTTGTATAGGAGGCCTGGGTGGTAGGGAGCACAGCAGTGGTGGTATCTTGAGCATGAGTGTCATACACCTGGATAAGCTGACTATATGCCTGGAGGGTAGTTGGACCAGTAGGAGGTTGCCTGTAAGAAGTTGTACAGGTGGTCTGCCCATAGATCACAGTGGTCTGAACCTGGGGATAGCTGACATCAGTGGACTGTCCATAGGTTCTATAACTTTTCTGCCCACATGCCTGGGGGGGTCTGTGCATATCCTGGAGTGGGTTGGATGGAGGAAGCACTATAGCTATGCTTGGCTGCAGCTTGGCTGTAGGGTCTGGAATCCTTGGTACCATTTTCTCTCCTTCCTTTTCATTCTCACAATGACTTTTAAGTTAGGTCTTTCTGATTTGATAGAAATTAAGAATAAATGAAGAAATAGACTCTATATGGACTCTACCATCCAAACTCCATGAGATCTGGTTATCTACATTCTCATGTAAAAATTCTCTCTTCCTCTCCTGATATAATTTTTTCATCATTATCATTGCTATCATTATTATAATGAACTAATTATTCATAATTGCTACTACTACTTTTATTTACTATTATTTTAAAAATTATGACAATATTTAAAAAATTTTTTTTCTTTTTTTTTTAAATTTTTTATTTTTTATAAACATATATTTTTATCCCCAGGGGTACAGGTCTGTGAATCGCCAGGTTTACACACTTCACAGCACTCACCAAAGCACATACCCTCCCCAATGTCCATAACCCCACCCCCTTCTCCCAACCCCCCTCCCCCCAGCAACCCTCAGTTTGTTTTGTGAGATTAAGAGTCACTTATGGTTTGTCTCCCTCCCAATCCCATCTTGTTTCATTGATTCTTTTCCTACCCCCTTAACCCCCCATGTTGCATCTCCACTTCCTCATATCAGGGAGATCATATGATAGTTGTCTTTCTCTGCTTGACTTATTTCGCTAAACATGATACAGTCTAGTTCCATCCATGTTGTCGCAAATGGCAAGATTTCATTTCTTTTGATGGCTGCATAGTATTCCATTGTGTATATATACCACATCTTCTTGATCCATTCATCTGTTGATGGACATCTAGGTTCTTTCCATAGTTTGGCTATTGTGGACGTTGCTGCTATAAACATTCGGGTGCACGTGCCCCTTTGGATCACTACGTTTGTGTCTTTAGGGTAAATACCCAGTAGTGCAATTGCTGGGTCATAGGGCAGTTCTATTTTCAACATTTTGAGGAACCTCCATGCTGTTTTCCAGAGTGAACAATATTTTAAAATTTTAACCTATAATTCGTCTGTACTTCTGGTACCTATTAAATGGTTTTGCCAAAGAAAGAGGAACTTTGATGCATAGGATGGACTGGAGGAAGAAAAATGGTAGGCAGGGAGATGAAAAAGAAGTCCAGTGGATTCGTAGCGGTCTGAGATGGTGACACTAGAAACGAAGCTAAAAAGATAGTTGCAAAACATACTAGAAAGACAGAGTTTCTTGATGTTTTGACAGAATAAATAACATGAGAGGAGTCTTTAAGGAAGAAGAGTCATTAAGGAAGAATTTGAAGTTCCAAGATGGGGGCGGATAGTTATATCAACAAAAACAAGAGAGTAAACAGGAGATGCTGGTTTATCCTAGAAATTGAAGATTTCGGTATAAACATATTGCATTTGAAGTTAACATACTAATGGCCAAGTAAAGAAGAATATTTTGAATAAAATTAAAGTACCGCTTGTACACAGATGCTTCTAAAATGTTAGAGGATTGCTGGTTTCTGAATGACAGTAAGCAAATTACATTCATTTGCCTAACAAATTGACTTCATAAACAGACAAAGATAAATAACAGCTCACGTTCTGAATTAGCATGGTCAGGATTAATATGAACTCTATATGGGAATAATTATTACTACTAAATACGGTAGCATAGAAATGCAAACATTTAGTCTTCATAAATAATGATACTTGTCCCTATTTTGAATTGCCAAGAGACATAAATCTTTATAGTTTTCAGGATTTCATTTGTAGGTTTCACTGATGTTTTTCAGTATTTTTTCTGTAGCAGCAGATACGAAATTTTCCCCAAGAGTTGGCAGCAGTGCAAACACAGCTCTGTAATCACTATGAATCGTTATCTGTTTCCCTTCACTTGAGCATTCGCCTTTCTTAGATAATTAACACACAAACCCGCAGGCAAACACACACACACACCCATGCCAGATCCTCGCTCACTGATCTCCCATTTCCCAAAAAGTAAAAACAGTTGAGATGGAGTAATGATTAGTAATTTTTGTCTTTATAGTAAAATTAAAGTTGGAAAACAAATGTTGCTTCTGGTTACATTGGAGCATTTTTCAATACTTTGATATTTCTTTCTAAATAAACTAATTGCATCTCCCACTAACACCCACATATGTCATGTCAAAAGAGGATAATGCTATTGAGTGTCTTGTTCTTGGGGCCTCTAAGTCATTGGACTCTTGTCAGAGCACATGGTTACTGCATGGAATTAGTTCATTCAGATACCTGGCTAATATATAATAGTTCAGAAACCTAGAAAGATGAAGGGAGACTCAGGGTTAAGGGTAGAGAGTGGGGGGCTAAGGAAGTATTCAGGCATTGACTGTGTAATGTTAACATCAACCAAACAGTTGATTTCATTACCAGGGAAGTGACCTCAGAACTCCTAATCTTTTACCAAACAGTAGTAATTATCCAGAGAATGGGCAGACATCGATCAGGACACATTCCTCAGTTAATGCTGACATGCTCCTCTAATGAGTGTAATGAAGTCACATGTGAGAAATTCAGAGAAACTGCACACACGGTGTGTCACCTGAGGGTCATTTAATCCCCAGCTCTGTCAGAGAGTCAATAGGGAAGCTCTCAAGGGTCACTTAGTCTTTTTGAGGTTGCTCTCCTTTCTCTCTCTCTCTCTCTCTTTCTTTTTTTTTTTTTAAAAGATTTTATTTACTTGACAGAGAGAGACACAACGAGAAAGGGAACGCAGGTACAGGGAGTAGGAGAGGGAGAAGCCAGGCTTCCCGCCGAGCACGGAGCCCAAAGTGGGGCTTGAACTCAGGACCCTGGGATCATGACTTGAGCCGAAAGCAGACATTTAACGACTGAGCCACCCCAGGCACCCCGTGCTGGCTCTCCTTTCTTGAAATACTGACATGATAACATCTGTCATCCAGGAATCTATTGCAAAGGAGACTTCATGCAAAACAAGTGTTAAACAAATATAAGAGCTATAGAATGGTTATATTTAAACGTGAATGAGTATTTATATTGTGGCACATGGTCTCATGAGAGACTTTTTCTCATTCAGCATGAATTTAGGCCACTTTATCTGGACAGTCCACCTACACTTAGAAAGAGTTAACTAAAGAGATGCAGAGAAATTGACACTCACTGAAAGCTGGGTTATCTGATTACCCAAGAAACAAGCCACAGATCAGCCATAATTACCCTAGAGGTATTTTCTGTCGGGACTGGGAATTATAGTTTCACTTTCTGTCTTCTTCTTCTTCTTCTTTTTTTTTTTTTTCCAAACTGTCTCTTTCCCTAAAAAGCCAACCTGTTCTGCCTTCCCACTGTTGCTCATAGTATTTGTGTGGGAACAGCAAGCACTGAAAATCCCAGCTCTTGGAGGTATATTTGCACTAGCATCAAGTACCTGCTGTAAACATTTAATATTCAGCTTTGGAAAATGAGGCTGTCCTTTAAAAACTGACCCAGCAGAATACACCCCTGCCCCAGCTTAGTCCCCATATCCTGATTCTCTTTCGATCCTGAGCTGTGGGGTACTGCACAGCCAGGGGGCTCAACCCTGACTTTGGAGACACAGAGATCTGAGCTTCGTTCCTGCTCTGCTTCTTACAGTTCTGTGACATGGTGGGAACTCTCTCAACTCTCTGAACCTCTTTTCTGAAGTGAGGATAATAACATGACCAGCAAGGTGACTATAGCAGAAAAATGCCTGTATGGTGTGCAGAGGAAAAAAAAATACTATTATAATTATATGCATAAGGATACGGAGCATGTTAAGGAAAAGATGATATACACAATAAAGGCCTGAAACCTAGTACTGTTTCTGAACTGTCACAGAAAATCCAGCACCAAAAGCAATTTTCTATTCAACTGTCGGGTGCCCCGTAATGTGAAAGCACATCGCATAATGACAGAGCTGAAGAGCCCTTGTTGTGGGGTGTCTCCAGGGGTCTGGAGCAAAGCTCTTCTGGTGGAATTACATCTTCAAGGACTCTCTCTGGAGTCTTCAGAATGCATACAAAAGATGCAATCAGCTTCATAATAACCAAAGAATTAGCTAGCTTGAAGGAACAATTGTTCATTCCTCGCTATTTTGTCAGTGAAGGTCAAAAGGTCCGCCCTGAATTATCTGGAGGGACTAGCACACGGGATATTCGGTGGCACATGCCCCACTTGGATGTGGGAGGCCCAAGCAACCATACTTTCTCTCCCTTTATTCAGTACCTAGCTTAATGTTGGCGTGCCTCTGAATTATCTGTTGACTGAAAGGGCCAGTACTCAGCGTACTTTGGGGACAAAAGACATTCACCAAGTGCACAAAAATCTGGCAGAGGAGAACTCTTGACAAAGAGATCCATATATGCCCCATTAGAAATGTGACGTAAAAGTGTGCTTTTTTTTTTTCCCCCTAAAAACATGAAGGTTCTCCTATTTTGCCACGAGTTTTATCATCTTGGGAAACAGCTTTCTAACACTCCATACAAATAATTCCAGCACTGCTCAAGGAGCTCCAATTTGAAAGCTGAGCCTTTCCAGATGTGCTTTAGAGCCTGGGGAGGATCTCCAAGCCCAGCCTACCCATGGCTTTCTCCAAGAAAAGAGCTCTATTAAGATGGGGAGAGAATTCCTCTCCTAAGATATCTTACATAGCTCTTCAATACAAATTTCTCTCTTTTATTGATGCCCCTTCAAACTCTGGGAGTCTTAATGAGTCTCCACTGGTTGATAAATTTGGCTCAATAAAAACAGTTTGGTCTATCCACACAGCCCCTGAACCATTAACAGGAACTTTGCTGAATTCTTGCTCATCTCCATTTCCTCCCTATCTCAGTCCTGAACATTTATCTTACGTTGTAGCATATTCTCACATTAAGTTGTAAGTATTGTCAGACTAGCCTCTTCTACTAATTTATGGGACTCAATGTAGTATGATTGAAAGAGCACTGGACTTGGGAGGTACAAGAGCTAGTTTCCGATCTAAAAATGTGTATATTATGATCTCACCTTTTAAAACAATGAACAAAAAGCCTATATATCTATAGTGTGTATGTATGTATGTATGAATGCATATGTATACATATACATGCCTGTATGTATGTATATATATATAGAAATGAGTGTTTATTACATATATATGTATATACGTATGAATTTGTATGCCTCTTTAAGTACACGAATTTTGGGAAAAAATCCCAGATATTTTCTAGGCTATTGACATACTTTTTCTGGGTGTATGTTTATGAGGTGAGGCTCATATTGATGTAGGGAATGAGAAGAAGAAAAGTGCAAACTAAATCAAAAATGGAAGAAAAAAACCCAGAAATTCTGCTAAATCTCTCTCCACCAATTTGTATATGAGAGAAAATCACATTTGCTCATCCCTATAAAATTATCTACTATGTATGGGCACATGTAAACAGACATTTTTAAAACAGCTTCATTCATCACCCTTTCCCAGTTAGGGGACTCAGTCATTCTCAGTGCTGGTCGTTCAGGCTCTGAGGCACGGTGTGAGCTATATGGGCTGCATGGACTTCCAGGACCCGTCCAATAGCCCTGGGATGCAATGTTGAGTACATGCTATCAAGATAAATAATTTATTCTGGTGCTGTCCTTCATTACACCAGCTATGACAGGCTCTAGGAGTAACAAAAGTCAGTAAGAGAACTGATCCAGGACTCGGGAGGTTGTAAAGAGAAGGAGTTGAAAACTCAAGGGAGCTGATGAAGGAGAAATTCAAATGAGTGACCACAAGGTCCTGAAGATAAAGCCTAAAGGAGCTTGAAAAGACTCAAGACCGGGAGTACAAAAGGGGTCAAAGAGCAGGTAGGCTCGAGAGGAAAGATGAGAGGTTCTTGTTGAGAGAGCATAAGAGATGCAGCTGAGAAAATAGATTGTTGTGGACATACGGTGACAAAGGTTCCTAGAAGAGCCAGGATCCAGGAGCTGTAAAGTTAGGTTGTGTAATGGGTCATTCCAAGGAAATGAGGAAACACAAAAGTAGCTCCAAGTAAGACCATGGACCTATTGCCTAATTCACTCATGACCATCCAAGAAGGACATTTCCAGGGCCATAAATGTGAGTTATGAGGAGGGATAAATTATATGTAGCCCAGTGGCAAGATCTACCAAAGAGAACAATTTGGGAAGAACATGACCATACTTCAGATACTTTGGCAAATATCTGAAAATTCTAATGGGCAAGGAGGAGGCAGCCAGGCTAATCACCCCCTATGGACCACTCCTATCCTCTAGTCACAAATGTGTATGTGTGCTAGGGATAAGGAACTTGGGCTACAGGGAACCAGAGCCCTTAAAGAGGACCTACGTTTCCAATATAGGGAGAAATGTTGAGAATGTGGACGATTTGTCAATAACCCAACAGGCACGGGGCTAGGTCAGCTGTGGAGAGTGAGAGTGGGGATGGCAGAACTAAAGGAGATGAAATTTGAAGTTTGCTAACCAAAAGGAGCTTACACTTTGGACAAGGCCAAGGGAGTTTAGAGATAAGGAAAAAATACATAAATGATTAGCCTAAAGATTTCCTAAACTGTCATCAAATCGTTTTGATATTAACATTAGATTAAGGCTCAAGAGGACGTTATGGCCTGGGATGATCCCTAAGGCTTGAAGTTGGTCCACATCTATGTTCCTAGCATTTGAGAAGAATCATGGGTGGAACTACTGGACCCAGCATTGACATGGAGTGGCCCGGCAGGACAGAAGATCAACGGATCAAGAGCCCTCAAAGCGAAAGACGTAACAAGTCAGGTGAGTGGTCTGAAGCAAAGCAAAGAAATTGATAGCTGAACTGCTGCTAGAAGGTCACGTGACATGTTCAGGCCTGAACCTACCATCTATTATAGAAACTGACAACTTTACTTAAGCACAAAACTCCTTCTCCCACTTGCCCTTAATTTTGATATGACAGCCAGGTAAATTAACGTTATTTTTTTTGCTACTGTTATTGTTTTACTATTTATTTATTAATTTATTTTTATTTAAATTCAATTAATTAATAATTAATATATAGCATATTATTAGTTTCAGAGGTAGAGGTCAGTGATTCATCAGTCTTATATAACACCCAGTGCTCATTATATTAAGTGTTCTCCTTAATGTCCATCCCCCCCCACCTCTGCTCCAGCAACTCTCAGTTTGTTTCCTATGATTAAGAGTTTCTTATGGTTCATCTCCCTCTCTGATTTTGTCTTAATTCTTCCCTCTCTTTCTCTATGATCCTCTGTTTTGGTTTTTAAGTAGATCAACATTATTAGGAAGAAGGACAGAGTAGCCATGTGAGTTGAGGAGAAGGAAGACCTGGAAACATTTAAGTAAGTAACTGGCATTTGGGAAACCAGTGCTACCATGAGCCCTTCTTCACTGTATCCTGAAAATGATCACTAGCTATATCGGAATTTACTGAGAAGTTCATGTTTTTAGAACCATTGTGGAGGATGAATGAATTCTTTTACTAGCAAATAGGTCAGGCCGTCCTTTCTTTTTTTGCAGCCAGGCCAGCAATATAATGAAAGCGTAAAGATAGGCTTGACAACCACTCATAGTATGCCATTATTGGCCCCCAAACGAAACTGCAGTATATCCCTTTGTCAATTATTTTATGCATGCTTCATTATGTATTTGTCATGTATTTGTATTTCTTTGTCAGTCACTTTATGTCTGCTTAATTCGGGTAAACAAATCAGTGCATCAGAGACTTACTCAATATAGACAATATCAATTTGCCTACCCATGCCTCAGTTTTACAATAAAATATGAATAACGCCAGGAGTGTTTTGCCTGACTGAGCCTTGTCAAACACACTATTACCACTTCCCTGCCTTGGAGACACACATGTACACACACGTGCACACACACCTTAAAAACTGTCAAAAATAAGAAAGACATCCCAATTCTCAAGAGGGTGTTTTCAACAGCCTTACTGACTTTCTCTGAGATGTGGATCTTAGGATAGAAAAAGGAAGACTAGGTTTTCCTCTTTGTAATGGGGTGAGCAAAGGAGAGAGAAAGAGGAAAAAATCAGAATGGATTCATGGGTACATGAAGACATGCACATGTAGTGGTTAGGTATTTGTGTGTCTTGTAATGAACTTCCATGCCTCCGGTCTAGGGCCAATGATAGCACAGGAGAGGAAAGGCCATTGTTGAGCAAAAGTGCTCAGGTGGCATGTACATCAGGTGGAGCCCTTTTGGGATGACTGGCATCAAACATTCCAGGTCTGGCTGAGGCTCAGTCAGTTAACTTCTCCCTCAAAGTAACTTGACATGGTTATAAAACGTCTTATTTCAATAAAAAGCTCTGAATTCCTCTGAAAGGTGAAACAACATGAATAGAAAGGCTTTTAATGCTTTAAAAATGAACCCGATATATCATATTGGCATCAAATACTTAGAATTTAATGTCTCCTGAGGTTATCCTACAACATAAGAAATATCACAAGTTTAAGAAGAAACTCAACGGGGCACCTGGGTGGCTAAGTGGGTTAAAGCCTCTGCCTTCGGCTCGGGTCATGATCTCCGGGTCCCGGGATCAAGCCCCACATTGGGCTCTCTGCTCAGCAGGGAGCCTGCTTCCTCCTCTCTTTCTCTGCCTGCCTCTCTGCCTACTTGTGATCTCTGTCTCTCAAATAAATAAATAAAATCTTAAAAAAAAAAAAAAGAAGAAGAAGAAACTCAACAGTACTTTCATGTGTTCTAGAAAGTTCAAGTTCACAGAAAACAAACTAAAAGTAAACAGGTGGAAGGTGTGCCACATGGGGTAAACAGACAAGGTGGGGAATCCTTCCTACACAGGAATTACAAAGGGCTACAACAGTCTTCCTGGTGGTAGCTAGGGAGAGCTCTAACATGGCTGACAAAGGGAGAGTGAGGAGAGAAGGCTCAAAAGTGAAGGCTTCACTCTTCAATGGGAGAGTGAAGGAGGAATGGAGGTGCTGTGAGCACACGTGACTACTCTAATATAGTGATGGCAAAAATACTAGTTACAGCACAGGCCTATCGTGGGTAACGCCTTTTCTCCAGTTGGCAGAAAAGCCTCTCTCATGGTGTCAATCACCACCTTTTTGCTGCTGGATGCAGAAGAGGCATATCTCTCAGATGAAAACCCAGTGCCCAATTTCCCAATTTGATGCTGCTACATAGATAGGAAAAAAAAATGATAATTCCTTCCAGGTTTAGCAAACACTGGAAATCACTTCTGCTGGTACCGCAGAATGGTATCTGCAACTTCAGAGACAGGATCCATATTAAATGAGGGCGGAAAGTCAGGCAAATCCTTGCTGACCACCTACCACATTTCACGTCCTATTCTAGATGCCAAGGAACAAGTCAGGGTTTCTGCTCTTGTGGAGTTTACATTCGAATGATAATTATGTAATAAAGCAAACTAAAATAAAGTGATATGTAATTTGTATTGGCTCTTCAGGAAAAAAGTGAAGAGGGGTTAAGATGACGCCAATTTGTCAACACTCCCTTTTCTTCACTTGAGCAGACATTTGCCAAATCAATTATGGTGTTCTCAGCTGCTGAACCCTTCTCAACCAGCACTCCCGACAGCCAAGAATAATCTATCAGTGTCAGCTCATGGAAACCTAAACCAGAGTTATCTTATACTTGTCATACATACCTAGTTTCTCCTCTTATTTTATTTCCTTTTTATTTCTTTTATTAATATTTGTGGAAAAAAACTGAAAATCCTTAGGAGTACCAGAGGAAACCAACAAAAGGGAGGGATGGCCTCCTCTGGCCAGTGTTTCAAAAGGGATTTTGAAGAACGCAGGGATTAAATCCAGTCTTGTTCTCAGCACTGGAAAGAATTTAAATTGAAAGCTATGTCTCTAGATGGTGGCCCCAAGGCCTGCTGTACAAGCACTTTCCTTCTTCTCCAACATTTTCCTCACAGTGATTTTTCTGGGAGGGTCTGAGGCTTTATTTTAACAAACACGACAGTGTCTTAAAGATGGTACTCCAGTGCTTTTGGTATTGTCTTCAATCAAATAAGCAGGCGGCCACTTACATTTTTGGTTTTCTCTTTGGCTCTGGTCTTGCTAAGGGTGATGAGTGGCTGTTCTGCCTACTCTGCTTGGCTTGGGTAGAATCTTGCCTTATGAGTGGTCCTTCTCTGTGACTGCCCCTTTGCACCACTACAAAGAACGTCTGGGTGGTTCCCTGTTCCTTGGTTTTTGTGGAATTGTGGATGTCTGATTGCATGCTAAGCCTTTAAGCAAGTGCCTTGCTTGGATCTACAGAAACTACTTATCAAGGCCTCTCTGCTTGTTACTTCATTCTGACCCACTGCCTTACTTACAGGCTTGACTGCTTAGACTGCTTTTGCTACCACTCTCTGAGGCTACCCAGGTCTAAGGACTCTTTACTATCCAAAGCCTAGTGCTAATGTACCCAGATTTCTCCTTTTCTTTTGAGTTACTTTCCATGCCTCCAAAGGGGGGAAAAAAGAGAAGGAAAAGAAGAAAAAACTTCATGCAACTGAGATCCTGGAGCTATCTGCCTGCTAGTCAGAGCATTTCCATTTCTATAAGCCTTTTAACTGTTGGGACTGCCCTTGTGTAAAGTACTGAGGATCATACACAGCCGGTTTTCTAACACACTCCTGGGGCTCCCCTCTAATCCAATCAGATAGCACATAATCACTAAATACAAGTTAATTTCAATATTACCCAAAACAAAACATAATTAGAAGGGCAATGTGCTGTGAAAATTATCATAAAAAGCATTCAAAAGCCAAGTAGAAATGCATTTGAATTATCTATGGTTTAGGATTATTTGTGCCACTGTTCCTCTCCATTAGGGCAGAACCAGAGTTGACTTTAGCTATGATTTCATGGTCTATAAAAAACAACCATTGAGAATTGGGTATGGATTGTGACTGTGTTCAAATATTTCATGAATCTTCTTCAATATCAACATTTACTCAACCCCCTTCTACTAATGATAGCCCATCTATGTTACTTCAGTGTAATATGCATAGGCTATTCTCACTAGATCAAGAATGTGCCAGATATATTCAATAGGAAAATGCAGTTCAGAATTGGTTTCTAAGATTGAAATGTATTAAGCAACTCCCTTAAGAAGCACTGTGCAATGAATTGTAGTGGGGAAACTATAATAACAGATAATGGGGAAAATATCTCAAACGCATACAAGCACAAGTTCAAATAATGGGACAAAGCTATAGACTAGCCTAGGATGCTGGGTATCTCTTAAGTTGGGGCAATTAAAGGTCTTCAGGTGCCTTGAAGTAGAAATTCTTGTGTATTTTTTTTTTTTTACATAGTTTTAAGGACAGTGGGAAATAGGTCTCTAATCTTAATGCCTTTGCTAGATTACTAAAGCAGGTCTAGGAAAGATGATTAGGTTCACTGAATCTTTGTGGGTTAGGTCTCTAAATTCCTATGCAGTTAAGATGTAGGAAAGCTGCAGAAAACACGGGATTCAGGCTAAGTCACAAAAAGGAAAGACTCTCTCTCTCCTATTGCGATTTTTTAAGTGAAATATGAACATGATTTTAAAAAGGCATAAAAGCAGAAAAAAGAATAGAGTAAAAAGTAAATCTCCCTTCCATTTCTGAATAGACAGATAGGGTATAGACAATATCTTCCTTAAAACCCACTGAGGTTGATTTTTCTTGCAATAAGTATCATTTACCGAAAAAGTTTTGAGAATGATAGCTGCCTGAAAATGTGGAGTTCTGTTTCATTTATTTGTTCACGTACATTTATTAAGTGCCTGCTATCTGCTAGGCCTGATTTTTCTTGATATTTGTATTTTTCTACTTCTTCTCCTTCTCTTTCTTGTAATCGTCAATTGCCTCTCCTGAGTATCTAGCAGTTCACCATCCTTTAGAACCAGTTTTGTTTGTGGCCAGGAAAGATGGTAACAAGCTCTTGGCCAAAAGCTCATCCCAGATTACTCCACCACTAGACCCAGTCTGATCCTGCACTTTGACCTTAATGATGGAACTTTGTCTTGTGCATTTTTTGTATCAGCTGTGGGCCCTTTATTCAAATGTGTTGAAGTCAAAGCTTTCATAACCTAGCTGCCAGAGTATCACACAAATCCCTAAGAACTCTGAGGTCAGATTGCTTGGGTAGGAATACTGATTCTCTTACTTATTATCTGTCTGACTCTAGGTGAGTAACAACTTCCATGTGGCTTGGTTTCTTCATCTGTTGAATGAAAAGACCATTAGTATGCCTTTCATAGTTAGGAGAATAAAATAATTTCTAAAGTTCTTAGCACTATGTCGGATATTATAAATCTTATCCTGATTAGTACTGAAGTCCAGCATTGCCCTTGAAAATCACTCAGCTAAGACTAGAGTCTGTCCATGGGATCTTAGTCCTATTCTAGAGTCCTTTCTCTTTATAATAAACCTGCCTGTCTCTCCAAATATGTCTACTTCATTTCTGCCTATCAGGGCACCTTCTTGTATCTTTCCAGACTTCCATGTTGTGGAACCCTTACCGCCATCTGTTGTCCATTTTCCCAGACAATGTGTGCCACATTCTACCCTACTGATTAGACTTCTCTGCCTTTCAGCTGATTTTTTTCTGTGCTTCACCATGATGAACTTCAGTCTGATGGCATGTGGGTTTTGAAGCCAGACAGCCCCCAGTCTGATAGATCCAACTGTCCATGCCAGAAGTCTGGGGCTCCATATGGCATCTACTGCTCACTTGTCAGGTAACCTCACAACCCAGCCAATGGTATGTTTAGAAAAGAGAATATGTAAGTTTTAAAAATCTCAGTTTCCTCTAATACATCTACCCATTACCAGTAGTATCAAACTTATCTTTGCTTATCATTCTAAACTGAATTCCCCCAGACAAATCACCTATTAAAAGGGCATAACTGACTTTGAGATAGGTTACAGAAATAACATCTACCACCAAGTCTTCTCAACTATGACCTTCTCCAGCTTTGATAGTGGCCCATGGTTTGCTAAGCTATAAGTGGGAGAACCCTGATAGTGAAAAGCACAAACTGCTCCATTTTATTGTGCTTGATGGCTAGAAAGTGAAATTATAAAGTGTATGATTGTTCTACCAAGGTGAAAGGAGACAAGTATAACACCTTTGAGGTTGAAGTGAGAGGTTTCTTTAGCAAAGAGAAAAGAAGTGATACACAATTGTCTATCATAAGTAAGCACTGGCTCACCTTGTGTTGATTTTTGAAAACCACCAATATGTGTGAGAATATTGAGGTGTTTTGCATACAACAAGTTCATTTACGTTAATGGTATAATATTAATTATACAATAATTATTGGTTTCACTGGCTCACAAATTGTTAGTATCTTATTTGTGCCCAGAGGTACTAACTACAACCATTCTAACACAAAACAAAATTAAAAATTCAGATATTCAAGCTACTAAAATTTTTAAAAAAATTGTAAATAAAAGCACAACATATTCACTGAAAATAGTAGAAAAAAGTAATTTAGCTAATGCATTTTGTTGATTGGAACATGAAGATAAAGAACTCAAGGATTCATGTCCGTGTTTTCTAACGAACCTACTGGTTCTTTGACACAGCCTGTACTAGTTAGAACCTATGATCTATGTCATCATTGGTCATTACAGGAATTTTCAGGGATGATAGATAATTGCAACCAATACCAAAAAAATAAATCTCAGAATTTGTCTTTACGTAGAAAAAAAGAAAACATATTCAATTAGAGATCTGGAACATCCCTCCAAGTCAAATAATAACAGATGCTGGGAATATAAGAACAAGAAATAACTTCTTAGTTCTTTCTTATATTCTTCAGGCTCTACATGATATGTTATATCCATTTATACTTTTGTCTCTTTTCTCCTTTAAATATAAATGAACCTTTCCAAAGGTATATTGATTCTCTTAGAAAAGGTTTTAATACACTAGGCTTAGTATGTCACCTCTTTTCATATAGATACAGCTTCCAAGCTTCAGGGAGAAAATAGATCTAAAAAGATGGCTCCTTTCCCAAAGTGCTTGAATGTAAGAGAAATGGCAGGCAACGCCAAGCTTACACCCAGCAGGCCTGGGAAGAAACAGGACTTAAATGAATTAGATATTGATTGCTGGGGTATTTTTGAAATTTCTTTAATCCGAATCGGTTCCCTAGAGAAGGGATTAGATTCGAACGTCAAATGACAGTGAAAATAATTCTTGAAAATACAAAAATCTTAGTTTGAAGGTCCCTTATAGGTCATTTATTCTAAGCTTCAATTCTCTCCACATCCCCATTAGTGATTTTTAAAACCATCATTGAGCACCTCTGGATAGGAAACATTAATTAATTTATTAACTAATGGGAGTAATTTGCAAGGTTGGAAAGCAAAGGCTCTTCACTAAACATTGGTAATTCTATAAATCTTATTATTGGAAAATTACAAGTCTTTTTTTTTTTTTTTTCCTTTCTGATAGCTATCCCTTTGAGGTATAAAGATGAATACAACTTTCAAAACCTCTTAGTAACCAGCTTTGGGATTTTCTCTCACATACTCCAAAAATATATGCTGAAGTTGAGTGCCTCTGAGCAATTCCTCCATAATGTCCCACTGGAATGAAATAGGAATAGATAAAATATATGAATACCAAATCCAAACACAACATAACATTAGTGGAAGTCTGTTTCCTTGACAAGTTTAATTGCAGTACTTTTCAATGTGGTGTATTGTTATGTATGTGTCTGATTGGTCACTACACCTCATGAAAAGATATGTCCATTTGCACAATTGAAAGTGAGCATTCTTATACTTGTTTTTAAATCTTAGAATATCATAGCTCCTAATTTTCCTTTCATGTTTCATTTCATTTACCATATTCAAATTTCATTTGGAAAAGCAAGGATATTCTCTTATTGTAAAGAGAATTTTGTTCTGGGTGAGAAATGTCTCTAGTGAATCCAACACACATTGCTTCTTTCTTCTCTTATTCTTTACCACTCATTATCTCATCTGCTGTTTACTTCAACTTTGACAGACAGTACCATTATTACCTCTGCTGAACTGAAGAGGAAAGGGAAGCTCAAAGAGGTAAGTTTCCCAAGGTCACACAGCTAGTAAATGGAAGGGCCAAGACCCCAAGCTCACACCCCTAACCATGGCATCTCCTGAATATACTGTAATTCTGTTCTGTTTCTGTCAATTTATACATTCATGGTTGAACAGATGAGATCCATATCTTACTGAAAAAGAATAGAATCCTCTTTTAGACTACAAGTCTAAAGACTACTCATAGTCTGCACAAACTATTTTGTTAAGAAGTGAGATACTACTTCTATAAAAAATCAAAGAACTGTTTCAAGTAAAGGCTTTGTAGATGGGGGTCAACGAATGAATTCATTTTTAGTTAAGTAAATCTATTTCTTATTGATGATGTGTAGAGCAAGATATATTCTCTTGAACAAACTTCCTGAACAAACGTCTTTAAATCGAGGGTAAAGTTTTGGATTCTCTTTTCAATCTTCTCAACCTTTCTGAAAGGACCAGCAAGGGAACAGTGAATGCTTTTTGTTCTACTGCTTTGATTTATAGTGAATTCCAAAGTGAAGTCTGTATGTCTCCACCAATTTAAATGAACTGTACTCTGCTGCTCTCAGTAAATTATGTTACTTTTAATTTAAACCCACACAAACCTTTTAACACAATTTTCAAAAGTCTTGCTTTTTGAAACTATGAAAAAAATTCCAAAGACTGAAAGTTATCTCTAAAGTTCAACTGAGAGACACATCATTACATACAAACCAGAAATACCTAATGCAAACTCAAGATAAGTGAATAAGAATAGAAGTACAGCAAATTATAACTACTTACAGGGAGAACAACACTTGTCTTACGATGTTTATTAAATCTTACTACAAAAGTATATAGGTGTGTTTTCAGGCATATTCCCTTTGCCTACAGGGTGAGAAGGAAAACAAAAGAGTCCCCAGGTGTCTGGGGTTGAGATATTCATTTGGAAAGGTTTTGGTCATCAACTGAGTTGGAGTATAGTACTGTGAAAATTATTACTTCTTTGACAATGAATGAGCTATTAAAAGTCAATCTTTAGACTAGAAATCAAAATCATTGTGAAAGTCCCCAAAGATATGCAAGATTTGGGGGAAACAGAGTAAATTAAACTGCAGCCTAATGTGACTCAAAAGAGCAGAATAAACTCAACTCCCAGGTTTGATGATCAGGCTTCATAAGAGAGAGGAACTTTCCCTCAACAGCTGGCCAAAGGTCATAGGAATCCAAAGGAGCTGGAAGAAATGGTTTAGAAGAAAGAGGATCTCCTTTGCAACTTCCTTTTCAGCGTTTTTCATTGTTAGTCCTCTTTTTTTCTCATTCTTGAACAAACTCATTTGTCTCCAAGGCTTTAGCGGCCATGAAGGAAAACCCCAACCTCATAAAGGATGGCCTGGAATAAAACCACGCCACCCCCATAGGTGTTAAAAGTACCAATGAGATTAATGGATGAGAGCAGTACAGATGTCTTCTCTTTGACATCCTCCATCTCACCCGTCATTAGTGACCCTACTGGACCACCCCTTCCTCTTGATTCTCAGTCACGCTTCATCAAACCTCCCATGACTTCTCACTTGAATTAGTTTGCAACATGGCCATTGCAGTTTCTAAGGCAAATCTAATTATGTCATTCTCTACTCCCACTCTCCCTTCACAAAACATGGTCAGGTGTACTCCAGGTAGCTCACAATTGAGTTGTTAAAAGTGTTCGTTGGGGTCACAGGGTATTCTCAATATTTCAAAGAAGCTTACAGATAATCATGAACTTACCTAAATCAGGCTGTATAGATTAACCAGAACTACTGGCATTATTGTTCAGTGTGGCACCTGGTATTCTTCCTTGACCCATCAAGAGAGGATTAGGAGCTATTCCTATGTTCTCCTGGGATCTTGAGCCGTTCCCTGCTCAGCAATAGGAATCTGACCTGACATTGTCTGGTAACTTTAATCCACAGGCAAGACTAATAATGTAAGGCTCCTTTAGAGCAAAAGCTATACTAATAATTCACTCTTGTGTTATCAGACCTCTGCACCAGGATAGAGTACTTAATAGGTTATTTCTTTTAAGGTGGTGGTGGTGGTGTTTTTAGAAATTCAACTGATGGTTTTATATCTCTAATCAGATTAATTGTATTAATCAATACAAAATGGAGAAGATGATTAGGAATTTTAACTTAAATCCAGTCTGTGTGTGGACAGAACTTTTTTGAAAAACCAGGGTGATGTCTAGAAAATGCCAACAAGAAGTTTTTAGAGGAGTAAAGGGCAAGGCACTGGTATTTACTGGGCAACTAGTATTTGCTAGGCCCTGTCCCAGACAAATTAGATAAATGCCTTCATTTCCTACTCACAGGCTGTGAGATGGTGTTTACATTTAACAGATGTAAACAGAATGAGATTCAGAGAGATTTAGTGGTTTCCTAGTCACAGAACAGCTAAGTAGCAGAAACCAGGTTCCAACCCTGTCTGCTTGACAGGAAGTCTATTGTCCATGTGGTATTTTTGTTGTAGGGAACTAAACACCCACAATAACAACAAATTCAAATGACAGGCCTGCCAGTTCTGTCTGTTTAGCTTCCTAAAGGACTCTTGATGAATGAATCAAGGAGCTAAAAAATTAATAAGAACTTGACTGTATTATAGGCATACAAAAAACTGAACATTTTTATTAATTTCTCCTTTTATATCAGGCTGTCCTAGAACTTCAAAAGACTTCACATATATGATGACAAAGTACATTTTCCCAAAACTAGGCTCATGTCTCTCTCCTGCACAGATTTCTACTAAGACACACAGCTCAAATCAACACCTCAGAAGCTTCCTGCCATGCTAGAACTCTGTCTCCATTTAGAGCAACAGGATTGTTCCTACATTCTCTACATCCTACACCTCCCTCTCTCCCCGGCAAGTCCTCATCTCTGTGCCCCATCAGCCAGAAATCTGTGACAAATTAAAAAATGTAGAAGCGTCAAAGAAAGAAAAAAGAACGGGAAGCATTGAGCTCTAGTATGATAAGACGTGTGCCTGAGGCCCATGCTTTTTAAGTAACGGTAGACTAGGAAGTAACGAAATATTACCTGAAGTAATTACTGTCATAATTTATCCGTGTTCTAAGTTGTCCTGAGTATCATATCCTGAGTATCATAAAGTATTGCACATCACTGTTGTAATTTATCCCAAATTTTTTCCTATTCTTTCTTATGTTCTGTTCTAATTTTAGTCTTTTAATTCTGTTTAGAAATACGAACAGGTTTTTATTAGATGTTCATTTCATTTACCTATTATCTTTAATCGGAACTTTCAGTGTATTGTGTTCTGGGCTGCGTGCCAAGTCCACATGTACTTAGGGATATATCGTATCTGTATCTATATATAGCTATATAGAGATGTAGAGTCTCTATTTGCCTTGTATATAGGTATGAAACTGGATGACAGAGATGATAATGATTTCATCTTCCTGAGAAAAGAGGCAGCAGTTCCCTTCAGTGAAATTCCCTGATTTACCCTTGCTGAGGTAATCAAGTCACATCCTCTCCAGACCCTCATGTTCTCCGATGGGACGGAAAGGGTGGGTTCCCTCCACGGAGAAGTGGACGAGGTGATAGAATATAGAGTCCAAGAACACAGAGGGGATATGTTCCCAGTGTGGACCTGTGCTGTCCCATAGGGGAACCACTGGCCCCACAGGTCTGTTCCACACATGAAATGTGCTTGCCTGAACTGGATCTGACATAAATGCAAAATACCCAGTGGATAGTGAACATCTAATACGAAAAAATATATATATATATATTTTTTTCATATATATATATGATGTCATATATATATGATTTCATCATATATATATGATGTCTCACTACTAATAAGTTAATTACATCTAGAAATGATAATTCAGGATAAAATTACATTTTTGAAATGTGGCTGCTAGAAAATTAAAATTGCACTGTGGCTCAAGTGATTTTTCTGTTGTTTGGTGCTGCTCCAGGTATCCCGACGCTCTGAGCTCTAAAACAATTGGAGAGAGGGGATTGTGGTGGTAACAGGTAATGCAAGAACTACTTGAAAAAAAGCCGACGAGGCAAGTGTGGGACCCGTGGCCCGGGTAAACATACTAGGCAGGCTTGTTGTTGCTGATCTCTGTGATGTAGCAAGAAGGTGACCATGTGAGGGCAGGCTAACATGTAGCTATGTGTGTGTTACACTAAAAATTGCCTCTAGGTCTCATTTCACCTCGTCTTGGGGTCCCCCTTGCAAAATTGGCCAAAAACAGACAGAACAAAAACTCTAGTGAATTGGCCAGTGTAAGACTCGTAGAATTTTCTAACAGTGAGTCCCCACCACTTCTTCTTCTTCTTTTTTTTTTTTTTAACATAAAAGAACATTTAGGCATTTGATAAATTTGGCACCTCCCTATCAAATTTAACATCTAAATCTGCCTTATACTCTCAGCCAATATTCCCCCAAACTGAGATTATTTTTTCCCCTTCCATTTCTCCCTTGTAGAAATAATGGGATTTGGATTTGGCTGGTTCTCACCAGGGCACTGAATAATCAAAATTCATGCCTCTTTTCCAAACCTCACTTTTAACTAATAGTTTCAGTCACAGCAGCTAACACAGAAGGAAAAAAAAAAAGTATAGTGGCTTGAATAGCAGCTAATTTTATATCTTTTATATACCCAGTGGTTGAAAAGTCATGAGCCAGAGGGCACAGAGTAAATGTAGGATAAAAACAAGGGGGACCTCAGTCATACAGATCTGGGTTCAAATCCAAGCCCTGGTGTTTAGAAGAATCACCATCATTATCATTATCATGACAAGGTCTGTTTCAACTCCATGATGGTGATTTTGTAACTGTATCAGGGCAACAACAAGGGTGGCGGGAGAGAAAAAGAAGGATACCTGTCAAGCAAATCTCATGGCTATAATGGGTTCATCTTTTGGTTTTAGTTAGGTCTCCCTCTCTAGGTTAAAGGTATTAGGGACTTGGGGGGCCTGGGTGGCTCAGTGGGTTAAGGCCTCTGCCTTTGGCTTGGGTCATGGTCCCAGGGTCCTGGGATCGAGTCCCACATTGGGGAGCCTGCTTCCTCCTCTCTCTCTGCCTGCCTCTCTGCCACCTTGTGATCTCGGTCTGTCAAATAAATAAATCTTTAAAAAAAAAAAAAAGGGGGGGACTCCTGGGTGGCTCAGTCGTTACGCATCCGCCTTTGCCCCGGGTCATGATCCCAGGGTCCTGGGATCAAGCCCCACATCGGGGTCCCTGCTCAGAGGGAAGCCTGCTTCTCCCTCTCCCACTCCCCCTGCTTGTGTTCTCTCTCTCGCTGTGTCTCCCTCTGTCAAATAAATACATAAAATCTTTTAAAAAAAATAAAAAATAAAAAAAAATAAAAAATAAAAAGGTATTAGGGACCTTTCATTAGGTCTTGCTATTTCACAGACAATGGTTTAAGAGTTATTATTAGCCACGTTTTACAGATGCAAATACTGTCACAAAGAGGGTAAGTAACATTTCCAAGATCCCAAAATGGCGCAGCTAATACACCCATGACAACACCTTATAAGACCTCTATTCACTTTATCCCATTACATCATTATCACCTTCTTCCACTTCCTAAAGTTAAACTTTCTGAAGTTCTTCACCCCTGAAGCCTCAATGCCAGGTACCATCCCTGGAACAGATGAGGCATTCAATATATGTTGAAATATCTGAGAAGATAGAAATTGCCTTATGTGTGAAAAATTTAGACATTTCATATACTGAAAATAACTGCAAAAAAACCTACCTATGTATCGCTGAGTGGACTAAAGTTCTGGACTTACAGGAAACTACTCTTCTCCTTGAATGCTCTTTTTATAATCTGACAAATTCATAAGCTAATGGTAAAGAAAGACCCCATATCTCTGGCTCACAGATACAGCTATTTCTGTATCAGTGCTTATGTTTTAATACGTTAGAGAAATTTCTCTTCGTTGTAAGCATATCATGATTTTTATCCACAAGCCTCTACCAGTTTTGGTCTCTGCTACCTTACCTTTCTTCTCCCAACATTATAAAAATTTCAAACATTCCACAAGGTTTAAATAATTTTATAAACAATACCCATGTTCCCCCATCTTGCTTCTACCATGAACATTTTACTATATTTGTTCTATTCACATTCTCACCCATTTACTTATCCCTCGATTCATCCATTAACCCATCTTATTGGTTGAAGTATTTCAAGATAAAATGTAGACATCTTCCCACTTCTTTTAAGTACTTCAACATGCATATCTATGTGACATTATTTTTATAATTACATGAAATCTTTACACACTGCATTTCCCATTGAATCACAAAATTTAAGCTCTTTATTTCCTATAGATTGGGGAGGGGGGCTTGTTATTGAAATTGAGCTTCAAACCTACAAATTATTACCTGACCTCGAAAAAAGCAGGTTAGATGGTAGGGCCAGAAGAATGAAAGACCTAAGCATTTTCGAATCCATAAAACTGTGTTGAGTAAATGCTGCATAAAATTAAAATTCCAGTCTTTACTCCTCTTTCAAGGAGACAATGATAATCCTGTTAGCTTTTGCTTCGCAACTTTATAAATCGACAAATGGCAACATAGAATAGTAGATCATTAGAACATTATTACTGAGGCTTAAGTCCACGAGGTTTCTCTAGGGAAGGCCACTGTGACATTTTTCAGTCTGGATCAAGCGTTGGACAAGGGCAAACCTCCAGGTCTGTACCATTCACCTGTTCATTAGACACCAGCTTGTAATGGGCAGAAGCCCAAGGTAGAAAACAATACAAACAGTAATTTTCAGAGTTAATGGTCTAAAATAATTATAGCAAATGTAGCAGTTGTTTGCAAGTTGTTTGGCAAAGCTAAAAACCCAGTGAGGGAAAGCAATTTATCTAAACCCTTGAAATAATCTTATTTAAGTCCCAAAGGCAGGTAGCATGTTTCCTACCTCTGTGCCATGCTGTTCTGTTAGAAATACTCCCTCGCCAGAGAAAAGGCCCATTCACTGTATCATCCGAAGTAACAAATGCTTCTTGCTTCCCAGTCTTCCCAGCAGAAACATTTCCTCTGTTCATTTCTCACAGTAATTGTTCACGTGTCAATTATTACATTTATGATTTGATTTATAATGAGTTCATTACACGTCCATCTGTTCCATTATTAGTACACTATACCCCCTTCATTTTAGAAAACGTTAATCATGATACTTGACTTCTAGTAGGTGCTCAAGGAATGTTGAGTAAGTTAAAGTTAAAGTCTCTATGAAATCATCTCAAGCCAGTGGGTGCGGAAGGGACATTCTGCCGCACTCCATCTGAGAATCTGTTGACCAAATAAAAAGAAAAAAGCACAGCTCAGCAGCAGAGAGTAAAAAAAAGGCTTAGAATCTGGAACTCCAACCAAAACTGCATAAACAGCCTGTTTCTCATTGAATCCAGAAATTAATAGATCCTGGTTGAATCACAGGTCACCACTGAAATACAGGGCTATTTAAGTGGAATTTTTATCTGGAGCAAAGTGTATTTTAAAAGAGAGCTCCTTTCTTGACAGAAAAGCAAAAATATTTTACAGATAAGATTTGGCTTTATGTCATGTCATTCTTTTGATCAAAAAGATGTTTTCTGTATTCTTTTTTAATCTAGTGCATCCTACTTCCTACTATGTTTGAGAAAGGAAACTTTGATGGCAAGGAAAACATGCTCATTTCGCTTACCGTCCTGGGGGAAGTGGCACTTGGGGCCTATGCCATGTTGGGCAACTTCTTTCTCCCCCTCAGTTTATCAGAACAGGTTTCCTAGCGAGACAATGACACAGCTTGCATTTCCTCAGCAGATTTATCAGCTCCTGTCATTATAAATCTAAATTTGGATATTTTTAGCTGGACTAGGAACAGAACAGTTCTCCTGAGACTCAATGTCAATGCTGCCGTATGAATCAGTCCAGCGAAGGGTTACAGAGCCGCAATCTCCAAGTCACTGTGTTTTGATTTTTTTTTTTTTTTCCTGGAGCAGGGATCACCTCTTTGGCTCACTGCCAGAAATGCTTTGTAGGCTGCTCCAGCTCGCAGGGCCTGAGCAATGCTCTGTCTCCTTTTGGCAATGCAATGTACTGCACAGCTGAACTACGCCCCTGACTTTTCCCTGACTGATGATTGCTCAGGTGAAAAGGAAACCCTCTGAAGGGAAGATGATGAGGCCTCCAATAACGGATACCCAAACTCAAAGCCCGGATGGAGTACATGAGGGAAACGTGCATCTCCAGAGGGAAAAGTCAGCCTCAAATGCATTTCAATCTGGAACTCTTTTCATTTTACAGCTATTTTTCCAGCCTGCCCAATGAACAGAGGAAGGTAGGAACCCCAACATTCTCACAGAATTCCTTCGACCTGACAAATGAGAAAAATATACCATCAGGTTAAGAAGAGGAGTAACTCTGACTAAATGTAATGTGCCACATTACCCGAATAATTCTTATTTTCCGTGACTCAGATTTGAGGCAGTTTCAATACAAGTCTGTTTGGAGAGTGATTTTTCACAGCATCCTTTCTTCATATTTCTGTTGTTTTCTCAGTTATTAAAACACCATACTGACACTGGAGAAGCCAAAGTGCCCAAGGCTCATGGAATGGTAGAATGCAAGTTTGGAAAAGCAAAAACAGGCTGTGTTTTTAATTTTTTTTTAAAGATTTTATTTACTTATCAGAGAGAGAGAGGGAGAGAGAGTGAGCACAGGCAGACAGAGTGGCAGACAGAGGCAGAGGGAGAAGCAGGCTCCCCGCCGAGCAAGGAGCCCCATGTGGGACTCGATCCCAGGACTCTGGGATCATGACCCGAGCCCAAGGCAGCTGCTTAACCAACTGAGCCACCCAGGCGTCCCCAGGCTGTGTTTTTAACTGCTTTCTCTGGAGTCATCCCTGACATGGAAGGCATATACCGTCAGGGCAGAAAACACATTATGTAACTTGGGGTTTAACTGACACAGGATGACAGGGATTATGCCCAGTTAACCAGGGAGCAGAGACAGCCAAAAACAAACAAATGAACAAACAAATAAATGAAAAAAATCAGAAACAAAAACAAAACCCTAAAAAGTGAGAATACACAGTATTAGAGAAGTTGCGTGGTCAACTGTAGTTTTGCCTACTTCAGAAGTGAAAGGTTAGAGGGGACCATTATTGACTATTATAGCTGCCATTTAGCCTGAGTGTCTGATTCTTGCTGATGTGTTTTGTTTTCTCAGTCCATGGGGGAGAAGTGGCTCTATAAAACTACTTCAGTGTCAACCGAATCTAGGAAACAGTCCTCCTCTCAGTATTGTTCCCGTTATCGCCTCTAAATTCCCAAAATAATCTGACACAGTGTATCCAAAGGGCATCACAGATTATGGATCTGAAGGCTACACAAAAAGACACAGAAACTTTCCGGAGATAACTTTAAGGAATCTCAGGAATGCTAACAGGCATTTTAAAATTTCAACTCTTTGTTTCCATTTTCCACTATGGACAATTATCTTTTAAATTCATTTGCCACCTCTCCAATTAAGATAGCCTCTACTCTAGCTTGAATCTTTCCTAAAGTACTGTAATAGCGCCTTCATGATTCACGCTGACTCTTCCAAACTTTATCTATTCAGTGAACATTCATTTCATACCACCTGGACATTGGTGGCAATGGAGACAACAAAGTCGAAAGACGTGGGATAATGCAGAGTTGGAATAGCCAAGACATGCAACTGGATAAGGTGAGATTTATACATGAGGATAATTGAGGAATCACAGATGACTTCCAGTTTTCCTGGGCGACTGGACTGACGATGGAAAAGACTGGAGGAAAAAGAAATGGGGATGGAGAACATGAGTTCCTGTTTGTAAGTTAAGATCTCTTACAATACTCAAGGTATTTTATACATTAACAGACATGAGCCCATAGACTTCATCAAACTACCAGAAAAGTACAGGGTATCAATAAGGTTTAAAACCCGAGCCATTGAGGCAGAAGCCAGAGGCAAGAAAAGAATCAGAATTCAAACTAAAATGCTTCAATAATGAGAAGTTAAGCAGAGAAGAGACGCTATCAAATGGGAAGGGATAACTAGTGATTTCCGAGGAAACAAAGGAGAATATGGCATAGGAAATATTTGTGCACCCCCCCAAATCATATTCCTTATGCCCAAAGTGATGGTATTAGGAGGTGGGGACTTTTGTAAAGTTTGTGTTCAGGAAGAGGGTCCTTACTTCAGCCTCCAGAACTATGAGAAACAAATTCCTGTTGTTTATAAACCGCCCGGCAGTATTTTGTTACAACACCTCAAATGGACTAAGCCAGGAAATAGGAGAAAACATCATTTCAAGGAGAGACTGGTTAATTGTGGTGAGAGCTACTAAGAAATCCAGTGAAATAAAGATATTGTATTTGACAAAATAAAGGGAACCGATAACCTTGTTTAATGATTTCATAGCAGTGGCAGTGTCAAAACCAGACTGAATGGGTTGAAGAGCATGTGGGAGGTGGAGAAGTAGACATGATAAATGGAGACAATGTTTTTCAACAGGCTTAGCTAAGAGAGGAAAGAAAGAAGACAGATAGAGGGGGAATATGGGATTAAGGAAGTATTTTATTAACATAGGAAGCTACATAATTTACCTAAGTCTCAGCTTCTTCATCCATAAGATAGGTAAAATAATAGGGCCTAACTCATCAGTTTGCTGTTAGGATTAAAGAAATAATGTGCATGGGGTGCCTGGGTGGCTCAGTTGGGTAAATGTCCCATTCTTGATTTCAGCTCATGTCACAATCTTAGAATTGTGAGATCAAGCCTGGGTTGGGCTCTGTGTTCAGCACGGAGTCTGCTTGTCCCTCTCCCTCCCCTCACTTGCTCTCTAATATATATAAATAATTTTTTTAAGAGAGATAATGGGCAGGGAGAGTGGCAGAGGGAGAAGGAGAAGTAGACTCCCCGCTGAGCAGGGAGCCCAAGGTGGGGCTCCATCCCAGGACCCCGGGATCACAACCTGAGCTGAAGACAGATGCTTAACTGACTGAGCCACCCAGGTGCCCCTATAAATACAATCTTTTAAAAAAAATGTGGGTGTGGGTGATATGCTTAGCACAGTGCCTGACATATAGTAAGTACTCAAAAAATACTAGATACTATTGTTGTCATTATCTTTTAATGCACTTTGTTCAAATCTACATTATGACCTGTAGCACACACCAGTGTAATTGTGTTTTCCTCCAAGTTAGTCGGAAAACATAATAATCATTTAATAAATGATTTTTTTGTTCAGTTGAACTGCAATCAAACTGAACCAAGAGAACAAAAATACTAACTGTACAACTAAAAACGGAAAAAAGTCATTTGAATTCAAACTGAGGGAACATATCCTCTCAAGACTTTTACTTCAAATCTGACCTTGTCTCACTGACAGGACACCCTGTTAGGGGCAAGGAAAAGGCCCGTGGCATGAATCACCATGTAGGCAGCCAAGACACCTCTCATTTAGATTTATGAATGTCATATTCTTTATTGACTCTCAGAAGAGTTTCTAATCAGAAAGATTCCAAACAGGTTTCAGCCATCTCATTAGGACACAGGAAATTGGATAAAGAGGATAACCTCTGAAATCCTCCCTTAGTCATTGATCTTTGGGAAATTAGCCCTCGATGGCTTAGATCGCTTTGCAGATTATAAACATGTCCAGTAAATATGACCTCTGTCTAGATTTGCCCAGCAATTGCAACAGCATTTGGCAGCAGAGGAAAATGCCTGCCAAGATCCAAGCAGCTGTAGCAGGTGCTGTAAATCAATGCAGGATACTTACATGGTTCTGTATTCCACCAGGGCACAAAGCCTTCCAAGTAGATTATCTGCATAGATTTCAGGGTGGCAAAGTGGCATTATAAACACACAACTCCCATATCCATTTTCTTTCCATTTACCTGAATGTCAGAGTTGTTGAGCAAGAAAATGACACTGTTCAACAAGGAAAAGCTCTACAACTAAAGTGGGAGGCACATTTCAATAAAAGCAGTGCTCAAGAAAAATGAAAATGGTAAGAAAAGGAAAGAAAATTAGAAGATATGATGTTTTGGTAAATACTTTTCTTTACATTATATCACCATTATGGAAATGTGTTTTTTACACACATTTATGTATATGTATAATGGGTGTGTGTATGCATACACATTTCAGTTCCTAAAACCTCTATCCCTTTTTAGGTATATCTAGTAATTTAAGTCAGAGTCAAAGGATTCAAAACACTCTTTGTTAAGTCACATTTCTGTGCCTGAGTGGCAGGTGGCTGAACTGATCAGTATTTAATATCATAAATGTATGTGTTTGTATGATATCGAATCAACAAATAGGCAAACAGGGTAGTAACTGAACATGGTTCAGCCAGTCAGTGAGTACAGTGAAAAGAATCTCTAAGCCAGAGGACTACAGCTTCTTCTCCATGCCTCTTTCTTGGATTCCGTAAGACAAAATAATAAAACAACAGATCTGAAGACTGGAAGAAAAAGCAATATTGTAGCTGAATGTTGAAAAAAAGTAAAGTTATATCTATTCTTTTGTAAACAAAAGCACAAAATAATGTTTGAATTTAGCTTACAGTTACAGAAATAGAAGCTAGATCCATTGTTATCACTTGAGGAAGAGTAACATGGCATCAGTGAAAGTAGATGGGTTTCCATCCCAGATCTAATTCTTTTTTTTTTTTTTTTAAAGATTTTATTTATTTATTTGACAGACAGAGATCACAAGTAGGTAGAAAGGCAGGCAGAGAGAGAGAGAGGAGGAAGCAGGCTCCCTGCTGAGCAGAGAGCCCGATGTGGGACTCGATCCCAGGACCCTGAGATCATGACCTGAGCTGAAGGCAGAGGCTTAACCCACTGAGCCACCCAGGCGCCCCCATCCCAGATCTAATTCTTACAGGAATCTTATTCTTCTTCATTTGAATGAAGACGAGAAGTGGGGCACTTGGGTGGCTCAGTCTTAAGCATTCGACTCTTCATCTCAGGTCAGGTCTTGATCTCAGGGTTGTGAGTTCTATGCTGGGCATGGAGCCTACTTAAAAAAAGAATTGTTGGGGCTCCTGGCTGGCTCAGTTGGTAGAGCATGTGACTCTTGATCTTGGGGTTGTGAGTCCAAGCCCCATGTTAGGTGTAGAGATTACTTAAAAATAAAATCTTAAAAAAATAATATAAATGAAAAAAGAAAAATCAGGGCTGCCATTTATACATCTGGGCAGTTCTGCTACACATGAAGAAATCTGGTCTGAATGTCAAAGCATCCTTCAATCTAGTCTGTGTTCTGCCTTCCCAGCCTTGTGCCCGGGAAATGGGCTGCATCCTTCTGGAGGGGGGCATCTTTTTCTAATTCTCATGAAGGGCCCTTATGAGTTAGTGGTGTATCTGGAAACACTGGCCTTTCAGGGTTGTTGTAGTTTTAAATAGTAATATAAACCACACCATATGACAATGGCAGCACATCACAGATCTTCACTAAATATAACTGTGGCGGTTATTCAATTTAAAAAATCTATTTATTTGATTTTACAATATAAGTTAGAGGTAAGTCATCATGATTCAAAATCAGAGACAACTGATAAAGATTTGGAAAGACTGTTGGTAATTCCTGTTAACTGTACACACCTATATGGATCTTTTGGGCCTTCCATACACATTCAAGGCTTTGTGTTTTTGTTTTTATTTTAAGATTTATCTATTTATTTGAGAGAGAGAAAGCGTGTCAGGGGAGGAGAGGAGGGGCAGATGAAAAGAGAATCTTAAGCAGACTTTGGGCTGTGTGTAGCCTGATGCAGAACCCTGAGATCACGACCTGAGCTGAAACCAAGAATCAGACACTCACCAACTGTGCCATCCAGGCACCCCTACATTCAATGTTTTAAAACAATAATAAATTGAGGACAAAGCAGAGTGAACATGTACACTGTTACAAAGAACCTCCCTGATCCAGAAGATAATGGAAACTGTCATTAAACTTGGATTTAATAAAGGATAAATGCTATCAGGCAAACCCGATGAATTATTTAATTATAAAGTGGTACAGGAAAAGCACACATTATACACCTGGATATAAGAACGGGGTGCTCATAGGTAGGATGGCATGAAACATTGGCCAAAAACAAAAAGGTAAAATAAAATAATGGCCATCGAGCTGTGCGGACAGTCTAGAGAAATTCCACAGATGTCTGAGTAAGGTCCCCTCTTCTGTTTATTCATCTGTATTAATGATCTTTAGAATGCAGTAAACAGTATGTAATGAAATCTGCAGATACAGCAAGCTGGGGAACATTGCAAAACATCAGCAAGGACAAAGAAATAATACAGATGGTCTGAGAGAAGTTACAGATCTTGGGATCAAATAGCAAAATGAGAGTCAGGTTGGGAGAAGGCCAGCTAGGGGAAAATGAATGAAAACACAGATAGTCACAGGGGAAAAATGTGGAAAAGAGGTCTTCTGAGAAGGACCCATTGGAAAAGAGCTGAAGCTAGACAGCAGTCACCATCCAGGTGAGTTTGTGCTCCAAAATGGCAGCCCAAGTGGAAGAATTACTTTGAACTGCAGATGGAAAGACATCACAGTAAAAAAAGCTGCAAGGATTTCTCTCTACTAAATTCTCAAGAGGCTGCACCTGGAATACTACTTTTGGTGTAGGGGAATCTCTACCAAAAAATCTGGAACAAATTGGAAGTATAAGAACAGAGATATAAGTAAAAGGAAGCCTGTTAAAACAGATTAGAAGAGCAAAGTATGGATGACTTGGCTAAAGGACACAGAGGAAAGTCTGGTGACAGTCTATAAACTCTGGAAATAAAAGGGGAAACTATGATGGTAAAAGTCAAACCAGCAGAGTGAAAAAGAACATACTGAGTTAAAGAGAGAAATACAGCCTGACTCCTAGGAAAGAAATGCCAAGTACATCAACTATGGAAATAGTATCATGAACTGTTCAGGGGAATCCACAGGATCAAGTTCAACTATTACTCAGAGTTAAGAAGCTTAGAATGATAAAGAGCATTTACTCTAAGGCAAAAAGGCCCTCAGAGAATTTTATCAAATCCATCTCTATGTCTCTAGACAGGAATACATCTAAATCGTTCCTGATAAATTATAATGCATACTACTTCCAAAGAATTCAAGAGGAGTATAGTGGAAGAGAACTGGGCAACAGAGAGGTTTTGATAAGTTAACTTTCTACTTGACACATCAAAAAACCTAGTTGTTTTGACACCAAATCATTTTGTGACCCCAAACCATTCACTTAAACACCACACACATCTGTTTCTCAATGGAAAGAATAAGAATTAACTACGTAACTACTCACCACTCAGAAAAAACTAACTTGAAATGGATTAAAGACTTAAACAGAGACCTGAGATCATAAACTTTCAGAAGAAAACATCAAGGAAAATCTCCCTGACATTGGTCTTGGCAATGTTTTTTTGGATATAACCTCAAAAACATAAGCAACAAAAGTAAAAATTAATAAATGGGGCTACAAAAACAAAAAGTCAGCTTATGTAATGGTAGAAAATATTCAAATCATCTCATAAGGAGTTAATATCCAAAATACACAAAAACTCATTAACTCAACAGCAAGAGTCCAAACCATAAAATTAAAAAATTGACAGAGGAACTGAATATTTTTCCAAAGAAGATAGACAAATGGCCAAGAGGCACATGAAAATGGTGTTCAACATCACTAGTCATCAGGAAAATGCAAATCAAAACAATGAGATAACATTTCATACCTGTTGGAATGGCTATTCTCAAAAAGACAAGACATAGCAAGTGTTGGTAAAGGTGTACAGAAAAGGGAACACTCGCACAATGCTGGTGGGAGTGTAAATTGGTATAGCCACTATGGAAAACAGTATGGAGGTTGCTCAAAAAATAAAAATAGAACTACCATAAGATCTAACAATTCCACCTCTGAATATATATCCAAAGAAAGTGAAAATGGGATCACAAAGACTTACCTACACTCCCACATAATAGCATTATTCACAATAGCCAAAAAAGGGAAACAACCTATCTTTTTAAACAGAGGAATAGATAAAGATCTATGCATCTAGCTAGCTATTTAGCTATCTATCTACACACACACACACACACACACACACACACACACACACACGCTAATATATAAACAAAGTAGACTATTCATTGCTAGGGGAACAATGAAATATTGGGAAATGAGGATATATTTGTCAAATGGTGCAAACTTTGAGGTATAAGATGAGTAAGTTCTAGAGACCAAATGTATAGCATAGTGATTATAGTTAATAATGCTGTATTAAATACTTGAAAATTGCTGGGGTGCCTGGGTGGCTCAGTGGGTTAAGCCTCTGCCTTTGTCTCAGGTCAAGATCCCTGGGTCCTGGGATTGAGCCCCCTGCATCAGGCTATCTGCTCAGTGGGGAGCCTGCTTCCCCCTCTCTCTCTGCCTGCCTCTCCACCTACTTGTGATCTTTGTCTGTCAAATAAATAAATAAAATTTTTAAAAAGAATACTTGAAAATTGCTAAAAGAGTAATCCTTAACTGGTATCGCCATAAAAAAGAAATGGTAATTATATGACAGGATGAAGGTATTAGTTAATGTTATAGTGGTAATCATTTTGCAGTATGCAGTGGTAGTCATTTTAAAAATAACACATCATACACCTTAAACTTATACAATGTTATGTGTCCTTTATATCTCAATAAAGTTAGAAAAATAATAACAATAAAGGAGACACAAAGCCCTCTTGCCCCTTCTACTATGTGAGAACACAGAAAGAAGACAGCTGAGAGCTCATGACCTCATTTAATTCTAATTACTTCCCAAAAGCTCCACTTCAGAATTCCATCAGACTGGGGAGATAAGAGTTTTAATGTATGAATTTGCGGAAGCACAAAAGTTTGGTCTATAGCACTTGTGTAGGAAGTACACTGGTACACAGTATCTAGGACAATCAAGAGCCCTAAAGTGGAAAGGAGACTTATGGGTTCTTGTTCTACCTCTGTCTGTGGGTTTTTGTTCTACCTCTGTCACTGACTTGCGAAGTGAAAAGCTAGAGCCAGAAGGTCTGGAATAAAATCCCAGCACTGTTTTTTACTAGCTGTGTGTTCTGTGCAAGTCTTTTTTTTTTAAAATATCAGTCTTTTTATTTGTAAGGGGGTGACAATAATAGTATACAGCATATACTCTTTAGGATGAATAAGTGATACATATTAAAATGTTACAACTGTCTAACAAATAGTATGACCTCAGTATCACTATAACTCCATTTTACAAAGTTCCCTTCTTTGTAAAATAAAAGGGCTGGGTAAGATCAATCTAAACCTTGAGTTCTGTATTCCCGGTTAGTCTTTGAACTGAGACCTTCTGATTAGGCTAAAGAGAGAAAATTAATATGCACAAAAGAAAAAAGAGGAAAAAGTAAATGTTACTCCATGTAGTGTTAGTCACATCTGTCAAAAAAGGTAAAAAAAAAAAAAAAAAAAAAGAAATCAATGTTAATAAGAATAGTTAGAGAAAGCCAATGGTGGTGCTAGAAGTTAAATATGGCTATCATTTTGATAAACAGGTGTGAGCATATCTTAGACTGAATATTGGTAAAACAAACAAACAAACAAACAAAAAAGAACAACCTTGCTGGAGAATTCAAGAGGACTGAAACCAAATCATGAGAATATTAAGGTAAGAATCGTATATGAACTTGGGGCAACAGGCAATTGGAAAAGCTCTTGTTGCTTCCTTATGAAAGCCTTCTCATGAAGGTTCTTACTCAATCCTACAGCCTTTCAACTCACAGTCAGCCAGAAAAATGATCACACTTTTCCGTGGAATCCAGTTACCTGAATAAACTGTTGGACTCTGTATAACAGACCATGAAAACGGCGAACTGAATTACATGTGTTCATCTCACCACCCTCTCATCGACCCTTTCTTCATTTTCTCACTAAATAATGTTACTTGTCTTGCTTCCTCCCCAGACACCTTTTTTTTTTTTTTTCAATTTAAATAAATGTATTTGTGGTCCAATATTTCTAGCCAGTTTTTAACCTCTGGATTTTCACATGTCATCTCTAACATCTAAAAGGCCTCTTACGTATTCTGCAACGAGAACGTGTATTTCTCCTTTTCCCTTTAAAAGTTCTAAAAATTTCACTCCTTCCATTACATGTTCTATAACTAATACATTTCCATTCTGTTTAATCCAACCAATGGAGTGAAGTCCCTACATTTACATATCACTGTTTTGGCCTATTTTCTTTTTCTCCTTCCAGCAGAAAAAGGTGAGTGGACGAGATGTAATGGGAACCAGGGACATGGAAAGAGGTTGACCTAGATGGGGACACAGGGTACTACTAAAAGCAAAGGGAATGCACAGTGTGGGATGCAGGTGAAAAGCTCATGGAAGTTCATGTACAATCCTTTCTATGATGTCAATAAAAAATGATTTGAAACCAATAGACCAAAACATTCTGAATGAGAAGTCTACTGATTTTTATTTTTAATTTTTTTTTTTTTTTACATTTTATTTATTTCAGAGAGAGCGTGTGCATAAGCGGTTGTGGTGGGGGTTGGTGGGCAAAGGAAGAGGGAGAAGCAGACTCCCTGCTGAGCAGGGAGCCCAATGCAGGGCTGAATTCCCGGGACTCTGGGATCATTACCTGAACTGAAGGCGGATGCTATACTGAGACACCCAGGCACCCCTTTTTAAAATTGTTTTAAATATGATTCTTAAATTTGTCCTAAGCATGACATCTGTAAAACGTTTAATATAAAAGGTAAGTTTTGCTGATTATACTTTTGTGGTGATAAGGACATTTGCACAAGAAAAAGTTCTTATGACAACTCTCACTATAATTAAGATATCCACATTGGGGTCCATTTACATCCATTTCAATTCATGAGCCTGGTGATCTAGTTTCATATGTTTATTTGTATTTATCCAACAGCCTGAAAGGTAATTAGTGTCTTGTGAAAGTACCTAAAACTCCGCTTTCCCCATGATGAACACTAAAAACTAGCAACCGCAGTTCTCGTGTTAAATGCGTTATTGCTCAGGCTTCAAATCCATTTCCTATGTCTCTGGGCAATCCTTTAGGGCATTAAAATAAAATGAGTGAGTTTTGTCATTTAGATCACTCTTCTGAGATGGAACATACTTATGTAAATCAGAAATGTATTACATGGTTGTTCAAATCTGGTTGCCTTTTGGGATGTGTTGCTGTGCTCTTCCTAAATCAAGACAATGAAGGTTTAAATGCAAATATTCTAAGTTAATTGAAAAGACAAGAAATACTCAAAGATTACTAAAACTCGTGGTGCTTGCAAAAGGGAATGTAAAGTTGAAAGCTTGTAACTTGGCTATAGGCCAATTTCTAAGAAGCCTCTCAACCATGAAGTCATAAAATATTTTAAAATAAGAAACTTACAAAATAGGTATGACTGTTTTTTAGGTTTTCATCCACTAAAGAGTTTTTATGTATTTGTTAAAGTTTCTAGAAAGTGCTGGTTACCCAGTTTAAATCAATAAACATTATTGGGTATAACGATATACCTGATTCTTAAATATAAGTAACAAAACATTTGCAAAAAAATCTGTTATTGCCTTTTCCCTATAGAGGGAAATATACTACCATAAATTAAATTTCACTTATAAGAAATTAAAACTCTTACACATTTCCTCTATTATTAGTTTCTCCTACTTCCTTTGTGACTCCTGACAGTTGCCTTTCAATCTCCTGCAGCCCATTTCTCCAATCACTTTGCCATTTCTTTGTGTACTGTTATTTATTCTATGTCCTCTATATTATCATCCCCACCTCCCAATGGCTAGGTCACAGTCTCCTAATTTAAAGGTCAGAAGGAAGGCTTCAAAGAACTAAGCAAAATATCTTATGAAGTACAGTGTAATGCAACAGTCCAAGCTCTCATGGATCCTCACACAACTGTTCAACATAAAAACAGAACAAAACAACAATAACAACAAAAAGCCAACATTCAACAGAATTCAACCGAACTCTGACTGTAGCCAGGACTTTACACTCATGAAAAGACCAAGAACACCTGTGGCCTGAAGGACCCCAGAAGATGTTCCCATCCAATGGGTTGAGAGATGCCTTAGAGACAGCTTCACATATGAGCATGGACCGTAGAGCCAGCTGAAGAGAGGATCCCATCTTGCTTCTGTCACTTAAACAGTTGACACTCAGTCAATTAGTCATGCTCTCTGCGCCTCAGTTTTCTCTTTTGTCAATCTGAAAAGAGAACTACCTTATAAAAGACACTTTGACTCAATTCTGAAAGCATATTCTGAGTGTCAACATGTACTAGGAGCCATTTTAAAGGCTTGGTACATCAATGAACAAAATTAATGAAACCCTTAGCCATCATGACGTTTAAATATAAGAACTACAAACAATGATATATAGATAACAGATGACAGATAAGAGAGAAAGAGATGTAAATGCTCTTATATTCTCGCATGTAAAAGGTTTGTTAAACAGCAGCTACCAACCAGAATATGCCTAACTCATCCACAGAGGTGAAATGTGGTACCTTTTCCTTGGATAATAATCCACTGTTTTGGGTGTAGAAAAGGCAATTTCTATCACAATAAAATTTGTAGAGTAGCAAGTAAAGAGCTCTCTCTCCCTCTCCTCTCTGTAAGTATTTGTAATAATCAAGTCCCTTCCTCATAAACAAGGCTAATCCCCATGAGGGCAAGAAACACACCTTAACTTTGCAACTTTATATGTAAAAAGAGGTTTGTTAAAATTTTAATGTTTCAGACAAAAGTATTACTTCTCAGTTTATTAGATGGTATTTATACACACACAGAGACATCCACATATATACATGCATATAAGTATATAGATGTAAGTCTCTGGTTGGGGCAACTATAACTCTGTAGTTTATAAAATATACATGAGATGTGTTCTAGCTAAGACAAGACTTAGCTGCATACATCGAGGTTCATGACTGCATTCCTCCTGTTACAGCCAATTTGAGGCAGTCAGATTCTGATGTTGGTATTAAATAATAAAGATTAGAAATATGCAAGGTTTCTATTAACTCCAAGTATATTTTACATAGCAACAACTTAATGACACATGATGAAGACTATATGTAAGTGGAATATAAAACCAATATTATTAATGTTTTGGCCAGTTATATTATATCAGTAATAAGTAAGTCTTATTCTAGTATTTAAGAACACAGAGACTAGAACACTATTGTTTTGAATCTTAATTCCTATACTTCTTAGCTTTGTGATCTTAGACAACTTATATTATCTCAGTTTCTTCATCTCTTAAATGGGGATTATAATACCCCACAGGGTAATCATGAGGATCAATGAGTTAATTTACATAAATCACGACTGTGAGATCTATATAAATCTTAAACATTATCCTTTAACAAAGAAAATTGGATTGTCATAAACAAACTAAATTGTTGAACTGTCCTAGAAAATAAAGCTTTTTATTTAAAATAAGTAATTACTTATTAGCTAAAATCCTGATTTTAAAACATATAAATTTAATATAAAACCCAAGCCACTTTTCAAATCACAAAATGACTGTGTAAATTCTTTGAATAAAAAGAGAAAACAATTTCAAAAAGCAAGGTTATATGTGAAAATATATTTTGCATAAAAGGCAGGTGCTTCCTAGAACTTACAGTTATAGAAGTAATATTTAAACAAGTAATTCAGAGTTACACACACACACACACACACACACACACACACTCCCTCTGGAGCAACCAAAGTAACTTCAAAGCTAAGAAGCACTCAGATTTTCAGATAAATGCAAATCTCAGCCGGGCAATGAGACAGTGTGATCTTAAGATCATGTATTCTCCATGAGGACTGTTTTATCTGAGTATACACTTTAATGTGAAAAATGAGGATTTTAATGGTGCAAAATACAAAATTTGTCAGAAATATTCTCTCAAAGTGCTCACATTTGATGAGCAAAAGTTTTCAAGTTAAGACCAGAGAAAATACAAGACTAATAAATGTCACTCTGAAGATTTTTTAAAAGAGATCTTCAGAAAAATACATCAGAATAGAAACATTTCAACTCTCTCAGGAACCCAGAATAAGATGATCTCAAAGGAAGACCACAAGAACAATTCAACCAACTAGTTGGCTTGGTTCTGTACCTGTGTCATCCAACAGTGTTGCTTCTCCTTTCGACAACACTGTCAGGTAGCTGGCTCTATAAATCCATAAAATGCCTCAGACACTTGCCTGCAATTTATGCTTCCAAGTCTCTCTAAAAGTAAAATGTGTTAAATGATACAAACTGAAAGGATCCAAGATCAAGGACTGCTCAGGGTGAATGATGCCAATATTATTTACAAATCACATTTTACCTGTGATTTGTAACACCCGCCATGAGTGCCAAACTGTAGTGAACAGATAAAATTAGTTACCAAAAGACTGTCCCTGAAGAAGGCAAGAGGTAAAAGGAGGTGGAAGGATGCCAATCTTCCTTTTCAGTTGTCTACTTAGCTCCTTGACCCATTCGGCTCCAAGTAGGCTCCATCTCCTTTGCTGAACGGATTGCTGAAGCCATCCCTGGGCTCCGGCAACCACCTCCATTTTCTGGGCTTGCTTTTAGAGCACTGCCCCTTGATGAGAAAGGTTTATGGTACACAGTCATTAAATGTGATACAGTAGTTACACTGAGAACCTAAGCTTTCACAAGAGCAACTGAGCAAGGAGACAGGACTCTAAATAAGGCTGCCCTCAGACACCAATGACAGAACATTTCCTCAGTTCTGTGATAGGGACAGAGCCCATTTCTCCAGAGCAAATATCTGAGATAAGTCACTAAGAATCCTGGACTTACAAGAGGTTTAATCCTTTATTAACTGAAGCAGAGAGTTGGTTCTTTCACTCTTGGGGTATTTTAGCATGTTAATGTTTTTTAGCTAATATTCATTATGTGCATAATATGTGCCAGGCACCATTCCAAGCGCTTTAGAACAATTATCACAAGTGACTTTTACAACAAAGTAATAAGCTACTTACTCTTATCTGTCATAAAAATAATGATCAAAATAATTTCACAGGTTAGAAACCTGAGGCCCTGATGAATTAAATGGCTTTCTTACGATTATACCATTAGTAGGTTGAAGAGATAAAACACACAACCATGAGAGAATATGGATTCTGAAAAACAATCTGAGGGATTTGAGGTGGGGGGGGTGGGAGGTTGGGGGAACTAGGTGGTGGGTATTAGAGAGGGCACAGATTGCATGGAGCACTGGGTGTGGTACAAAAACAATGAACACTGTTATGCTGAAAATAAATAAAATATAAGAGCTCAAGGAATCACAATGGATATTAAAAAAATCCTGAAGCATATGAAAGCAAAAATAAAGATACTGAAATTTATGAAACTCAGAAAAAACAACAACAACAACAAAAACACACATCATGCATGACTGTCATCAAAGGTCAAAGCCTAGACCTTTATGACATGCTCCACAGGTTCTTTTGTAGTCGCTTTTTTTTTTTTTTTTTTTTTTTTGGAGGGGTCATTCTATCTTTCTTTAGATCTCACCAAAAGAGAAGCATATGGTAACAATCATCTAATTAAAAACAATCAGTGCTTTTCCCTTTGACCTAAGGTTTAGGTGAGGGGGTCAGCATGCTCAACATATTAGGAGGGGAAAAAACCATAGTAGCCCTCTCCCTATCAGAGAACGGGAGAGAGACCTAACTGTTTTTCCCTATTCTCAAGGGAGGAAATGGATGAGCAAAAGTACATTGGAAATATCCTCTATGTGAATGGAATCCAAACTCTAAAACATATAGCATTTATAAAAGCCTTACCTAAGACAGAGAAATAATACAAATCCCAAGAAACATAGGCAGGAACCAAAAATTAAATTTGCCAGAAGGAAATATGAACCCATAACATCTGGAGAAACAATTTAATACTCAGATATGGCATTCAAAGCAAAGGAACATTTGGGAAAGAGCAAATGCCACAAATGATTCTTCATTCATATCTATTGTGGTTCAAATTTTATAAAATTAGCCAGCAAGATGCCTTGAAAAAAACCAGTGGTGGTTTTAGGCTATTATTGCTATACACCGAAGAAAACATAAATTTCAGAAAATTGGGGGAATTATAAAATGTCATACAGTATGTTGGCTCCAAAACAGATACCAGTTTCTCAGTTGTTCTGCCTCAAAACATCAAAACAACTTATCCACTTAAGTAACATCTACCGATGCCAGACTCTAAAGGGTTTAGAATAGCTAATTATTTGTAACTCCTCAGGGAAGTTGTTTAGAAAGCAACAATCACAAAATCATTGAAGGTGGTTAATCAAGGTAAACAAAGGAAGAAACAATGAACATTTAAAATCACTGTGAAACACCTTGCCATATGATTATATTGTACATGGAATGCTAGTCAATGAAGAATTATCTAGTAGTTCCTGGAAACTGTATCACTTGCTGGGATTTCTGACCTCAATAAGCTCACAGCTTTCAAAATTAAAGAAATTTCATTAACACTGTCCACAAATGATCTTTTAAACTTTTCAGTAGGTTTCCAACAAATTAAACAGTTAAAGTGCATCTTTTTAAAAATTTTATCTATTTATTTGACAGACAGAGATCACCAGTAGGCAGAGAGGCAGGCAGAGAGAGAGAGAGAGAGGGGAGGAAGCAGGATCCCCACTGAGCAAAGAGCCAAATGCGATGCTCCAGCCCAGGACCCTAAGATCACGACCTGATCCAAAGACAGAGGCTTTAACCCACTGAACCACCCACACACCATAGTTAAAGTGTATCTTTGTCTTTTAACTTTTAGCTGAAAATAAACCAGTTGACTAGAGCTACTACTTGCATATTCAGTAGTAATGATATGTCTTTGACTATGATAATAGGATCCTTGTATCACTAACCAAACTCAAAAGAATTCTGCTCACAGGACCCATACTGGCCAGGAATTTCCACCTTGAACTCCCTATTTAATTATCCAGTCTACACACCTGTCCCAATGAACCTGCAAGGCAATCAGTCCTAGTCAGCTACAGCATGGTGAAGGCCAACTGACTACAGAGGACAAGAGAGTAGATCCTAGAGAGATGCTTTGCTAGGGAAGATGCAAGTGAAATATTTATGATGAGGTCAAAAGAGAGACGTGGGTTGTGTAAGATATCTTACCATATCTTTCATACCTGACAAGCCTATAAATAAAAATGAGAAGATTAACAGGTAGGAGTGGTGAAGGAATGATATATGTATAATAAGACATATATCCAGTTTTTGGAAATATGGAAGAAGGGAACAAAATGTAGTAAAGAAAAATTTAGGTGCACTATCACGAGCAGTGATACGATAACAGGAAGTAAAATGTCTTAGTTCTGCAATTTATAACCATGTCTTAAAAAATATTTTCTGCAAAGAATGTTATTTATGATAGAGAATAAGTCCAACAATAAGGAAACAATTAAATAGACATCCACCTTAGAAAGAACAGGTACCATTACGAAATGTCATACACACACACACACACACACACACACACACACACACATGCTTACCAAGAGTTACAATGACATGAAAAACATGCGTATAATTTAAGTAGAAATTTTAAGACAATATTGAAATGATGAATGATCCTCATCATGTAGAAAAGTATATAAAAATTTAAAAAAATTTAGAAGTTAACTGTGGTTATTAACAGAGAGAAATAACAGCTATTTTTTTCTGATTCTGTTTTTATGTATTTATGCATAAAAAATATTGTTTGCATTATAATGAGCCTCTGAAAAGTTCTCAAATGGGAGAGCAATCACTCTAAGTAAAAAAAAAAAAAAAATCATTTTAATTTGAGGCTTCCATTTTAATTGAAAGATAAAATAAATTTCACTTTACTTCCCAAGGACCTAAGTTCTTTATGACAACATCCTCTTACTCTGTCTCATACCCAGAACCAAGTTTAAATGTCTACAGAGTAGTCAATAAAACTTTGAAGTGGAATTTAAGAAATACCAAGAAAGGCCCCTTACACACACTCCTCTTCAGTAGAGCCCAAAATCCTATTCTGCTTTTTGTCATACAATCAATTATTGCTAAAGCTGTCAAGTGCACTCTTTGCTATGGGAATATAACATTAAGTAGGAACTTCTATTATTCAGAGTTAATTTGTTTAATAAACAATCATACTGAGGGAATAGGAGTTTTAAAAATGTGTGTTGGTAAAAGGCAAAGATGCAAATCATATAACATTCCAACTTTTAAAATCCTTCAACGGCAGTATTTCTAATTTCAGTTATCACAGAGTAGCTTATATCATACTATATTTGCAGCAACAACAATGAATGCTGGAGGGAGGAAAATATTTGAAGGCACTGGAGAATGATTACAGCAGCTAGAACTTGAGGGATCAAGATCTGGAAAGAAGGGAAACGCATTTCACTTGAGACAATTGACTATTCATAAGCAATGTATGGTAAAGAGGAAGAGCAGAAAACTGTTGCTCAGAGCTTTCAGCAGTATCAAGGACAGGGAAACAAAAATTGGGGGTTTGGGACCCATAAGGAAAAACACGCAGTCCTTCAGTCAAGACTCTGAAGGGCTGTCTCCTAAAAGAAAGGGGAAACCAAAAAGAGCAAACTCTCATAAAGACTGAAATGCAAACTTGAATCACTTCGGTTCCTTTTTGGATCAAGCTAACCCCTCCCTATTTCAGTACCATCCAGAAGAAAAGACAATCTTTCCTGGGAAAATATGTCACCATCCACACCATAAAAATATTTTTATACACAATGACTGATACCCAATCCAAAATTACCAACCATGCCACAGACAAGAGCAAATCTCTGAAAACCAAAAGAAAAGATGGTAGTAATGAACCTAACAGGTGGCTTAAATATAGCAATTATATACAAACATTAAAACAAATAACTGCTGACATCTTTTGTGATTCTGTACAAATTTTAGAATTATTTGTTCTAGTGCTATGAAAAATGCTATTGGTATTTTGATAAGGATTGCACTAAATCTGTAGATTGTTTTGGGTAACATGGACATTTTAACAATATTAATTCTTCCAGCCCATGAGCACAGAACGTCTTTCAATGTGTGTCCATGTTTCTTACAGTTTTCAGAGTAGAGATCTTTCACTTCCTCAGTTAAATTTATCCCTAGGTACTGAATTTTATTAGTTCTAAGGTTTTTTGATGGACTTTTTAGGTTTTGTTTTTGTTTTTTGTGTAGTATCATGTCATCTACAAATAGTGACAGTTTTACTTCTTCTTTATCAATCTGGATGCCTTTTATTTTCTTTTCTTGTCTGACAGCTGCACCTAGGACTTCCAATACTATACAGGATAAGAGTGCTAAAGTAAACAACCTTGCCTTGTTCCTGATCTTAAAGGAAAAGCTTTCAGTTTTTCACCACTGAGCATGATTTTAGTTGTGGGTATGCAATATATGGCCTTTATTATGTTGTAGTATGTTCCCTCTAAACCCAATTTGTTGAGAGTTTTTATTATTAACAGATATATTTTGTCAAATGCTTTTTCTACATCTGTAACTATCTTGAGAAAGAATAAAGCTGGAAGTAACCCAATCCTACATTTGAAGATAAACTACAAAGATGTAGTAACCAAAACCGTATGATACTAGCACAAAACTAGACACTTTGAAAAATGGAACAGTATAGAGAGCCCATTTACAAACCCACGCTTATATAGTCAATTAATCTATGACAGAGGAGGTAAATATATAATGGGGAAAAGACAGACATCTTCTCAATAAATGGTATTGGGAAAACAGGATAGCTACATGCAAAAAAAAAAAAAACAAAACTGGAAATGAACCACTTTTTTAAAACCATACACAAAAATAAACTAAAAATGGATTAAACATCTAAATGTAAGACCCGAAACCATAAAACTAAAAGAAAATAAGAACAGCGATCCCTTATTTATCAGCCTTAACAATATATTTAGAACATGTCTTCCCAAGAAAGTAAAAAGAAAGCAAAATTAAGCTATTGGAGCTACAGTAAAATAAAAGTTTTTGCACAGCAAAGGAAACTGTCAACAAAACAAAAAGGCAACCTAATGAATGGGAGAAAATATTTGCAAATGAATCTCTGATAAGGAATTAATATCTAAAATATTTAAAAAATTGATACAACTCAATACCAAAAGAAATCAAGCAACCTAATCAAAACATGGGCAGTAGTAAATACCCCTACTGTTATTTACCCAAAGAAAATAGAAACACTAATTTGGAAAGACACGCATACCTCTATGTTTACTGTGGCATTATTTACAATAGCTAATATATGGAAGCAACCCAAGTGTCCGGTGATGAATGGACAAAGATATAGTATGTGTGTGTGAATATATACATATGTAAATATATATGCATAATATATTTATAGCATTATATGCATACATTAGAAAAGGAGAAAGACTGAACATCAATAATCTAAGCTTCCAACTAAAGAAGTTTGAAAAAGAATGGAAAATCAAACTCAAAGTAAAAAGAGGAAAAAGAGGGATGCCTGGGTGAATCAGTGGGTTAAAGCCTCTGCCTTCAGCTCAGGTCATGATCCCAGGGTTATGGGATCGAGCCCTGCATCGGGCTCTCTGCTTGCTGGGGAGCCTGCTTCTTCCTCTCTCTCTGCTTGCCTCTCCGCCTACTTGTGATCTCTCACTCTCTCTCTCTCTCTCTGTGAAATAAATAAATAATACACCTCAAAAAAAAAAAAGGGAAAAGAAAGAACAGAGCATAATCAATAAAAAGAAAATAAAGCACTGGGTGTGGTGCATAAACAATGAATGCTGGAACACTAAAAAGAAATAAAATAAAATATAATGAAAAAAAAAATAAAGAAAAGAAAGCCAGCAGTTAATTTTTAGAAAAGACTGCTGTATTTAATAAACTTTCATAAGCCTGATTAAAAAAAATTATATGGCCAATATCAATTATATGGCCAATAACAAATGGCCAATATCAGGTGTAAAAATAAAAGGGACATAAACAGAGATCCCACTGGTGTCAAAAAGATAACATAAGAAATAAATTTATGTCAATAAATTTGACAGATTGAATAAAATGGATAAATTAAAACCCCAAATTAAAACTAACATATTTTCAGTATTATTCATAATAGCCAAGGTAAGGAAGCAACCTAAGTGTTCACTGATAGAGGAATGGAATATGGGGTATACAGTGGAATATTACACAATCAAAAAAAGGATGAAATCTTGCCATCTGTGACAACATGGATGGACCTAGAGGGTTTTATGCTAAGTGAAAAAAGTCAGACTAAGAAAGATAGATATCATATGATTTCACTCATATATGGAATCTAAAAAACAAATGAATAAACAAACAGCAGAATGAGACCTATAAATAGAGAATGCACTAATTGCTGCCGGGGGGTGGGGGGGTGGGAATACAAGGATGGGCAAAATGGGTGAAGGGGAGTGGAAGATACAGAATTCCAATTAGGGAAAGAATATATCATGGGAATAAAAGGCAGAAATTAGGACATACAGTCTACTTTCTACATAGTCTCCCACATTCAGCACACAATCACATCTTCTCAGAAACACTAGCATTTTGCAAGATCAGATTCCATTTCCCTCCTCCATGTTTCCTCAGTTCTACGCAAGCCTTTATCTCACTCTATTATTATTACCTATTTTTCTCTTTACCACTGAGCCACAAGCTCTTTTAAGACAGAGTATCTACCTGTTTACCTTTTTTTTTAAAGTTTTATTTTAATTCCGGTTAGTTAAAATACAGTGTTATGTTAGTTTCAGGTATACAAGTAGAGTGATTCAACACTTCCATACATCACCCAGTGCTTATCCTCTTATCTCCCAATACCTGGCACTTAGCAGGCGTTCAAATCTGGTGGGATGAATGTTGAATTACTGAGTGAAATGAACTGTCCAAAATCTTCTAGATAATTATTAATAGTCTGGACTAGAAGGTCATCTCTTTACTCCCACCTAGTCCAGTTAGCTACCTAACCACACAACCTACCACCCCTTTCCTCTCTGTTTTTCTGGATTATTAGTTCCAGATATTGGTCAAAGGCACACATCATAAAGTCCAGAGGTGTTAGCTTTTATTCTAACAAGGACACATATCAATGACTTTATGGCTTATACTATACCATACGATCTATTCCAATGGTGAGAGAGAGGTAAATAAAAGCTATTTAACCATATAGCCCACTGAGTAGAAAATCAAGTAAGATTGTTATATGTGTGCATCTTTTTCTAACTACAAAATCAATGACATCATGTTGGTAACATGAAAACAGTCATAGTGAGAGTATTTATGCCATGGCAAATGCTACAAGCCAGAATTTTTTTCTTTCTTTCCTTTTTAACTTTTTTTTTTTTTTTTTTGAGGGTTGGCTATTAATCATTTAGCATACCAATGGCTGTTAACTTACTCAAACACCATATGGGGTACACTCAGACTTTCTGATGGCTGTCATAGCTCATCTCACTGCCTCTGCTTATTGACCACCATGACCATTGTATTAACAACCAAGACAATAACAAAGTAATTATAAGTTAATATTTTGGAACTAAGCTTCCTATTCCCATTCTGCCAGGTTTACCTGCCCATGATTTAGTTAGATACTGTCAAGAGGTCATTAGAATGTTTTTTTTTTTTCCTAATCAACACTGAAATTCTGGGGCCTGCATTTTAGTGGAAATATCCTAAAAACAAGATTGCTGCTTGAATCACTTAGGAGATGGTAAGTAATCATGATGTGTATTTGGGGAAACATCAACTGTAAGATTTCTTTGCCCTCATAGAATAAAAAAAATCAAAAACCAAGAAAATTAACAAAGTCTCAAATAGAAGGGACATGCATATTACAGACCACTTTATTTCTTAGTTTAGGATTTAGATGAGATGGAAATTGATCTATCAACATCTCCATAATTGCAGGCAATACCACGGAATAAAATTCTGAGTGTTCACCAATCATATTTTAGTGCTGAACACTTCATGCAAGCAGCTGTTAATGATGCCAAATATAGCTTTCACAGCATGCAAAATGAACTAATGACCAAGCCTACATTTTAGATTTCAGAGATATTCTTTCTTGGTGCAATTAATCCTATATTCTGCAGAGATCACAGTCTGCTGATCCACGCAGAGGTCAGAAGGAAGGATTGTTTAGGATGTCAAGGGTCTACCTAGCATGTTCTTCCTGTTGCCCAAATTAGAGTAACCAAGGTCTTTTTTTTGGTGTATAAAAATAAATCTATGCAAACATTTTCTATCGCCTAAGGTTTTTTTCACATTCCCTGGGTGTGATCATGAAAAGGAACCTCCTTGGGATCCTACAGGATGGGTTTGAGAGACAGCTGGAGTATTTCAATAAACTGGCACCAATCACTGAGGCAAACAGTGGAGAACACAGCTGACCATACACATCACTCTGGATGACAGACATTATAAGCTGGGCCAATTTGGCTTGTTAGGCATTATATTGTAGTGACTCTCAGGAAATGGTGAGATTTGTGCTTAGTTATGCCTTCATATTTTAAGAATTTATGTATTTAACATATAATAGAAAAGCAGTATTTAGTAATGGGTAATTAGGAATCACTGTCACATGCCTCAGTGGGGAGGTATTATACAATTGCATACCAGAAAATCCCACACAGTTTGATTTCCCAATAATTACTTAAAGATTTTTCCTGTAAGCTTAGCAGGACCAAGACTTCATATACTTTTACAACATATAAAAACCTGAGAAAAGCTTTTGCAACATTCTGGGAAGAAAGCTTTCAGGTACCTGATTTTTATGCCTATCTATCTATATCCATATGTACTTTATTTCTAAATAAAAGTCAATAACTGAGTCTTTACTACTTACCAAATGCTGTAACAGCTTGTTTTTACCTGCATTATCTAGAATATCCTCACAATAACCCTATGAGATATGCAATATGACGTTCAGTGTTTTACAGATGAGAAACAGGCAAAGCGTCTTGCCCAAGGTCATAAAGACAGTGAGTAGAGGAGCCTGGATTTGAACTCAGGCGGTCTGTTTCCAAAGTCTGGGATCATAGCCATAGTGACAGAAGGTTTCTCAGGAGCCAGATGGGCTCTGAGCAAGTCTGCAGAACTACTTGGAGTCATTCAGAACAAACCAGGTTACATCAGAGTCACATCACAATTTTTGGCAACAGAGCAATGCCAGACAATTCCATGTGTTTTGGATTTGGGTACTACTGAATGAAACATACCATGCATTCATTAATAGTAAGTATTTATTTCTATAAAATATCTATCAACATATTCTTTCAGAATTAAAATACTCAACCTAAAATACTTTTTATTTATTCAGAACACATACATACATTTATTAAAATTTAAAGCACAAAGGTAGCTCCAATCAGCGACAGTAATTCAAAATACATACTGACATACTTTGAAAGAATGCTAATAGGGTAACACAATTCTTCAAATCTTCACTAAGCAATATAAAAACAAACTACCAAATCATGTCAAATTTCTCTTTTTAAAATTCCAACATCATCTCTACAATATTTCCCATATATATGATTACTGAAATCTTTTGTTGGGTTAACTTTAATAAAAGCGTATTTAACTCAAGAACAACTAAGCACATGTATTTAGTAACCCAACTAGTTTGCCCCATTCTAGCAGGGGACATGAGATAAAGACTGTCCAGATATCTGCATTTAGTTTTTTTATATAAAACACATACCCCAAAAGCTCTCAATTTCAAATTACATTTAGTATTTTTTTCTTCCCTATCCCACGACACTTAGTATTGCTTCTAAGACACCATCCTATCCCACCTTGTATTTCACAGGCTCGTATATTTATCTTGTTTCTTCTACTGAATTATAAGGTCACTGAGAATAAGAACTATCTTGCTCATCTCTCTTGCCCCTGAGGTAAGTAGCAGTATGCCTTGTACGATAGTGCTCAATGTTGTCCAGACAGCTCTGTGAACTGAAGTGTGAAATCAGATTAACACTAAATCATCCATTTATCTTCTGAAATATTTTGATATTACTAATTGGGGAAGTTTCTGTAATGTGTCAAATTTTGAGAGCTGCCTCCTTAAAATCTATTTGGAGCAGGATTTCCTATGAATAAATAAATAACTGTCACTGTAATAAAATACACAAACACATGCACATTTTCAAAATATAGAATCTCATACTAAAGACTGTTGACTTCTCTTGGATCTAATATTTTAACGCAAGATTGTAGAAAAAAATGAAAAAAAAAAGATGACAACCCCTTCTTTCTTTCTTCATTTTATCTGTTAGAGAATCTAAATAAAATGAAATACTCAAAGAAAGCAAAACTGGATCCTATCTGTTTCTTCAAATAATGTAATAAATATTTAGAGAAAAAGGGAAAAAATAGACTAAATGGTACTGGGCCTATTATTCAAGTTTTCATGAGAATATGCTTGCAGACATTATAGAAAACACTAGAACAGTTTGTCTATCTCCTGGACTATTTTCCACTTGGGAGATATCAAAACTATTAGAAGAAAGTGAATAATCAATTAATGCCTTCCTATGTTCTTGGACACTTCCATTTGCTGTGAAATGTGCTGGAAATAGCAAAAATAAAGCTCTAATTTCAGCATATGTTTGGTAGAGAAGACCAGTCATTTTAAAAATTCTTATTAAAAACATCTTTACTATTAATATGTTTCCTAAAAAGAAATTATATTTTATAATAGAAAGGGGCATTAAGGCAAGATCAAAACCCATATTCTTAGAAATATGTGCATAATATAAATACGAAGGAAATGTGTAAATTAAACTGGCAAAATATGTCATCTCCAATGAGCTGCTAAACATTATAACCTATTCTATCAATCATGTCATTGGTACTAATGGCCTTTTTGGATTAGGAATCTATGAAACAGCTTGTAAAAGATATAAAATGAGCATATATTTATAGAGATGAATTCTGTGTACTTTTATAACTACCTTGCAATATCGCAGGTGTAAGATTGTGAAATATCCAATTTAAACTAAAATGGTTCATGGCTATTAATATTTAGGTTCTCTGTAACTATTTTGGCACTGCTTACCCAAGTGCGGCTAAGATATAACTCTCAATTTCTATCTGTTCTTTCAGAGGAATAATATGGTCAGTAAGGAAAGGGTAAGCTGACAGAGCTCAGTGTGAGGGGGATGGTTTCAAAACTATAACTTACACAAGATTCCCCAAGGAATTAATGTAGAGATGAATGTACCAGAGCTGACATGAAGATGAAAACAATATTTTATACAGTTCTGTCAGCAAACCATGTGCCTGCCATTGTAATTTATGGTCTTAGCTATTTTGCCCTTAGCAAAAATAACTATATACAATGTAAGCAATTATTTGGGTATTGAGCAGTATTTTGAATAGAAGTTTTTTAATTAAAATTAACTAAAAGCAGAGTTTTTGAATCACTAGCTTCCAGATGAATGACAGGTATTACAACTCTCCAGCAATAATTTAAAATATATAATGCTCTCAATTTCTAAGTGACTGTAAGCTACTTCATGCAAGGGACAATATGAATAAAACTAATTGCTTTGGAAATTCAATAAATTATAAAAAAATATTTAAAGAAATTGTTTTGACATTTTTAATACACAGATAACTGAAAATTGTGGAAAGTTTATAGTTGACACCATATGAAGACCCTTGGAAAAAGTAAGCAAGGCTAAAAAGAAACCATCATCAGACAAGCCACGAAATATATTTCTTTATGCTGAAATTCTGACCAGGTTTTGGACAAATAATTGAACTGCAATAGAAAATAAAGCTCTAAGACACTAGGCCTTCATCTTTTTAGATGGCATATACCCCCAAAACCTTGAAAAGAAATTATTTGATGAAATGATAAATACTCAGATTGGAATAAATTGGTCTTATTTCAATTAAGTTATTTTATTAGCTGTTAATATTTTTGTGAACATGAACTCAACACTATGTCCAGATCCCTTAAAAGTCTCTCTTTCAGTGCTCCCAAAGCCTCGAGAATTTACCATTCCATATACAGTGTGTACCACAAGAAGATCTACAGTGGATGGAAAGTCAAAATTCAACAGAGACTAGATAACTCATATCTGGCATGAAGCATGTTGCTGCATCTAGTAACTTTCAAAAATTACATATATATCCTCTCAAACATTGAAAACTTCAGCACCAGTCATCTTTAAAATATTGGTCAGAAAAAAACCTCATTTGGAAATTTACTGTTTTTTAGTGTAAATCCAAAAACTACACAGGATTTTAAAGGGTAAAACTTATGTAAAACTGAGAGAGTGAAAAAGTGACATATAGTAATGCTAAGAGTGTTTTACTGGAGTTTTCATACTAAGAAGAATTTAATTATATCTGAGAAAGAGTGGCTGGAAAGTCATAAAAGAGTTTTGCTACCTACAAGTACCAATATCTAAACATCTGAAAAGAGACAGAAAAATCTCCTCCAAGAAGGATATCCACTTCAAATTAGATTCCCATTTAGGGAGAAAAGTCAAGGTGCTAGAGGTCATACTCCCTTTGGCCAAAAAAACAAAACAAAAAAAATAGTGCTTAGAAATGGGGAGGAGAGATGTTTTAGTCAAAATTCTAATTAGTAGGTTGTTCTCACGTAGGTTGGGTTTGATGATTTCCTTGTTTGCTCTTCAACCTTTGCTGAAGAAACCACCTATCTTCCAACCCAATGTAGTTTTGGAACTCAAGGAAAATGGAAACTCAGTTAAAATGACAATGGTGTTCCTGAGGGTTAATGGATGGTTTAAAAAACCGAACCTAATGTCCTGTGCAAACTGGGTTTCTAACAACCTCTCAGATTCTTTCAGTGTATAGACAGCACTAAATCTGGAAGGCACCATGGTATAATGAGGGGAGGAAATTAAGTTTTGAAAGGAGAAAAGCCCAAGTGGGAAGGAAGCCTGCCTTCTTTGATTCTTTTCAGGTTGACTTATGTTCTCTCCCGGTGACCACAGACAGTGCTGAGCATACTGTCTTCTACCGATAAACTATTATAATTTTCTATGTGTTTGTCTTCTTCAGTAAGTTTTGAGGCCCTTAAGAACAAAGACCATAACTTATTCTTCTTTGTAACCCTGGATGGCCTGGCTTCCAGAAATTGCTAGATATGTATAAATATTGCATGAAAAGCAAATAAACATGTTGAACTTAGGTAAACTACTCAACTTCTCTAAGCCATTCCCTCAAAAAACTAGCCATCCCCCCAAGAAAAACAAGAATAAAATATCCATTTTGGATTTTCTTCTAAAGATCATGAGAAAATATCTACAAAGTAATATGGCAGATGGTGAGTGGCCAGCAAATGCACTTCCCATTCCTTCCTCCTACTCTGAAAAAAATACCTCAATAAAGACAGCAGTGAGCACCTGTTCTGTTATAAATAGGACAGAGAAGATGGATGCAATGATCTTTCCAAGGAATGGAGACTGTTTTATACCACAGTGGCTCATGCAAAGCTTCAAATATAGACCTACCTAGGTTGAAATCATGGTTTTATACCACTCTAACTGTAGGAAACTGGGAAAGTTAACTAGTCTCCCTAAATCTCAGCGTCCTAATTACCAAGAGAGGAATAATACCCACTTTCAAGAGAGTCTGTATGAAATTAACAGTAAAATGCCTGAATAGAGCTATTACAGAGATTAATTTTAAGTGCCCGATAAATGGTGGCTCAATCTAGCTAACCGCCTATTACCAAAGTCCTATAATAGCAAGAAGACGAGTTTCATATAACCTATGCAGAAATAAACCACAAATATTTTAAAAAGAAAAACAAGTACCAGCACACGTGAGGCTTAAAAAGCACAATTAAGATAATGAGAAGTAGATTTAAGTGGTGGCATCCCTCTTGCAGATACGATAAAAATGCAGGCTTCTCCGTTCCATGGATACTTGTTTCCCTTTCTGGAGGGGGAATACAGAGGAGGAGGCAGGAGAGAGAACAACACAATGCCCACTGAAATAGTTGGACTTTTTTTTTTCTTTTCTTCTCTTACAAAGAACATCTCCCAAATAACAGGCAAACTTCATTCCAGTCTTTCGCCTGTGTTCCAAACCAAGAAATGAACATTTCTAAAGCTCTGCAGGCTTTTCTGAGTCATCCTACTGCACGGCACGTCCAACTTCTCTAAGACAGGTCACCCCCCTTTGCCTGTGGATGCTCCCTCACCCGGCCTGGTCCTCTCCTGGATTTCATCCCCAGAGCAGCTGCCTCCTGGGCTTCCATACCAACAGCCGCCTGCACTTCCATCTGCTCCTCTGCCTAAGCTCTGCTAGCTGTCATCTTTCCTGGCTACCCACCAACTCGCCCACAACTCCTAGATAGTAAATAGATCTGTACCAAAAATTAAGGTGGTGCGTCTAAAATTAAAAAGCTGATGAGAAAGAGTTATCAATCATAAACACATTAGCACATTTTATTTATAGTGTTTACGGTTGAAGAAGGACTTTTCTCTCCATGACTGCATTTGGCCCTGTGCTTACACTCAATCCACTACTGATAATAAAAATAAAATGCCATTTGTTGAGTGTCTCTTATATGGCGTAAGCCACGTCAGTTTCACCTTTACAAGCCTGTCAGGTAGGTCAGATCATTACCATTTCTGATCAGGAAACTGGGGTTCAACGGTGGTTAAGTGATGTGCCCAGGTTTTAGCAACCAGTAACAAAAGGAGCTGGGATTTCAAACCAAGTCTCTGATTCTTAGTTCATTATTCTTTCTCCTTCACTAGAAACTAGGAAGTCACAAACCAATTACTGAAATCACACATATCTGCAGAAATCAAGAGACTTTATAGCTTGATGTTTAACTAGAAGTCCTACCCCGTGTTTAAATATATCACTTCAGTGCCCCTTTGAACGTCATTCTGCCTCATTATCATAGCACACACAACAAACACAGATTGCTCGTGAAATGGAGTAAAGTAAGATCAACAGGATCATCAAAGGTCAGTTAAGAAAGTTACTTCAAGATCCTTGAATGCTGCGAGAATGGTGATGTGAGCCCTGTCAGTAGATGTGCCTTCACTACGGACTTCTCAGCCAGCAGCGCTCAAGGCAGCCACCCACACCCTTCTGCTTACAAAATCCTCTTCTCTTTGACAACTCCACTTTCCCTTAATTCACCTCCACATCACTGATGTTCCTTCACAGACTGACTTTATGTCTTGTACCATACTTTATCTATAAAATCAGAGTTCCTCAAAAGTTTGATCCTAGGGGCGCCTGGGTGGCTCAGTGGGTTAAGCCTCTGCCTTTGGCTCAGGTCATGATCTCAGGGTCCTGGGATTGAGCACCACCTCGGGCTCTCTGCTCCTCAGGAAGCCTGCTTCTCCCTCTCTCTCTGCCTGCCTGTGATCTCTGTCTGTCAAATAAATAAATAAAATCTTTAAAAAAAAATTTTTTTTTGATCCTAGGTCAGCTTAATGTATATCCCCAGAAATTTATGTATCACATCTATACTCAAAACTTCAAAATGTCTAAATCTTTCCTAGACTTTTGTCTACAATGGATACTTGAGATCTTTCACTTAAGGGTCTCTTGGACATCTCATAGGTAACATTTCTGAAGTGGAACTCTTGACAGATCCCACACCGAAAGCAATTTATTCCTTACCCTGTCTTCCCTCTACCAGTAAATGGTGTCACTATCTCCTCTTCAATTATTGAAGCCAGAGATTTGGGAGTCATGCTCTTCTCCTTTCTCCCTTTTTTTTTTTTTTTTTAAAGATTTTATTTATTTATTTGACAGACAGAAATCACAAGTAGACGGAGAGGCAGGCAGAGAGAGAGGAGGAAGCAGGCTCCCCGATTAGCAGAAAGCCCGATGTGGGACTCGATCCCAGGACGCTGGGATCATGACCTGAGCCGAAGGCAGCGGCTTAACCCACTGAGCCACCCAGGCGCCCCTCCTTTCTCCCTTTCAACCCTCACTCCTCACATCTAGTCCATCAGCAGTTCACCACTTCTACTTCAAAACATGTTTTGTTTTCATTCTCTTCCCTCCATCCCCAGTCCTACCCCTGAATCCATACAACCATTATCCCTTTGCTGAACTGTCACAGTGGTCTCATTCCTTTCTTCCACCCATATCAAATCAGATGGTCCTTTAAGAATATACGTCAGATTAACTCATGGCCTTCTTAGAAGAGGAGTCAGAAACATGATACAGGCCTCAAAGTCTGGCATAATCTGGACCCTGCCTCCTGTGACTTGTTCAGGTTGGTTCTATAGCCCTCAAGGCTCCTTCAGGTGAGTCACTGGTGTCTTTGTGCTTTCAGTTTAAATGTTTTATCTTTCCTGGCGAGGTTCCTCTTAGCCACTCTATCAAACTAAGACAGCCTCTTCTAATCTTATTATGGTAAACTGTTTCTTTCTTAACAATAATCAGAATCTGCAATTTATTAGGTAATATTTGGTCTGCATTTTAATGGTCCTTTTCTGCACCAGAATGTCATCTCTTTGAGGGTAGGGTCCTTGTTCAGTGTCTTTTCCTCGACATCAAGAGCAGTGCCTCAAGTAAATTAGGTTCATTTAATGGAAGAATGAGAGAAGCACCAAAACAAAACAAAACAACAACAACAAACCATCACTGAGAAGAAGTACTAAGGTAGCTCCAAGAATAGCAACAGCCGACAAGGATTTTCCTTTCTAGGTTTAGAATACACTGTCCAACAGAAAACAGTCTCGTGAAAAGTTTCATTGAAGTTTCTGCAATTTATTGCCACTCACAACCATTTGTGTTGGCTACACATCTATTTTGAATGCGTACAGAAACAGTCACACTCTACCATAATCATTGTCTATATATATGTAAAAAGGAGGGATATGGAACAGTGCTAAAACATTCAGTCAAGAATATTACAGAAAGTCAGTTAATTCAGAGACATGATACTGAATTAAAATGAGCAATTTGTAACTATCAGTCTACATAATGTTGACCAAACTTGCCAGAAGTACTAGAGTTTATTTATTTTCAAAGCTGTTTTATATACAGACTCTTTGCTTGGGCAACTCTAGTACATTAGTGTATAAGAGCTTTGCTGGTCAAGTTAGAGAGTCTGGTCAAGGCCTCTGCTACTTGCCTACTGGCAGTCAATGAACATCTCTGAGCCTCACCGGCTTCATCCATTAAATGTCCATGCCTCATGTACAGGGTTGCTATGATGTTCAAGTAAAACAAAACCAAAAAACAATGTACTTGAATGTCCTTGAAAACTGTAACATGTCCTATAATTGTGAGATAATATTATTATTTTATTTCTCCCAAATACTTACTAATGAAAATTGAGCATATTTTCTTGATTAGCTGAATGTAGAGACACATTTTAGAAGGTCATATGATTACTTGTTATTCAAAAATAGAATTAAGTATAGACATATCCCTATTTTGAATATTGAAAGCAAATTAACATTCTTATCTGCTATAATGGAATTCCATGAAGGACAACTTTCTACCTAACCAGGACACCAAACATACACTAAGTCAGGTGAGATGACCTACCATTGAAGTCTGGGTTACAATCAACTGTTTGTTTTATTGTTTCTACTGGGCTGGGGTATCCTCTGGAATGAGGACCAACATGGTCCTCATTTTTATATAATCTATAGGGTTTGAAAAGATACCAGCAAAAAAGGAAAAAAGAAAAAAGAAAGAAAAAGAAAAGATACCAGCACATCATGGTACCTCAAACATAAATTGGGAATGATTCAAATAAATGAAGACTCACTATATAACCTTATTTCTCATCTTTTCTGGAAAATTGATTCTGACATTTTTAAAAATATGTTTATTGTTGGAGTCCACTACACACACCTGCCCCTCATCTCAACATCTGTCACCAGTATTCCCTCCTGTATGTACAACAGGAGTTCTAACAATATTTCCCCAAAGAATAGATGGAGTGTCAAGCCTTAGTTATAAAATATGCTTGGAAACAGATGATCCAGACAAGGAAAACCGGCACTTTTGATCAAATTTCATGCAACTTGTAATTTCATGCTGTTTCCTGGGCTGAAGAATTTGTATTGACTTATGAATTCACAGATTTGCATTTCAACACTTTCCCTCTCCCCCCTTCAGGGAGAGGTGCTAATGAGCAGAGAAAAGATCACTGAGTCTAGACAGTTATCAAGTTTGGAAAATTAAGTAATCCATTAATTGCTTAATTAGGTCTTTGTAGCCTTTTCTGAATGATACAGTCTCCAAATATGCATATGAATGGCTAAAATGGGGGTGGTGTGAGACAATAGGAAGGAAAATGGAATGTGAATTCCAGAATTAGAAGGTAGTAACTCTCAAAAAGAAAAAAGATTAGAGGAACTCTCTATGTATCCTTCAATGTAAATTAACAGACATTTGTTGAGTACTTCCTAAATACAAAGCACTGTGCTAGAAAGAATTAGGGATAAAGCAGAGATCAGTAGACAGTTCCAAGCTTCAAGCAGTTTGCAATTTGGATAGGCATGTTCAACACAAGCCCATGAGTATACACATAATTAAGATATCATGTGTAAGAGAAATTGATCAATCCAAAGGAATTTATTGGGCTTTGACTGTATCATGGCAGCTAAAGAGGAACAAGTTTAATTATTTTTCATTACACCCTAACGATGGATAAGTTTATAGTAGAACCTTCCCATTCACTTAGAATTTTTTTTATTACGTTTAGTTAGTCAACATATAGTACATCATTAGTTTTTGATGCAGTGCTCAAAGATTCATTAGTTGCATATAGCACCCAGTGCTCATCACAACACATGCCCTCCTTAATACCCATCACCAGGTTACCCCATGCCCCCGTTCCCTCGCTTCTGTAACCTCAGCTTGCTCACTTAGAATTTTAAGTTCCTGAAAAGAAGGGCAATGAAATCAAATGAAAAAGAAATGTTTTGCTATTAACAACAGTAACAATTTACAAAGCACCTACCATATGTCAGGGCTTCTTTTGTTTTACATATGAGGCTTTGAGAGGCCAAGAAGACCTCAAAATGTTACAGTAGTCATCAGAGCCAGGATTCAAATCTAGTTTTGTAGAAGTCAAAAACTACATAATATTGCTTAGGATCTGTAAAAACCTGCAAACTAATACACATGCTTTCCAGTTGAAATTTGAGATTAGTTTGTATATTAAAAAAAAAAAAAAAAGAGGAAGGAACAGTACCATCTGCTTTGCCTAAAGGCTTATTTGGACTTGTCAATTTAGTATTATCAATTCCCAGTTTTTAACTTGAGGAAATGGCTGAGGAAAAAAAAAAATAATAATAAGGCTTGATCTTTCCTGTGGCATTTCCCATCAGGAGTTCATATTCTCTCTTTGTCACTTAAGTTGGAGAATATTTCTCTTTATGAGACTCATGAGAGCATATTTTGAAAGCGTTCTCTTCATAGTGCCCTCAAGCTCTGAGTATACCTGGTTTTCCTTACAGTTGGCCCCAAAGCACTGAAAATATTTTGCATAAAAATGCTCTGAGGTTGCTGTCTTTTTTCCCTATTGGGATTCCTATGGATTTTGCTTTCTATTTTATCCTCTGACTTTTTTTATTTCCCTCCTAAAAAGTAACATACATTTTCTGGGCATTTGGACTATAGTTTTATTCTAACTTCTCTCTTTTTCATAGACTGAGATTATAGTTTTGTTGTTTATTTCCTCTAGTCTTTGTGCCATATTTGTATCCATTTCACTTGAAAAACTTTACACAGAGAGGTTTTTATTTTTGTGGCAGAACCTGAGTGATTCAGAAACAAAAAAACAAAAAACAAAAAACAAAAAACAAAAAAAACAAAACAAAAAAAATGTCCCTCCACAGAGAATAGAATAGTCTAATAGAGCAATGGAGTTAAATCACACTTCATGTCACATACAAGAAAGAGATGGTGAAGATTAATTTTTTAATATACTGGGGACTTCCCTTAAAAGGGAAGATAATCTTTCTTAAAACAACTGCTCAGTATGGAAGCTCTAAGTGTAAAGAGCAAGTAAGTACACGTGAAAAAGGGTATATTGGGATATTTTAAATCTAGGCAATGATTCTGTTCAATAATAGGTGAGGTGATGGTAGGCTGCAAAAATGGGAACTCTAGCAAGAAATGTAGCTACAGTAGCAGCCTCCAAGATGGCGTCCAATTACTTCCATCTCCTATCGTCCCCTCTTACACTGTACCAGGGTTGATATGGTGAAAGTGATGGTTTGCCCCTTCTGAGATTAGATTATACAACTAAGGTTCTCTTTCTCGAATACTACTTGCTCTTAGGAAAGCCATCTTGTGAGCTCATGTGAGAAGGAGGTGAAGCCTCCAGCCAGCGCCACAGGAGTGAGCTTCGAAATGGATCATCTTGTATTAGCCAAGCCTTCAAAACTAGCCTGATCCAACAGCATGACTGCAACCTCAAGGAGGACCTGAAGCTGGAACTTCCCAGTGAAACTGTTGGATTCTGACCCTCAGAAAATATGTAAGATGTTTGTTATTTAAATCTAAAAAGTTTGAAGGGTAATAGGCTTCTTATAAGGCAATAAATAGCAAATAGAATAGCTCACCAGTTAATGGACGTAGTTCAGATGTACGGACATAGGCACAGATGGGAGCTTCATCAGACCCCTTACTGGCATTGAATTAAAGTTAAGATGGAGAAGTAGCCTAGTTGATGATGATGATGATGATGACGACGACGACAACAATGATGACAGTAAACAGTATGGTGACAATTATCAGAGTAATTACAACTAATGCCTATTTAATTCTTATTATACACCAGGCCAGGTGCTATCCACAGTATCTCATTTAATTTTCATATAAACATTTTGGGATGAGAATGATGAGGAAACTAAGGCTGGGAAAAATCAAATAAGTTGTCCTGAGTCACACAGTTAATAAATGTTAGAGGTAATATTCAAAGGCAGGTCTGACTCCAACTCTATAAAGGACCCCACTGATAATGTGGCATATGGGATTAGCTGAGCTGGTGTCAAAACGCCAATAAAGACAAGATCAGTGGGCAACACTGACTGAAGCCTAGTCAAGAAGCCAAAGTCATCCATAGAGTTTCTCAGAAAACAGAATCAGTGTGCAAGAGGAATTGTCTTCATTGACGTCTTCTCCTCTACAGAGCCAAGACCCAGCAGGGCCTAATAAATATATTTTTCATCTATACCTTCAGAATTTCCTCACAAAGAACTCCTGATAAATATTGTCTCAGTTACACACAAATTAATGTCATAAAGGAGGGGAACAGTAACTAACATAACACTCATGGGAGAACTGAGTTGGGCTCATTGCTTTGTGTCCCCCTAGAGCACCTATCAGTACTATGCTACCATTGCAATTTAGTCTTTGGCTGGCTTCTGTATAAAGTGCTTCACCAAAAAGCCCCTTGATATTTTTCTGTGAAGAGTCTAGATGTAGAAATGTGAAGACAATGTTAACATTTTGGTTTCTAAGAATATTTTTTCCCAGTCTCCCCAAAACAGTGAGGTACCATGGACCAAAGTCTAAGTGAAGAAGTTACCCAGTAGCCATTATTTCAAGGATATCGTGTGACAACTCTTTATCCATATTATTCATCACTTAAACTATTTAAAAATATATGGAGCTATAAATTCCATTGTCTCTGCAAAATTTGCAACATATATACTACTAAGAACCATCAAGTTTTTTAACCATTTGTTGAAAATAAAAGATATTTTGCTTAGCTGATCCATGAACATTTTGAGTGCCTACTATGCAGTATTTTTTATATAAAAATGTTGATACTTAATGTCAAACATTTTAACTTACATAATGCTTACCAATAATCTGTGAAAAATAAAAAAGAATGCTTATTTACATGAGACAAAGGAGGTCCCAGTTAATAAACAACCCAATAATGCTCCAACTGAGTTTATGATGCAATCTATTGACATAGTCATTTTCTTGACAAAAACAGTGGATGGTTTATCTAAAAAATCAGGGAAAAGTTTAAGAGCAGGATTAAACCTACTATTAATAAAATATCTGCCCTCTAATGAGCAATGGGTGACATACTGTCCCTGGTAAATATAACTGCTACAAATTTCTTTAAAAAAAATGCATAAATGTGCCTTAACTTACAAAGTGAAAAAACACATATGATAGCCTGACTTTCTCAGAAGGGGAAGTTGCATCTCCAGAAACATATTTGATCTTGGAAACACTGCTATCATACAAGTGAAAAGATCAAATCAAAACTAACCTTAATGTCTCATTTTTCTTTTTTTGGAGTATATTTGTTTTTAGGCAATAAAGAATCAGTTATTTCAAACTGTTTCACTAACAACTTGGCTTACTATGAGCTTTTCTGGACAAAAAAAGAATAAATCTGGGGAAATATAAATAAATTCTTTCACCAGGACATTTCTGGTTGAGGGAAATATTCTTAAAAAGGTAATCATACCTTAAGAAAAGAGGCAGATATACAGACATTTCACATCAGGCCCAGAACTAATGAAGTTTAGTATAATTATTCCTAAAAAGGCTAGATCATTTTTACTAGGATGAAATGCTCCTGAAGGCCTTAACCTGTTACAGTGATTTGTGTGCACATGAGAGCAGTTCCTAGGACAGGCTTCGAGCCCTGCCATAACCATAGCCACAGTTCCCAGTATAAACTCTACTAAAATGAGTCTTCCTGATACAGGAAAACATGTGTTCTTATGGCTATTTAACACTTCTGCATGAAGATGAGATTAGTGGTTTCTCTTCACTAGATACATTATTTTTTTTAAAGCCTCTTGCTAAATACAGAGACAGAGAAGCACCCTAGTTTACAGCACCATTTCTTGACTTTTTAAAGTGTTAACCCTTTCCACCCAAGGAGGAAAATTAAGTATTAAGAAATAAGATTTGGACAGGTAGGGCTATTAGACAGTTTTCATAAATCACTGTAAAATCTAGGACTTTTGAATGTCTCCTCCAGGAAGAGTCCCTTTTCAGCCCCTTGGCAGTGATGCGCTCCCCGTGAGAAGCACAGACTAGACAATTAAGTCTAAACTCCTTTGTCCAGAGGATAAAATCAAATTTATGTCCCTATGTTATTTCCTTCCACCTTATCACTGACAGTACCTGTTTAGCAGCCAATGTGGACTCTCTGAAGTCAAAGATTCTGTCATTCATTACAGAAATCCTAGTATCTAGCACACTGTGTAGCCCACTGTAGTAACCAATACTTTTTTGTGGGTAGGTGAAAAGCAACAGTTCCCTAGACCTACCAGTCTCTCAGGTGTCTAACTCATTCCATACATTTCATTTTACTGCAGCCTTAGAAATTCTTTGGTTTCAAGATTGAGAAGCCAGTCAAACTAGTTCTTTGTAAGAGGCAGATTACTGGAAGGATTCAGAGGGAACTTCACAGAATTAAAAAGCAAGAAATAGAGTCAACATGGGAGTGGGAAGATAGTGGAAACTCAGCTGTCTCTCTGGGGCAATGTGTTCTCTTAATAATAGTACCATTCCATCATTCTTTGCTGTAGACCTGCTTCTCCAACTTGTACCAAGTTCACAATGCCTGCCAACCGCAGATCTGTGTGATCTTAACAGCTTCAGGACAGAACTACTAACTCTTATTCTCTGTGTCTTGTCTCTTAGTTCAAAATCTTGAGAAAGAGATTCTGATTAGTGGCTCAAACCAGACTGAGTCTCTGGCATCAGTTGTTTCCTGTGCTTGAACCAGCCATGGTCAAGATTGCAGAATCATGGGACATGAATAGGACCTTCAGCAGTGTCTATGAATGGGCAGAGTGTTCTTACAAGACAAGGCAGTGTTGAAGCAATGATCAACATCTTATTTTTTAAAAGATTTTCTTTATTTGATAGAGAGGGAGAGAGCATAAGAAGGGGGAGCAGCAGGCAGAGGGAGGTGGAGAAGCAGGCTCCCCGCTGAGCAGGGAGCCCAACTTGGTACTCAATCCCAGGACCCCAGGATGGTGACCTGAGCTGAAGGGAGACGTTGAACAGACTGAGCCACCCAGGCACCCAATGATCAACATTTTAAGAGACTGACGTGCTACCTACTGTGCTAATGGGACACATGATCAGCATTTTAATACAAATTTTAATACAAATAACCTCCTGATTCCACTTCATTTCACAAACTCCTTATCTTCCTTTAAGGCTTAGTTCACAAATTAACCTTCTCTGTGATGCCTTCCCCAAATCTCAGTTGAGCTTAATTTTCCTAAACTGGCTCCTCTTGTTCTTGGTTTCAAACCCAGTTCATGTCTTTGTTTTCTACTACACTATATGCTCCTCAAAGTAAGAATTGTCTTATGTTACTTTTTTTTCCCCTTATGTTACTTTTAAAGATAGCATAGGTATTTGTTGGAATGAATAAATGTTGCCTGAATGTGCATTAAAATTTCTCAGTAATTTAATTGATTATCTTGCAACAAACATATTCTTGCCAAATTTCTGTCTAGGTTAATTATAAGGAAGATGGAAAAAAGAGGAAAAAGAATTTGAAAGAATGAATACAATGATGGTTTGCTCTGATCATTTCAAGGAGTCATGGAAACAATCTCGTAAATAACTTGGTGACATCAGGAACCCCAAAGTCACATAGAGACAGTTGAAGATAATTTGATCCTTATCTTCACATGTATGTTACTACCTGGGTCATTCTTCCTTGTGGCCCAACAGAGTGTTTCTATCATTTTATGAACAAGCAGAGGATGTCAGGTCTTTTCTACAATAAATTAAAAAAAAAAAAAAGTAAAATTAGGTACTTAGAATAGTAGTGAACCTTGTTCAAATGAGGTAGGAAAGGTTTAGGATACTCTCTTTGGTCTGATTTCCATGTGGAGGCAGAAATACATTCTTTCAGGGAGCCCAGTGGTTTAGTCAGTAAAGTTTCTACCTTCAGCTCAGGTCATGATCCCAGTGTCCTGTAAACATGCCCCGTGTTGGGCTCCCTACTTGGTGGGGAGTCTGCTTCTTCCTCTCCCAACCCCCTACTTGTGTGCTCTTTCTCTTTCTCCAATAAATAAATAAATATAATTTTCAAGAAATATATATTCTTTCCCTAGAACATGTAAGTTTCTGCTGGAGAGTATTCAGCAGCCAAATTAATACTTTTATTAATGTTCAAATTTATCAAATAAATTACAAATAAAAAAACATTTTAAATTTTTTTTCAGAGATTCTATTCTATTTCAGAGTTTCAGTGGTAGAAACAGTGATTATCTACATTAGAAAAATATATATATGTGTATGTGTGTATGTTATCTTCAACAATAAATAGATAACATCTTTACTTACATTATACTGCAGTCACTAAATGGAATAATGTACTTATAGATTCTCCCTGACAAAAGAAGTTTTTTTTTTTTTTTAAAGATGTTTATTTATTTATTTGACAGACAGAGGTCACAAGTAGACAGAGAGGCAGCAGAGAGAGCACGGAAGCAGGCTCCCCGCTGAGCATGGAGCCCAATGTGGGGCTCGATCCCAGGACCCCGAGACCATGACCCGAGCCGAAGGCAGAGGATTAACCCACTGAGCCACCCAGGTGCCCCACAAAATTAGTTTTTAAAAAAATTTTAAGTAGTATTTTCATTTTCTACCCATACTGATGGAAACTTTGGTTTTAGTCACAGAGATTTAAGGTCTCTAATCAGCAGATTCTGAGAAGATTGACTGATCCATTCTTTTTTTTTTTTTTTTTTTTTGAGTACCTATTAGCAAAACCAAGGAAATTATACCACAAACTGGGGACACAGGTGAGTTTTAAAAATTGTTTTCTAAATTTGACAAAATGCTTAGTCCACTATTTTGAAACTGAGTTTTCAAAAATGCAGACAGGTATTTTTGAAAGTTAGGTTATTTATATATTAAAGAGAAAATCTTAAATGAGTGGCTAGAGTCAGTATAAATTTAGGTATGAAAATCTGATTGATATATTTTCGAGTTACTATGGTTATATAACAAATTAATAACTTAGTGGTGTTATTCTACTGGACTCTGTGTGGGTCAGGAATTCAGACAGAGCACAGAGGGAATGGCTAGTGTCTTCTCCCTGATGTCTGGGGCCTCAGATGGAACACTCAACTGCAGGCTCTGGGTTGGAATCGTTTGGAGCCTCCCTCCTGCCCACACTTGGTGATAGATGCCAAATGTCAGCCAGATCTCCAGTGCCTCTCTGCGTGAGCCTCTCCATGTGATTTCTCTGCATAGGCTCCTTTGGACTGTCTCACAGCATGGTGGCTGGGTTCCAAGATATGTGTCCTGAGAGACAGAAAGAAACGAGGGAAAGTTCCATCACCTCTTAGGACCTAGACTTCCAGGTTAGTTCTGTTGTATATTACTGGATTGAAGGGACTCACTAAGGCTGCCCCAAAACCTAGGGAAAGGAAGGAAGACCCCAGCTCCTAACAGATGAGTGTCAACATCATATTGTAAAAAGGCCACATGGATGGCATTTATTAGTGTATTACTGAGGGGAAAATAAAGCCTGTTAAAATCCACAGAGAAACAGACCTTTCTGGATTCTGGTCAAATAATTATAACCCTTGTAGGCTAAACCACGAAAGAAATAGATTTTAATTAGTACTTTTAAATTCTCATCTTCAAATGACTTTTTGTACTCATTCATTTCATGGTAATGTCTCATCTTTTGCATTTTCTCTGGCAATGATAGCCTGATAGGTAATTTTGAAACAAGGACAAAATTTTCACCAGAAATTTTTTACATATGGAGAGGCCGTCCTGCTGTCCTGTGGCACATTGGGCAACAACTACTGATTACTGACTACTCTGAATCAGAGTTGATGTGTACAAGACAACCCAAGTATCAAAAGGGATCTCGGGTAATAAACTAACCGAGTCTTGTTAGATTATCCCAGGGTCCATCCATTATCATACCTTATTCCTAAATCCTGCCCATTTCTAAGTCCCACTTCTTCCTGGAGGCGTCCTTGCCTAGACTAAAGAGCTCAAACCTTCTCTACACATTTTATTCTCTTTTATTTCAATGTCATAGAGTTTATTTAGCTCCTACTTGTTTCTCTAGGTTTTGTGTTCTGGGTTTGTTCCTAAACTAAGTTCTTAGCATCTTAGTGAGGGACCAGAATAGTCAGTACCCCCAACCACCCTTAAAAAAAAAAAAAAATCACACACTTAACTAGTAGGACTTTGAATACAAGGCAGACACCAGTAAATAATAATTAACATTTTCCCTAATTATAGCTGTGTCATTCAAAAAGCCTTCACATATAATTGAAAGGAAAAAGTTCTATTTCATGGAATAGGAAACAGAAGAAGGGAAGAGATAAAGCCTCATCCTTATAAAATTGTCACTGAGAAATACATAAATTAAAAATTCTTTTGAGGGAGGAAAAGTTTCTGAAAACATCCAATGAAAGAATTATGACAACAAGCAGGAATTGATACTGAGATGAAAGTATATGGTATCTTCATGGAGCTTCGTTCGGCCACATAAAACATTTAATGTAAAGCAGCCACTAAATCTTTTGAAAAGCTACAATCACATCAGGATCATGGATTTCTTACCAGACAAGCTTCACCTGTCAGTTCATTTTTCTTACATTCACTCATTTTGTACAGTTATGTAGACCATTCAGAACTTCAAGAGGCACAGAGGTTATTCAATACAATTTTTGAAAAGCACCTGTTCAAATGGATCTATGGCCTTTGATGTGAGACTATGCAGTTTAACAGAGGGCAGAGTTTGGTTAACCAAGTCAATACCCCTTTTCTGCTTCATACTCAGGAACTAAGAGACCAAATGCTTTTGACATGCCACCTTTCATTCTTCCTCATTTTTTTTTTCTTTTGCACATTCTAGGTTATACTTCCAGACACAGCTTGGTGTGATACTGAAACAACATAATCATTCAAAAATGCTTTGAGAAACCTTTCTCTTCAGCAGCGTCTAAGGTAGACTTACACTTAGAATCGGGAAGAACCAATCGGAAGCCCTTCTGCCAGGTCACATAGATGCATCAACCTCTGCTTTTACAAATATTACCAGATAGTGAGCCCTGATCTGTTCCACTTGTGGTCCTTTCACCAACAAGCCTCAAACCTCAAAGGTCTTTTTCTTTTCTTTTTCAGTTAAAAATGTTGTCCCTCATTGTTAACACTTACAAAAAGGAGTTCTCCTTTGGTCATTAATTTCTAGATTTTATATAGGACTGAAATAGTTTTTCAGGGCGCTTGGGTGGCTCAGTTGGTTAAGTGACTGCCTTCGGCTCAGGTCATGATCCTGGAGTCCCAGGATCAAGTCCCGCATTGGGCTCCCTGGTCAGCAGGGAGTCTGTTTCTCCCTCTGACTCTCCCCCTTCTCATGCCCTCGCTCGCTCTCTCATTCTCTCTCTCTCCCAAATAAATAAAAAATTAAAAAAATAGTTTTTTGATTAGAAACTATTTCCAAAACCTCTGAAATTTCTGAAAAAGAAAAGAAAATTGTATTGGACTAAGATTTCAAATGCTTTCCAGAAGGATGTACCAGGTCTTAGACACCAAGGTTTTTGACCTCTATTTCCAGGAAGGGCACTGACTGCCAGTTGCTCTTATCTAATATCTGTTTAGCAAGGCAGGCATCGAAAGATAAGAAGCAGTGAAACAGTTTCTCTGATGGCAAATTCTTGATGGCTATAGAAAGTGATTAAAAATACACGGGGAAGGGGAAAAGGGGGTGGAGTGGGAGTTCATATATGCTGTAAAGTAGTCAGGGAGGGATATGCTCAGGATGTAGTTTACAACAGAAGATGACATCTGTTTCTTCTATAAAAAAATTTGGCAAGTTCTAACTTGTTATATGACCTGTCCAACTTATTTGATCATAGCTGATAAAAACTCTGTCCTAGAGTTCATGACCACTAAAACGATGACTTGATTTCTGTAGGTTCTCTAATTTTTACACTTCTCTAGTGTCTTTGTATAATGTTATACTAGAAACCCCTACCGGGGGATCATGATAAAAACGTATGGTAAAAACTTCAGTTTGTAATAAAGTGACTTTAATTCTCGGACTCTCAGGGGTGACCTTATGGTCGATTCCATTACATTTTATGGTTTTGTTTTTGTTTGTTTTGTTACCTTGAATTATTTTCAGGTTTCAGAGATAGACATTTACCTCTTTTTTTTTTTTTTTTTTTGGTGGGTTAGCCGGTATCTTACTACTGCCAATGGATGAGAATGTCAATGTTAGTGTTAACTGACTTAATTACTCTCACAAAATGGACTATATGTAAGCCTAATACTAGTACTGCCTTGCCCCTTCTAATTTTATTTTCTTTCTTCCTCATCAAACAGTATTCTTAACTGCCTTCTCGCTGTGCCTACCTTTACATTTGCAGCTCCAAATTTACTAAGTTTCATGGATCTGACATACACAGCAAAACAATGAAACACAGAATGTTCATTCAAGCAACAAATATTTAGGGGTACCTGGGTGGCTCAGTAGGTTAGGCATCTGACTGATGTCTGCACAGGTCACGATTCCACAATCATGAGATGAAGCCCCGAGTTGGGTTCCGTGCTTAGCATAGAGGCTTCTTGTCCCTCTCCCTATTCTCTGCCCTTCTTTTCCTCCCTTCTCTCTAAAATACAAAAAATCTTTGAAAATATATATTTATGAAGTGACTACCATATGTTTGACCTCAAATATCCAGCATAGATACAGGACCAAGATTTGGAAAAAAAACAAACCAAAGATCAGTCAGTGAAAAGAATATGATCCCCAATTCACATCATCACCCTCTTAATTTTCTTTTAATCACTGTGGATCAATTCACCATTGGCCCTAGAGTAATAGCTTTAAAACAAATGTCTTTGTTTTCAGAATTTGAGGCTGAAGCTTTGTTGAATGACATTAAAAAAAATGAGCTAATTATGATGGACTTGGTTTGTATTTTTCTTCTGCAACTCAAATTTAAGCTTGGAAAATTTTACAAATGAATATAGCCAGATGTAACTAGAGGTTTGCACAATGGAAGTACAGAGTAAATCTAATGTATAATCAATCTCTGGTATTCCAGTTTAGCCAATAGGCCAATAAACAATGTGAAGAAAGTCCCAGAGCACCACTCTTCAATATTTTTTCCGAAATCACAACCATGACTATCAGACAGCTTAACAGAATTCACAAAAGCAGACTACCAACCTTGTCCAGTAGATAAAGGTGAATTAAATCAATACTGATTAAAAGGATCTACCTCCTTCTACTAATATAAAACCATTCTTCAGTGCCAAACATAAACACCCAACAATACGGTATGAAAGAAAAGATGAATTTTTGCCTTTTAAATAACAAATTTTATTTTTTTATCAAATAGTTTAAACAAACGGATATATACAGGATACTAGATTAAAAATTTATGACAATTTTTGATATAAGACCACAGTTTTTGGCTTTGCATACCTGAATGATGTGAAATATGAAATTTACATTGAGTGAATTATTACCTAAATGAACTGGTTGCCACAAGTTCAGATTTGTTCCTTAATCATTCCTAAAGGAGAGAATAATTTTAATCATAAGTAGCAGAAAGAATAGATACCTGACCTTCCAAAATGTATCTATGTTTATAACTTCAGGAAAGAAAAAATATATAATTGTTCCCAAGAGAATTTATTTCCCTTGGAAAAAAGAAAAGAATGGTTGTAAATAAGAATTATATATATATATATAGAGAGAGAGAGAGAGAAGATTCAAAAAATAAACTTTCAATGTTGAGCACTTAAAAAATTAGTTCCATTTTTTCTTCAGCCACAAGGAACAAAATCATTTACTAGAAACTACAATTGAGTGTTCAGTGTTAACATCTTTTGAATGTCTCTTTGCTTAATTCTTCTATTTGATTAAGGAAGAAAACAAACTGTATTTGATTTACAAATGAAGTCAGTCAAAATAAGCTTTTGTAAAGCACTAGAAGCAAGACATTTAGAATTAGCTCTTCAATGATCTACAGAGAAGGAAGGAGAGACAAGGTAGAAATTATTTTGATACAGAAAGTAATTTAAGAATTTAAGAACTTGGATGTAAAGAACAAAGGGAAAGAGGAAGAAGAACCATCACTAATAATGCTAACATAGAGGTCATCTCTTATTTTATCTGGAGATAAACCAATGTCCCATCATCTTAACATGCTAAGAGGCAAATGAAAATCAATTTTGAAGAAAGCAGAGTCAAACAGGTTCTGGAATTTTTTTTTAAAATATGCTAAATTCAAATCTTTTTTTTTTTTTTTTTTAAGATTCCATTTATTTATTTGAGAGAGAGAGAGACCATGAGAGGGGAGAGGTCAGAGGGAGAAGCAGACTCCCCGCAGAGCAGGGAGCCCGATGTGGGACTTGATCCTGGGACTCCAGGATCATGACCGAGCCGAAGGCAGTTTCTTAACCAACTGAGCCACCCAGGTGCCCCTCAAATCTTATTTTATACCAGTTTCCCATCACATAATATTTACAAACTTTCTTAATCTTCCTGAACCTCAGTTTCTTTATCTCTAAAGTGGAAATAATACAGTTATGCTATAGGAGTTACCCTATGGTAACTAAAGGATGACTTAAAATAATATACGTAAAGCACAGTACCTGAAACATAGTAGTTATTTAAAAAATAGTAACAGTTTTCCTTTTCTAGTTGTCCTAAAAACAGATAAATTTGATTTGAGAACAAAGACACAATAAAAAGGAAAAGCAGTGAAGCAAAGAAGTCATCTTCCACAAACAACTCTAAATGAATAAAATGTTTCCAGGCACATCATATATTCGCTCAAAATTCTGGAGTTCCCCACAAGCACCAAAAATCACCTTAGACCATGGGATCTGAATAAGAACAGGTCTATTCCTTCCAAAAAAGAAAAGGAAAGCAGTTAAGTAAGGATCACACAAATAATTATCAAAAAATATTGTGCAATAAATCAAACCATTAAAACATAGAGGAAAGAGCAGTTAAGTATGTGGGTAGTCAGGAAAGAATTTGCCGATCAGTTCAGTTTGGGTCTTCAAGAATTTGTCGAAACAATGCTTATTAAAGTGTGGTTCGATATCAGAAGCCTCAAGATTACCTGGGAACTGGTTAGAAATACAAGTTTTAGGATCTCAGACCTACTAAATCAGAAATCCTGGAGGTGGAGTCCAGCAATGTATTTAATTTACCATTCAGGTGTATTCTGATGTAAAGTTTGAGAACCACTGAAGTAGGAGTTCACCAAATAAGTGGCGATTGGGGAAGGTGACATTATAGTCAAGAAACAACATGTTCAGACAACCAAGGAGAATTCCACATGTCTGGAGGATGGTAGGCATGGAGGTGAGTGGCAATCGAAGAGAATGTTTCAGTAGCCTGGGGTCAGGCTGTGAACATCTGTATAACATGTCAAGGAGTTTGAACTTCATCTTCTAAGCAACAGGGATTAGGAGTTTATAGGGAGACTAATTTCTTTTTCCCTCAAATCTCTGCAAAGAGAGCAGGTAGCACAAATATGTAAAAATGTGCATAAAAAATGAACAAAAAGAAAGAAAGAAAAAGTCCCCTTAAAGAAGATTGAGCACATCAGTGATGTTCTCAGAATGGATTCTGCCACAATTAATTCCCATACACTGTCATTCCAAGAAAGCAGCTCTGGTCTAGTAGGTGATTCCTGGGCATGACGATTTCTAGCTGGACAGCCTGGAGAGGAACCACTGAACTTTACTGAACTGCAGTATTTTCATATAGAGAATGGGCAAAAATCTGCTCCAAGATGAGCTGTTGAGAATGAAATGGGAGAGGCTTGTCCAAGTCATTGAGAACGTTAAGGTATATGCATTGCAAGATACTCCTGTTAATAATGTAACTTAACTCTTTGAATTCTTTCTGTGGAGTAAGTGGAAATAAATCTATAAAAGGGGTATGTTACCTCCTGGGGAAGGGGTGGTGTGCATCAGAAACTATTATTATTTTTCTATATTAAACAATGCATTCACTGGGCAAGGCTATACATCCAAATTCAGAATCTACCGAAATGAACAGAAGGAAGAAATATTCAAGGGTTGGGCACGCAGAGGGGGAGAGAAAACCCAGAGTTATCTGCAGAGAATTCTGCTCCCTCTGGCCAGAATTCATATGTGGATATAATTAAGAACTGAAAGTTAATGATATACAAGAAGGAACAAAATTTGGGCCACTGCACTAAAGGTAAAAGTCTTCAGGTTTTGCACCTAGATATAAATGAACATCAGACTGAATGCTGATCCCAGACATAGATAAGAGAAAAAGCCTTCCAATGAATTATATACAGACTCCAGGATTAGAAGAGTTTCCAATTTCAGATGCAAAATAGAATTTTACCATCAACAAAGCCAAAGGGGAAATGACATTTGAAAACCAATAGATACGGTTTTGTTTTGGGGGGGTTTTTTGGTAGGATTTTTGTCTTTTTTTTTTTTTAGTATTTTGTTTTGTTTTGTTTTTGTTTCTCTTTTGTCTTCTTCTGGGTGAAAGCCAGGTGCACAAGCCAAAAGGACAGGATTCAAAGTCAGTTGAAAGCAGAAGGAGTAATTGCAGACATTCTGCCTCCCGCCAAGTTGTGAGTAACACAAAAAAACCTGACTTCTTTGGGGACCTAGCTTTATCAGTAAAACCCATGGAAAAATCAATGCAAATGAAAATACAGATACAGTGCACAAAGCATAGTGGAATCTGTCAGACTCCCTAGTGCTAACAGGGGACCTTAATCTCTCCTTTCTTCCTTTGTATAGATCCACCTTACTGTTATTTTACTTGTAGCGGTTCGTGATGCCAAATCCACGCAGCGCCACATACTGCAGATCAGGACAAAGCGGCGATGTTGTTTAAAGAATACTGTGGGCTTACTAACTTCTTTAGCTAAATAAATTTATAAATGCTGCTGGTGCTACACATACAACTCTTCAGAGATTTCAAAAACTTTTTTTTTTTTCTGGTTAAAAAAGGTGGAGGCTTACAGTTGAAAATTTGGAATGCTCAGGAAAGTAATGAGAAAATGACAGTTCTGATTCCACCACTCAGTGGTAATGGCTGCCAACAGTTTACAATATTTCCTTATAGCTTCTTAACATATATTCATAGGTTTCATCATTTCACATTACACTGTAAGTACTTCTCCATATTATTAAAATAAAAACCCTTCAGAGATACAATGATAATGACTGCATGGAATTCTATTATGAGTATGTGATGATGTAATTTAACATTTCCTGACTGATAAACATTTAATTTTCACCATTATTAAGAATCCAGTGATTAATTTCTATGTGCATAAACAGTTGATTCCCTTCACCAAGTATTTTCTAAACACTTGATGCAGCATTACAACAAAGCCTTTAATATTTTGTTATATTGCCTTCAAACCTTTTTTCTATGTGTAAGGATAAATTGTATTATCATATAGTATTTTTTTTTCCAGTTTAAATCACAATCTGTCAACTTCTGTCAAAATTAAATATATTAACTTCATCTGAATCTTTATGTACTATAATTTTTGTAGTTTCCCTAAACACTGAATATTTTTAGAAATGCATTTTTATACCTTTTCTTTTTTTAATGAGAACACGAAAGTTCTACTCTCTTAGCAAATTTCAATTATACAATGCTGTGACCTCAACTACAGTCACCATTAGATGCTCAGACTTTATTCATCTTATAACTAAAAATTTGTACTTTTTACCAATCTCTCCCTATTTCCCCCACCCACCAGCTCCTGGCAACCACTTCTCTACTCTGATACTATGAGTTCAACTTTTTTTTTTTTTTTTTTAAACATTCCACATACAAATGATGCCTTGCAGTACTCTTCTTTCTGTCTGAGTTATTTCACTTAGCATAATGCCCTCCAGGTCCATCCACATTGCTGCAAATGAAAGGGTTTCCTTCTTTTCCAGATTGAATAATATTCCATTATATATGTGTAAATATACCTGCTGAGGACATTTAAGTTGTAGGAATGCCATTTTGAATGACTGAATGGTACTGCACTGTACCTTAGGAATAAAAATTATGTACATAACAATATTTTTACTATTGGGTAAGTAAGTGGGTTAGTTGGACCTTGGCAACAACATAAATAATGCTGAAATAAACTGCCCAGGGTTCATATTTTTACATCCATTTCTGATTTGAATAAAGAAAATCAATGTATTAAGTCTATAAACTACTTTTTTCCTAAAAATTCTGTACAAAAAGTTTATTGATACCCACAATCATATATTAAACTTCTTCACAGATCACAGGTCAGATACGGGTCCTAAAAAAAACAGCCATTCTGGGTGCCTGAGTGGCTCAGTCCATTAAGCATCTGCCTTTGGCTCAGGTCATGGTCCCAGGATTCTGGGATCGAGCCCCTCACTGGGCTCCTTGTTCAGCAAGGAGCCTGCTTCTCCCTCTCCCTTTGCCGACCACTCTGTCTACTTATGCTCTCTCTGTCAAATAAACAAAAAATATCTTAAAAAAAAAAAGCTATTCTGATAATATTTCACTTTATTTGCATTTCTTTTGTTAATAAGTGGGGGGGTTTTCAGAAGTTTTTTTGCTTATAATTATTTCTGATTTTGTGAGTTGTCTTTGTAAAAGTCTGTTTTTCTACTCTTAATATGTTCACTTTAAGAGCATTTTATGTACTGTATATATACATATATTTATATATAGTATATATTATATATGACATTTTATTAATATATTTAAGATATTAGTGATGCTTAACATTCATAAAGTTTAACATTTATGTAGTAAAAGCTAGTAATATTTCTCTTTACATTTTCTCTTTAATATGTTGAAAGAATTCCTTCACCATATTATGTAGAAAATATGTATATTTTCTAAACATGTCTAAACACTTTGTCTAGATACTTCTAGATATCTTTTTGGCTTTGGGGGGATTTCTTTGTATTTAACCTTTAAATCTATATGAAATCTATTTTAGTATATGGTGCCACAAAAGGACCCAAGTTTATAGTTATTCAACAGCTCTAATGTCTTTTATTTAATGATTCTTTCCTTCCTGTAATGTACAATATCATATACTATAGTCTGTTATCTTATTACTATCAAAATATTTTATTAAATCATATATAATACAGCATCTTAAACACAGAGTCTCAAACATAGAAGAGTCTCTTTCTGGGCTTTTTATACTCCTATTTCCGCTCCTATATTCTTTATTTACCTTAATGCTACTCCAAATAGGATACTCAGGTACAACATTTTCCAAACTAGCAGTGATAATCCCATATAATATTCTGTTTTACCAGAAAATTATCTTATCTTCATGGATTTACTTGAGATGAATTATATTTTCTTTCAAGTTCCAAAACAAGGGGCGCCTGGGTGGCTCAGTGGATTAAGCCGCTGCCTTCAGCTCAGGTCATGATCTCAGGGTCCTGGGATCGAGTCCTGCGTCGGGCTCTCTGCTCAGCGGGGAGCCTGCTTCTCTCTCTCTCTCTCTCTCTCTCTCTGCCTGCCTCTCTGTCTGCTGTGATCTCTCTCTCTGTCAAATAAATAAAATCTTTAAAAAAAAAAATCCAAAACAATCCCTAACAAATATTCCTTCTAGGAGTTTGGCTGAAATCAGAATCACATTGGACAAACACAATCATTTCAGGGAAACTCTCATCTTTCAAACACTGGGGTTTCCCAGGGAGAAAATGACACACTGTATAATTTGTGTGAAGTTTACCCTTTAACATTTTCTACATCCACCCTGCTGAAGAGTCTTTAATTATTGGAATACAGCAAAATAAGAGAAAAATAAAGGGGGACTATCCAACAACCAGAGAGAAATAGAAAGAACATTTTAAATTTTACACAAGGGGCAGGCTTAATGAAAATTGTAATCTGGTTCTCATTTCAACAAGTAATTTAATCATTGCACTGCTTTTCTCACTTACATTTAACTACTCTCCCAGTAAACTACCAAGATGCAAGAATTTCACATTATTTTTTTTTGTATGCAGATATTAAGTTATCTGCAGGCATTCTGAAGTTACCCTAAAATGCTAAAAGCAATCTAGACCTACTTCAGCATTATGTTATTTCTACGAGGCCACTAAAATAGAACCCAAACAAAACTGAAAGGGAAGACAAGATAGATAATTAAGAGTTTTCAGGGGTTGGCTGATTCATTATGTAGCTTGTTCCGAAATTATTTAAGCTAAAAGAAGCTTGATCAAATGCTGAAACCAAGCAGTCTCAATTTTTTTAAATTAAACTTTTCATTTTGAGATAATTAAGGATTCACAGGAAATTGTAAGAAATAACACAGTTCCCAGGGGGCCTTTACCCAGTTGCCCTAATGGAAATATCTTACAAAACTGTAGTACACTATCTCACCCAGGATATTGACACTGATATAGTCAAGATACATATAATTCCATCACCACAAGCATCCCTTGTGTTATACACGTTTATAGTTTCAAGCCCTTCCCTTCCACTGCCATCCTTACTTACTCCTAGGCAACCACTAATCTGTTCTCCATTTCTTTAATTTCATACTTTTTAAATGTTATAAAAATGGAATGATAATATATAACCATATCACTGAGCAATATCGCATGGCATGGATGGATCATGATGGGCCTAACCATTCACCCCTTGAAGGGCTGATCTGTTTCCAGTTTGGGGCTATTACAAATAAAGCTAATATGAACATTTGTATACAGATTTTTTTTGTGAACACAGGTTTTCACTTCTTTCAGATAAATACATAGTAATGTAACTGCTGGGTCATATGGTAGTTCCATGTTTACTTTTAATGAAATTACGAAACAGTTTTCTAGAGTGGCTGTACCATTTTACATTCCCCCTAACAATGTATGCCCACCCACATCCTTGCCAGCATTTGGCAGGATCACAATTTTTTAATTTCAACCATTCCAATTAGCATGTAGTGATATCTTATTGTTTAATTTGTATTTCCCTTATAGCTAATGATTTTAAATACCTTTTCATGTGTTTTTTGCTATTTGTATATCCTCTTTGGTGAACTATTTCTTCATGTTTTTTACCCATTATCTAAAAGGATTTTTTTTTTTTTTTTTTTTTGCTACTGAGTTTTGAGATACTAGTCCTTAGTCAACTAAGTGGCAAGCACTTTCTCCCAATCTATAGCTTGTGTTTTCATCCTTTTAAAGATTTTTCCATTTATATATCGTACAATCAGTATCAGGTCTTAGAACTCTTTGCCTAGCCCCAGATCTGGAAGGCTCTCTCCTGCTCTTTTCCAAAGGTTTTTGGTTTCATGTTTACATTAAAATCTGTGATCAATTTTGAATTGACTTTTGTGTAAAGTGAGACAGGTAGATGCACACTTTTTTGGTCTCTGGATGTCCAACATCATTTGCTGAAAGGCTATCTTTCCTCCACCGAATGGTGTTTGTACCTTTGTCAAAATCATTTGAGCATATTTACATTGTTCTATTTCTGAGTTCTCTATTTTATAGCATTGATTGATGCATCTATCCCTCCACCAATGCTGTCTTGATTCTTGTAGCTATATAATAAGACTCAGAATCATATAGATTGAAAATATCATATACATTGATTCCTCCTCTCATACGGTCATTTTTCAAAACTGTTTAGCTGTTCTAATTTCTTTGCTTTTCTATATAAATTTTTTAGTAATTTTATGTACAAAAATTCTTCTGGGATTTTGATAGAAATTATATTAAATTGCGTTATCAATTGGGGAAAATCAGTATCTAATTTCATGTATTTAGATCACTTACATTTAAAGTAATTAATATGTTAGGGCTGATGCCTACTACCCTACATTTGTTTTCTGTTTTTCATTTTTATTTTGCTTTTTAATTCCCCCTGTCTTTGTGTGGGTTATTTGTACATATAACAAAAAAATGGAGTAGATATACTTTTCCCTATTCTTCCCACAAAATATAACTAGAAGTCTTGGGCCTTATGTATGAAACAAACATAAGAAAATTCTGAAAGGTACAGAGAAGGCAGATCTGCTAGGGACCTTGGGACCCAAGGAACGACACAGTGGTATGTTCCCTGGGTTTTCTTGTTACCTCACATATTCCATAGTCAAGGCTGAAAAATCCAACAGACCAAAACCCCAACAAATAAAAATTAGATATCAGATAGATGGATTTAAAAAAAAAAAAAAAAAAAAAAAAAGCTCAATTGCTCTACCAAAGGGCCAGGAAAGAGGCTGCCGAGCAAGATAAACTATGAAAACTATGACAGAGTAACCAACAAACTAGAACTAAATAATAAAGAAAAAAATGTGCTCCTCCAACCCCTCCCCCCATCAGGTCTACTAGCGCTTCTTCTAAGCTGTAAGGTGGCAGGGCATCCAATCCCAGCACAGCAGTTGTTCCAGAGAAGGCTGACCAAGGAGACTAGAATTTTATCCTTGCTGGGTAATAACAAGCCCCTACCACAGTATAAGAGCAGACCTTGTGGAGATCCCATTTGAGCTCCACTCTCCACCCAGCAGTAAGGAAGCCCTCCTCCCCTCTCACTGGTATGGTAGAAAATGAAGCCTAAAGGGGAAACAAGATTTTGTCCACCACAAAGTAGTAAGAAGGCCACTCTCCTCATCCTGCTATTGAGGGCCAAACAGGAAGTAGTAATAAGATACTCCCATCAACCTAGAGATGTATCAGGGAAGGCCTAGTGGGGAGCTGAAACTTCTATTCCAGCTATAATGAGAAAACTCACTGCTTCTCCAGCCTGGGAGTCAGTGGAGGCTAACTAAGAAACCTGAACTCCTACCCTACCTGGGAGTAAAAGGATGCCAACTCTACCCAACTTTCTCTGCTGGAACTCTCGAAGAAGAAAGGTAAAACAAAAAGGTTTAAATAAGATCCAGAGTCTCGGGACGCCTGGGTGGCTCAGTTGGTTAAGCAGCTGCCTTTGGCTCAGGTCATGATCCTAGCGTCCTGGGATCGAGTCCCACATCGGGCTCCTTGCTCAGCAGGGAGCCTGCTTCTCCCCCTGCCTCTGCCTGCCATTCTGTCTGCCTGTGCTCGCTCACTCTCCTCTGTCTCTCTCTGATAAATAATAAAATCTTAAAAATAAATAAATAAATAAGATCCAGAGTCTCATAACCTAATAACCAAACTGTCTAGGTTTTGATCTATTATTTGCATATAAGAACTAGAAAAACTGTTAAAATAATCTGATGAAGATTTTAAAAACAACCAAAAAAGGTTTCAACAAGCTACCATGAATGTGCTTGAAACAAAGAAATACAAAGTCCCAGGGGAAAAAAATTCAGCAAAGAGATAAAAGATATAAAGAAAAATCAAATTTAAATTTTAGACATGAAAAATAACAGAAATGAAAAACTCATGCAGAAGGGGCCAGAGGGGTCAGAAGAAAGAATCAGTGAACTGAAAGATAAGACAATAGAAACTAACCTCTCTAAATGGGAAAACATATGTTGAAAAAAATAATAATCAGTCTCAGGAACCTGTGGGACTATAATAAAATACCTGATATCTGTGTCGCCAGAATCCTGGAAGGAGATCTGAAAAAGAGCAGAGCTGAGAAAATATTCAAAGAAATAATGGTTGCCATCTTCTCAGACTGGCCAATGACATAAACCTACCGATTCAAGCATCTGAACAATTTCTAAACCAGATACGCCCAGAGAAATTCACTCTGATACATCATAGTGAAACTTCCAAAGAAAAGAAAAATCCTGAAAAGAGGAATAATACCTTCCCATATAAAGAGAAACAAATCAAGCAACAGTGGATTTCTATCAAAACCCAGAGGCCAGAATGAAATGATATGACATTGTTCAAGCAATGAAAACAAAAAAAAAAAACAAAAAAAACCTGTCAACCCAGAATCCTATCCCCATTGCAAATACCCTTCAGGAATGAAGGGGAAATCAAGACATGTTCCTAGGAAGGGACACGAAGAGAATTTGTTACCAGCTGACAAATCCTAAAAGAATGATTGAAGAATGGCTATTCAGAGAACTCTCTGAACAGAAAATTAATGAAAGAAGAAAGTTTAATATCAAGAAGGAATAAAGAAGGTAAGTGAAAAATGCATCAGTGCAATAGATTTTCCTTCTTGAGTTTTATAAATTATATTTTATGGTGTAAGCAAGAATTATAACACTGATATAATTCTGTCTGGTGTAGAGGAAATATGTAGGGCAGTTATGTTATAAACGGGGAAGGTAATGGAATAGAAAAGAAAAAGTTCTCTTCAACAGGTGGAATGATTACAACAGTAGACTGTGATAAATTGTGTATATTTAATGTAATACCTACAGCAATTACTAAAAAAGCTATCAAAAATATACACTCTAAAACACTATATATAAACCAAATCACATCTGTTTTAATAATTGAGGCTTCATAACTTTTATCATTAACATCAGGTGGCAAACTGCAGAACACTAAAAATGGGAATAAAAGCAGCATGTTTTCTGTTGTTTTTTTCAGATTCATGACAAAACAGGAAATGTACTATAGACCATGTTTGAGTATATTCTTCTACATTTTTTTTGTTGTTTTTTTGTTGTTGTTGTTGTATTTTTTGAGAGAGAGAGAGAGAGCACAGGCAGACAGAATGGCAGGCAGAGGCAGAGGGAGAAGCAGGCTCCCTGCCGAGCAAGGAGCCCAATGTAGGACTCGATCCCAGGACGCTAGGATCATGACCTGAGCCAAAGGCAGTCAATTTACCAACTGAGCCACCCAGGCATCCTCAATATTTTTTTAAACTTTAAGCAGCACTGACTCATGTTTTTAGTGAAGATATGGCATTTAGCTTTCTTAGTAGTAGTTTTTCTTCTTCTTCCTTCTAAAGTTTGTAGCTTTACCTTTTAACATGCTCCATTATTTGCTATAAATTTGGAAGATAAACTCATCTTTATTCACAGTCAGCCTCCACCTCTCATCATCCTGTAAGATGAACAAGCCACACTTTCTCTTCTTTTCATTTCAGATTTTATTTGACAGGAAGAGAGATAGAGAGAGAGAGGGCATGAGCAGGGGGATTGGCAGAGGGAAAGGGAGAAGCAGGCTCCCTGCTGAGCATGAAGCCTGATGTGGGACTTGATCCTAGGACCCTGGGATCATGGTCTGAGCCAAAGGTAGATGCTTAACCAACTGGGCCAACCAGCTGTCCCAAACCACACTTTTCTTCAACATCACTTCCTCCCAATTACTGTCAATTTATGCCCTGATCGAAGTATCATCTGGGATCTTCTTGAAACCATTTAACTGTCCCAAAGTACAAGGACTGATCTGTTGCTTACTGCCCACCTGCCATTCAGGGAACACTCTCCATTGCTTGTCTGGTTTAATTGTAGTCCATGGTTTAAGAATTTGTCTTGCTGGAATACAGAGTGAAGTTGTGTGTGTGTGTGTGTGAGTGTGCGTGCGCGTGCGTGTTCGTGTGTTTTCCAGTAAGAGTTTGTGATGTAAACTTTCTGAATCTCTCCATATCACAAAAACAACTTTTATTTGGTCTCATACTTGACTGGATTTTTCCTGAGTATATAAATCTAGGGCTAGGTTTGTTTTCTGTCAGAGCTTTGGGGCCATGGTCCCATTACCTTCTGGCATTTTGAGATGCTGATGGAAAACTTTAGTATCATTCCTATGACAGAGCATTTGTTTATGTTTTTCTTTTTTTTTAAAAAAAAACCATTAGAATCTTCTCTCTAGTCTTAGAGCTCTGAAGTTTCATCAGCGTGGGTCTGGTGTAGGTCTGTTGAAATTCACTGTCCTCAGCAAGTTTGGCTCTTGTATTCTCAAGACACGTGTCTTTCTTCAACTCTAGAAAATTTCATGACTGTCTTATTTATTGCTCTTTTTCTCTGGTTTCAGAACTCTTACTGGACAAACATTAGACTTTGTGAACTGATTCTCTTTATTTTTCTCATATTTTACATCTTTTTTTCTCTTCTTCTGGAATATTTTCTTGAATTTTTTTATAGCCACTTTTTTTAAAGTGCTGATAATTATACATTATAATTCCATGGGTTGTATCTGTGCTTTCTTCTCTCCATGTTTCATATTAGAACAGTCATAAAGATTATAATTCCTCTGTATCTCTCAGGATACTAATTAGATACCTTTAAAGTATCTTTCCTCTAAATCATTTATTTCCTCTGGGGTAGTGGTTCTCAACCAGGATTGACTATGTTTTCCAGTGGATTTGGAAATACCTTTGCCCAGATAGTGAGACAAGGTTGTTCATCAGGAGTAGAGAAGAAGTGTTGCTTCAGTCTCCTGGGTAAAGGCCAGGAGGCTGCTAAATGTCACACAGTATACAGGACCCTCTCCACAACAACAACAAAAAGATTCAGCCCCAAATGTCAATAGAACAGAAGTTGAGAAATCCTGCCCCAGAGTGATTTCTTTTTTTTTTTTCTTTCTTTCTGTTTTATGCTGCTGGTTTCTATTATCTATTCCTTTTGACAACTGAGTAGATGGATTAACAGTAGGGGCTTTTCTTTAGGTCTTGCACAGGGAATACAGAAACCACCTAGGCTCTTCCCAAGTGCTAGAAGTAGAATGTGGTTCTATTCTTGGTCACTAGTCTGCACCCTAGAGTTTCCAGACAGGGACTGTTAGAATAACTTTGGAGAGTTCTTCTGCTTGTAAATACTGCAACTGGTTATAAGCTGGGAGACAGAAAGTGCAAACCTGAGCCATTCTTTAGACTTGTGACCTATGACCTCAATTTCTATTTTTCTGCTTCATACCTATGCTGTTCTCTCCACCTGCTGCACTGAACTCAGAGTCCAGCTTGGCTCCTCCCTGAAAGCTCCCCCAGCTTCATTCAGAGGCCTCTCCTTTCTGCTCTCAGGAGTGTACTCCTCATCATGCTCAGAAACACAGTCTCTTTTACCTGTCTTCACTGCCATTTCAAATAGGACTTGGGAAGAAAGAGTAGACACGTGTTTAGTTAGTCCACAAACCCGACAGCTCTTGGAATTTGTTTTCAAATCAGAGATGTTTGTTTACCAGGTTCTCTTACAAAAGGATATATCTCCAAAATAATTTTAGAAAAGCGGCAGCCATATGTGCAGGGAGAAAGCTTTTAAACAATTGATTAAGAATGACATTGAGGAAAAACACACTGGATTTGTAACATTCAGAAAAGGACCTAGAACTAGGCTTCATGTTTTAATTGAGGAGATAACCTGAATAACCTACAGATGCTTTTGATTTCTATTTCCATTCTAAAAGGAAGACTGGTATTTAGAATAAGATTTTGTATTTTGACCACTAATATTTCATTGCACTGTCTTTTAATGAAAGAAGTTTAGCATATGACTAGGATTCCCCTGTGATACAAAATGGAATAGTATAAAATGTTTCACTCTGATTAACCAATATTTATGAGTCTCCTTTGTATAAATACAGAGCTTTAGAGTTTCCTCAAATACTTTCCAGATTTTAATGTTTCTCATCAGAAGGAGGTATAAATATGTTAGTCTAAAAATAATTATCAACAGAGGGAGAGGGAAACATACTGTTGATAACAGATTTATTAATGATGAGGATATATATAATCTGCCACAAAAAGATTTTAGGGTATCTAATAACTTTAGATCAAATATCTTATTAGAGATTATCGCTGCTGGTTGTTTTTCTTTTCATGGAAAAAATACAGTTGGGGGGGTTTATCTACTTGTGAGTTGTAAATATTTGAAGGATAGATGGTCTGTTTGACTGCTTAAGGAGAATAACAGAAGAAAAAAAATAATACATTGACCTATTCAAGAAAAGGCAATTCAGAATCCCGGAAGCCTCCAAATTCTGAACCGACAGTTGTCAGTGTTGTGAAATGCATCACTGCCCTCCCAGAAGCACACTGCTGCCTTGACTTGCTTCTCAGTCGACAAAAGAAAAAGAATTGGCAATGTTAAACCTCCTCACTGCCCTGATGCAGAAAGTGAAAAGAGGTTTATCGTTCGTTTTGCAAAACTGTAAGAGCTTCCTGACTGATAGAGTAAAATGCTCTGCTAACATCATCCAGTTTAGGATATTATCCCCATACTTGGGCCTTCCAGAACAGTATCTGAAAGGCACTGATTATGAGTCTCCATATAATAGAATTATAAGGTTAGTAGGGCTGTTGAGGTGGAGTGTGTATGCACACATAATATATATCAAATACATTAATATTTTTACATAATTGTTCTTTATTACGCAAAAACAAAATACTAAAATAATCTCAGGAAAATCATCTCGTAATCTATTTAGAAAACATAGTCTAACCTTTATAACCCCTACCAGAACATACTTCTTTCATCTAATCTAAATCCCATACATTGTAACTTAAATCTATTTCTGTTCCCAGTGGGGCTGCAGAACAGCTGGTCAGCATCCTCGATAACAAATAATCTCTCATATATTTGAGTCATCATTAAAGACCCTCACAGTCGTCTTTCCTCAGGCAAAATGACCCGAAAGCCCTAACTTCTTCCCATAGATATATTTCCTAAGACTTGAATCATACTGAAGTTCCATCTTGGGATTGTTCCAAGTTCAGTGCATCTCTGAGTTTCCTCTCAAGCATCTCTACCTCCTCCTTACTAGCACCTACAGTAGTGATCTTCCCTACAAGTATCATTATGGAGCCAACTCAGGACTAGAGTAGCTTTAATTTAAGACTTCAATAATCTTCATTATGAGAATATTCATGCTACCCCTAAATCCATATCACAGAGCTGGGGAATGAAATCCAAATAGTGATAACTAAAAATTTAAAATAATCTTGATGTATCATATCAGGTGCCTTTTCCCTTATGTACTGTTATTGTTACTAATCTTTTCTCATAAATCATAGGAAAACTATCAACCATCTCATTTATCTGTGTGCTAATTTTCAGCCATTTCTACAACAAGAAACAGAGGAAGATTAACAAACAGGACAAACAGGAATCCCAATGTTACAGGGGAAATATCAGAGAAATCTGTTCACTGATTAAGTTTTCTTTTCTTTCCTACACTGATCTAACCACAAGAAAAGCTATAGCTATGTCTCCTGAGTAATTAACATGATAGAAAGAGGAGGAAACCATGTCCGGAAAAGCACTGGAGAGAATGCTAAAGCCAGGAGGCGTGTTTGTAATTCACTGAACCAAGATAATATCTCCCTGGAATTTTTGATGGAAAGAAAATCAACTGCAGCCTAAGTTTACTTTTTATTGTTAACAGCCCTCTTCCAGATAGGGAACAGCTGACAGCTTGGTGATAGGCTTTCTCATTGTGTTGTTTCTCCAAAGCTTAGGGACCTGTGGTCCAGAGCATACATTTGTATCACTGACATGCTTGTGCAAAATAACCACCATATTCTAATAATGCTGCTCCCATCCAGAATACATCTCTTTAAAAAATTACTTCAGAGTCAGGTATAGAATACACACAAACATATGCTTTCAAAAGAGTCTAATTCATTTACTGTTGTAACTAATTTTCCAACTCATTTTACCAAGTTTGATTGCCTACCCTGTCATCAAAAGTAGCTCTAAATTACTTTTGCTATTTTTTAGAAATCAAATCTACTCTTCTTTATGCTTTTCTCATAATTACTTCATTTTCTCAAAAATTGAACACATATTTATTTTGTTATCACACAAAGATGTGAAATAATTATACATACCATTTTGTATACATTAAAGAAACTGATAAGTTTATAAAATTAAGCAAGGCAATGAAGCTGTAGAAATGGACTAAAACATTAACACTGAATATCTCTGATGATAAAATTCTAAGTGATTATTTTCTTCCTTCTACATTTCTATTTGCATACTATTAATAATGAGAATATATTTCTTCCCCTAGAAAACAAAACTTTAAAAACATGCTTCTATACTATTTTTAGTAGTTACCCAGTGATGCTAAATTAAAGTTAGCACAGCTGTTCAATTAACTCTGGACACGGAGAGCTGATAGAGGGATAAATTTTTAATATTCTGCCTTACTGAAGAATACACTTTAATATTTGCCCTCTTTATCATGCATTTAGTCCCTCACTGATTCTCATTCATTGGCCCAAACAAGAATCATATTTATTAGCCAAAACAACTGTTTTTATGTTTCTTGTGTTTCCAATAACTGGTAAAATTTCTCTGTATACATGTACACTTCCATTGGTCAATGTTCTATCTTCAACTCAACCTGATGGGATTATTTGAGGGGTATGACTTTCTCCTGACTTAAATCAATTTTCTCATCAAAAAAAGAAAAAAAAAATCCAAGACATGGAGTATTACAGTAGCATATCTAAAACATGCTTTCTATATTTATTCCAGTGCATGTAAATTATGAAAAATAACTGCATAAAAAGGACTCATTTTTTTAAACTACTTTTTTTTAAAAGATTTTTATTTATTTATTTGACAGAGATCACAAGTAGGCAGAGAGGCAGGCAGACAGAGAGAAGGAAGCAGGCTCCCCGCTGAGCAGAGAGCCCAATGCAGGCCTCGATCCCAGGACCCTGAGATCATGACCTGAACTGAAGGCAGAGGCTTTAACCCACTGAGCCACCCAGGCGCCCAAAAAGGACTCATTTTTGTCACAATCTAGCAAAGGTCCACAACATACTAAATACACCAGATATCGCCGCTGAATGGCATGACTACAGATGCTGATGGCAAAAACGGTATCTTGCTTGTTCTTAACACCTCCATCTTCACCCATTAAAAATATATGTATTTGCTAGGCAAGTACATATGTGTAAAGTAGAATCTCTGGGCATCATCTCCTCCTTATAGGTACTTTATTTATAAGTCAACTGCATTTATAACAAGACTAATCCTAATTGAACTTAAAATTGGGCAGTGGACATCTTTTGCCTCAACAATGGTTCTAAAGGTTTTCCACACAAAATGTCCTCTGCCTCCAAAAACATTTTATTAACAATAAGACATTATCTCCTTCTACTTTGGATTTTTTCTACTATCATGTTCCCTGGGCAATATTCATTTACTGCAGTGTTACTCCCACAACTATCCCCTGTGAGACATCCAAAAATACTTTAAGAGCCAATTATCTTAAAATCGCTTTCTTAAAATGCATAATTTTATAGCATGAGTTATCAATTCTGATTTGATGATTACTCAAGCCTTATCAAAATCACACTGTGCTGCATGAGTCTGCATCTATTGGTAGCATTAAATTCAGCAGCTGACTACACATTCTAGAGAGAAACACATAATTTCTTTTTATTTGTTCCTTATTTACTTGAGATTAGATCACTGAAAAACTCTGTATCCTTCAAGCATTGGGTTATAAAACTGATAAACTGATACGCATCTTCACAGAGCCAGAGGTATTCTAAAATTACTTCATAAAATCCCCTTTACTCTGCTGTGTTGTATTTCCTCTTTTAACCATTTATGCTACAATTGTAGTTCCCACTCCTCTTCTTTGGTTTCCTCGTGTCCTCAATTGACTTTCCTTAGGAACCTCAGAAAAAATGTCCACTGCATTACTCCAAATGCATATAATAGAGAATACATTTATTTGATCTATATATTCCGTGAGAAGTTTAAATGATGTAAGTTAATCTATAAACTGGAAAATCATGAAAGAAATGGGACTTCCCCCATATGCTGTGTGTTTCAGATGAGCTTGGGTTCTTTATGCTTTCATATGTATTTCACACGTTAACTAACTAACAGAGCATACTGAGACACACTGAATGCGGAAAGGAGTGGTCACACTGACTGCGATGCAGGAGAAAGTGCAAGGCTATCCAGGTGTTGTACAGAGGCTTCAGGTGAATCTTGAGGGAGGAGGGGCTGCTACTCAGAACAGGCTGTATTTTGTCACATGTACCTCACCCCTCTGGGGCCTCCCGAGGCTATCAGAGATTAGGGCTGGCTGTTGACTCCTCAATTAGAACACTCCAATAACTATAACTACCACATTTATTTCTAAAGAGGCTTTTCATGATTTGAGTTCTGGTTTTCATTATGTATTACTTCCTCAAGGGCCCAAAGTATAACAAAATCCCGAAGCTTATTTTACACATGGCCTCAAAAATACAGAAATACTAGTGCCAAATATGATGCCCTAGAAATTTATGGTATAGCATTGCCAATGTTTCAAGAAATAAAAACCAAGATAATACACCATTTCTTTTTTTTTTTTTTTTTTTTTTTTACGAGAAGGAGAACAAGTATGGGGGGTAGGATCTGAAGGAGAGGGATGGAGAGAATCTCAAGCAGACTCCCTGCTGAGCATGGAGACAGATGTGGGGCTCATCCCATGACCTTGAGATCATGACCTGAGCTGAAGTCAAGAGTCAGATACCCAACTGACTAAGCCACCCAAGGGCCCCTTTGCCACTACTTTTTGAATATAAAAATTATCTGGTCACCAACAGGAAATGGACAGGATCCTATTAATTTTCAATACCTAAATAATAACTATTAAAATATTTACTGATCGGGCACCTGGGTGTCTCAGTTGGTTAAGCAACCACCTTTGGCTCAGGTCATGGTCCCGGAGTCCCGGGATCGAGTCCTGCATCAGGCTCCCAGCTCCATGGGGAGTCTGCTTCTCCCTCTGACCTTCTCACCTCTCATGCTCTCTCTCACTGTCTCTCAAATAAATAAATAAAAATATTTAAAAAAAATTAAAAAAATATATTTACTGATCAATTATGACATGAAGAAACAGATCTCCTGTTCTTAGGGGGCTATAAGCTAAAAAGGGAGACAGAGTACAGAAATTAAATATACCTATGGGAGAATATTTTAAGTGCCAACCAAAGATATTACAGAATGACAAAATTAACAGAATTCTATTTGACTTCCATCCTACCAAAAGCACATTTTAAACCATGCAAATTAAGTTAAACAAGCCTTTCCCCATGATGACAAGGATTCTTTGATCTCATAGAATTTATGTCATAGAAAATGGGAGTTTCAAAACAACAGAGATGTTAAGTAACTCCAAACAACCGAACAGTGGGGTCTAACAACATTTCACTTCAGATTAACCCACTCCCCATATTTCCTACTAAAAAGAAAAACTGTAAATTATTGTCTAGGCTCTAAATGAATAGAAGTACTTAATTGGGCTACTTGGCTTGTACTTCAAACAGCTCAACTTCTCCAAAATAAATTTATTATCTGGCTTCATCATTCATTATACATGTAACAGATAACTATTTTTCAACACTAGAACCTGAGATAGAAACTTAACAATGGTTGTTGAATGAATGAATGAATGAATGAATGAATGTTGAAAGTATAAATGAATGAATTTCATGTTGATCCAGGGCTGCGGGACTCCATTCTTCACCCCCAATTCCTATCAACAAAATGAATTCTGTGATTTGATAAACTGGATTAGTTCAAAATAGATAAATGCCTATGTTCCAGTCTATTGATTTATATCTATATTCATGCATTTTCAAATTGTTCTTCTCACATAGACCACTCAACCTTTCTTAAAGGAGGACAACACTTGCCCCATGATTAAAATAGTGGTTATTATCTACTGTAAGCTACACAAGGGCAGATTCTCTGTCTTTTCCCTCTAAAACAATGACGAAAATAACAGCTACTTAATTAACATTTCTATAATGAATAAACTTGGCTCTTTAAATGTTTTCTCCCACTTGTAGATCTAAACCTGGTTCAAACTGTGAATGACCTGAGTACTAGTTAGGTCACCTGGGTAAAAATCCCCAGTTGCATAAAATGTGGCTAATCTACCCCCATATCACTACATTCTATCTCTATAGAAATTAGCTATTTCCCATTAGATATACACATATCTAATCAGCAAGGACTTTGTAGTCCACAAAAATTTAAATAAATAGACTTTGTTGTGATAATACAGTGTTTCATCTTCTCTGAGAACAATGTCTTCAAATTGATGGATAAAATAACTTTTCATTAAAATGAATTCCAAAAAATATACTGGCCACCACTTGGATGTCAAGAATTCATACTCTCCCCCAACACTGCCACTGGAAGCTGGTTGTAGTGAAAAGACCCTAAAATATACTCCAATTAACCCTGTGTCCCCCTAGATATTCCCTTGTATTATATCTTTCCCTTGAGTACAGGATCTGTAACTTTGCTTCTCACCAATAGAATGGTGAGAAAAACAGAAAAATTATGTAATACCACTCTCATGGTTACATAAGATTGCAGTGTCTGTCTTGCTTATAGACTGTCTCCCTTGGTGGCTTCAAGAAAACAAATGGACATACTAAAGAGGCCCACATGGTAAGGAAGTAAAAGTGACCTTTGGCCAACAACTAGCAATAGACTGAGGCTCTTAGTCCAACAGATATCAAGAAGCTGAATTCTGACAATGACCACATGAGGCAGGAAGCAGATCCTTCTTTAATCACTTGGTGAGATCAGACTGAAGCCCAGACGGCGCCATGACCATAGCCTTGCAAAGAACCTAGTTAAGCCATGCCCAAACTCCTGACCTACAGAAACTGTATGACGATAAATGTGTGCTGTTTTTAGCCATTACGTTTATGATAATATTGTTAAACAACAATAGATAACTTATACACTGCTCTGTAAATCTAACTGCGTTAGAAAGTGTGGTGAGTTCCCACAGGTGGACTGTTCTCTATTTTAGAATTTCTTAGCCTTATCAGACCCAACTACCAATTTTATGAATACAGATTTTTAATACCTCTCTGATTATCATAAATTAAAATAGGTTATGTAGTCTACAAATTAAAGTTTATATATTATATCACCTGCTTACATAAATAATTTAAAGACCAATATAATGCCATAGATATAATATAGAGATATAAAAGGATATTAACCCAAGATAAAATTATATGCATTCCTATAAGTACATAAAACAACATGAGAAGGCAAAGTTCATCAAGAGAACATAACAATTGTAGGGTGCCAAGTGGCTCAGTCAATTAAGTGTCTGCCTTCATATCAGGTCATGATCCCAGGGTCCTAGGACTGAGTCCTGCATCAGGTATCCCACTCACTGGTCAGTCTGCTTCTCCCTCTCCCTAAGCCCTTTTCCCCAACTTGTTCTCTCTCTCTCTCTCCTGTCCTTGCTTTCTCTCTCTCTCAAATAAAATCTTATAAAAAGAGAATATAACAATTATAAATATTTATGTGCCCAGATATTTAGTGCAAATATTAACAAATGCAGAAGTAGAAATAGACAGAAAGACAGTAATAGCAGGGGACTCCAACAATAGATCATCCAGACAGAAAATCAATAAGGAAACACTGAACTTGAACTACACTGTAGACCAAATGAACCTAAAAGACGTATACAGAACATTCCATCCAACAGCAGCAGAATACATGTTTTTCTTGAGTGGTAATGAAACATTGTCTAGGATAGATCATATGTTAGGTCACAGATAAGTCTTAACAAATTTTAAAAGAATGAAATCATGTCAAATATCTTTTCTGAGCACAATGGCATGAAAATAGAAATCAATTACAAGAGCAAAACTGGAAAATTCACCTATATTTGGAGATTAAACAACATGGTCCTGAACAATCAATGGGTCAAAAACAAATCAGAAAAGAAATTTAAAAAATATCATGAGACAAATGAAAATGGAAATAAACTTATCAAAACTTAGGGGTTGGCTGCAAAAGCAATTGTAAGACAAAAGTTGACAGCAATATATACATATGTTAAAAAGTCAGAAAGATATGAAATAAACTAACTTTCCACCTCAAAGAACTAGAAAAAGGGAAACAAAATAAGCACAAAGTTAGCAGAAAGAAGGAATAACAAAGATCAGAGTAGAAATACATAGACAAAAAGACAATAGAACAGAATAAAAACTAAGAGCTCTTTTTTGAAAAAAAAAATAGATAAATCATTAGCTAGACTTATCAAGAAAAAGAGAGAGGACTCAAATAAATGAAAGAGTGGACATTCAATTGATATCACAAAAATACAAAAGATCATAAAAGTCTACTCTGATTATATGCCAACAAACTAGACAACTAAGAAGAAATAAATTCTTAGGAACATACAACCTACCAAGAGTAAATCATGAAGAAATAGACAATCTGAACAGACCCACTACTAGTAAGGAGACTGAGGCAGTAAGCCGTAACCTCCCAATAAAGAAGCATCTGGGACCAAATGGCTTCTCTGGTGAATTGTACCAAACATTCAAAGAACTAATACCAATCTTTCTCAAACTCGGCCAATAAACAGAAAAGGGAACACTTACAAGGTCAGCATAAATTTAACACCAAATGTCAGACAAAGACATTACCAAAAAAAAAAAAAATTACAGGCCCAAATCCCTAAGGAATACAAAGGCTAAAACCCTCAATAAAATATCAGCAAATTGATTTCAATAATACATACAATCATACACTGTGATCAAGAAGGATTTATTCCAGGGATGCAGGGTGGTTTGACATCTGCAAAACAATCAATGTAATATACCACATTAACAACAACAACAAAAATCATATAATCATGTCCATAGAAGCAGAAAAAGCATTTGACAAAATTCAGCATACTTTCATGAGAAAAACCCTCAACAAAGAGTATGGAGGGAGCATACCTCAACCTAATAAAGACTATATTTGAGAAGCCCACAGTTATTATCATATCCAGTAATTGAATAGTTGAAAACTTTTCCTGTAAGATCAGGGACAAAACAAGAATAATGACTCTTATCACTTTTATTGAACAGAGTACTAGAAGTCCTAGCCAGAACAATTAGGCAAGAAAAAGAAAAAAAGACACCTAAATTGAAAAGGAAGAAGTAAAATGATATCTTTCTGAAGATAACATGATATTATATATATAAAATCTTAAAGAGTTCACCAAAACACTGTTAGAACTAATAAACAATTTCAGTAAAGTTATAGGATACAAAATCAATATGTAAAAATCAGTTGCTTTTCTGTACACAATGAATGATCATAAAGTGAAATTAAGAAAAAGTCATATTTATAATAGCATCAATAAAATAAAATACTTAGAAAAGCATTTTACCAGGGAGATAAAAGACCTGTACATTGAAAACTATAAGATATTGATGAAAAGAACTGAAGAATTTGCAGATAAATGGAAAGATATTCCAAGTTCATGGATTGAAAGGACTAATAGGTTACAAAGTCCATACTACAGATATATACTCCCTTAGCAATGTCACAACGTCATTTTCCACAGAAAAAGAAAAAAATATTAAAAAGTTGTATAAAGTCACAAAAGCCCCAAAAGCAAAAAACAACTTGAGAAAAAAGAACTCAACTGCAGGCATCATATTTCCTGCTTTCAAACTGTATTACAAAGCTATAGTAACCAAAACAGTATGATATTGATATAAAAACAAATACAGAGATCAATGGAACAAAATGAGAGCCCAGAAATAAATCTATTAATCCAAGGTCTATTAATTTACTACAAAGAAGTCAAGAGTATACACTACGCAAAGGTAGTATCTTCCATAAATGATGCTGGGAGAACCAGACAGTCACATGAAGAAGAATGAAACTGAACATTTGTCTTACACCATATGCAAACATCAACTCAAAATAAAGACTTGGACACAAAAACTGAAGCCATAAACTCCTAGGAGAAAACATAAGGTAAAAGTTCCTTAACATCAGTCTTTGCAGCATTTTGTTTTTCATCTGATTGCAAGAGCAAAAGCAACAAAAACAAAAACAACTGATACTACACCAAACTAAAAAGGAAGCCATCAACAAAATGAAAACGCAACCTGTGGAATGGGAGAAAATATTAGCAAACCACACATCAAATACCCAAAATATACAAGGAATTCATGTAACTCAACAGCAAAACAATACATACATACATACATACATACATACATACATACATACAGAAAGGGAAAGAAAGAACAGGCAAAGGACCTGAATAAACATTTTCCAAAAGACATACAAATGGCCAATAAGTACCTGAAAAGGGGATCACGACATCATTAATCACCAGGGAAACGGCAATCAAAATCCAGAGTAAGACATCAACTCATACCTGTTTGGATGTTTATTATTACAAGCAAAGGGATGACAAAGGCTGGCAAGGATGTGGAGTAAAGGGAGCCCTCATCCACGGTTGGCCGAAATGTAAACTAGTACAGCCACAATAGAAAGCAGGAGTTCCTCAGAAATTAAAAATGGGCTATAGTTAATAATACCATATTGTATATTTAAAAGTTATTATAAAAGTAGAACTTTAAAGTTCTTATCACGGGGCACCTAGGTGGCTCAGTGGGTTAAAGCCTCTGCCTTCAGCTCAGGTCATGATCCCGGGGTCCTGGGATCGAGCCCTGCCTTGGGTTCTCTGCTCGGCAGGGAGCCTGCTTCTTCCTCTCTCTCTGCCTGCCTCTCTGCCTACTTGTCATCTCTGTCTGTCAAATAAATAAATAAAATCTTAAAAAAAAAAAAGTTCTCATCACAAGAAAAGCTTTATTTTGAAACGGTGTAAGGTGACAGATGTTAACTAGACTTACTGCGGTGATCGCTTCCCACTATATACAAATATCAAATCATTATGCTGTACACATGAAACAAATATAATGCTATATATCTGGGGCACCTGGGTGGCTCAGTGGGTTAAAGCCTCTGCCTTCGGCTCAGGGGTCCTGGGATCCAGCCCCGCATCGGGCTGTCAGCTCAGCAGGGAGTATGCTTCCTCCTCTCTCTCTCTCTGCCTGCCTCTCTGCCTACTTGTGATCTCTGTCTGTCAAATAAATAAAATCTTTAAAAATATATATATAATGCTATATATCAATTAAAACTCAATTTTAAAAAAAGTAAAAAATACAGAACTACCATATGATCCAGCAGTCCCACTTCTGAGTATATATCCAAAGGAAACAAAATCGTTATCTCAAAGAGGTACCTGTACTTCCATGTTTGTAGCCTCATTCTTCACGATACCAAGATATGGAAACAACCTCAGTGCTCACCAACAGATGAATAGATAAAGAAAATGTGGTATATACGTATATAAAGAAAATGTGGTATATTCAGTCTTTTAAAAAGGGAATTTACATCACTTGCAATAATGTAAATGAACCTGGAGAGTGTTATGCTAAGTTAAGTAAGCCAGACAGAGAAAGACAAATAGTGCACGGCATCATTTATATGCGGAATGTAAAAAAAGTTGACTTCACAGAAACAAAGAGCAGAAAAGTGGTTGCCAGGTGCCAGCAAGTGGGGGAATTAGGGAGAGGCTAACAGAAAGTACAAACTTTCAGTTATAAGAAGAATAAGGTCTGAGGATCCAATAGTGACTACAATTAGTAACACTGCACTGTACAAGTGAAATTTGCTAAGAGAGTGGGACTTAAGTATTCTATCTCACACACACACACACAAAAATCACATAAAATCCCACAAAGTACCTGGATTTAGGGTCATGTAATGCAAGTGCTACAGCTTGCATGGAAATTTTAATATGTTCTGTATCCTTAACTCAAGTACCACAAGCAGTACCGTTTGGGAGCATGGCATTTTATTAAATGTTGACTATCTCTTGTAAAAGTTCTGAATAAATGAAGGAAAATATGATCAATTTACCTGAATTATCTTCCTGGAAAACGCACAGTATGTTAAAATGTGGGAATAGAGTTTTGTGCTTATAAGTAAAATGAAATTATTTCTAGGCTCCAATATAAACTGTTACTCATTTATATGAAAATCTAGGGGGTCATTCACATATTTCATGAAAAGCAGGTGGTTCTAACCTGATTCATCCAGTGCATTGGAGGGAATCGGGCCTCCCTGCCTTTGCCAATCACTGTGAAAATACCATAAAATCCCCATACAAGTACGAGCACTGTCCCTGTTACGGAGCTACGACTCTCATTGTAAGTATGTTCCTAACCAAAGATTTCATACAAAACATACGATCAAGCATATGTCACAAAACAAGCTGCATATTTAAGCCTCTAGAATTCTCTACCATAGTAAAGTTACATTATAAGTCAAATGAAAATTATACTCACACATACCCCATATATGTATATATAAAAATAAAATATACATATTTTATATATATTAAAATTTATATATTTTACATACATATTTTATATATAAAATGTATATTTTATTTAGATATATAAAATATATATTAATATATAAGTACTATATATTATGTATATATAAATAAATAAAAATATTTGTTTTATATATTTATAGAAAGAGAAGGAGCAATGCAGGCAACAAAAGAAGAAAAGAAGCCTGGTGCTTATTTTATACAAAATATGAAGAGAACATAAAAACACATTTCAAAGAAGCTATAGACAGCTTTTAAGGTCCTTTCTATCTCTAAGCGATAGATAGATAGATGGATGGATAAGATATATAGATCTGTGAGTCTACAACAGATCATAAATATGACAAAAATAAGTTGCTTATTATAATACTAACCAGTTAGTCAATAGAAATTTCGCTGGGATCTTTAGATTTAACATTTAACATTTAACATGCTTTTAAAAAAAGAAAGATTTAGTTTGCTTATATCTGTAACAAGGCCATCATCAACTTTTAACTCAACTTTACTTTTCTTTTTTTCCACAATAAATACTCTTCTGCTAAGCAGGTATTAAAGATAACGGTGTGCTCTTTAGAGCTACACCCATATTTGATATTCTTCTTCTCACAAACCATCATTACAGGACCAAAGTCTTCACTTCTTTATGGAATTTGAATGAGCCTCTTGAACAGTATTAGGCTGTTTTTTCCCTTGCTCTTACCATTCCCCAAACCATTAAAAATTACAAGAATGTCAATGTGTGGAACAGAAATATAAAATATGTTGTCTCGGTCTGTGCTTAAGAAAATATGCATGCCCTTCTATTAGAGAAGGTGATGGAGGCTGATTGTTGACTTTGTACACATATTTTCAACCAGTGCCAGAGTTGCTCTCTTATCCAGCTCTAGCTCCTTCTATGAGGATTGTCCAGCATAATTAACATGGTGCCCTTCTTTAAGAGAATGGAAGACTGCAGACAGAAGTGAATTATGGTAGTCGAACATACTGAATGTAAAACATCTGTCTCTATAATCATCAGCCCACCAGGCAATATTTGTAATATAAAAATTTTTACCTTCTCAATTCTTTTTTAATTTTCTCAGACCCACTGTCCCAGTATATATCCAATCATAACTAAGAGGGTTGAGGACATCATTTACTCACTCTCCCATTCACCCATACATTCACCCTGTCAACTGGCAAGTCTTTATTCACTATTATAAGATAAATACTGAATATTCTAAATCAAAAAGGCTCAAACATCAATGTACTAAATCAGAATGTTTTGCTTGTTCCTCAGATGAATAGAAAGCTTTGGAAACAGCTCTCTCTCTCAAATAGAAATTGGTAAACTTATTGAGCTTACAATAACCACATGGATAACTGAACTTATTGCCTCCATATTTTAAGTTGGAGAAACAAAGCCTCAACAATTTTCAGTAACTTTAACAGGCCTAAACTGCTAGTAAGTATTCTTAAGGTAGATCCTAACACAGGATCTACCACAAACTTGGTAGTCTCTTAAAATAGGTCATATGAACAAACTACACTTTAACGGGCTGGTTCCAGATGTTTCTGTGCTCAATTTATCTTTTCCTAAGATTTGTTTTCAGTACAGCTTTGTTTAGGACAGAGTTATCAGAATCTCAACCTCCTACCTCTGTCAGATCTGAATGTGTCCCCCCTGCTATTGTGATTTGCAGATGCAAATTAGCAGAACACAAATTTAGGTCTCTAACAATAGCTGAACGGCCATCTGCTTCAAAGCTCAGAAATGTCTTTTTGGATAGCTTTATTGAGATATACATGCTTATCTCTAATTCCTCAGGGGAATTTCTTTGTACAGACATGAGTTACTTGTCCCAGATTCAAACCTAGAGGGGGAAAAAAAAGGGATAATAGTAACAAAGCAACAGCAAGAGTTATCATCCTAAAGTCTCAGGAAAAATTAGAAGTGGCTGCACAAATACAATCCAGAAATTGTTATGTATCAACCTCTGGTTCTTGTCTAAAACTCCTCTCACAAGCACCCACAAACTGGCAACAAGGTAACGGAAAGACAGGAAGATAAGAGAACCCGCAGCTGGCATACCCACACTGCCTAGTTCTGTGGTCTCAGTGGCAAGGCTGTCCTCTGCTCTGCTGTGTTTAAGCCTCAGTAATTGATAAAGAAGTTTTCACAGCTGGAAGGGCTCAAAAGTACAAGTTGACCATCTGGACTTTAAAAGTGTCCATCACGGTCAAAAAGAAATTCATTATGAAGTGGCCCCTCTTTATTAGAGGAAAATAAATTATTTTTTTTCTTAAGAATGTTACTGCTTAAGCAAGCCTCTGTCCCCAGTCTGCACAAAAATGATACTTCTCCTAAGAAGAAAATGTGAATGAACTCAATTCGGAGATTACAGTTGCCCAGGCTGAGCCCAAGAGGCTCCAAACATGTCTTTCATCAACAGTGTGGCTTTTATACATTTCATCACTGAAGGAAACAGAGGGGAATGGGTACAGGGGTGCCTCAAACACTGGATTTCCAGGGACAGGATTTCCTTCCATGCAATAGGCTCTCCAAAAGGGGGAGAAGCAGAGTTTCCAATTCCATTTCACCCCTCAAGGGTATCACTTCGGTGTTAATTGGCTAAGCTCTTTGTTCTGGAAAAACATGCCAGCGACCAAAAAAATGACAACAGACTCTGGGATACCCTGTCACTTTTATATGCGGTGATTTTTGGTTATTGTTTGCTTAATATTGATTTAGAAAGGCACCAATGGTTTTAAAGAGATAAAAAAGTTTAAGGAATCCTGACTCAAAGTGACATCCAATTCATCAAAAAGGATTTCCCTCTTTGTTCCCCAGTGAGTCGCTTGGACGCTGAAACATGGGAGACACTTTAGAAAAATCAATGACAAGTCATTTCTGCTATGAAACACTGTGCCTCTAATCTCCAGATTTCTCAAAAGTCAAGGCATCTAGATAAAAATCTAGTTCATCCATCACTTTAAACTTCAGCATTAACATAACGAGGGAACATGCCAATTGTCTCTTACGTGTCACGTGTCTTTGTTGGACAAATTACCATCCTAGTTAAATCCCCCAACTAGACTCCAGAACTTATTTGTTCACCTGGATTTGCATCACTATAAAACATCATGAGAAATTTGTGTTTCTTTCATAAAATGATAATTGTGCCAAAACACAAGCATGATTCAGTTAAACAAGATGACCATCCAAGGTTCCTTTTAGCCTTCTGACACAATGAAAAAGCTGTATACATTTATCAAAAACTCCAATAGGAAATCACACTCTAAGGATCAAATCAAAAGCACAGGGGCAGCAAAATGCAAAGCAAATACCTGTGCCTTAACAAAAGAGCGAAACTTTTACTTAGAATTTAATTTAAAAACGGAAATGACCTGGGTGCCTGGGTGGCTCAGTCAGTTAAGCATCCCTCTTTGGCTCAGATCGCGATCCCAGGGTCCTGGAATCAAGACCCACGTGGGGCCTCCTGCTCATAGGGAAGTCGGCTTCTCCCTTCTCCATCTGCCCCTCCTGCCACCACCCACACCCCTCACACTCTCTCTTCTCTGTCTCTCTCAAATAAATAAATAAAATCTTTTAAAAATGAAAATGACCATTTTCACATATGTAGCCCATTCTATTGTCTCAAACCTCCTTGAAAGCTACTTCCATAAAACTGTACTCCTTCGGGCATATTTAAAAATATGCAAACTCCCCAGCCCCCCAGACTATTTCTCTGATCAACACCTTCACAAATGTAACACTGTCTTGCCTCCTTGCTTTGTTGCCAAGTGGTAATAGTATGTATGGCTGTGCATTTGCTGGTCTTCTATGGACAAAAACATCCATGTCACAAAGGAAATGTATGTGTTCTTGAGGTTCTTCTCAGCTTCTCTTTGTATGGAAAGCCCTTCTGGTTTCTCTCTTTGTTTCTAATCGTGATTATATCTTTTCACTCTATCAGTGAAATGCCAATCCCTAAACCCCATCTCAATGTCAGTCTTACAGGAATCCTTTATACCTGAATCTTGAAGCTCCCCAGCTTCCTGCCTGCCTGTAATCTAAATATTTACAGTGTATAATTGAGGTTAACTGCGGCTGTACTCTTTGCTAAGCCTTAGGTAAGATCTTAAGCCTGAGGTTTCTGGTTCTGAAAAGGAGAAAAAAAAATTAATTTGAAAACCCATTATTACTTACTCAACTCTGGAAATTCAAAATTATGTATAAGATTTTTATATAAAACTAAATATGCTTTTGCCTGAGGACAGGAAAGTAGGAGAATTCAAAGATCTGGTTTTGGTTTATAGAGTAATTAATGAATGGCCTTGCTTCACACATTTGAAAATGCACAACCAGTGAGAAGTGTTAACTGTATTATTAACATCCAGTGTTTCTACTGCATTGTTTTCAAAGTGCTTTGATATTAACTGGTTATTAGTAAGACAAATGTGGTATTCCTGTCTCTGCATCTTTACCCTTAGAGTGAATAAGGGTAAAAGACCACTAAATTGAGCTGATGCACTATGCCTTCCCCACCACTGCCATCATCTTCTTACTGGTGATTTTTCAGGTGCAGATAAAACATGACTTACAAAGAGAGTACCCATAGCCGTTTACTTTATGTTTCACCAAAAGAACATACACTAATTTGTATTTTCCTATACTCCACAGTCAAAAGCATAGTAATAATACTGCTTTGCCTGGGCAATGTTGAAAACTAACAGATGTCACCAGGAAAAATGACTGAGACATGAAAAAGTCTTATTTATTCTGGACCTGGTTTTGAAAAAAGCAACCATAAGGAAGTAATTGTCAGACTTCCACAGGGCGCTAAGTCTACTGAATGTTGCCAATGCTTGTTTAAACAAGAAAGAGGGTATTTGAGTACTAAGGGGGAAAAAATGCTGAAAGAACAAAAATGCAAGGGTTGTGGGAAAAGGTCCTCTCGTAAATGGGAAAATGCATAAATAAACTTGTGAATTAATTTCTCATTAATTTTGTTCATGGTAACAGAAAACAACAAGCATGTAATTAAAAAGTTCATTCCCTATTCCCACCATATCCAAGAATTTCTTCAAGTGTAAGCGCTCAGAGCTACTGAGTGAACACCTACAATGTTGGACATTGTGCTCTGCGTATAGCGCCATTTTAAACATGCTTCAATTTTGATCTGCCATCAAGGGAGAGCAAGGAGATCCACTCAATGCTCAAGAATCCTTCCTTAATGGTGGCCATAATGGTCAATGAGTAGCAATGAGGAGCAATGACTGGACAAGGCTACCCTCAGTTAACAATGCACAGAATAAGACCAAGTAAAAGAAAATAGCATTATCCCTTTGAATTCACATTCTGCTGCCTCTTTAAGGAGACTCTTTTCTGCCAAAGTTGCCCATGGTAAAAGCAACTCATTTTTTCACAGAGGAAAAAGAATTCATCGTTATGTGTCTGGGGCCAAGAGGAATACGAGCAAATTAATTTTGATTTCAAGGAATTGGGTGTGTGTGGAAGGGGTAAAGTAGTTAAGAGTTAAGAAGACTTTCTGTTTCACGGTTTTGTTTTTATGGTGGGTTTTTCCTTGGTTTCATTCTGTTCTGTTTTTTAAGTAAGAATCGCAATTTCTCAGTGGAAGGTTCAAGATGAGGGAAAAGGCTGACCCTTGACGCTGTTCTTCCCTCTTGGGAGTATGTCCTATAGCAGAGTGACAAGCTCTCAGGAAATGAGAACTCCCGAAATGAGGGAGCGCTGGGCAAAGTTTAATGCCATATAAACAGCGCCCCTTGCTGGGAGTTATTTCCTGGGAATGCTGGGGAACAGCAGGGCACTGGGTTTGGGGACATTCTTTCACTGTATAGCTACAGAACAGAAGTGCCAGAGCTGGGGGTGAGTCCAAGAACCTCTCTGTCGACCACACCACCGAAATTCCTGAAAAATGCACATGTCGGGCTTTCCTAATGAAGGGAAAATGTGAGCCTGGGGCTGAGAACACAAGAAAGTCACAAACAAGCACTCCTCTTTTGAGTCTTAATTCCCAAACCATCCTCCTAACCACAGAGAACTGACTTTAATTCTGATTGCCTGTCAAGATTGGGCGTCACACAGGAGAAGTAGAATGTAACCACTGAGCCGAACATTGTTTCTGCAGGAACAGACTTGAGCAGCTCCTTGCGCAGCAGGAGCATCTAAAATTCTTAGAAAAAGGCCTGACAACCCGTAACAAAGGTTTTCCACAAACAAACCACAAACTTTAACTAGAAAAACTGTCCAACTCCCAAGCTTTACTTTCAAAGGTCTCCAAAAGATGGTCTTCGTGAAAGAAAGTAAAATGAGAGGAACAATCTGACCACAGGCATATGATTGGTTTTATATTATTTTTGCTTTTTCACAAAACCCTTCCTCAGCAGTCAAAATCCTATAATCCAGCAGCACTTACAAAATGGTGTTAAATTAGAGAAAGCTGGTATTTCTCCACTAAATACATAAAATGAGCCTTTCATTTTCCTTCAAGACCAACATACCTCAAGTTTTAGTACCGTTCCTTCTAAGTTTTTATCTTAAACACTCATTTTTAAACTCCTCCAGAATTTAGATTAAAGTATTCTATTTTAATCTCTCTATTTTTTGCATTTTATGGAACCATCTATGTTATCAAGACTATCTCATAATTGGGTTCCTTACCTCCTGATTACTTTAACCTGCCCCTGAATATAATTAGATTCAATTTACAATCAGACCAAATTCTAATATTTTCTCTTCACTGTGATCTGCCCAACTCTTTTGTCTTCTTATCTTGCCTCTGCAAGCAGGCTTCAGTTTTCTTTCTTAAACATCCCCTTTTGCTCACGGAAACTAAGGGAAGACCAGCAACCACAAGGTAATTCCTGCATTCCTCTACGACTTAAAGAAAAATTAGTCTCCTCCTCTACTCAATACAACAGCTTTCCTGAGATCTGCAATTACTTTGCCGCCCATTGTTTTCTTACAAATTTGCAGCAGCAAAATCTGAAACATTCCCAGTATTTTTCTTGATCGTATTACTGCTAATTAGCTGTGCCTACACATTTATCCTAATTTGAAGATTCCAAAAGGTAATACGAATCCAATAAAGTCACTCTTTGATCTCTGATTCATAGTATTGTCCAGTGGAGGCATACACTCAATGCATCCTTAAACGTACATAGTGCCGCCTTGACGGGACCTGGGTTCCACCTTATGTCGGTTTGAGATGTCTGTGCTTTAACAAACCCTTCTTCTTCTTTTTATTTTTTTATTTTTTAATTTTTTTTTAGAGTTTTTACTTACTTATATGACAGAGATCTCAAGTAGGCAGACAAGCAGGTGAGAGAGAGGAGGAACCAGGCTCCCTGTGGGGCTTGATCCCAGGATCCCGGGATCATGAGCTAAGCCCTTTAACCCACTGAGCCACCCAGGCGCCCCCAAACACTTCTTTTAGAAGTGTCCAGATTTATGTTTCAAACTGGCTGAAAATCATAGGTGTTCCAGGTAGATACTTCCAATGCACCTAATCTAAAGTTCAGATTTAACACAGAGCAGAAATAACCCTGAAAGGGAAAAACAAAGCAGGCGGTTAATGCAGATCAGACTCTTCTTTCCACAGAGACAGTGGAGTAAACAACAAAACTTTTCTTCAACCAAGGATTGTTTATGGTTTCCCTCATATGCGGTACATAAGCAACAGCATGAAGGACCATCGGGGCAGGGAGGGGAATCCAAAGGGGGAGGAATCAGAGAGGGAGACGAAGCATAAGAGACTATGGATGCCAGGAAACAATCTGAGGGTTTCAGAGGGGAGGGGAGTGGGAAGAAGGAGGAACAGGGTGATGGGTATTGAGGGGGGCAAGTGGGATTAGCTGTGATGAGTGCTGGGTGTCATACCTAACTAATGAATCGCTGAACACTACATCAAAAACTAATTATGTACTACACAGTGGCTAACTGGAACTTAATAAAAAAAATAAGTTGATTTGCCTCTGCAAAAAGAAAGAAACAAAGGAAGAAGTCCTAATGTGAAGCAGGTTAGAGAAAAGAGACACTCTACTCTCACCCCGTCCCTCCCACCCCTCCCCCAGCTCACAGAGAAGCATGCTGGGAGAGAATTTTAAGTCCGTTTGGGGCAGCTCACGGGTGCGCACCACTGGTGGGAGGACAGGCTGAGGTCTGCCTGGTCAGGGAGACTGACACAAGCACAGTGTTCTCCAGGGACTACTCAGCCTCGGCTTGGTTTGATGTTGTGCACAGAAGGACACCTGTGTCTGCTGGGAAGAGATTAGAGTGTCAGATGCAGACTTCACAAGAAGCCCAAGTTTTTACGTAAGGTCAGACATCTGAGGCTGACCCGACATTAACGGGACATTAACCTCCATCACAGCCTTATCATCAAAGGTGCATGTGTGCGCCCATCACTTAAAGCTCGAGTAACAGGAGTTGATAACTGCTTCACCACCATCACCACACAGCGGTAAAAACTCAAGTTAGCTCACTTCACGGAATTTTCCCTTGCCCTCTTTAGAGACTCACAGATACTTGTAAACTCGTCACTATTTCGCTATTATGTCGTTTTCCAGGTATCACACATATGTCCCAGCACATAAGCGCGAAGACCACAGCCTCGTCCAGAGCTGAGCTGATTCCTGCCTTTTACTAGTAATTAGCAGCGTGACTTTGAGCAACTCACATAATCCCTGCAAACCTCGGTGCCCTTATATATAAAATGTCAGTGATGCTGGTAACATTTATGTGATAGAAGTAGAGCGAAGATGCAGTAAGGTAGGGAGTGAACAGGGCACGGTGAGAGGTGATTACAGATGAGCCTGTACTGGTGGAAGGTGAGGTTAGGGAAAGCGCATGGCTGCAGAATGATGGAGAAGGAGGAATAAATTTGAAGGAGGAAACAGACAAAAGCATAATGAGAGGAGTTTGCAGAGCATGGATGAGGACTGGCCTGATTATACATTTGGGGGGTGGGGGGGAGCGACAGGACAGTCAGTGAATCCACTGACTAAGGCAGCTCTTGTGTTTGGCATAGATCCACTCACAGGAGGACAAGAATCAGTGAATTAACATCCAAGCCAAGCTGGGCTAGTTTTTCTTACCTGGTCAAATTAATGATTGATGAGTTTGGGTAAAACTATATATTTGAGATGGTTGCATTGCCACTTCCATTAGTGATTTCCCCCAGAGAATCTCCCTGAGCTGATGATGTCGTGCCTATTTGTTGACCTCCCATATACAAGCAAGTTCCCCCCGGAGTTCCTGGGTTCTAATCCCAGTTCTCCTACCATCAACCTCCATTTCCCAGCTGAGAAGTCTGTGTGTGTGTTCCTGGGATGTGGTTTACAACTGCTCAGAGCCACACAGAGCTGGCGGGCTGACACAACGAAATAACCATTCCTTGCACACTGTCATCTGGACCCTGAAAGAATGAGACCACAAGCAAACAACCATTCCAGGCAATATCTTACACCAATTGCATTTAGAGAGCTCAAGAGCCACTGGTCCAAGATAGTTCATCAAATTATCGTTAACAATATACATTCAATGACGTATGTATTTCAATGCATGGCTATCAAACACAAACAAGGATTCCTTCATTCCCTAACTTCCCTAACACCTGGGTTTAGAACTGAAAATTTGGTATCTATCCTCCTATGGAACTCAAATATACTGCTTTTTTTTTTAATTTATTTATTTGACAGATAGAAATCACAAGCAGGAAGGGAGGCAAGCACGGGGGGGAGGGAAGCAGGTTCTCCGCTGAGCGGAAAGCCCGACGTGGGGCTCGATCCCAAGACCCTGGGATCATGACCTGAGCCAAAGGCAGAGGCTTTAACCCACTGAGCCACCCAGGCGCCCCTCAAATATACTTCTAAAACCAGGAATTAAAAACAATAGTTATTCCCCTAGGTGAAGTGAAGCCAGTAAAATATGTCAATTTCAGTTTCTAATTTATAAAGAAGATTTTTCTGATAATCTATTATTTGGTGATATCTGAACATCCCTAATTCAGTATGTGGATTATCACCATTATCAAGTAATTTTTCAAAAAAGTACAAAGGAATTATATAATAGGGCCCATCTTGTCTCATGTGGCTTTAAAATATGATACACGAGTATCAGAGATTAAACCACTCATGACAGACACAGAAAGAACCCAAATCGAAACTAGAATAACATAAATCTCACAAAGGATGTCAGAAGACCAAATGCATTTCAGAGGAAAAAATCAAAACAGTTTTGAAATATATAAATTAAGTTACTTGTTAGGTGAAACCCTTATACCAACTTAATATTTAAATATCTAACAGTAGTACACATTCTTGCCCCCTCGTTTCAAGGTTAATAGGACAGAGGCACAAATGTTCATGTGTACATTTTCCATTTCTTTGGCTTACCACCTTTAGAAAGGAAGCAATCTTTTTCCCCAGGCAGTCCTGAGTGGGATAAAAGGAAACAAAGTAGGAAACATCTTTCTCATTAAGTGACGGTGTTCCCTGTGCTGGTTTCCAATGAGTAAGAAGAAAAGAAGTGGTAAAAGGCTAGTCCATTCACATAACTCTGGGACTGAATGTAAATGTCAGCTCAGCCAAACAAGTTAAAAGTAGACATCTAAAACCTGACATCCTAAAATTGTTATGTTAAAGAAAAAAAAAAAAAAGGTAAAAACTACTATATGATGGAATAATTGCTTTCCTAAGTTTAGGAACTGTACCCACCAAAAACTTGTTACCCGCACAATTCAATAACTAAGAATGAAACATAAAAATTCACTTAGGCTAGCTTTTAAAAAATCACTTCACTTTACAACTGAAAAATGGAATAGACTAACTTTTTAAAAGCTACACTCCTATGCATGCCTACAGATTGCTGTATTTTATGAAGTCTGCTCCTGTCTAGAGATAACATCAACAACAGATCGTTTTAGCGCTCACAGAGAGCAAGAACCAAGAATTGAATTACCACCATACTGGAAATTACCGGATGTTCATAAAATATACAAAATAAACTCTCCAATAACCCTGCATTTGTAGCATATTATAAGAACATTTTCAACTTCCACTGTGATATGGGAAAATAAATAGCATTTCTGCTTCTAATCAGTCCTTATTCTCTGCCTCTTTCTTTGCCCGAGTGTACCAATGTGAGCCAACAAGTTGTACCCTTCCGTTTCCCCCTCCAAATAGCATTTAATAGTAAAAACATCAGTAAAGATCTATTTTCTGGTTCTGGCCCTGGCCCTGTCTTGCAGCCTAAGCTTTGATAAATAATTTCCTTTCTATTTCAAGTCAGATAGCATTGACTGAGTCTGCAGAATCCCTACAGATGGGCAACATCTCCCCTCAATCTCCTCCCATCTTCTGTCGGAGGTCTGGAGAAGGTTGTAGCCTTCAGACAGGAGAGGGAGGACTTCCTGAGAATTGACGCATGAGCAAGGAGGTAAACGAGGACTTATTTTCCAAGTAATGCCAGTGGCTGCATGGAGCTGGGTGCAAGCGGTTCATCCCATCCGACAAACCCACATGTGCTTTTCATTGTCCCTCTTAGATCTAAACTTCAGCAGCCTGATGCACCCGAAGGATCTGAAGCTGTGACCTGCCTATCATTAGCACTAGAATACAGATGCAGTGATGCTCAAAGGTCAGGGCTGGGGGAAGATGTAGCACTCGATTCGAGACATCTCTTGGCAAGTGACACTAAACACAACAAGTTTTTAGATGACTGTGATGATTCTCCTTCTCCCAATAAAACTTACTACTTTCAGAGAAACTTGGATGGCCTGTGGCTCCATTTTGTAGATGAACAATTGGAGGCAGGGACAGACACTCGCCAATTATCTTCCAAATAATGAATGCGATAGCTATGTGGATGTTCAGCACTTTTAGTTTCCAAGAAATCAGAAATCTCATACACTTGCTCCAAGTTATTCATCTGAGCACACATTTCAGTATCATTGCTATTGTTCAATAGACCAAAGACATTGAGTGGTATGAATGTACTTATGAGCAGATTGATAGAACAAGAACAAATGAGGAGATGGTAGGAACCAATGAAATCAGGGGTCCTACTTTTAAACCCCACACCCCCCCTCTACCAACACCCCCATGGCTAGAGCTGATAGTGACCACCTAGAAGGAGATAAGCAGGCAGGTAGTGCAGAGAAAGAAGCAAAGGAGCAACCCTACAGATACAATAAACAGTACAGCCAACAGGGTATTGCCTGGCGATAGGTCCTTCCCTATTCCCCAATGGTGCCTGCAAATCTAGGTGACCAAGCTGACGTTCAGGGAACTCTTTCTTTCAACCTCAGCTCAGGGCCACATTCACATTCTTGTTATCAGAGTTGCTATTTCTAGCTGACACACAGCAGTTTTCACATTTTGTAAAGGTTGCATATTTGAAGTCATTCTCTTAGGGAGAAAAATCAGTTACTGTGCAGACAAAAAAGCAAGTGAAATTACTTTAAATGCTGATATTATTTTTAAAGGGCAAATCAATTTCCAAAAGCAAATTAAATGGAAAAGTGATTAAAAAGTCATGGTGGGGCTAAAGCATATGTTTAGGAATACCATTTTGTTGCCTGAATCAAGTTAAGTTCAAAACCAATGACTTTTTGCCTCAGAACAAATAGTTTACAAGAAAAAGTACAACTATCAAGAACTAAGGCTGAATGTTAGGTATTGTGCCACAGTCTGGTATGAGACTGCAGAGAAGGTCACCCAAAACACTATCAGAATGAGTATTTTCATATCTTCCCTTTGCAATAATTATCCCACCAAAGTATTAGAAATACTTTGCAGTTTTAAAGAAATCTGGGGACATATTATCTGGCTTAAAAATAAATGATATTAAAAACACTTCCTTACTCTCACTCACAACTTTCCCCACTACACACACAAGTGACAGCGTATGGTTAACGTTTCAAAAGTATCCCATGAGAATAAAGAGCCATTTCCTATCTGTTGTAAATTAGAATATGTGTTCGCCTTTTTAAATCCATATTTTAAAAAACTAAACATTTCCAAAGATTTCTCCCCAAGCACAGTACTAAGGTTGTTTACATTCTAAACCCAATCACGAGCTGAAACACAATTCCAGCACGACATTATGGTATCACGTGGAACTACTCAGCTTTGGAAATGCCAAGCCTGATAACAGACGGCTGTCATCCTGGCTCACATCCGTACCAAACAAGAGGTTCCTGATTTTCCTTCTTCAAATGGCAGGGTGAATTGCCAGACTTTTCTTCAAGAGGTTGGAAGGTAAAATTAATCACCAGAAATGACCAGATGAATAGCAGAAGAGGAAGAAGTACCAGATTAGGTGATATACTCAGGATAGACTCATTGTGGGTCTAGGACGTTTTTACAAAGATCATTTCGAGAAAGCTCTTGTCCATCAAGAAAAGAGGAAGGAAGAGAGTTTTGGGTCTCAAATTTCTCATTTCAGGTTTCTCTAAAGCCAGGCTTTCCTGTGACTCCTGTGTTCTATCCTATCTTCAAATTCACGGAAAACTCTAATTCTCGCTGACTGCATCTCAATGGTTGCAAAGTTGCAAAGGCTACTATGTGGGAAGCAACTATTCCTGGGAGAATCAGAAGAGGATTTTGTTGTTTTAAAATTTGGATCTTTTCTTTTTCTACTTTAACTTGTTCTTTTAACTATATACAATGTATAGGTATAGGTTTTAACTATATGCAAGTGTAGGCTCTAACCAGGCAGAAACTTTTTTATATTATTAAAAGAGCTGGTAAGCAATTTTCAACACTGCCTCCACTAGAAAAGTACATTTTTCCCCTTGTTAGCAGAAAGAGGACATGATATTAATTATGCAAACCCATCTGTGTCATATCAACAAGACATGTTTTGGGGATAGGATGGCAATAGTCTTCCCTCTAAATGGTCACTGCAATCCACTCAGCATTGAGGTAACTGTTAGGTCCGTGATCAAAGGAGCAAAGGTCAAGCAAAGCTTTATTTTGTGCCAAGCATCGAGAATCAAACCGACTGGTCAGGCTGACTCTTACAGAGAGGGAAACCCCTCCCAGCCTTACAGACTAACTTTTAAAGGGCATTGGCCATGTGGTTGAGCCTGGCCACACATAGGTGGCCAGTGAGATTGTAACACACAGAGAAAGTTGCACAGTCATGCTAGGTCACACAGGTTACCAACTGAATTACAATTTACCCTATAGTAGCTATTTGAACTAGCCTATCACTTTGGTCAGAATTGGTGCCCAAAAGGTGGGGCCCACACTGGTAGCTAGGGAGACAGTATGCGTGCTCCACGATTGGATGTCTCCATCTGACCAGACCTGCCCTTGTGTTTGGACTCTGTTACTGGGACTGGTCGACCATATTTTATTAGTTTCCCGGACATGCTTTTAAATAAGTCCCCTGGGGGTGGGGGTGGGGGGACAGGGTCAGTTTAAGTTTTACTGCATAAACAACAAAATGGTTGTTCAACAAGATGGAGCTGCTCTGGCTAAATAGGCCCTTACAGTACCCAGGTAAAAGAGGAATGTTCTAGACTCCACAGGCCATGATTTTATGTATTATTTTAGTGGCACCACCCTTATTGTATTAATCTGTATCTTTGTCTTCCTGCCCTTGACTTCCACTCACAATATGTTTTCCAACAGAATACAACAGACAACAGCATATATGTAACACTCTGTTAGAATGGTCATTTTAGTATCATTAAGTTTCGAGCATTATCAGAGAAAAATTCAAGAGATTTTCTTTTTGTGTAGAAAGTCACTTCACCTGAGTCTCTGCTTTTTAAACAGAAAACAGGAAACAATATTTCTATCTTACCTACTCGAAACAGTTGTTACAGGGGTCAAGCAATAGAACATATGAAAGCACTTTTTGAAAATTTTTGAGGACCCACTACAATACGCAGGAACATCACCATTATGGGGAGTTGAAATCTTATTTGGTTAACATAAGTGGAACAAAATGGACTCTGAGACAACTATTTGAATGAAGGAAGGGGGGGAAAAAAGATCCACTCTGGCTACTGAAAGTGATCTCTGCTTTAAATTACCTACCCCAGGGATGCCTGGGTGGCTCAGTCAGTTAAGCATCTGCCTTCACCTAAGGTCCCAGGGTCTTGGGACTGAGTCCGACATCAGGCTCCCTGCTCAGCAGGGCGTGTGCTCCTCCTCTGCTTCTGCCTGTCACTCTCCCTCTGCTTGTGCTCACTCTCTCTGACAAATAAATAACATCTTTTAAAAAAATAAAATAAATTACCTACCCCAGGCTTTTGCTTTACTCAAATACACTGAAAAATCATTGTTTTTTTGTTTTTTTGTTTTTTTTAATCTTCACCCTAACTTGCAGAGAGAGGGTCAAAGCTGAAGGTATTATTATTGTCATCATCATTATTATTGTGCCGCACACCTGCTGGTCACAATTCAATAACTATTGAACATATGGCAATTGCTTTTCATGCTAAAAAATAATAGGCATATGTTGCCTGGTTAAATGACACATCTAATAGGTTTGAAAGCTGATTCACAGTAATCATCCACAGCAATGATTTGTATTTTCATGACCAAATGCCCACATAACCTTTCCTTGATTCTTCTCCCCAGAACTTTTTTTCTTCTACTGCATACAAATATTCCTTCTATTCTAAATGGTTCTTACTATGCCCTCAGTATTATGAGGGTTTCCACAGTTATAAACACTGCCATACACATCTTCAACTTTAAACTGCACCCTGACATTGTTATAGCAGTGATAGAACTTAAAATTGATTAATCATTATCATATCTATTTTGAGCCTCTACTACAAAGCAAACTCGGGAATGCCTTTGACTCTATATCAAAGCTCCCTCTCATCCAATGTTCTTTCCATTGTGAACAAATTGGGATTCACTCTGCTCTATTTATCTCCCAGCCGGGACATGGTTATTCATGTCTCTGCCTCATGAGGCGGAGACATGAATAACCCTGAAAGCTAGCTAGCTAACTGAATACTTTGCTTACCTGGGTACAGTTTTGCTTGGGGGTGGGAGGTGGGTGCTGTCAGTTCTAAGTATTGATCTGGGAAAAGAAATAAGCAGGCATGTCTACTGTACAAATTTAGACACATAACCACACATCGTGGGGGAAATGGCCAAGGGAAATAAAGTGCAAGGAAACTAAAGTTAAAATTTCCAGATTCCTGGGGCACCTGGGTGGCTCAGTGGATTAAGCCTCTGCCTTTGGCTCAGGTCATGGTCTCAGGGTCCTGGGATCGAGTCCCGCATCAGGCTCTCTGCTCAGAGGGGAGGCTGCTTACCCCTCTCTCTCTGCCTGCCTCTCTGCCTGCTTGTGATCTCTCTCTGTCTGTCAAATAAAAAAAAAAAAATCTTAAAAAAAAAAATAAAGATAAGTAGCACCTTCACTGACTGAAAGATGAAACAAGAACCCAACAAAGTTCAAACAATCACAGGGAACCATTCTTCTCCAACAGCAGAATGTATAATAGACGATCAACCACACCTTTTGTTGGGGCTCAGCGCTCTCGCTGTGCAGCTGTTTGTCACCGGGTCCAATGGCGGCTGTTCTATTCTTTGACAGTTATGTGGAAACCATTTGTGACAAAGCAAATTGGAAAAAGTAATTTATAATTTAAGACATCATGATAGCTATTCAGTTATAAAATATCTTTACTATTTCCTATGTTAATTATATGTCTCTTCTAAGAGACCCATGGTTTGTCAAAGAGCTTCAGGAGTAGCAGGTAAAGCAAACCATTTGAGCTGGATTGCACAGGGATAGAAATAAGAGCCTTCACAAAAAAATTAAAAAAAAAATGAGTGTGTCACAGATACCGCTGGGAAGGAAGAACAAGATTATGATGGACCTAGGAGCTCTAATAATAATGCAATGAGATGAATGTCAGTGTGGCTTGTTGCTTTCTGTTTCAGAGCTTCATGGATGCTTGGTACCTGGCATGGTACCAAAATTCAGCTGACATCTCTATTTCAGTTAATGTGGGCCTTCTCTTTGCATTGTTACAATTTGCTTTTCAAATAAAACAATGTTAATAATAAAGCATTTGCCTTTCAATATATTTCTGAAGTTGACACTTCTGATTATATCCAAATAGAGAGGATACAATGGAAGCAATTTTTAAATAAATCTCAAATAGTTCAAGGTACAATGTCTTTTATGAAGCAGGCATCACAGAATATTCACATAATCCTTTTAAGAAATGGCATCCAATTTTTTTACTCTTAATAATCACAGAAAACTGGAAACCATTTTCCCAAAGACAGACACTTCCACTGCTAGGACTGCTCCCAAGACAGCATCACACGTTGAGTAAAATTCTTTAATGGGTTAAAAAAGAAGAGGATATTATCTTTCATTTTATTTTTTTAAATATCTTATTTATTTATTTGACAGAGAGAGAGAGAGAGAGAGCGCACAAGCGGGGGAAAGGCAGAGGGAGAGGGAGAAGCAGGCTCCCTGCAGAGCAGGGAAAGCCTGATGTGGGGCTCGATCCAGGATCCAAGATTCCAGGATCATGACCGGAGCCAAAGGCAGTGGCTTAACCAACTGAGCCACCACATATCCTGGTGCCCCAGGATATTATCTTTTAATTATCAGTATAGATTGAAGATTTTGTTGTTTCCTTTCCTCTCCTTTGTCAACATAAGAGGTGACAAAGTACTAAGCTTACTCATTCTAAGAACATGACCCCACACAGTCTTGCCTACCTCCTTCTGAGACTAAATGAATTATTCATTTTTCAAACATTCCATTTCTATGCATGTACTCATGTACCACGTAGTGCCGAGAATAACACCACGAAGGTAAGAAGAGGACCCTGCAGGCTGGAGAGGACAAGGGCTGTCTGCAACAGCAAATGCAATGGAAAATAAGAAGCGATGATCAGATTTGCTGACTAGGAGTTACATGTGGGTCTCTGAGAAAGCAGTTTCAGTTGAGCCAAATGGGCACACGGGGTGACCAGAAAGCAGGGGACAAGAGAAAGGGTGACCAAGAGTATAGACGCTCTGTACAAACTTTTGGCAATGAAGCTGGGAGGCAGATGGATGATGCGGAAGGTGAGCCGGGAACTGATGCTTGGATATCAGTCCAGCAACAACTGAGGAGGAAACCCTGAAATAAATCTCTGTGGAGTGAGTCCTGGCTGAAAAGAGAGCCAAGAGAGGCCAGAAGGCAAGACCGTAGTGACAAGACTCTCTCTTTGACCAAACTTTGGTCAGGCTTCCCTACAGCCTCCAGGCCTCTACCGTGGTGACCATCCTTGTCCAGCCTATGATCGCTCAGCTGTACCAAGAATCTTACTATGTCAGTTCAAAGAGAACGCCACAGCTTTGACATCTGATCAAATTCCTCACCCACCCACCACCCTTGGAATCTGATCATCCTGCCTGCCTTGAACAAGAACGCTGTTGGGTCCCTTTAAGCAGAATCTCCCCTGCCCCCACCATGTTTCCTCTCAGCAATTTTCCATCCACTCACTATCACCCTGCCCTTTGGCTATTAAGTCCCTGTGTGCCCATGTATTTGGAATCGAGCCCAGATTTATACTGAGGTCTCTACTTCCCTATTGTGATCATCATGAGTAAAATCTTGCTACTGTTTTAATTTCTCCTTTATTCTGTTTTTCTTTTGTTTTGTTTTTTTTTTGATGTTGTTGTCATTGTTGTTTTTAACAGCAGAAAGGAAAGGTAAGGAAAAAGGGATTAGTGAGGGGAAAAACTGAGTTCAGGGAATGTGGGGAATTAAGGCTACTAAAGACATTTATGTGGAGAAGAAAAAGTCATACAGGGAGAGCAGAAATTTTGGAACAATTCTGTACAAAGATTTCTATTAAGTTATCTTAGCATCATTACACTTTATTATTTTCTCATCTTTCTGAAAACACGTTCAAGCAAAATTTCCCTCTGCTAGGCTTCTCAGAGACGAGAAATTCGCAATACAAATATGCTACTGAGAAGTACACTATGGAATCAGAGACAGATAACTATCACATTATATGTGTGGAAACAGCAAAGTGTTACTAAACAGGGAAATCATGTTCCTCCACATTAGGAATATATCCATAAAGGCACAGGTAGGTGTGACAGAGCAAATATCCCATGGTCACCCTATGATGGAAATGTCCAGGGTGGGTCAGCACAAGACCATCTCAGGGATAACGTGGCACGATCTTTCTCTTTAGGGATAAAAATCTTGGGGGTAAAAAAAGAAGTCCACTGTGGCTTTCTTTTAAAAAACAAGAGAAAAAGCTAGAATACCACCTGATACATGCCTAATGGCCACCATGGTGACCAAGAATGACAAGGTTTTATCAGAGAAGTTCCAGATAAAGTTAATATACATTGTCTGAAATGAGTGAATTCTTCTAAAAACAACAGTGTCAATGTGCTTTACTCACGATATCTTGAAATTTTCATAAGTACATTCATGTAAATAAATTTACTTTGTTCTACGGGAAAAAAGGTATCCTCAAGGATTGAAACCCTACATTTGTTGTCCAAATTCTGTCGCTTACTAGCTCTGTGATCTCGGGCACGTGGCTTAGCTCTTTTCAACTCTATGTCTGTTACCTATAGCACATGAGCCTGTCAGCTGAATGAGATGATGTATGTAAAGCACACAGCTCCGCACCTGCCATGAAATGGGCCCGCAGATCATCACGGCTCCCTCCCTTCCATCTCTATGGAGCCTGTTTTAAAAGAAATGGCTTATGTGTTCGTCACACTGTCAGACTGTACCCCTTGATTTTTGATGGAATTGTATTTGCTATGTGAGTGACACTACCTGATTCACAGGGATATGAACCTGGGTGACCGGTGAGGGTAATCTACCATAATTCCTTGGATCCTTTAAAGAGTGAAAATGTGGGCCAACCATGAGACTTTCTCTTCAAGAGGAAAAAAGCAGTATTACACACTCCACAAAACCCGCTGGGATTTTAGAACAGTCATCCAGTTATGCATTTCTGAACTCTTTAAAAGCGTAACCAATATTTAGGACCCTGAAAGGTTATTTTCCAGAATGCTCAAAATCAGAGTACAGAAATAGATTGAGAACTATCTTGTGTTTCATTATTCAGATCTGACAATTTCATGAATTACTGAGCAGATGCCCCCAATCTCTCATTTATAATTGAGCATTTGTGTTCTACTGTGCGTCCAATGTTTAAAATTGTCTACGAGTTGAATTTTCAAAAACAAACTGCTCCTGGAAATTTCCTGTGGCTAGACTCGAAATGTTGAGGAAGGCTGGTGTCATTCTCAGGTCTTCCTGATGCTGACCAGTGAGAAAGAAAGCAAGCTATTTATTTACTCTTCCCTTTCTTATTTTAGTCCAGAAAAGATCTAATTACTCCCACGGAATAGGGCATTAAGCCTTGATGTGATAGGTTGATACAAATATATTAAACATCTCATTTGTTTTTTAAAGGAGAGCATGAACTTGTAGGGAAGTAAGAGAGGTTCACAAATAATGACAGTGGAAATCAGTGAGTGATGAGCCCAACTTGCATGGTGTCATATATTAATGGATTTCACAGACGGGGACCAGACTTTTCAGAGCTGATAACATTTATGTAGTCTCCTTCAAATGTATAAGATCTTGATAGCCAGAGATGATAAAAGAGAGCTTATTCCAAGAAGCAGAATGAGGAAAGAGTGGTAGGAGAACATCTGATCAACGTGAGGAAGACATTCCTTTTACTGCTGAGTGGTAGAGCAGTTAGAAAGCTTTCTGGCAGCTTGAACGACGACACATCCACCCTATTTTGCAGACTCTAAACTCCCTGAGGTTTGGGGCTTGTATTCATCACTGTAGGACAAAAGTCCAGCACATCGCGTGGCTCATCTTAACCACATGACAAAGACTATAATTAGGGCTCCTTGTGCTCAGCTGAAGGGACTGAAAGTGTGTTGATTAGTAGGCAAATGTCAATTCAAGGGAGAGAAGATCTGCTTCTGGTTCTGTGGACTATGTGGTGGGTCCCACAGTTAGAAAGGACAATTAATATGTTGGTCGGTATACATTAAAATTCATCCCCAAAATCCAGAAATGTGGTATAACACCAACAAAATGCAAATTACTATGAATGGGCAAAAATATATTTATGTTTTGGGGCATCTGGGCAGCTCAGTGGGTTAAAGCCTCTGCCTTCGGCTCTGTTCATGATTCCAGGGTCCTGGGATCAAACTCCGCATCAGGCTCTCTGCTCAGCGGGGGCCTGCTTCCTCCTCTCTGTCTCTGCCTGCCTCTCCTCCTACTTGTGATCTCTCTCTCTCTCTCTCTCTGTCAAATAAATAAATAAATAAATAAATAAATAAATAAAAAAGCTTATTCTTTAAAAAAATATATATATTTATGTTTTATAAAAGGCACAGACACCCATTAATATGATGATTTGAACTCCTTCCAAACCTCAGACTCCATGAGTGCCATCCTTTAGGTAGTACAACTTATCTCAGAGTAATGAGTTCATCCATTCACAAATATGTGTGAAATACATTTATTACACACACTCTTTTATTACAAGTCTGTGAGCTTCTAGAGACAGAAGCCACATATCCACCATCAGTGCTTGACAACAGGCCATCAGTATGTACTTCCTAAATGAAGACATGGGTGTAACATCTTCAGTTTCACTGATTCTAATGTGTACTGTTTAATATTCATTATTTTTCCAACCATTGTAGTTTTTATAGCCTTTGATCTATTTTCAAAGAGAGGCAAATAAGAGCGACTACAAGACAACAGTTAATTCTCAGAACGCCTACAGCATTTCAGCATCCCCCTATGACACATTTCATTCTACCTCACGTTACCATTACGTGAAAACAAGATTTTTTTTCTATTATCCTGGAAGCCCCTTCAGTTCCAAACTGCAATTTGAGCACTCTTTAAAACCCAAAGAAACACACCTCATAATGCTTTGCCCACATTAGGCATTAACAAATATTTGTCAGATGTTCAGGCTCTAAAACATTTAATATAAACTTCTATCAGCACAACATGACACAAATGTAAATACTAAGGAGAATGCTAGGAATGAACCAAAATATAAGTACTGAGAATAATGCGGTAATGAACTGCCTCTTATTGTCTAGCCTGAATGCAGGTTAAAGGAAATTCATCATTTTTGTCAATTAAACCTCATCATTTTGTCAATTAAAGCAAGGAGCCAAATAGCGTCTTCATTGACTCCCTCCACTCACTTTGTATTACTGTATACTGAAACCACATTATAAGATAACTTCAGAACAGACCTGCTTTAGAATGTCCCATCTATGTCTAGGTAGAGATGAATGAACATTCGTGTAAAGGCACTGTCAGCATTTATTCTTAAGTGGGAGGGGTTCCTCACTCTGCTAGACCTGCCTGGAGTTCAAACTTACATTTAAAGCCTTGCCATGAGGATGACTCGGGGACTCTGCCATGGAAATCAACAAATTATAACAAAGCCTTTATGATACATCAGGGGGAAAAAACCCTCAAACTGGAATGAGATTCAAGATTCATTTGCCTTATTATGCACTCTGCTCTATAGACAACATGGTACAATGAGGTGGTGCAAGCAGATAATAAATTAAATGACTACTGTTGCATATAAAATCAATTTTGAGAACACAAATTTGATAGTAAAATAAGGAAATAAAAAATATACTCCAAGTCTTGATCTTTTCTATTGCATCATTATTAGCTTTGGTGTCTCAGATGTGTTCTTTCAAAGGCAACATATGGTGACTTGTCCTCATGGACCTCCAGAAGTCTTTGGTCAGAATGCAATTAAAGAGATTCTAATGTTCTAATTAGGAGCAAAACGACTTACTTGGCAAAAGAAAAACAAAAACAAAAACAAAATCAAAAAACACCAATCTCTTCAGTCCATGGTTTTCATTCACCTCCACTGATCTGGAGCTATCAAATAGAGCCTTTTCTCCCTCCTTCAAATCCAAGCTACAACTTCTTTCAAACACCTACTCCAAAATTTCAGGATCCAGAAACATGAAATTAATCAGTAAGGTCCTAAACAGTAAGGATGAACTGAACTGTTAACAATGATTACTGAAACATCCCTCACTTAGAAGGCAACCTAATATGGAAAGAGGATCCATATTAATGATTCACAAGGGAAATAAGTTCAAGAAGTACAGCTAAAAAGAGCCTCTGTAGGGAGGATTCTCCCTAATAGCCTGTGAACCCTGGTGACCACTGATGTCTTGCATCTAACATACCGTCTAACCATCTTACCAGCTAACATGCCGAGTATTTTATAAGTTTATACAACTATAAAATAAAAGTGTTCCTAAAGAAAAGACTTCCAGAGAACAAGGGGAGAATCCATAGAAGCATTTCTTTTTCTTTTTCCTTTTTCTTTTTTAAGATTTTATTTATTTATTTGACAGAGAGAGAGAGAGAGAGAGCGAGCACAAGTAGGCAGAGAGGCAGGCAGAGAGAGAGGGGAAGCAGGCTCTCTGCTGGCAGAGATCCCAATGCAGGGCTGGATCCCAGGACCCTGAGATCATGACCCGAGCCTCAGGCAGACTTAACCCACTGAGCCACCCAGATGCCCCGAAGCATCGCTTTTTCTTAACCTGTTCTGGGATCTCCAAAACTTCCTCTCTATTTTTCAGAAAACCCTTTTAGAAAGGAAAAGGAAAAACATATTCACTAGTCCCCCAAAAGGTTACTTTAAAAAAATACTGTATCATTGAATTCTTGCCACAACCTTTTCAAAGTAGGCTGTAATACCTCCATTGACAGGTCAGTAAACTGAAGTGCAAAGGAGTAGCAGAAAAATTCTAATGGTGGAAGTAAATCCTGGGTAATTTAGTCCATGAAGTCCCCTTGGAAGATACTTTCCATGTAAAATACAGCTATTTCCTCCTGCTGGGAAATCTTTTTTTTGTGCATGTGTGGGGGGTTTCTTCCATCATCACCTACCATTTGAGTTCCCAGAGCTTACACCTAGAGGCAAAATGGAAATGGAGATCACATAATAAGGGGAGCAGATGCGGGAGGAATCTGCCATCTTCCTAATCATCCAGGAAGAGACATGAGGTATCTCTGAGAGCTACCTACCACATACATGAGGAGAGGTCACGGGAGATTCTACACCTACAAGACTGTTGACTAAGCCCCTCAGCACAATGCGATTCCCATGGCTTCTGAGATGAGCAGCTTTCACAATGGTACTCCTCTCATTCTACTTTGGGTAGCGGGCTGTTGTGGAAAGGAACCTGGCATCAGCAGCCGTGCTGCCTGGGTTCTGTTCTGGTCACTGCTTCCCAATTCTGTAACCCTGGGCACAGTGCTTCATCAGTTTCTCCCTAAGTGGTCTTTATAGAGTTAGGAGCATCAAATGAGTTAATACATGTAAAACTTTTTCAACAGTACCTGGTAGGTGAGCACTCTAAATGTTAGCTATTACTGACAGTTATTATTTCTGTAAATGATATGGAATATAAAGTCCTTCTGTTGATCACTCAACAAAAGAGTACAGGGGTGCCTGGGTGGCTCAGTTGGCTAAGTGTCTGCCTTTGGCTCAGGTCATGATCCCAGGGTTCTGGGATCGAGTCCTACATTAGCCCCCTGCTCAGCAGGGAGTCTGTTTCTCCCCTCCTTCTGCCTTTTTCCCCCACTCAAGCTCTCTCTCATGCTCTGCACTTTCTCTCTCAAATAAATAAAATATTATTTAAAAGATTTTACTTATTTATTTGAGACAGAGGCAGTGAGAGACAGCATGAAAGAGGAGAAGGTCAGAGGGAGAAGCAGACTCCCCCCATTGCTGGGAGCCCGATGCAGGCCTCAAACCAGGGACTCCAGGATCATGACCTGAGCTGAAGGCAGTTGCTTAACCAACTGAGCCACCAAGGCACCCAAATAAAATATTTTTAAAATGTTTTTAAAAAAGAGAACATCTATCATATTGACAATGACCTATGAGAAGTACAGAACTAAAACTAAAACAAACAAACAAAAAAACCCAAAAAACCCACAAACCATTCCCTTGTATAGGCTGTTAAGACATACACCAAGCAAGAATATATGTTTCTTTTCATATAAAATGAAAATTTAAACTGTGTATACCACCATGGTACCAGCAGAAAGAGAAGAGGCAGACTGATCGGAGGTCAGTAACACAAAGTTTAACATTTTTCCTTAATTAGTGTTGTATATACAGTTAGGTTATTAACAGTTTAATTCGACTTATATTGATGAAACTCACCCCCCTCCCCCAAACAACTATAGGATCCAATCAAATGGAGGAGGATTAAGCAATCACATCAGCCAAAGCACAGGCCTTGGTGCATCCTCACAAATAATAAAGTGTGGCCAACTTCCCTCATTAACAACAGGCTTAGGGAAGATGTAGACCGCCACCAGGGTAAGAAAAGATAACTAATTTCTTACCAGAGTTTCTGAAAATTCGAGAAATGGGAAGCCACGTGACATTTAGTGACACTATATATATTTCTGTGTTCACCTGGAGTTTAGAGAGCCACCTGTCGTGCAGAGGTGAATTCGGGAAAGAGTACCGACAACAGTGAAAACAGAGCTCCATCCTTGCAGCGACCACAATGGAAGATGCCTAAAACCGCTGCCTTTGAGGCCGGCCAGTAGCCACGCCACATCGTTCATGTATATGAAAACTAATGGGATGGACCCTGGCTGCAAAGTTTGCTGAAATTCAATATAAAAGGGTTTTTTTGTTTGTTTGTTTGCTTTTTGTTTTTTTAAATGGCAACAAGAACAGAAGTACCATGCTATGTCCAAAGTGTATTTGTGCATGTTTATTTAGAAATAAACAGCTTTCATAGTTTGCTATATCTGCATTCATATATATGTTTCTAGATTATTTTAATATATGAACTATTTTCCATTTTGAAGCCATCTCTCATTTTCAGGAATATCCTATGAAATCCAGGGTTTGACAGGACTGCTGGTCCCCTGGTAGTTAGTGGGGTAAATTTGCCCTGATTCACCTTGCAGAAAGAGGGCGAAAAAAAAAAAAAAAGCAAATTTACCCATGCATTTTGTCCTATTGACAGTATCACAGGCATATATTTTTCTATCTATTATTCATTAAGCAAATTTTATTGTCTACTATGTATCAGGTATTGAGCTAAATGCTACCAATAAAAAGACATGTTTCCTGACCTCAAGAAGCATTCAGTCTAATTGAGGAAGTCAAATTTTAGTAAAACTACAAATTACAATTAGGAGTCCCACGTGTAAGGATAAAGGTACAGAAGGGGTGGGTGGGTGCAGGGGCAGGTGGCACTGGATGGTCAGACGATGATCCTTGAGTGGTTACCAACCCACAACCCAGTCTTGAAGTATACAGAGTTTAACTTCAACTGAACTAAACCTCTCAAGCCTAAAACACAAAAATGTACAAATGGGAAGAAATGGTCGTACCCATATAATCATTGGAAGCTATAAAGACAGTTTGCTGCATTTTTATTTAGATCAAGATGTAGGAAGAAGACAGGCACTTTGCAATAGTAACAGTTTAAGTAATGGTCATGTGACCTAAACCAGGCTACAGAACATTTACCTAAATCAGCGATGACAGACATAATGAATGTACAAGTAGTTGGTCACACCCAAGTGATCCTATGAGAGAATAATCTTTATTGAGATGCCAGATAAAAATCAGGTTAACCCAAACACCTAATAGCATTTGTCTAATAGTCAGGGAGCCCGGGGGCCCTTTCTCTACCAGTAACCACCTGGTTACCCATGCGTCCTTGGGTAAATCAATCACTTCCAGTGTGTAAATCTCACAGGAACCAATCTGAAATGGGAAGGTTTTCAAACTGCCCAACTGTGATTCAGAGCTGGCGGGGAAAGAGGAGGAAGAGCAGGGCCATAGCCAGTAGTCCAACCCTGACTCTTTTTTTTAAGATTTTATTTATTTGACAGAGAGAGAGAGGTCAGAAGTACACAGAGAGGCAGGCAGAGAGAGAAAGGGAAACAGGTTCCCCACTGAGCAGAGAGCCCAGTGCGTGCCTTGATCCCAGGACCCTGAGATCATGACCTGAACCGAAGGCAGAGGCTTAACCCAAGGAGCCACCCAGATGCCCCCATCCCTGACTCTTGGTATCACACCAAGAGTATCAGGGAAGGTATCAGGGAAGCTTCTGCTGCAGAACATGGAGAGCAAGTTTGCCTTAAAAATCACTGAGGAGATGGTCTCTGAAATCCTCTGAAGCTCTGATAATCATCTAGCTTTCCAGGCTATTCTCCAAACCTTGTAAATGAAAGTCATGATTCCTTGAATTATTTGCAATTGGTTTTAGTATGTATTTTTTTTTTAAATCAGGAGTTGATATATTTGGTAAAATAAAATATTCTTCTCACACATGAAATTAAGAAGATGGGGTGGCAGCATCTTAGTTTACTACTGTTGAAGGTCCATTTTTCCTTAAATGTTACCAAAACTATAAGTTGCTAAATATAAGAGGCTGGGACTCTTTCCTGGTCTACTCTCTGGATCCAGGTTTTGTTCTTGCCTTCTAACTACAGACTGACTGTACCCCTAAAACAGCCAACTTATTGAGTTCCTTGCTTCCACCCTCTAATCCATTTTCTGAATTTCTGCCAGGAAAAAATCTTGTTGCAGTACAAGTGGTTTTCATGGCTTCTCAATGGGTACAGGTTAAAGTCCAAATTCTTTAGAACAGTGTGCGAGGTCTGATCAAGACCTTCCGTGATCTAATACCCTCTACCTCTCCAAGTTGGGCCCTTGCAAGACCCATCCCACTTTCAATTACTGAAGTCCCCTGAAAGTGCCATGGTCTCTTCCAAGCATCTTCTCTGTCTTCAGAGAATGCCTCCTGCTCCTGCCTTCCTGACAAATAAGTCACTCATCTCTCAAAATCCAGTTTAGTCATCACTCCTTTAACATCCAAATAGAGCAGTCCTTCTTTTGAGATCCAACTACATCCGAAGCAGGCAAGTCACAGCCTCTTTAAAACTTACTTTCAAATATAATAACCAGAAAAGCTCACTTAAAAAAAAAAAAAAAAAAAAGGTGGGGGCTTCTAACCTGTCTTTGAATTCCCAGCACCTAGCAGAGTCATAGACACTTAGTAAGGCACTCCACAGATATTGAATAATTGAAGGATGCCTCCTCACAGCAAACAAGTAACCACCGTACTAGTAAGAAAAGTGGACTGGTGAAAATATTTCTGTGTGTGTGTGTGTGTTTGTGTGTATGCGCGCATGTGTGTGTTTTGTGCTCTCATGCTTTCCTAGCTGACATTTAGGAAAACCAATGTTCGATGCCATTGGGGCAGAAGATAATGGATCAGGTAGCAAGCATGACTAAAGGATGGGAAGTCAGAATAAGATTTCCTATTGGCTACAAAGTAGCCAAACTGTATTTGGATGAAAACAAGAGACAAGGCAGGGCTCAGGTGGGATGCCCTCAGAGCTGGCTGGATAAGAAGCAGACTGTATTGTTATACATGATGGTATTTCTTTTCTTGGAAGGAACTGTAATGTTTCCATTTTATTCAAACAGAGAGAGAGAGAGAGAGAGAGAGAGAGAGAATATCACATTTGACCTTCTCCTTCACAGATGATTTATCTTATTTAAATAGCCTGCACTTGGGCCATCTCCATTGATATATCTTCTGTATTTTGTGACTAAAGTTTACTGGCAGCCTTTGTCATTGCATTTGCAACAGGACCATCACAAATTGGAGTAAGTCATTTTGCCCATCACCTTGATACTAAATTTAGGCCACATATATTTTCTTAAATTGTTTATTACGCCATTTGTACAGTCATTTGTCCTTTTCCACATGAACACAGTATGTGCTCATTTACTCTGCTAGCAGAGACACTCAGAACATTCGGTGTAGGAGAGCTTCTCCATGTAAAATTATTATTCTAGACCATTCTTCACATTGGCCTTGGGAATTTGCTCCCATCCTGGGAACTAGCTATCTTGTTCCTAATCTTCCTGGCCCCCTTTCCAGAAGGCCACCATCCCAGCCCTGCAACTTCTCAGGATATGCCCAGACACCCCTACTTTCCTCACAAGAGGGACCTAAGCACAACAAGCGAAAATAACTAGCCATAAGCAGAGCTAAGAAGAAAGCTGGAAGTGTTTTACTAAGTATTTCTGTGTTTTTAGACACTGACATTTTTGCCTTTCCTCAAATACATTTTCTGTTTTCCTTTTATGACTGACTGGAGTATAAAATGTAATTTGGGCATAAACAGTCGAAAAGAGAGAGTGGGCTAGTTTGTGACATAAAACATCTTACTCAAAAATAAGAGAGTTTGAAGGGGAAAAGCTTTCCAGTTTGGGCACAGAAAAAGATAGCCTTGACTCGCATGCCAGCAGGTTTAGCAATTTTATATGGTGAGACATTATTCTTCTTTTCCATCACTAGAGAATTCCACAATGAAACAGCTCCATAAAATGAGGAATAATGGTCCATTCCTTCAAAACAAGAAGCACAAATATACACAAAATAGCGATAGAGAAAAAAAATTCCTTTTCGGCTGAATTTCCAGCCATTATCATTTGACACTTTGCTCTTTTGATGTACACATTTGCTTTGACTCTGGGAAAAGAAGTAATTACCACTGAACTCACAGCGGTGGCCACTGGGATTCTTGCACAGGACAAGAACTGGGAAGGAAGAGTGAACAAAGGATGAGCAGAGAATTAATAAAACTTAAAAACAATATGGTTTTTAAATTTTAAAGCTAAAATAATTTATTTAACTTAAAAACAATATGGCTTTTAAATTTTAAAGCTGAATAATTTATTTAACTTACGATAATAATGACCCCATGGAGGTCATTAAAATCACTCTCATAGAAGTTGAAACACCATTTGGCAAAATCCAAATTGATTCTTGTTAAGAATGTTTATAAAATGTTTCTATCTCCATCTAAATGCCAGCATTATGTTTCAAGGGAAAAGTCAAAACTTTCTTCAACTGAAATAAGGAACCAAAAAACTGCCCAAACTTTATACTATAGTTTTAACCAGTCCTGGAGAAAATATTAAATGCAATTAGGCCAGACAAAGGGAGTAAATGCATAAAAACTAAAGAGTGAGAGAGATCAAATTAACACCATTTACAGATTTATGCTGGGGTCCTTAGAAAACGTAAGAGGATCAATAGTTAAAATATTACAAAAGTGAGGTAATTCGGCAAGGTTCAAAGTTCATACACATGAATCAAGTGCTTTCATATATATATAAGCAAATACCCCACTTCAAAGGCATAAAAAAGATGATGTGGGAATAAACTAAACAATAAATGTGGAAAATCTACTGGAGGAAAACCATAAAACACTGCCAGAGGACCCAAAAGAATCCTTAAACAAATGGAAAGGTATGACAGGTTCAACACTATTTAGAAGTCTCTAAGTCAATCTTCAAATTTAATGTGATCTTAATTAAAAATACCAATAGCATTTGTTTTGGAAATAGATGAGCTGAGTCTAAATGCTACAAGGGAAAATAAGTCAGAATGGTTGGGAAGAGTCTGAGAAAGAAATGCAATGAAGTGAAAATAGTCCTATATTAAAACACACCATAAAAAAAATAATTAAAACAAGTGGTACTCCCAAGAATAGACAGATTTTGTGGGACAGAGGACAAAGAACAGATTCCAATATGAATTAAAATTTGGTATGTGATGAAAGTGGAGATCTAATTAAATAATCTAAAAAAGTCTGCTGCTCCATTGCACTGGCTATGTTTCCAGGGTTCGATCACCACATGTGGTCAGTGGCTCCCACACTGGACAGAGCAGACCTAGAACATTTCCACTATCACAGAAATGTCTATTGGGCAGTGCTGTTCCGAACTCTATGAATTGAGATAGGCGCTTCATACATGACACTATTTGATATGACAAGAGTTAACACAGAAGGGAAGGGCATCTGCCCTCTTGCTTGTACATTTTTATGCTGATAAAGCGGTTGAAATGAATATCAAGGGCAACCTTAATGGGGAAAATGCGCTCCTAAGGAGCAATGTGAAGCCTAGGGGGTCTGTGAAACAAAGACCACAAGCTAGGCCTGGTGACTTTGATGAATCTGAATCCACTTATCCACTCACCTGGGTCTGGTAACCCAAGCTGTGAAATCACATTATTATCCATCATTATCAGCACTGAAATATCAAACACCTTCCACACTATAGCCATTTCCTGTTACTTTTAGCTTCCCAGATTTAATAAGGCTAAACATAAGTATTTATAGAGGACACAGACAAACTACACATTCTCAAGCCAGCTAGCATGCTAACCAATCTCCAAAGGGGTGTTCTTTCCTAAACCGGGAGATTCTAAGAGGGTGCATGCTATTTTACATAAGCAGTGACCATCAGTGGTGGACTCTGGGGTTAGGTAGCCCTGAATTCAAATTGTGACTCTACGCTCCATTAGCTCTGTGACTTGTCAAATTAGGGAACCAGAGTTGTATGTTATAAAATGTGTTATAATTTTCTACCTCACGGATCCATGGGAAAAGAGATTAATATATGTAAGGATTTAGTACACTGGCATATAGTAAGTACTCATTAAATGGTACTATTCAAAAGTTCTATAAAATGTTGTCCTTTTTAAATGGCTATCTGATCCTTATGGCATCAATGTTAATTAGCAACAAGGGCATGCTATTAATATGTGTTAACTTTAGATAATTTACAAGATAGAAAACACACTCTCTGTCACCTTCAAAGGCTTGGGATTCTATAGGCAGGAAGGAAAGTCAAGTGCTAAAAAGCAAAACATATACTGATGTATAAGCCTGGGAAGATAGCATGCCCCTGGAAAAAATCTGGCATAACCACTGGCAACAGGTGTGGGCAAGACAAAAAAAGAATCATCAAACCACAAAACAATAGTATCAATGAGGGATATTAAGCAATTTGGGGTGCTGGTTTATAAGTATATAATACGTATGGTATCTTCAACAGATGAGTTGCTTCAGGCAAGAAAGCTGGGTTTTGCTCCATTCCATTAAAAAATAAAACTGCTGTGTGTGTTTGCATGTTTGTACATGTGATTTTCTTTCTCCAATTCCTTATGAAAACGAATGGTTCCACCAAATCAGATTAATGTTGTGGACATGGTGTCATATGGTTGGCTGATGTTTAGCTAACTGGCAACCTTCAGAGGGAGATGGCAGACAACAACATAGTTGCCAAGAGCTCATGAGTAAAATTATTCTAGGACAGGTTTAAATCATGCTTGCTCATGGCGCCGCACATCATTGCACTTATTAAGAATGGGCAAGAGTTTCTGAAATATGTCCAGATTTTAAGAACCCACCTGCAAGCCAGCCCAAGAGGGCTTACTTTTACCTGAGCCAAATAGAGTCATGCCGGTTGAAAATATCTCCCCTACTGACTTGCCAAAATGTCTAAATTCTCCACTGTTGGGAAACTCTTTGCCTTGAAGCTAAAATGTAAGTTAATTTCCTTATAGAGTTAACCCACTTGTACCTGCGATGGAATGGGCCATAGGGTTTTATCAAATTTCATATATTCACATACAATCATGGAGCACAGTTTAGGAGACAGAAAACCAAGAAAATTTAAAAATGGCACAAGGTTACTGTTGGTAGGATGCAAACTGGTAAAGCCACTGTGGAAGACAGTATGGAGAATCTCAAAAAATTAAAAATGGATGATCCAGTAATCACACTACTGGATATTTACCCGAAGAATACAGAAATTCTAATTCCAAAAGATAGATGCACCCTATGATTATTGCAGCATTGTTTACAATAGCCATATTATGGGAGCAGTCCATGTTCATTGATAGATGGGTGGGTAAAGAAGATGTGGTATATGGGGTGCGTGGATTAGTTGACTAAGTGTCCAACTCTTGATTTTGGCTCAGGTCATGCTCTCAGGGTAGTGAGATCAAGCCCCATGTCAGGATCTACACTGGGCATGGAACCTGCTTAAGATTCTTTCCCTCCCCTCTGCTTTGCTCTCTAAAAAAAAGAAAGGAAGAAAGAAATTTAGGGGCACCTGGGTGGCTCAGTTGGCCTTCAGTTCAGGTCATGATCCCAGGGTCCTGGGATCGAGCCCTGGATCAGGCTCCCTGCTCAGCAGAGAGCCTACTTCTCTCCCTTCCTCTGCCCGCCGCTATGGCTACCTGTGCTACCTCAAATAAACAAATAAAATCTTTAAAAAAAATTTTTTTAAAGATGTGGTATATATACAACAGAATATTATTCAGCCAGAAAAAAGAATGAAATCTTACCAACATGGATGGATCTAGAGGGTATAATGCTAAGTGAAATAAGTCAATCATAGAAAAAACAAACAAACAACAACAAAAAAAGAGATAAACCAAAACAGAATACAAACTCTTAAATATATAAAACAAATGGATGGTTACCAGAGAGGGGTGGGCAGTGAGAGGACAGGTGAAATAGGTGAAGGAGATTAGAGTACATTCATCTTGATGAGCACCGAGTAATATATAGATTTGTTGAATCACTATATTGTACACCTAAAACTAGTAACACCGTTATGTTTACTATACTAGAATTAAGATAAAGTTTTTAAAAGATGGCACAAGGGTTTCTGTTACAGAGGACAGATATTTGAAGAACTCAAAACACAAGGGGCATGCCCAAACCAATGATGGTTTTTTTTCCTTTTCATTTTAGTGAAAATATATTGAGCAATTACTGGTGCTGAAGGAATCAGACATTAGAGTGATATACTTCCCTGAGTGAATTCAGAGTTCTGTGAGCCTATCCTGAAAACCAATTTGCCAAAGATGTTCTCTTGGGAAGTCATAATCACCCCAAGCAATGAACTCTCCAAGGCCAGGGTTTAGGGTTTCACCGTGGGATCCCTTAGTGTTGGGCATCCGTTGCAACAAGAGATGGTCATAAAATGGACAGTGAGCCAAATGCTTTTCTGAGCCATACCTGAGCGGAGTAAATTTATCTGTTGCATATGAATGTATGCATAGCCTGTGTATAAACAAGTAGCTAAGATTTTAAATAAATTAAAAAAAAACAAAACCTACCTCTCTCCCTTTTCTCAACTTCCACCCTTCTCCACCATGTACCTTTCATGACAATGGTCTTTCCAACAATTTCCTGACTTGTCCATGGTTGAAACTATCTGCTTATAACAGATAAACGTGGGAGGTAAGTTACAATGGGGTTTTCAGGAGGTTTTTAACCTTTGTTGGAGAATGCTGGTGTGTCACAGCTTTGCAAAGCCAGCATTTTAAAGAATGCTCATTTGGAGTCAAGTCTCCCTGAAACGTCTACAAAAGGTAAACGGACTCCCAGATAAAGTGCATAAGAAATTATATCATTTGGACTGTTTGCGATTTTAATTTTGAAAGTTACGAAACAATAAGGAACTACAACTTAATTGCTCACATGTGGAGCAAGGCCAAGATTTCACTGCAATAATGAGAGCCCCTCAGAGGGACCTCAATATCTCTACTCTAATTTTTGCTCTGGGAAGAAAGAGGATGACATTATTGAATAAAAGGTACCAAATTTTATGCAAGGAATAGATGAAGGAAGAACTAATAAAAAAACCATAAAATGGTAGCCATTCTCGGCTTTCATGAATAAAATCTAGGGCATCGAATGGCTAGTTTCTCTCCTACCACAACTTACTCTTAAATTGAGAGCAAAATCTCACTAAAAAGTAATCCTTAGGCCCTAATTGCAAGTGGATATTCAATATATCACATCTGAAGACGCATCTCAATCCAAAGCTGTTTTTCTGACTAGGAGACCTTAGGTTTTAAGGTGAATGTCTCAATTAAGGCTGTCTTTAAAGTTCTAACAGAGGCAAGTGAGTAGAGATATGCTAAGAGCAAGTAAGAGGAGAGATGCCTTGCAAGAGAGTAACAACAGACTGAAAATATGGTCGTCATCATCCTCCTTTGTAAACTGTTATCTCCTGAGAGCACTCAGGTCAGAGCAAACTCCTAGATGACACTGGTGAGTGTATAGGTGGCCTTTGAGCGGACCCATTACTGAAGCACAGGGTTTATACACAGATCTCAAAATGACCTTCCACGGGGAACTGTGATAAATCTGAAGCTTTCTTATGGGAGGAGAGGTGATCTCAGCTACTATTCTCAGTCTTCCTTCCCACCCAGAAAAGATTCCAAACTGCCAACATCAATCTCAGAAGGACTGGTCCTTTCTACAGAGAGAGAATGCCCAAAATTAACCCTGTCACTAGTCCCAGATGTTCCTTTTGTCAATAGCAGGCAAGGTTTCACATATTATAACTATTGCAATGTAAATCAGTTACCTCTCAGAAATCTTAAAATTGTCCCACATCTGTCTTGAGAACAGTTTGAAGCCCTGTGACATTCTGAATATAGCACAAAACTATGTGCTCTGTAATTTCCCCAGAAATTTCAATTTCTGAGAATAATGTACAAAACTATATATTATTTTTTAAATTAATCCTTGTAGAGGACAGTTGACAGTTTTTTGACTATCTTGCATTTAGTCCCCCTTTCTCTGGGTAATCCTCAATACTCAAATCGTCATCTAAGCATCAATTTCTCCACAATGTTTCAGGGGATGTGGACTCCAACTCCAGCTGTAAGGGAGGGCAGTTTTGGGGGTGGGAGTCTGGTGCTTGGGCTCCAACTAACCAGCAAAGTCCCATCACTAGCTGTAGTTATCAATATATCAATTCAGACATATAACCTCAAATGGCCTAATCATATCAAATCCCAGAAGTTATTTTCAAAGAGTAGAAGAAGTATGTCCTTCCCTGTCGGATCTGAATAAGGAATGAGATGGCAATGACCAATCGAAGACCATGAAGACAAAAATCTGCTGAGAATAAGAGCCAAAATCAAGGACCTAGATGGAAATGGAGAGAAAGCAGACGCTGAGCCCAATGTTCCAACTGCCAAAGGAAGCCTCAACAGAAATTAGCTCTGCCTTCATGATCCAATCACCTTCACTGGTTAAGCCCCCTTGGTATCTTTCTTCAGCTGCTGTTGAAAGTGTGCTAGCTAATCCAAGCATCTAATAATTGTTTTCAAAAGACAAAATTGGTAGGAAGTTAGTAAGTAAATAAATAAATGTACACTTTCAAAAACTTAGTTTTTAAAATGACTAAATAGGGACAAGCCAAAGGAATCTTTTTCTTCCCTATCTTAGTAATTACTCTTTTGGTTTCTTTTGTCTTGAGAATTTTTTGTTTTTGTTTTTGTTTTTGCTTTTTTGTTTTGTTTTGTAACTACCACCATATCTTGGAAAAGGCGGAAATGATTTCTCAGCTGAAGGTTGTGACAGGAAAAGACTGGCTGTCATATTATTTTTATATGAAATGGAAATCTCCCCAAAGTTTAAGTTACCAGAAAGAGAACTTTGGATCTATCAGATGTGGACTGAACTGTGCCCAAACACACCTCCTGAGTATCTAGTGAGAAATGGGGGTATGCAACAGCATTTGATACACTTTTTAGAAGATATTCATGAGACCAGAGTATGATGGTAAAAATGGCTCAATTGCTCAATTGCCCCAACTCATGCTGTCCCAGCTGCATCTTGAGGCCAACCCATCTCTAGCCCTGTCTCCGCCCAGTCTAACCAATTTCCATGAAACAAAAAGAGCCATTTCTAGGGGAAAGCAAGCAGCTGCATAAAGATATACATACATGGAATAGAATTACATCCAGCAGGAGTGTCCTGCTAGCTGGGAGATGTCCCCCTTCACTGAGCAGTGTTAGCTCCCAGGACCACTGTCATTTCCCATTACCAAATGCCCTTCATGAAGTCTTACAGGACACTGCTCTTACCTTGTTAACAAAAAAAAATTATGGGAAGATTCAAATTTTTAAATGAAGTTGTAGTCATATGACATAAGGCAATGGATGAGATCTTAATTAACTCTGTAATATAAATTCTACCCATGATATATTATAGATATGGTCCATCAGAATGCTACTCCTCACTGCTATGTAATGCCCAGTTATGATAAAATGATCCATTTATAGCCTGAGAGTATAGTAGGTGGAAAAAACTTGGGTTGAATGAATGAATTCACCAAGTTTACTGAATACAAATTAAGTATCCAGCAATGTATTAGAAGAAGTAAAAAGCAAAACTAAAATTGCCCAAAACATTAAAGTCTCTCTTGAGCAGTTTTCAAATGAGTGAGAACATAAGAAAAGATCATGAAAAATCCAAAATATCTACATGCAAGTAGTACAAGTGAACAAGACTACATAGGGCCACAAGTGTATGTGTTAAGAAGACTCTAGAAAGATAGCACACTCAGAGCTGAGAGGGGTTACTGAGAGAACTTTTCAATGAAGGACTGGCGTTTCCCATTCACTCCTAAAAGTAAGAAGGTATTGCTGGAAAGCATCAGACTAGTATTCATGGAGAGGAAAGACGAAATATTCAGAGACCTTGTTGCTTTTTGCTCACCACTCTAACTCCAGTAAGGAACACAGTATCTGCTACTGAATTATCCAATAAATGTCAAAGAAGTGAATGATGATCAAGAGGTATTTGTTGAATAAATGAATAAATAAACAACAAATTCGACTCACTAGCAGATACCAGAATTCATCTGCAGGATTGCTACGAAATCTAGGAACTGGTTCTAAGAATGTGTGCAGAAAGGGAAGGGTGTGGTGAAGCTGGCTTCATGCTAAAAAACTAGAGATTTTGACCTACAAGTACAAGGCAAAGGAATAAGTGGAAATGGCGTGGGTAAATAAGGTAAGGGGTGGGGGAGGTCAAAATCTAGCAACAGGTGCCACCCACTAGGTAATTCCCAGTGCTACCCTGACCTGCTGTTTTGCTTTCTGCCAGGGCAGCTGATGCTGTTGGACAGGGCGCAAGTGGTGTTTACACCAGAGGAGACCATCTGGAAACGCAATCAGAGACCCGAGCCTCAGGGGGATTATTGGACCCAGCCAAGCATGAAAGGAAGATTTGTGCCCAGAGCTCTTTGGTTCTGTCATGACCTTAGCTCCATGCAGCCATAATTTGGACCCTTTAATGTAAGTAAATCAACTACAGTTACTTTTGCAGGCGCCAGCTCCGTCAGTCGTCATTAAGGAGGAATGATATTGAAGCAGGTAACAAGGCAACAAAAAGCCATGGCTATTTTGTGATGATGAAATTCGATATAATGTCATAAATGCACATCATGTTCAATGTGATTTTTTAAATGGAACTGTATCAAAAATACCTTCAGGATCTTCCAAAACACCCAAGAATTCAAAGAAAATTTGGGCTCCCCTAGCTTTACCAGCTCTCTGACCATGGATTTGACAGAAGCAGCCTTCATAGGCTCAAATCATTTTATGCTTAAACTATTTTACCTTCTTCAGTTTTTAAAATTACATTTCTTGCTGCCCACAGATTCCTATGGGATATCACATAATTTCTTTAAACCCTAAACTAAGACTAATTTCCTGGCCAGATCCTCTGGATATAAGGCTATGTCCTCAGTATGCTAAAATGTAGAGCAGCTTATGCAGAAAGAGGTCTGTACAGCTGACCACAAACACTCAGTCTCCTGGGGATGGATCTATAATTGTGTGTAATGAAGCAACAGAAGCCACCTTATCAAAGCAAACTATTGAATAAAATGAAAAGGGGAGAAGTGAAAGAAAAAATGGAAGCAGAAATAATTTATCTTTTTGTTGAATGAAATCGGCCTAGGAAGGCTACCCGAGTGTCACCAAAGAAAAATGATATTTATGATAGCTGGCATTCAGATACAATTTCTTGGTAGCTCATCACCTAAAAATCATGCTACAGAAATTCAGCCTTTTATATGAAGTATTTTAACGATGCTGCTGTGTTTATCTTGTCCAACTGGCAATGCCAAAGAATTACTATTATTCACTCATTAAAATTCATACCGAACTCCATGTTGTTTTGTAAAGAGAAAGAAAATCACCTCGAAGAAGAAAAATGCAGGCCCATTTTCTTCCAGTGACTGTGGGAGACCATATGGAAAATCTTACTCAAACGGCCATTACTCTTCCATGACATGTGGCTTGCATAATTGCTGCAGATAGAACCAAGACTGCCCAAATATCAGGTAAAACTTCCCCACACTTTTCTTATTTTCAAGTAAAATATCTGTAACACTTAAAACACTGAAATTGCTGTATAGCACTGCTGTTCGCTAGTGAGATATTTAAATCACAAAAGCAATTAGTTCCATAGAAAAATACAAAGTCCCACTTTCTACTGGGATGCTCCAAACCAGAAGAACCAAAACATAATTCTTGCCCAGAGCCAGCAGATCCACAGGCGAATGGCTTCCATGGCTCAGTGTCACCCAGCTTTAAGGTCATTCACTGTCTGCTGCAGCTTGTGAACAATTTTTCCTTCCAGTTGTTTCTAAAATTATCCCGTTTACAGGGGATGTCAGGATTAGGTTTAGCATCATATGACTGGAAAAGAAAAACCTAACTTAAGAATGACTGACATTTTTTCATATGAAATAAGTCCAGGCAGAGGCGGTCCAGGGCTCAAATGGGACCTACACGTCATCAGGGACTCAAGCCCCTTCCATCTTCTTACTGCCATTTCAGGGCTACCTCACAGCCCAAAACAGTCATTGAAGCTCCACCTAGATGGTCGTAATAACTGCATAGTTATATCAGGCCAGATAGAAAAGGTGGAAAGGCAAACCATGCCCCTTCCAGTTCCATCTGTTCCCTTAAAGAGATGACCCTGAAGACCCAGAGAAACATCCTACTTGGAGCTCACTGAACTGAGTCTCGGGGTTTTCCCCAGCTGTAAGAACAGGCAGTGTAGGCTTTTATCCCAAGTGACAGTGCACAGCTCAAAGGGATAATTCTATTTCTAGGGAAAAGACAGAGTAGGGATAGTGGGGGAGAACCATTTATCCCATGGGTCTGTGTCACAGAGGGTGCGTCTAAACGGAGGGACGATAGCCACAGACTAATCTGAATTTCAAAAATGCAGGGTATAAGTGGACTTGCCCTCCAAGATGCTGACTTGCTCTCTCCTTCACCCTCTGTGTGTGTGTGTGTATATGTGTATGTGTCTGATCTTTTTCTGTTTCTTAGCTTTTTGTGACAGTTTCTATCTTTTCCGTATCGTGGACAAGTTCCTTAACCACTCTGTGTCTTAGTTTCTTCATCCAGAATATGGGGATAACAATAACCCTGACTTCAGGTTGTGGGCAGATTAATAGAGTGTTAGATACCTTTTTTAAAATGTCTCTACTGAGGTATTCTCCCTTCCCTGTTCTTTCTATTCATTTCCTTCTCCCTTATACTAGCAGCTAGAAGAAAATAAGTGAGGAACATTAAATCAACAAATCATTTGTTGTATTAACAGTTTGCATTCTGGTTATTAATTTTTAAATCAAGTGATTTTTATCTACATGCCTGCACTTAATAAAAAATAATAAACACATAAAATATACAGTATAACTAGTGTCTATTTTTTTCTTCTTCTATGCATCCCTGACCCTCAGTAAAAAATATTTATGTGAAGTAGAAGGGGGTCTTTAAAAAAAATCAATATCCCTAATGTTCACATATGGTGTGTGGGGCTTAATCCCAGGAGCAAGGGATCATGGGATCCCATGATCTGGGATCATGACCAGAGTCAAAGGCAGATGCTTAACCCACTGAGCCACCCCGGCGCCCCTAAATTGCTAGGATTTATTGATCCTGAACTACCTAGCAGGTAAGTCATCATTGATACAATGCATCTGCCACAGATAGAAAGAGAACCATTTCCACATCAGCTCTAGAAAAGCCTAACATAAATAAATAAATAAATAAATAAATAGACTTTTTAAAAAAAGAAAAATGGTGAAAGTTATCTTCGGTATATTTATTCTGCCTTACAAGCCTTATCAGGAACTCAGAGCAGTTTCTGCCCCCTTTCTAAGCCCAGAGATAAAAGAGAAACCACTAAAATCCTGACAGCTCCACAAACGAAGCATAGAAATGTGTTGTATGAACCAGCGTCTCTGGAGTTAGATGTTGTATCCAGAGATTCTGCCTTCTCCAGCTTGTGTGTCTTTAAATCATTCCATTTTTGGAGCTTCTTTTCCCCATTTAAAAATAGGAATAATAAGCCACCACATGAAGATCTTCATGAACATTAAATATAAAATAATGCAAGCGAAAATTCCTGCCCAAATTGCAATAATGAGAAGTTACTTTTCTTTGCATCAGTAGAAAGTACAATGAGGGCATCTATTTGGTCATTAGGTTATAGTTTTCAAAGCATAACGACAGGTTTTGGTTTTTTTTTTTCATATTTTGTTTTGGTTTGTGGTTTGAGATTCGAGTTTTTTTTTTTTCTTTCTTTCTTTTTTTTTTTTTGGGGGCTTGTAAGATTTTATTCTTGTGGACAATGAGGTTTCCTTAAGTCCAAAGGCATGCATCAAAATCTGCTTTAAGTTTCCCCAAGACCAACACACTTCCAATTATTGAACTGACCTGGCAAGATATTAAATATGCCACAAGACTAACAATGGTGAAATTAGTTTAAAACAAACCAAATTTTTCAATGAACTTTCCACAAAAAACAACAACAACAACATAGTATTCAGACTGCCAGTCAGTCAGAGTTCACACAGTTTTATACAATAAAATTGAATTTAGGATGAATTGAGCAGGACACCCCTTAAATTTTCTATAATCAGAATTTTCTTGATTTGGGGGTAGCATTAGCAGTAAACAGCAAGATGCCTATAGCAGACTGTTAATTAGGTCAAGGATCAGTATGGGGTTACTGATTTATAAGAGACCCTGCCAATACATCCTTATCCTGCTGACATTGTTTTGAGGGAGCAATTAGTCACTTTGTGCTAAAGCTAGAAAAGAAAAAAAAAAAAATGGAGGAAAACAAGCATTTAAACAAATGTAAACAAAACTGCCATGAAAATACCTTTGGTCATAATTGTAAGAAAGGGTTTCAGCTTTCCTGGTTATCAGAGACACTGTATTTATTTGCTTCTGTATCTTTTTTGCAATTGTTCACTTTAAAAAATGTCAAGGCTAATATTTGTAGCCACATCAATTCATAAAACATGGCCCCCTCTGTTGGTTTCTTGGGTACCAAGGAAAATATTGATAGTAAAACCTTGCCTGAGATTGCTACTAAAAATAAACTTCATAAATTTCTCATGCCATTGTGATTTGTCTCCTGAGACTGTTTCTACTTGCAAAACAAGACACCCTCTTCTAACATACCTGCAAATAAAACCAAAACCTAGATTTCTAAAATAAAGATATAGAAACAAGGATTAAGAACTCTGAGCTTGTTTTTGGCTCTTGTATTAGTTATTTCATGGCCATGAAGCCAGGGCCTGCCTTTTACTTTCAATGCCAACCTATTACATAAAATGAACTAAAAACCACACTGTCTTTCAGGAATCTTTAATATTATTGGGAGGATAGGAGCTGATTTGGTATTATTGTTCACAAATATTCATTGCTGCTACTTGAGGAAGAATTTTACTCCCTCAACATATAGATGTCAAGTATTAGGGGTTTTTTTGTTGTTGTTTTTTGCGTTTTTTGTTGTTGTTGTTGTTTTTGGTTTTTGTTTTTGTTGTTGTTGTTGTTGTTGTTGTTTTTCCACTGGACTTGTTTAGATCAACAGAACGTGAGCAGAAGTGGCACATGTCACTTCTAGATAGAGGCTTCAGTACTGTCACAATGACTTTCTCTTCCTCCCCTAAAGCCAGCAGTGTTTAAGATGGTGAACAGACTGGGTGGGTCTCAGAGCAAAGTTCACAAGGGGCAAAGCTACAGATGATGCACCTGGAACTCAGAGAAGTCTTTCTTTGTGCAAGCCGCTGAGATGTGAGGAACATTTATTACCACAGCATTACCTGGCCTATCACAACATATACACAATTAAGGAAAGTATGGGTTCTCTATTGAAGCAATGCATTCATGCACTGATTTCCACTTACCTATGTGACCTTGGGCAACTTTCTTAACTCTCTTGGATTCCTCATCTGTTAAATGGGGGTATCCACTTAATCAGCTTTCTTATAAGAAGTCCATGAAGGAACACATACTGCCTAGCTTTCATTATGCTCCATAAAGCTTAGCTATTATTAAATAAGGGCGCTATAGTAGTTCCTTTTAACAGAGATGTGTTAACACCCTCTCCAAAGATCTCAACTAGAAAAATAAAATAAAATTAAAAAATAGAATCAAAATCATTCCACAGAGAAGACAAGGAGCTCTTTCATCAAGTGATCCCAAAGGTTCGTTTCGGTTAGCAAATAAAATCTAATCTTCTCTATTTTGATCTAAATAATTAAATGATGGCTTCCAAAGCTAAAAATAATAGAATTGATCATTTTGTATTCTAATACTTTAAACTTATCCATGTATCATATATCTAAGTCTTTAAGACTTTATACCTGTTTATAGGTCATATTTCTTCTTTTTCTAAGATTTTATTTATTTATTTGAGAGAGGGAGAATGAGAGAGAGAGAGAGTACACAAGGGGTCGGGGGAGGGCCAGAGGAAGAAGTAGACTCCCTCCTGAGCAGGGAGCCCGATGCAGAACTCGATCCTGCGATCCCAGGACTCCAGGATCATGACCTGAGTCGAAGGCAGTCGCTTAACCAACTGAGCTACCCAGGCGCCCCGTAGGTCATATTTCTGTGAGGCGACCCTCGCGTTCCTTAGGGACCTAGAGCTGTAGGTTGAGGTCCCAGGGCCTTTTCCCTCCTTAGAGGCACTTTATGCCCCCAACTTTCATTGTTTCCTTCCTTCTACATCCAGACTGCCCTTCATGTATTGATAAATTAAACTCATGAGCCAGTTTGAGCTGATGGGTGACTGGCATTTCCCTCCCTTCCTAGAGTCTTTGCAATTCCACTGCTACCTCTCTGCATGAAGGCATGGACCACAGGGGCGCCCCATCCAGAACAGGGAAGTGAGACAAGGGGTGCCTTGCCTGAGGAGTCTCCAAACTACAACATGGGTCTATGAGTGTAACCATCTTTCCAAACACTCATCAAAATGAGAATTTGTTGATTACAGAAAGAAGTGTACTTGAGCATGCATATAAAGAGAATCAAATGTAAATTCAATAATTGCTCTTAGTTCTCTTAGGAGGAAGTTCTGATGAGATATACCCAATTAGAGATATATTCTCTTGCAAAGGCAAGTTGCTTGGCAATATTTTAGATGATCACAATCTAGTTCTAACTTTGCTTAACATGTCCAATCAGAGGCTTGAAAGAATGTTATTATGCCCTAAGTCTCATAAAACTAATGAAAATTCCCCTCTATGGGTCAGTGGAAATGGAGCCTCACATTGGTCAAATACAAGTATACACTGCATATTTACAAAAGAAAAGTGGAACTTTTTTTCTGGACTTGGAATAAATATGAAAAAGCAGCTCAGACTGGGAGACAAGATAACACACATAAGCCAAGTTTCCCATTTTAGATGCACTTCAAAACAATGATTCCCACAACTCCTCCTAACAAACATCCTTTGACACTGTAAAGACTTTAAGAAAAGTGAGAATTCATGCTTCGTAGTTTCTAACACACAAAAGTGACCTAAGCGTATTTGGATTCCTGCTGATATTTTTTCAAGTACATCAGACTCATCACAGTACCCCCTGAAAAACCTGGCAAACATTGCATTTTCCCCGGGCATAGAGAATCAGACAAGTATTAAAAAAGTGAAACCACTGTGAGCATTAATTTAGAAAACTGCTGAAAAGATCTAAGGTTCCCCAAGTGCTCCCACTAAATTGGCGCATGCCTACAAATGCCTTTCTAATGCTTCTTTAACTGGCTTTGAAAGCAAAATAACCAACAAAAGATTTTAAACTCCACCATAGTGGGAGTCAGATTATTTAGGGATTGCAAATAGCCACGATGCTTATAATTCCATGAAGAGTTATGAGAAATGATGAGAATCTGGCTCTTATTCCAGAGACGAGAGGTAAAGAGTCAGCTTTGGCATGCAGTTACACAGTGCATCTTTTACCTGATAACTAAAGCGTTAAGGACTTGAGAACCACAAGCATATTACAAAGATATAAAAAAACAATCATGGGGCGCCTGGGTGGCTCAGTGGGTTAAAGTCTCTGCCTTTGGCTCAGGTTATGATCCCAGGATCTTGGGATTGAGCCCCACATCGGGCTGTCTACTCAGTGGGGAGTCTGCTTCTCCCCACTCTCTCTCTGCCGGCCTCTCTGCCTACCTGTGATCTCTGTCAAATAAATAAAATCTTTATATTAAAAAAAAAAAGAAACCAATTACACTGGAATAGGGAGGACACTAAAATATTTGTTATACCACCACATACTACTCTTATACTACTCTTGTCTCCCACTGAACTTGATTTGGCTTAGAGAAGGCCTAATGCCTACTTGTATATACAGACAATGTGAACTAGAATCCATGTTGTAAGATAAGTTACACAAGACATGAAGATCCCAAATGACTTGAGATATTCACGTCTTGTGTCTCATCATTAACCTACAGACTTATTTTTTCTCATAAAATGTATACATTTTCCATCACTAACTGGTTTAGATAAGTTCCAAATGCTCATAATTCAAGTTCACGAGTTCTACCAATCACTTTTACCGAGCACTACTAACCACCACTACTACCAACCACTTCAAAAACGTTGCATATACTGCAGCAAGTACCATTTGTTTAAAGACAATTCTCAGTGACGATTTGCACATTTCTGTATGATCTAGGGTTTCTTAGCAAAGAGTATTGGCAAGTTTGATTAAAGGATGATTGAACGGCAAATATGCCTGGGAAGTCAGAGATAGTAAATTGTTCTGGAAAGATTTGGAGATGTATTTTCTCTAGAGCTATTTGCTCATGAAATACAACCAAAAGACATCTTTCCACTCTCTCCCTGCATTACAGAATAAAAGTCTTTCTCTCTGTGCAGGTAAGGAAGGGCGGCTGTGCCAGCTTCCCCATGTAAGCACAAAGAGTCATAATGTTAGGGTTCCTCTCACATGGTACCACATTGCTGCATGTGTAAAGGGATAGCTGGCCCTCATCATAAAATCCCACAGGGACTGGGACTTGGGAAAGTAGGACTAAGATGTTCTGTGGGAAATAAACAATCTCCTCTGTGATTTCCTAAGAGCTCATGATTACATGCATGAACTTTACACCATTCCTCCCACAAAGGTACTATCACGTGTGACTCCTAAAGGCATCCCTGCCTTCCTACTCAGTTATCCTAAAAACACAGTTTATTGGACACGTTGCAGAGGCCTAGTTAAGAGGAGTATAGACATAAGAAATAGGAAGTCACAAAATAACAAGTGGAACTGTGAGGATTCAATATGATCTTGAACTTTTTCCTATGTGCTTTATTATTCTCTAATAACCCTGGAATTTAAATTCTTTATCATGTGAACAGTTAAGAGGATAGTGAGGAAATGTCAGCTTATGTGAGGCTGGGTTGAGCTGTTCCATTTCCAGAGGAAATAAATGTGTTCTGATCACTTAATTTATTATCTTTTCCTTTTTTTTTAACGAACCATTACTAAGATTTGAAAGAAAAAAGGAAGGAGATTGGCCGTTGCATAGAGTGAGGTCTCTCGTTCATAATTCACTGCCAAATTCAGGACCTAGCAACTATGTGGGAATCTGAAAACAGGAACAATTTACTAAAGTGTGGGGAAAGAAGATACTTCCATTAGGAGGGTCTTGTCAGTAATAAAAGCAAAGTGAGAATTATCTGAGAAACACACTATTTTAAACAAAAAACACAAAGCACATATCTAGAACTAGATGGAGAGGCCAAGCTTTATCATTGAGCTCTGATACTAGACTGAGCCTAGGAGTTCAGAAACTGCTGTTTAAAAAGATGTTATAATGTGTTTTTCAGGAATATCTAGTAGATTTTATTTTGGTTGAAAACCATCACAGAATTCCTCACAAAAATTTTAGTAACATACAGACTAGCAGACAGCAGATAAAACATTTGGGTATTGTTTTCCTCACAAAGTAGGTATATAGCACCATAAAATCTGTTTGACAGAAAAAGGCTTAAAATATAAAAATATAAAAATTGTTTTATATTCATCCAGATTGAATCTCATCAAAAAGTCATCTCAATTTAACTTGACCCAGCACCTGGCTATAAATATGAGCTAATTAGTGAATTACAAAGCTGACATTGACTACTCTTCCTCAATGTCATGTGTAGCTTTCAGAAATTTATACAAGTTGACCTTAATGTTTCTTTACTTTTCTTTTTGCTTTTTTTTTTTTAAGTAGGATCCACAGAAATTATTTATTTGCAGGCACAAAAAAAGTAATAGCAAAGTCAGTCGTTGTTCCAAAAGATCAGTTCTCTCTCCCTCAAAAAAATACTTCAACCTAACATGTAGAAGTAGCTCTACTGAAACTGATTAAAAATATTAAATATTATTTGTGCATAAGGGTGATTCTCTAAGGAATGAATACATAAGATTTATAATTAAGTGTTCTCTGTAATCTTAGAAAAGGATTTTCAGATGATGAGATTGATTTTAAAGTAAATGAGTTTATACAAATTTAAAACATGTCAGATTTACATACAATGTAACAAAAGGAACAACTTTTGCAGAGTGCATAGTGTTTTGTCTGTTTTAGGAAAACAGCTCCATTTTTTTCATCATAAGCCTCAGTTCTGAGAAACTTTAAACAAAGAACGAAGAATCAACTGGAAAGAGGGATATTCCTGGCTCTAATACATTGCACACTGATTTCATTTAAGGAAAGAAAAATGCAAATATAGAGAAGATTTTCTAATCTATCTAACAGCATGTTTTCCCCTCATTCAAATGCAAATACTCTCCATATGTTCTGACTCTGCACGTGTAATAAATATTATGAGAGATAGCTCAGTGACCCTACCAGTGGGCCTGATTCATTAATTTCAGAAGCTAGGAGAAAAGCAGGAGCCTGTGGCAAAGCACTTCTGATCCTCCCTAATTGCTCATGTCAGTAGAAAACCTCTGGTCCACCACCCAGTGACTGACTCCCCTTTGGACTTCCAGAACAAGGCCCAGCACTCCATTGCAGACCTTCCTGACATAGAGAATGATAGAAGGAGACAAAATGCTTGTTCCAAAGTGAGAAGTGCTGAAATGCTGGAGAGAACATTCTTAGGTGTCCCTAAACACAGAATCCCTCCCACAGTTTCCTTGTTGTTATTTTGTTCAGCAACATTTGTTAAGTACTTTAGGTCTTGGGGAAGCGCTGTTTCCTTTGATAGAGACTTTATGCAAGAACTGCTCAGAAGTCCATCATGCCAAAAGATAAAACCATATGACTAGTAGCTCTTACAGGATATTTTCTAGTAAGAGACAGTCTGATTTTATATCTAGTCTTCTTATTTTTTCACAGAAAATAATTTTAAATATTTTAAAATATATGTATAGCTTATCTTCTGCCTTTTGGAACTTCATTTACATAACATTTAAATCAATCAGCAGGTGAATAAAAATAAAAGATGAATTTTTATAGATGTCAGGAAGAATGTCAATGAAACACTTAAAAGGGCTTTGTGTGTAGAGCAGAGGAGGCCATGGCATTCATTTGGCATTTCTTCTAAAGATGTCCTAGCAGAACAGCACAAGCCTCAGAGGTCATGTGGAGCCAAAAACCTAAATTCTCATTCTGATTCTCCTCCTTAGTAGCTGATCCAGTTTGGGAAAGTCTTTCCAGCTTCCTGAAACTTAGATTTTTAATATACACTCCTTGTCTAGTTCACAAAGTAAGGATCCAAGGGAATAATGTGCTCCAGATTATTATTTTTTTTTAACTTTTAGAGAATGATACAAATGTAAAGCATATCAGGAAAGCTTAGTCAAGGTTATAATATAATACAAACTCCTACCTTTGTAAGTTCTTTTAAAAGTTGAGACCTTCTCTATTTTCCTAAAGACACTTAATAAGGGGAGGAAGGAAAGGAGGAGTTACGGGTACAGGGACTTAATATCTAAGTAATAATTATGCTGGAATTCAGGTAACTTAGATGTGACTGAGAAACAATGGTTGTTCACTCACAGGAAGAACGAGTAGAGATAAACAAGTGTGACACAGAAAAATGAGCCAGGGCTAAGGACAAGAGGTTCCCTTGGCAGAGGGACACAGCCCTGGCCCAGGTTCAGGTGTTCATGCCTCAGTCTGAGGGAAAAGGGGCTATCTACTTACAGAGAAAACTTCATGATGTTTCTTTACTAAACCCAAGCCGTCACTGGCACTGTGGCTTCAGAGGTAACAGGAAGTGGCCTTAGTGCATCAAAACCAGACCAACATTGGTGCCCTACTCCAGGATATCAAACCCCTCCCCAGCAGATGTGAAAGTGAGAATCCAGGACAGGAAGAATGAAAAATGGCTTGCTTGCTTTCTTGCTTTCTTTCTTTCTTTCTTTTTTTTTAATTTGGGGGTCCAGGAATGATTTGAGAGAAGAGACTTTGCAGAGGGTACGTTTGGGTAGGAGCAGAGCCAGAAAAATTGGCTCTGTTAACTACTGTAGCCTGACTTTTACTCTCATGCAAATGGGCTTTAAGAAATGTTGCCAACAAACAGAAACATTAAATAGAGAAGAAACATTAGGAAGACACAGTATATATTTGCCCAAAAGTTATTTATTTATTAATTATAAGGGTAAACACAGCCAGTGCTGCATAGGATCATATATTATTCCTAATAAACATTCAAAATAACTCTTAGCAAAATATTTTATAATGAATTTACTGATCTGACTCGAACAGCTAATATGTAATGAATACATACTATGGGCCAAACACCGTGCTAAATGCTTTTGTTTGAGGGGTCCCTGGGTGGCTCAGTCATCCGAGTGTCTGACTCTTGATTTTTGGCTCAGATCATAATGTCAGGCTTATGGGCTCCAACCCTCAGCCTGGAGACTGCTTCTTTCCCCCTCTCTATCCTTTGCCCTGCTCACATTCTCTTTCTCTCAAATCAGTAAATAAATCTTGAAATGCTTTCACATGGATTCTATTACTTAGCTCTCCCAACACATCTAGAAAGTGGTTTCATCCTCCCAGTAATGCTATTTCACAGTTGAATAACTGAAGCTTGGAGAGCTTTCGTGACTTGGCCAAGGTCAAAGAGCCAGCCAAGGAAGCCAGGGCTGGAGAGTAGTAGCAGTCTGACTCACACGCAGCCCACCAGAATGAACACATGGCAGGCTTTAATCCCTGCAGCTAGGGGGCGAAGACAACCAGTCAGTAAGGTCTGCAGGATTGCTGTGCCAGAAAGACATCTATAGCTAAAACAAGTCCACGGGTGCCGGATGAGGCCGTGCACATGCCAGGTATATTCCAGGCCATATTTATTGGCTTCAGCTACATTTTGCAACTTGTATCTAAATAAAACTCTGTGAAGCTAAAAACATCATTCTTGGAATAAGATCTGAGTACAAAACCCAAACTTAGCTTTTTAACCAGTATGCAAACTTTGGGAAGTGACAAGCCCTCTGAAACTATTCATTAATGTACAAAAGGGGAGATGAGGAGTAACGATGCTCATTCATTTGAAGAATTGTTGTAAGATTTAAATGAAATAATAGGGCTGGAACAGTTAGGAAAATCCCAACAGCGTAGTCAGTAATAAAAGTGGCAACACACTCTTTCATCACATAAAGCTATTTCTTGTCAGAAAATAAAAATCGCATGATACCAAGTGACTTAGAACATGCACTGCAAAATAAAAAGTGTCCTATACTGTTTTCATGTAATAGATAACCTCTAATTCTTTTTTTAGAAGATTTTATTTATGTATTTGACAGAGAGAGATCACAAGTAGGCAGAGAGGCAGGCAGAGAGAGGGGAAGCAGGCTCCCCACTGAGCAGAGAGTCCGATGCAGGGCTCGATCCCAGGACCCTGAGACCATGACCTGAGCTGAAGGCAGAGGCTTAACTCACTGAGCCACCCAGGCACCCCCAGTAACCTCTACTTCTTAACAAGAAGTGGCAATGCTCATACTTGCTTATATACAAAATATAATATAACAAACAAGGACAAATACACACAGAACTCATCAAAATATATAAGACAACATAAAGTAGAGCCATATGGGTCAGCTGCAGGCAGAAGAAAGTAAAAAGAACCTGGAAAAGGAAACAACGGGTTCAGCTCTCTTTCATTTTCTTGCTTCAGTTTTATCAACAGAGTTTCCATCAGCTGACCTCAATGGTTCCTGTCCAAATTTGAAAACAATCATGCAATTTTGTTAATTTTCAAATATTCTTGATGATTAGAGTAGCTGGACCCACGTTTGAATAGGTCATTGCTACACCCAATTTAGTGACAAATTTCAATCTCTCAATGTCTGGATTTATTCTACTACCTTGCCTGTTGCTCTCCTCCTGAACTTGAATTGACAGTCTAAAGTAATACAGTGCTCCAGAAGCAAGGCACCAGAGGTAAGAGAGAACAGAAAACAAGATGAAGGAAGGAGGGGAAAGGGGAGAGGAGAAGAGGGGAGAGGAGAAACAGAAGAAGGGAAGTAAGTGGGAGGGAAGGAAACCCCACAAATTGACTAATCAGGTTTCAGAGCAAGAAATGATCACTAAGGGGCAGTGGGTGGTGCAGTCGGTTAAGTGTCTGACTTCAACTTAGGTCATAAATTCAGGGTCCTGGGATTAAGCCCTGCATCATGCTCTGTGCTCAGTGGGGAGCCTGCTCTCACTCTTCCCCTCTCTGTGTCCATCCCCCATTCACGTTCTTGTGTGCTCTCTCTCTCTCAAATAAATAAATAAAATCTAGAATGAAAGAGAGAGAGAGAGTGAGAAGAAGAAGAAAGAAAGGAAGAAAGAAAGAAAGAAAGAAAAAAAAAAGGGAGGGAGGGAAGGAGGGAGAAAGGAAGAAAGGGTAAGAAAGAGGATTACTAAGCTGTCTCTAGAAATTTCTACTGGAAGACCACTCTAGTTCAGCAGTTCACCAAGGCTCATCTAGAGACCATCAGCACCATCTGAGAACTTCTTAGGGGTACAGATGCTCAGGTCCCATCCAGACTTAGTCTATTGGAAACTCTACGGGTGGAGCCCAGCAATTTGTGTTTTAAAAAGTCCTCTAGGTGACCTTCAAGCACATTAACCCCTGAAACTGTATTCATTTTTGTTCTTCTAATGAATTCCAAGATCAAGCTTTTTAAACATTTGCAATCTTTAATACTCCATATTTAAGCAACTAATCCTACATTCTATCAAGGTTCAAAAATATCCCATAATCCATTCTAAAGCTTGAAATTTCACAGCTGTTATATATGGGGAGTATGTGATACTCTAAGCTCCCACATAATCTATTTCTATCTAGGAAGTCATGAAACAATTTTAGATTCCAAAGTAGCAGAAATGACCAGAGCTTAGAAAAATAGCTGTAGGGGTAGAAGGATATGAGATCTTGCTAACACATAGTTTGAGGTACTTATTCAATATATAGATAATATAGCAAGAAAAACAGGCAATCAATAGGATTATCTAGCAGTCTAATTAATGTGTATGTCATCTTAATACTAAGAATATTTAGGCTCTTTTGTTAAATTGCAAAAGTCTCTCCTCTTGGTGAACTTCTCTACTCTCGAACCTATTCCAAATACTCTGATCAGGGGCATCATGCACATTTCTTATATACTATTAAATATAAAAATGAACAGAACAAATACTATAAAATAGAAACAGTGATTGAGAGATGGGATCTCTAGCTACATTTAGTAAACTCACTGAGCAAAACAGAAGACCAATAGCAAGCAGCAGACCCAAATGAGATAGAATTTAAATGGTAGACTAAACATACACATCTATCTTCTTTCCTCTTCCAAATCTCATTGAAATTAGGAAAAACTGTATTTTAGAATAAATTCATGCCACCATTGCTAGAAAATTTTTATCTATCAGTAGATAAGAAATTGGAAACAAAACAAAAAGCCCCAACAACAATCCCTAAAGCAGGTAAGAATAATTAGTGAAGAAAACAGAGGAAATCTAAACCCAAACTTAAGTAGGAGAAATTTACTATAAGAAAGATCAAACCTCCTTAAAGAAACTCCAGATAAAGCTCTACAAGAAACACCCCACTCTCAGAGTCAACCAATCCACAGACTCAAGAAGCAGTAACCAGGATAAATATGAAAGGACCATGGTATGAACAGCTGGTGGAGTTTGATGCCTTCTCCCATGTCTTTGTTTATTCTGTGACTAGCAGCCACAGTATTCATCACTAGAATAAAGTCCTGAAACCCACTTTCTAAATAAAGTTAACCATCTGCCTTGGGAAGGCTCCTGGCCAGAATAGAGAGAGAGCCATCACAGAGCTTGAAGCATTCAGAATCTCCTAAAGACAACAGAAGAGAAATAAAGAGACGAGTTATTCAGGAAAGCAAAACCTTCATGAAATCCTTAGATACACCGCCTCATGCAACAAGTATTTGCTCCGCACCCACCAGATAACAAACATGATTCAGTATCCCTGGAGATATCCTGATGAAGAACGGTCAAGTTCCCACCCTAGTCGTATTTCCATTCTGGTGAGGAAGAACAAAAACAAACAAGTAAACCTATACTGATCACTAGGCAGTGTTATGTGCTATGAAGAAAACAACAACAACAACAAAAATAGAACAGGAAAGGGAAAGGAGAAAATGAATGACTGGTTGATAATTACCTAAGCAGTAATTCTTTTCTTTGGTGTGACATCCAATTAAAGCAATACCTAAAGAAAGAGTCAGAGGCTGAGGAAACAAAGTACAAAAGCCCTGATGTGGGGATTTAACTTCTAAAGACAAGAAGGCCAGTATGACCAGAACACAGGGGTCAAGGACAAAAATTGTAGAAAAGAAAGTCAGACAAGTAAATAGGAGATTGTCAATGGAAGACCATTCTCATTAGGCTGAAGAGCTTGCATTTTATTGTCAATATATTAGAAAGATACTAGAAAGGTTTTTTTATGTTATTTCGCAGTAAGTGATGTGACTTGTGTTCCAAAAGATTTTCTGAGGCTGCTGAGGAGTTAATAAACATGCAAAGAAGAGTAGTTGGGAAGCCTCCATATGGGAAGCTACTGCACTAGAAGAGGTGAAAGATGATGGTGACCCAGACCAGGGATGTAACTGGGAGTGGTGAGAGGGAGCTGGACACCTTGACTGAAGGTAGAGGAAGGGGTGGCAGGACTGTTCCTGCATTGGATGTAGAACACAGAAGAAAGGGAGGATACAAGGATGAATTTGAGCTTGGCATAACCAACAGGGTAAACAGTATCATCATCTCTGATATGGGGCTCTGGGAAGGAAGTGGGCCTGCTCTGTGGCAGGAGTTCAGTTAGGGTCTGTCCTGACCTGAGGCCCGGTGGACATCTGAGTTGAAGGTACTGAGTAGGCAGATGGATTCATGAAACTGAAGTTTAAGAAAGAAGTGGTGGATGGAGAGTTCTGACTCCAGAAAATTATTTAAAAAAAAAAAAAAAAAGTACTGAGGTTAGAAAAGTAGAGCATTTAGGCTCTCCAAACCCAGTGTACACATCCCTGGTTAAATGTCCTGCCCTTCCTCTTCGATCACAAGAAGGTGATGCATAAATAGGAATACTGAAAGAAAAAAAATTGCTATTTAGACCCTGAATGACAAATATAAACAGAAAACCAAATACCAACAAACACGTGAGGAATAATAACAGCAAGAAGGTAAGGCAAACAAACATTATTTGGGATAGGCTAATTGTTAAAAGACATAACAGAAAACTATCAATGGCTTAGTGAAGTTTATTTTTCACATATATCACAATCCACTGCAGGCTAGTGGGAGGTGAGATAGAAAGGGAGATTTTGTCTATAGTCATTCAGAGATCCAGTATCCTACATCTAGCAGCTCTGCCAACCTGTATGACTCAGAGTCTTCCACTGGATTCTTTGTATCCTGCCAGCAATCAAGTGATGAGAACATGGAGAAGGCGCACTGTCTCTTCTTCACATCCTCCCTGGAGAGTATTTTAGGAGCAAAGCCCAGAAATGGTATAAATGACTTTTTTTCTCATTTTACTGGCTAAAATCCAGTATGGCCTATTTAACTACAGGGGAGGCTGAAGTAAAAAAAAAAAAAAAAAATTGAAATGGGGTTTCAAGATGCATGATTTATCTCTGCCACACCAACCCAACAGCAGAAAAAACAGCTCTCAAAAAAACAATAAAAGCAGTAGAAGAAAGTTTTGAAATTGAAATAATTAACTATCTTAAGGTATTCAATAAGATCCCACATCCATGGGCACCTGGGTGGTTCAATGGGTTAAGCGTGTGCCTTTGGCTTGGGTCATGATCTCAGGGTCCTGGGATGGAGACCTATATCGGGGTCTCTGCTCAGCAAGAGCCTGCTTCCCCCACCCCGCCCCCTCTCTGCCTGCCTGTCTGCCTGTCTGCCTACTTGTGAACTCTGTCAAATAAATAAATAAAATATTAAAAAAAAAAAGAAGATCCCACATCCACAGGAAAAAGTGGTCAGTATTTAAAAAAAAAGGAAACAAACAAACATTAAAAATATACTCACTCTTGTGGTGCCTCAGTCAGTTTAGTGTCTGCCAGTGGCTCAGGTCATGATCTCAGGGTCCTGGGATTGGCCCCTGTGTCAGTCTCTGAACTCAGTGGGGAGTCTGCCTCTCCCTCTGCACTCTCTCTCCCTCTGTGTTCTCTCACAAATACATTTTTTAAAAAGTCTTTAAAAAGACACATAATCACTCTAAAAATAAAATTATAAATAGGATAAGTAGTAGATAGTGATTGGTAAAGACTACATGAGCTACAGTTTCAGTCCTTGAGGTTGTTCCAGATTACAGAACAAATAAGTAGTTGAAGAGTACAAAAGGAAAAAAAAAAAGTCAATATACACAGAGGATGGAAATAGGAATTTTGACATGTGTCTATTAAGATACTAAAATATACAAAATGGACTGGATGAGAGGAAATAAATAACAGGTATATTTTCAAACTGAAGGAAAAGGCATACATTTTTAGATTGAAAATTCCCCTTGAGTACAGAGGACTAACACAACCTTCCCTTAGATATACTGTGATTAAATCTCAGAACTCCAAGAAAGAGTAAATTTTTAAACATTTCAGAGATAAAAGCAGGTACTTACAAATAAATGGGAATTAGAGTGCTATTGATATCTCATCTCTAAGTCTATGTGCTAAAACAGTAGTCTTCACAGGACCATAGAGAAACATTCAATAATTATTAAATTCTAAACCTATCAAACTATCATTCAAATATAAAGACAAAGATATTTTTGCATATTTAATTGCCCACAAATTTAATAACTATAGACATTTCCTGAAAAATGATTCACCAAAACAAAAATAAAAATAACTCAAGAAAGACATGGGGAACATGAAACAGCACGAAGCAAAGAACAGATGACTTATGTTCACACCTAAAAAGGATCTGTTGCAAAATTTGAAAATGGCAATCCTGATGTATTACCCAGTTATTTATAAGAAGATGATATAGAAAGGGAAGGAATTGTAAGGATGAAGCTTTGTGCAATTGAAGGTATTAGTATTAACTAATTATGTCTAGACATTGACATAAAATGTGAATACATAAGTTTTCCAAAGCTTTAAGAGTTATAACTGGAAAATAATAACAGGAAATGAATTTTGAAATTCAGTAAAGGAAAAAAGATGGAACAAAACAACACAAACATCTTAAAAGGGAAAAATGACAGTGTCGAAAACATGAGGGAAAACCAGGAAAAAAGTGAAGAAATTTAAAAAATAAGAGGGAAAGAAAAAATATAACCATGATGAATTACAACAAACATAAATGGGCTAAATTATCTACTAAATTTATTATAACTTAAAAACTAGATTCTTTAAAAAATCTTAGGACTTATTCAAAATAGTACTAGAATCCTAGCCTCAGCAGTCAGACAACAAAAGGAAATTAAAGGCATCCAAATCAGCAAAGAAGTCAAACTACAACTCTTCACAAATGATATGATACTATATGTGGAAAACCCAAAAGATTCCACTCCAAAACTGCTAGAACTTATACAGGAATTCAGTAAAGTGTCAGGATATAAAATCAATGCACAGAAATCAGTTGCATTTCTCTACACCAACAACAGGAGAGAAGAAAGAGAAATTAAGGAGTCAATCCCATTTACAATTGCACCCAAAACATTAAGATACCTAGGAATAAACCTAACCAAAGAGGCTAAGAATCTATACTCAGAAAACTATAAAGTACTCATGAAAGAAATTGAGGAAGACATAAAGAAATGGAAAAATGTTCCATGCTCCTGGATTGGAAGAACAAATATTGTGAAAATGTCTATGTTACCTAAAGCAATCTACGTTAGCAATTCCTATCAAAATACCATCAATTTTTTTCAAAGAAATGGAACAAATAACCCTAAAATTTATATGGAACCAGAAAAGACCTCAAATATCCAAAGGAATATTGAAAAAGAAAGCCAAAGTTGGTGGCATCACAATTCCAGACTTCAAGCTCTCTTACAAAGCTATCATAATCAAGACAGCATGGTACTGGCACAAAAACAGACAAATAGATCAGTGGAATAGAATAGAGAGTCCAGAAATAGACCCTCAACTCTATGGTCAACTAATCTTCGACAAAGCAGGAAAGAATGTCCAATAGAAAAAAGACAGCCTCTTCAATAAATGGTGTTGGGAAAATTGGACAGCCACATGCAGAAAAATGGAATTGGACCATTTCCTTACACCACACACGAAAAGAGACTCAAAATGGATAAAGGACCTCAATGTGAGAAAGGAATCCATCAAAATCCTTGAGGAGAACACAGGCAGCAACCTCTTCGACCTCAGCTGCAGCAAACTCTTCCTAGGAACATCGCCTAAGGCAAGGGAAGCAAGGACAAAAATGAACTATTGGGATTTCATCAAGATCAAAAGCTTTTGCACAGCAAAGGAAACAGTTAACAAAACCAAAAGACAACAGACAGAATGGGAGAAGATATTTGCAAACGACATATCAGATAAAGGGCTAGTGTCCAAAATCTATAAAGAACTTAGCAAACTCAACACCCAAAGAACAAATAATCCAATCAAGAAATGGGCAGAGGACATGAACAGACATTTCTGCAAAGAAGACATCCAGATGGCCAACAGACACATGAAAAAGTGCTCCATATCACTCGGCATCACGGAAATACTAATCAAAACCACAATGAGATATCACCTCACACCAGTCAGAATGGCTAAAATTACAAGTCAGGAAATGACAGATGCTGGCGAGGATGTGGAGAAAGGGGAACCCTTCTACACTGTTGGTGGGAGTGCAAGCTGGTGCAACCACTCTGGAAAACAGCATGGAGGTTCCTCAAAATGTTGAAAATAGAACTACCCTACAACCCAGTAATTGCACTACTGGGTATTTACCCTAAAGATACAAACGTAGTGATCTGAAGGGGCACATGCACCCGAATGTTTACAGCAGCATTGTCTACAATAGCCAAACTATGGAAAGAACCTAGATGTCCATCAACAGATGAATGGATAAAGAAGATGTGTTATATATATACAATGGAATACTATGCAGCCATCAAAAGAAATGAAATCTGGGGTACTTGGGTGGCTCAGTGGGTTAAAGCCTCTGCCTTCAGCTCAGGTCATGATCCCAGTTTGGCTCTCTGCTCAGTGGGGAGCCTGCTTCCTCCTCTCTCTCTCTGCCTGCCTCTTTGCCTACTTGTGATCTGTCTGTCAAATAAATAAGTAAAAATCTTAAAAAAAAAAAAAAAGAAATGAAATCTTACCATTTGCGATGACGTGGATGGAACTAGAGGGTATCATGCTTAGCGAAATAAGTCAACCGGAGAAAGACAACTATCATATGATGTCCCTGATATGAGGAAGTGGTGATGCAACATGGGGGCTTAAGTGGGTGGGAGTACAATCAATGAAACAAGATGGGATTGTGAGGGAGACAAACCATAAGTGACTCTTAATCTCACAAAACAAACTGAGGGTTGCTGGGGGGAGGGGGTTTGGGAGAGGTGGGTGGGGTTATGGACATTGGGGAGGGTGTGTGCTCTGGTGAGTGCTGTGAAGTGTGTAAACCTGGCGATTCACAGACCTGTACCCCTGGGGATAAAAATACATTATATGTTTATAAAAAATACAAAAATAATAGAATAAAATAAAAAAATCTTAGGACTGAGTAGTGAGACGGAAGGAAGCTATAGGCTTTTTGCAAGAAAAACAACTGAAACTAGGACAAGATGTGAAATTAAGGGGCACCTGGGTGGTTCAGTTGGTTAAGTGTCTGCCTTCAGCTCAGGTCATGATCCTAGGGTCCTGGGATCAAGTCCCGCATTGGGCTCCCTGCACAGTGGACAAACTGCTTCTCCCTCTCCCTCTACCCCTCCCCACAATATGTGCTCTCTCTTGCTCTATCTCAAATAAATAAATAAAATCTTTCAAAAATAGATGTGAAATTAAAAGCTAGAAAATATTTTCCAAATGTGAGCTTCCACAAATCATGAAGGTATGTCATTATTAACATCAGAAAAAAATTATACACACACACACATATTTAACATATATTCAGATAATGAAATTCAACTTGAAGTTATCACATAGGATAAGATAAATAAATCATAACACTTAAAAAATATTTTTAAATGGTGCATGCATTAAAGAGAAAATGAATGTTGAAATTACACACTACTAGAAATGAAAGTAACATTACTTATCAAAATCTGTGAAATTTGGCCAAAGATGCATTTCAAGCAAATAAATAGTTTTACAGGCATGCAGCATAGTGGACCAAGAAAATAAGTCAACTAAGTAGTCATCTCAAGAAACCACTTACATGCAAAGTAATAATAAAGATGAAAAGCAGATATTAACCAATTAAAAAGAAGAACATTAGATTTAATAAAATCAAAAGTTGGATCTCTGAAAAGAATGCTAAAATATACAAATTTCTGAAAAATCTTTGCCATTAAACAAATCTTAAATCCCTTACATTGTATTTGCTTCTGAATCATCATTCCAATCATAAAAACATATGCAGGTATGTATGCATAGAAAAAGGTACAGAATGGAATAGAGCCAAACCATAAACAAAGATATAACTTAGGAGGGATGTGATTAGAGTTTCTCTTACTTTTTCTCTATATACTTTTTAATACTTGATTTTCCCCCTAAGTTTTACCATTTTTTAAAGATTTTTATTTATTTATTTGACAGAAAGAGAGAGAGCACAAGTAGGCAAAGCAGCAAGCAGAGGGAAACTGAGCAGGGAGCTCAATGCAGGGCTTGATCTCAGGACCTGAGTATAAGGCAGCTTCTTAACCAACCGAGCCAACCAGACACCCCTGTTTTACCATTTTAAAGATTATTTTTCATCAACAAAATCTGTAACATCAATTTTAAGTGTTTAGAATATAAACCAAAGTGTTAATGTAAATCATCTTTACTTCTAAGTGGTGAGATTATTAATGTTTTTTTCTTAGCTATAGCTTAAAAACATTCTAGAATAAATATCATCCATCAGTGTTATAATTATATGAAAGAACATCTGAATGCAAGGATGAGAACCAGGAAACATAAGTCCAGATATTACCTCTGACCCAATCCAGTAATATGAAAGCCAATCTTAGCCTCTGTTGCTTTGCTTACAAAATGAGAGTTTAAATGATCTCAGACAACCATTAGACCTCTCCCATACTGTGACTTCTTTCTCCCCTTACTTAGAAAAATGAAGTAAATGGTCTGCAAGCTCCCTGAAAAGAGGATCTTAAAAAAAAAAAAAAAAAAGAGGATCTTGTTCTCTATCATTTATAATGATCATTGTTTTTGAATTAAGAGTATGAACGTTTAGTGCTTATTCTTTTCCCTTTCTCCCTTGTTCTCTCTGATTCCTTCTTTTCCTCCTATGAATACTGAGCACTTATTATGAATCAGGCACTGTGATAGCTTGGGAATATAAAACAAAAATTGATAGGATAACCATAAACTCTGCCCTCATTACTTGCCATTCAATAAAAGCTAAAGAGGAATTACAACAAAATGTGATTTAAAAACCAAAACAGGGTGCCTGGGTGACTCAGTGGGTTAAAGCCTCTGCCTTTGGCTCAGATCATGATCTCAGGGTCCTGGGATCAAGCCCCTGCATCAGGCTCTCTGCTCAGCAGGGGGCCTGCTTCCTCCTCTCTCTGCCTGCCTTTCTGCCTGCTTGTGATCTCTGTCTGTCAAATAAATAAATACAATCTTTTAATAAATAAATAAATAAATAGATAAATAAATAAATAACCAAAATCACCACCATCACCGAAACAAAGAGTTTCCTATTATTCATGTAAGGGTCACTTTCAATGGTTAAACCTCAAAATGCTCAAATAGCACAATGTAGCCTAGAGGACATAAGAAGGGCACAGATGAATCCAAGTGTTTTTGCCATGTTGGAAGAAAATTAGGGAAAGCTAAGAATCCTTCCCCACCCCCTAGTCACCTGTTTCATGTGTCGACTCAGGATGAGGCCAGCATTTAAGGCCATTCAATTGTGATAACAAGTGTGACAAAGTATCTCCCCTTTAATTGTGGTAGTTTTCTTGGGAGATGTGACCTGCGGTTGTATTCTATATATTCTGTAGACACAGTTTTACAGAACCATTGCCAACACTTGTACTCAAATCTCTAACAGTTACTAAACTGTTTACAAAACAACAAGAACCAACTGAACAGTTCAGTTCAGAAGGCTATCATACTGATTACAGACATCTTTACATGCACATTGATGGGTTGGTCTTATCGGAAAGCAAGATCACATAGTTACAGCCTCCATTTTACCACTTAATTTATTGTACTGAGTTAAATAAAGTCCCTTATTAATGTCCCTGACAATCAAAGGTGTTTGTTATTATGTTCTGTAATATGATTAATGGCCAATGTATGTTTTGATTAATCTTAAAGGGATTTCTTTTCCCCAGGAATTAGCAAAAATGAGAGTATATTTAGTTTGGGTAATTTTTTAAAATCAATGCAGTAAGTGCAGATATCTAAATAAATTACAGCATTTTACTAGAAAATGGGTAATCTATATTCTTTGAAGCAGATGTAATTGTTCTACAATTTTTTTAACTTTATATTATTATGGAATGAACCTCAGATTGATGGGAAAGTGAACAAACTATGGAACATCAATATATTTGTGGCATAATTAATGTGTGGATGATGCCAGAGGTAAGAATATTAGCTTGTAAATGGACACTATGCCAATAATTTATTTAGCTTAGTAGAAGTTTTCATTTATAATCTAATTATTTAACATTCATGTAAATCATTACTACTTGCTGTAGAAATTATATTTATAATTGAGCAACAAGTACATTTAAGACACTTAATTCACAATTTTCCAGTTGATAACATATATGGCCTAACCCTAGACAATTATCATGCACCTCTCTTTTTTGACTATTACAACTAGGATTTGGCAATTTACTGAATATAAATTACTTCAAATTAATAGTAGTCATAATATGATTTGCTCCAGCTAACTTTCTAATGTTATAATTTATACCAATGTATTTTTTAAAAATTAACCCTGGTTATATATGTCTTCTGAGAAGGCAATCTGGGCAATGATTGACAGCATTAGCATGCACAGTGAGTAAGTATATTTTATTTAAGTATCTCCCATGTGAATCTTTAGCAATGTTGTGCGGAAGTGCTATTGTAGCCATAATTGTCTATTATATACAGAGAGTAGAGATGGCATTCACTTCTTCCTAAAGAAAACCAAATAGGGAAGATTTCTGCTTATAAAAAAGATGTAATAGGCTTATTTTAAACAAATACAGCTAACTATGCTATTTTATCTGCAGTAATTATCTATAGAAATCTTATGAATAGTAAAGTTTAATATTAAAAAAGTTCTACAATATCTTGAATACAGTTTTTGTAATTTTTCCTATTCTTATGTGATTAAATATTATATAATAGCCTGTGATAATATAAGTAATTTAAACCACAAATAACAAAATATTCAATCAAGTTTAGGAACTCTTTGGTCAAACCTTATTTTTATGATAAAGACTAATAAATCTAGATGTACTCAACACCTGAAATGTCACCAGTACCTAACAATGAAAGTAAATTGGTAACATTTGTTCCAAAGCCTCTTACTGAGAAGAGAATGAAACTCAGAATCAAAAGTATAACATTCAATCCTTTCTGACAATTTATTTAAATTTTCTCTATCAATTTACCTAGGCTATAGTACCCACTTATTTAATCAAACACTAATCAAGGTGTTTTTGTGACAGCATTTTGTAGAGGTAGCTAAGTAAAGGAGATTACCCATGATAGTGCGACAGGCCTCATATAATCAGTCGGAAGGCCTTCTGGGCGAAACCTCAGGTTTCCTAGAGAAAAAATTCTGCCTCAAGACAGGAGTACCAACTCTGGTGTCCAGAATACAGGCTTGCCCTACAGATTTCTGACTGAGCTGTCCCAAAATCACAAGAGCCAAATTTCTTAAAACAAACTCTCTTTGACATCAGGATATATAACAGGTTCTAATATTTAATATAGGACATCTGTTCCTATGGCTCCCTATTTCCCATAAGGAAAGGTGTTCTTGTCCCAACAGTGGGCAAAAGTGGAGAATTCAACCCAATCTGAGAAGGAGTTTTGTGATGGGTGGGAAATACGCCTGTCCCTTTTGAATATGAACAGGTGTAAACAAGAGTAACTACAAAAGACATCAGATAACTCAGAAAACAGAAAGCAAAGGTTGCATTAGGCAGGCGGAAATGCTTGCAAGCATGTTTTGTGTGTATGTCCAAAACTCTCTAAGTAGTCCAATATTACTAAACCTCAGGGTTTTAAGTTCATTCATTCAATAAATGCTCATTGGTTGTTTAATTTGCTGATCCCCTATTGGCTGATAGAGATACAAACTGGACATCAAGGCCTCTGCTCGCACGGAAATTACAACCTAGGGGGAAAGACAATTAATAAAGATATAATTAAATAATGGTTAGTACCATTTAAAAAATAAAATACCATAATGGAAGGATTCAGGTTAGGAGAGCAAGATGGGAACTTCTATAGAAGGGCCATAAAGGTTGGAAGATGAGAACACCAGGAAGCTTCAGGCAGAAAAAACAGCAAACACCAAGGCTCTGAGATAGGAATGTGCCATCATTTTCAGGGAAAAAGGAAGCGAAAGTGGCTGCAGCAGAGTACATAAGGGTCAGTGGTAAGAGATGAGGTTCTAGAGAAAGGCAGAAGATAGATCATGAAGATCCTTCAGGCCATGGAAAAAAATTTCTCAGATGATTTCTAGGTGCAAGGGAAGTGATCTAGGATTTTAAAAAGAGGAAAGCCATGATCCAATTGATAGTTTTGAAGAGATCATTTTTGCCTCTTCTATTCCTTATGGAATAAGTAGCAGAATGTTCTGGAAGCAGATCAGTTAGATTATTTCAGTGTTCAAGGCATAAGATATTAGAGAGTAGCAGTGTGGGTGCAGATGCATGAATAGATAATAAGATTCATGTTGGAAGTGGAGTCAGTAGGACCCAGTACTAGACTTGGGAATTCCAGAAGTTATCCAATGTGATCACTAAGCTTACCTGAATTAGGATAAACTCCTAGCAAAACTGAGGGTAAAGAGAAAACTTGGGTTCTACTACCAGGATGCTATCTGAGAGGCTTTGGGCAATTATTCTACTCTCTGGTCCTCAATTTCCTCACGCATAAAATGAAAGAATTGACTAAGACAAATTCTAAAGCCTTGGAGAGCCCTGACTTCTCATGAATCTGCAGAAAGGTTAAAACTGCAAGCACATTAAAGAAAGACCTTTTAAATATATCAACCTCAAGAGAAAACTAAGTTCACCAATCTGGTCCTTGCTTTATTTTCATAATAATTCTCTTGCTAGCAGGTCAGACTATACTTAATAAAAGGAGAAGTAGCCTACTATCAATCATTCTGAATCACCATTCATAACATGTGTAAACACTCTCAAATTAGCATATAGGTGATATGTGAGTAATATCAGAAGAATAAGCCAGGGGAACTATTCTGTACTACGGTACCCCCAAAGAGCAACAAAAACCATCATGGGTGAATTCCCGCAGTTGACACTAAACATCAAAAAGGCCATTTATAGTTTATTTCCTTTTATTAAAAAGCCCAAATATGAAAAAGCGAAACACCTTTGCCATTCTACAAAGTCCAACATTCACTCAAAGCATCAACAGATCCATATTGTGCCCTGCATTTGGAGTGATCTCAGAAATAGCCTGTTTCATTGAGTCACTCAGATGCTATTTTCCAAAACACATGTGCTCTTCTTGCTCCGGGTTTACAGGTTGCTGATTTCTCTTAGCATCCAAAATGGATCAACACAGCATTAAAAATATAAGCAGTTGTAGAGCTGTACCCAGGAGGATGTGGTTTCACAGTTATACTGTTTTGAGACATACTAAGGATAACTACTTACAGGAGAAAGAACTAAGCAGCACTGGGAAGAACAGCATATAAATAATTCTTAGTAAAAGCCAACTTCTTCCTGTCCCTTTTTGGGGGGAATCCCTTTATAAAAACATTTCATCCATGACTCTCAATTTTTTAACCCTATGAACAAATGTAACTCCCAGAACATGCCTATGTGTACAAGGGACTGGAAGATTGAGTAGAGGTTTTTTTTTGTTTTGTTTTTTTAAAGATTTATTTATTTATTTATTTATTTGACAGAGATCACAAATAGGCAGAGAGGCAGGCAGAGAGAGAGGGGGAAGCAGGATCCCCACCAAGCAGAGGGCCCGATGCAGGGTTCGATCCCAGGACCCTAGGATCATGACCTGAGCCAAAGGCAGAGCCACCCAGGCACCCCTCGAGTAGAGGTATTTTTTAATGGCATATTTTCTCCTGTGAGAAACACTCACTGAGTAGAAATATATTCTTATTTCTATTTGTAAAGAAAAGCAGCATAAAGTAAAGCCAGATGAAGATAAATGGAAAATGGAGGTAACTTGCTCACATTTTTATCTGTAAAGACATGCTTAACTTAAAATATTTTCTGAAAAAGATACTGAGGATAGTATGTGACTAAAAGCAAGAGCATTATACACATCTGGAAAACAGTAATGGAGAAGGACTCTAATATGCTATCAATTTGGAGAATAAATTTAAGATTTCAAAAGGTGGTAAAAATAACTGATTAATACAAGTGATCAATTTCAATAACGGGTCTTTCCTGGGAGTGAGTTTTGCAGAGAATGGATCTTGGAAAGGGTCCCTTTAGTCAAGACAGCTCACCAAACAGGTCTTCCCAGTGAAAAGTGGTATCTGCAGATTCCCTCCAGCAGATCAAATATAGTGTGGAAGTTGAGCCTCAGTGTAAAGGGGGTTGAATCTTTTACTGCAATAATGGCAGCACAACTAAACATGCAAATAATTGCTGGAGCAACTGATTAACTCCTTCACTGATCTTAAAGGGTTTTATTTTTTCTTAAAATTTTATCTATTTATTTGAGAGAGAGAGCACATGCAAACAAGTGTGAGCAGAGGTAGGGGCAGAGAGAGAAGCAGACTTCCCACTTAGCAGGGAGCCCAATGCCAGGCTTGATCCCAGAATCTGGGGATCAGGACACAAGCCAAAGGCAGACATTGAACCCACTGAGACACCCAGGTATCCTCTCAAAGTGTTTTATAAAATATTTGAGCAATTCTTAGAATTGCATGTTAGGGCGGTGATAAAGTTTTCTCTCTCTATATATAAGCATACCAAAACCAGGTTTGGACCCTTTATGAAGTGGAATCGACTACTCATTCTAGAGCTGAGTAAATGATCCTGAAATCTGAACTACTGTTTCAGTGTTCTAGCCATAAAATCATGCAGTATTCCCTGATACCTGTCACAAAGAAAAAAGAAACAAAAACAAAAACAAAACCTCTGCATTTTAAAGTAGGGAACTATATGTTAACAATAAAGAAGTAGAAGAAAAAATAAAAATGACTAAATAATTTTTATTATGTGTTAAAAGATATGAACAATTTACAACAGAAGGTAAATGGTTCATACACAAGAAAAAATGTGAACCTCGCTAGTAATAGCAACTTAAAACTCAAACAAATTGAAACAAGGTACATTTTATCTATAAAACTGACTAAAGTTTTTTAAAATAATTTTACCACATGATGGCCAAACAGCAGGTTATAAAACAATATGTATCATATGATTCCACTTTTGTTAATCAACAATTGAATACAGATTTAGAGAGAGACTAAAAGAATTTAGATAAAAAAAAAATTTAGATTGGGCACCTGGGTGGCTCACTGGTTTAAGCCGCTGCCTTCGGCTCAGGTCATGATCTCAGGGTCCTGGGATCGAGTCCCGCATCGGGCTCTCTGCTCAGCAGGGAGCCTGCTTCCCTCTCTCTCTCTCTCTGCCTGCCTCTCCATCTACTTGTGATTTCTCTCTGTCAAATAAATAAATAAAATCTTTTAAAAAAAAATTTAGATCAAAATGTTAACCCTGACTTTATCTAGATAATGGCACTTCATTTAAATTCTATATTTTTTATTACAGTTTTTCTCATTTTTCCAAACTTCCCAGAATAAGAAATTTCATGGTGAAAAAAACACTCTTTAAAAATTGGATTAACTTAGCTGGCTGTGCTAAGCGCAGAGCTCAATTCATGATCCTGAGATCTAGACCTGAGCTGAAACCAAGAGTAGATTGTTTAACTGACTATACCACCCAGTTGACCCAGTAATATGGTATTTTAAAATTAAAGTTATATATATTGTTTTATTTTTAGACATAGTGTTATTGTACATTTAATAGATTACAGTATAGTGTAAACATACTTTTATATGTACTGGGAAACCAAAAAATTCATTTGACTTGCTATTTATTGTGATATTCACCTTATTGGGGTGGTCTGGAACCAAACCTGAAATATCTCTAAGGTATGCCTGTATATTATATACATACAATTATTTTCAAAGTCAAAAAAAAAATTGGATTAACTTAACAAAAAATCCAGTTGCCAAAGCCTATGATGTCACTTGTAGTTATCAACATTCTTAGAAATACCTGTTTATCAATACAAATAAAGCACTTTTAATTATGAGAAAAGATATGCATTCCAAGAGGGTAATTTCCATTTGAATATTTACCTCATTTGGTGAAGATCATCCTAACAGAAATCCTTTCAATTTTATGAAGATACAAGTTATAAAAATGTTTGGTCACTGAAACACTTGCTTACCTTGTTTAAGAATTAAAAACGCTGCAGCAGAACGTGATTCCAAATATATTGGAGATTTAAAATGTAATGTAATGACATTACATTACATTAATTAATTAAATGTAATGACAAGCTAATATCACCTGGTCAGAGTAAAATAAAAATTGTTTGCTTTTTGGCTCTTACATCAGATGTTATTGTCCTAGGCAGAGAATCCCACTGCTTTTTTGAAATGATAATAGGACTAAAGAGTTCGCCTTAAGATGATCTTAAGAAAATAAAGAAAAATGTTCTTAGCAAACTAAGTAAGAAAGCTAGGAGATACGATTAAATTACCAGAGGAATTATTTTAAAGATTTTAAGACATTGTGGGTAAATAGATGAAGAGGTTTCCAAATTAATTACATCTTTATTAGCATAGGTTCAGTATTATTTCAAACTGTTCTTTAAAATGTTGTTCCAGTTCTATATTATAGAAAAAAAAACTTTATAAATATTAGCATACCACACTGACTGCTTCCTTGATTAGTCTTAATAAATGGAATTTTAATATATGCACAGAAGCTCCCCAATAAGATGAATAAGTTGTGATGGTATTAAAAGAAAACAATGCATCTGTCTAAAACAGAAAAAAGTTATATAGACATACATATACACACACCTCAAATATAGATATGTTCTAACAAAGTATTTTATATCTCACTGGAATCACAGGAATGCAAAATAAAATAATGTTATCATTATGTCAAATAGAAAATTGGAACACAAAATTATATAAAAGATTATTTTATGTAATTCATATTATATATTATAAAATAATTATATATTATATATTATGATAATGTGTAATTATAACAGATTATAAACTATAAATTATATTATATATACATATAATTATATAAAATTTTTATATAATTATATAAAATTTATATTTTATATACAGTCTATGTGTTTGTGTGTGTGTGTGAAAGACTAAATGAAACCACCTTGTTCACAGGTTGGGATAATAGATATTGTGGAGCTTTTTGTTTTTTAATGTGTTAACTTATTCAAAGAATATGTAATGATCGTATATTTTAAGTACTGATTTCAATTCTAGTTACTTAACATACAGTATTATATTAGTTTCATGTATGTAATATAGTAATTGAATACTGCCATTCATCACCATGTGCTCATCAGGACAAGTGCACTTCTTAATCCCCATCACCTATTTAACCAATCCATTGACCCCTCTCCCTCTGGTAACCACCAGTTTCTTCTCTATAATTAAGATTTCTTGATCAGTCTTGTTCTTATTTTTCCTCTTGCTTGTTTTGTTTCTTAAATTCCACATATGAGTGAGATCGTATGGTATTTTTTTTTCCTCTGACTGACTTACTTTGCTTAGCAAATACTCTCTTGGCTCCAATTGTGTTGTTGTAAATGGCCAGATTCCATTCCTTTTTATGGCTGAGTAATATTTCATTATATATATATACCACAACTTACTATCCATTCATCAATCCATGGATGCTTTGGCTTGTTCCATATCTAGGCTACTGTAAATAATGGTACTGTAAATAAACACAGGGGTAAAGGTATCCCTTTTAATTAGTATTCTTCCATTCTTTGGGGAGGTGCCTATAGTGGAGTTACTATATCATATGGCAGTTCTATTTTTTTGATAACCTCAATACTGTTTTCCACAGCAGCTACACCACTGTGCATTCTTACCAACAGTTTATGAGCATTCCTTTATTTCCACATCCATGCCAATTGTTGTTTCTTATGCTAATATAATTTTAGCCATTCTGACAGGTATGGGGTGATATCCCACTGTTGTTTTGCTTTGCATTTCCGTGATGGTAAATGGTGATGACCATCTTTTCATGTGTCTATTGGTAATCTGTATGTCTTCTCCAGAAAAATGTCTATGTATTCTGCCCATTTTTTAAAGTTTTTATTTAAATTCTAGTTACTTAACATTTAGTGTCATATTGGTTTCAGGAGTAGAATTTAATGATTCATCACTGACATGTAAGACCCAATGCTCATCACAAGTGCTCTACTTAATACCCATCCCTTTTTAACCCATTCCCCTATCCACCTCCCCTCTAGCAACCCTCAGTTTCTTCTCCATAATAGTCTCTTAGGTTTGCTTTCCTCTCCTTTCCTTTCCTCTAAGTTCATCTGTTCCTTAAACTCAACATATAAGTGAAGTTATATGGTATTTATCTTTCTCTAACTTCTTTTGCTTAGTGTAATATGCTCTTGCTCCAGCCACCTCATCTCAGATTGCAAGATTTCATTCTCTTTGATGGCTCAGTAATATTCCATTATGTGTGTGTGTGTGTGCGTGTGTGTGTGCGTGTGTGTGTGTATGCCACATCTTCTTTATCCATTCATCAGTGGAGGGACATTTGGGCTCTTTCCATAATTTGGCTATTATTGATAATGCTGCTATAAACTTCAGGGTGCATGTGCCTCTCTGAATCAGTATTTTTGTATCCTTTGGGTAACTATGGAGTAGTGCAATTGCTGAGTCGTAGGTTAGTTCTATTTTCAACTTTTTTTTTTTTTTTAGAAAGTGAAAGATCATAAGCAGGCTCCCTGCTGAGCAGAGAGCCCAATGCAGGGCTCGATCCCAGGACCCTGAGATCATGACCTGAGCCAAAGGCAGAGGCTTAACCCACTGAGCCACCCAGGTGCTCAGGGTCTTTTTGAGGAGCCTCCATAATTTTTTCCAGAGTGACTATACCAGTTTGCATACCCACCAACAGTATAAAATGGTTCCCCTTTCTCCACATCCTTGCAAATATCTATTGCTTTCTGAGTTGTTAATTTCCACTATTCTGACAGGTATGAGGTGATATCTTGTTGTGGTTTTGATTTGCATTTTCCCTGATAATGAGTGAGGTAGAGCATCTTTTCATATGTCTGTTAGCCAGTCTTCTTCGGGGAAAAAATGTCTATTCATGTCTTCTTGCCCACTTCTTAACTGGATTGTTTTGGGGGGCGTTAAGTTTGATAAGATCCTCATTGATTTTGGATACTATCCCTTTATCAGATACACCATATGGAAGAATCTTGTCTCATTCCATAGGTTACCTTTTAGTTTTATTGATTGTTTTCTTTGCTGTACAGAAGGTTTGTGTTTGGATGTAGTCCCAATACTTTATTTTTACTTTTCCTTCCTCCTCTTGCCTCAGGAGACATATCTAGGAAAAAAGCTGCTCTGACCTATATCAACGAAGTTACTGCCTGTGTTCTCCTTTAGGACTTTGGTGGATTCCTGTCTCACATTTAGGTCTTTAATCCATTTTTAATTTCTTTTTGTGTACGGTGTAAGAAAATGGTCCAGTTTTGTTCTTTTGCATGTTGTCCATTTTTCCCAGCACCATTTCCTGAAGAGACTATCCTTTTCACATTGAATATTCTTTACTGCTTTGTTGGAGATTAACTGAACACATAGTTTTGGGTTTACTTCTGGGTTTTCTATTCTGTTCCATTGAATTATATGTCTAATTTTGTGCCAATATCATACTGTTTTGATTACTACAGCTCTGTAACATACCTTGAAATAAAAAACTGTGATGTCTCTAGCTTTGCTTTTCTTTTTCAAGACTGCTTTTGCTATTCTGGGTCTCTTTTGGTTCCATACGAATTTTAGGATTGCTTGTTCTAGTTTTGTGAAAAGTGCTATTGGTATTTGATATGGATTGCATTAAATGCATAGACCATTTAGGGTAGTATAAACATTTTAACAGTATTTGTTCTTCTAATGCATAAGCACAGAATATCTTTCCATTTCTCTGTGTTGTTTTGAATTTTTTTCAACAGTGTTTTACCATTTTCAGAGAGCAGGTATTTCACCTTTTTGGTTAGGTTTATTCCCAGGCATCTTATAATTTTGGGTGCAATTGGAAATGGGATTGTTTTCTTCTCTTTCTGCTGTTTCATTACTGGGATATAGAAAAGCAACACTATTTTGTAACCTGCAACTTTACTGAATTTGTTTATCAGTTCTAGGATTTTTTTGGTGGAGACATTAGGGTTTTCTATATAGAGTATTATGTCATGTATCATCACAAAATAATGAAAGTTTTACTTCTTCCTTACAGATTTGGATACTTTTTGTTTTTGTTTTTGTTTTGGTCTGATTGCTATGGCTAGGACTTCTAGTACTACATTGACTAGAAGTGGTGATAGTGGACAGCCCTGTCTTTTTCCTGACCTTACAGAAAAAGTTCTGTTTTCCCCCATAGAGGATGATGTTAGCTAGCTGTAGGTTTTTCATATATGGCGTTTATTATGTTGAGGTATGTTCTCTCTAAATCTACTTTGTTGAGGTTTTTAACATGGACGAATGTTTTATTTTGTCAAATGTTTTTTATACTTTTATTGAAATGGTAATATGGCTTTTTTTTAATTAAATTTATTTCTTTTCAGCATAACAGTATTCATTATTTTTTCACCACACCCAGTGCTCCATGCAATCCGTGGCCTCTAAATTACCCACCACCTACCCCAACCTCCCACTGCCCCGCCACTTCAAACCCCTCAGATTGTTTTTCAGAGTCCATAGTCTCTCATGGTTCGCCTCCCCTTCCAATTTCCCACAACTCCCTTCTCCTCTCTAACTCCCCATGTCCTCTATGCTATTTATTATGCTCCACAAATAAGTGAAACCATATGATAATTGACTCTCTCTGCTTTACTTATTTCACTCAGCATAATCTCTTCCAGTCCCGTCCATGTTGCTACAAAAGTTGGGTATTCGTCCTTTCTGATGGAGGCATAATACACCATAGTGTATATGGACCACATTTTCCTTATCCATTTGTTCGTTGGAGGGCATCTTGGTTCTTTCCATAGTTTGGCAACCGTGGCCATTGCTGCTATAAACATTGGGGTACAGATGGCCCTTCTTTTCACGACATCTGTATCTTTGGGGTAAACACCCAGGAGTGCAATGGCAGGGTCACAGGGAAGTTCTATTTTTAACTTCTTGAGGAATCTCCACACTGTTCTCCAAAGAGGCTGCACCAACCTGCATTCCCACCAACAGTGTAAGAGGGTTCCCCTTTCTCCACATCCCCTCCAACACATGTTGTTTCCTGTCTTGCTAATTTTGGCCATTCTAACTGGTGTAAGGTGATATCTCAATGTGGTTTTAATTTGAATCTCCCTGAGGGCTAGTGATGATGAACATTTTTTCATGTGTCTTATAGCCATTTGTATGTCGTCACTGGAGAAGTCTCTGTTCATATCTTCTGCCCATTTTTTTTTATATGATTGCCTGTTTTGTGTGTGTTGAGTTTGAGGAGTTCAATATAGATCCTGGATATCAACCTTTTGTCGGTACTCTCATTTGTAAATATCTTCTCCCATTCCGTGTGTTGCCTCTTTGTTTTGTTGACTGTTTCCTTTGCTGTGCAGAAGCTTTTGATTTTGATGAAGTCCCAAAAGTTTATTTTCGCTTTTGTTTCCTTTGCCTTTGGAGACATATCTTGAAAGAAGTTGCTGTGGCTGATATCAAAGAGATTACTGCTTATGTTCTCCTCTAGGATTCTGATGGATTCCTGTCTCACGTTGAGGTCTTTTATCCATTTTGGGTTTATCTTTGTGTACGGTGTAAGAGAATGGTCGAGTTTCATTCTTCTACATATAGCTGTCCAGTTTTCCCAGCACCATTTATTGAAGAGACTGTCTATATTTTTTCCTGTTTTGTCGAAGATTAATTGACCATAGAGTTGAGGGTCCATATCTGGGCTCTCTACTCTGTTCCACTGGTCTATGTGTCTGTTTTTATGCCAGTACCATGCTGTCTTGGTGACCACAGCTTTGTAATAAAGCTTGAAATCAGGTAACGTGATGCCCCCAGTTTTATTTTTGTTTTTCAACATTTCCAGACTCTTTCTATGAAGCCAGCATTACCCTGATCCCCAAACCAGGTAATATGGTTTTTATCCTTTCTTTTATTGAAGGGATATATCACTTTGATTGATTTGCAAATATTGAACCACACTTGCAACCCAAAGATAAATTTCATTTGCTTGTGTTGAATTATTTATTTAATGTATTGTTGAATTCAGTTTGCTAGTACTTTGTTGAAATTTTTTGCATCTATGTTCATCAAGGATATTGGTCTGTAGTTCTTTTTTTTAGTGATGACTTTATCCGGTTTTGGTATCAGATAATGCTGGACTCATAGAATGAAAGTTTTCCTTTGTATTCTATTTTTTTGGAATAGTTTAAGAATAGGTATTAACTCCTTTAAATGTTGGGAAGAATTCACCTGTAAAGTCATCTGGTCCTGGACTTTTGTTTGTTGGGAGTTCTCTGATTACTACCTCAATTTCTTTGTTGATTACCAATCTGTTCAAGTTTTCCATTTCTTCCTGTTCCCGTATTTTTTTTTTTTGAACATTTGATTTATTTGACAGGCAGAGTACAAGCAGAGGGAGGGGCAAATGGAGAAAGAGAAGCAGGCTCCCTTTGGAACAGGGATCCCAATGTAGGGCTCAATCCCTGGACCCTGGGGATCATTACCTGAGTCAAAGGATGAGGCTTAATCCACTGAGCCACCCAGGTGCCCCTTCCTGTTTCAGTTTTGGTAAGTTAGAGGTTTCTAGAAATTCTTCCATTTCTTCTAGGTTGTCCAATTTATTGGCATATAATTTTTCATAGTATTCTCTCAGGATTATTTGTATTTCTGTAATGTTGATTATTACTCCTCTTCCATTTGTGATTTTCTTTCTTTCTCATTTTTTCCGGATAAGTTTGGCTAGAGTTTTATCAATTTTATAGATTTTTCTTAAAAAAAAAAAAAAAAAAAAAAAAACCTGGTTTCATCGATCTGTTCTATTGTTTTTCAGTATCTATGTCACTTATTTCTGCTCTAATATTTACTATTTCCTGCCTTCTGCTGGTTTTAGGTTTTGTTGTTCTTTTTCTACCCCCTTTAGGTGTAAGGTTAGGTAGTTTGAGGTTTTTCTTGCTTTTTGAGGAGTTATGTATTGCTATAAGCTTGCCCCTTAGAACCATCCTTGCTGTACCCCCAAAGGTTTTGGACTACTATGATTTCATTTTTATTTGTTTCCATGTAGTTTTTTTGTTTCTTTTTGGATTTCCTGGTTGGTCCATTCCATTCATTGTTTACTAGTATGTTACATAACCTCCATGTATTTGTGATCTTTTCAGATATTTTCTTGGCGTTGACTTCTACTTTTATAGCACTGTGGTTGGAAAAGATATCTGGTATAGCTTTGATATTCTTGAATTTTTTGAGGCTGATTTTGTGAGCTAGTATGTTTTCTATTCTGGAGAATGTTCTGTGTGCACTTGAAAAGGATGTGTACTCTGTTGTTTTAGGACGGAATGTCCTGAATACACCTGTTAAAGCCATTTGTTCCAGTGTCATTCAAAGCCTTTGTTTCCTTGTTGGTTTTCTGTTTAGATGATCTGTCCATTGCTGTAAGTGGACTGTTAAAGTCCCTTACTATTATTCTATTATTATCAGTTCCTTTGTTATTGTTTTATATATTTGGGTGCTCCTATGTTGGGTGCATAAATATTTACAATTGTTAGATCTTCTTGTTAAATTGTCCTCTTTATCATGCCATAATGGGAATATCTTCATCTCTTGTTACTTTGTTTTTTAAAGCCTACTTTGTATGATAGAAGTATTGCTACTCCAGCTTTTTTTTTTTTTTTTTTTGACATCCATTTGCTGACAGATGTTTCTCCATCCCCTTAGTTTCAATCTGCAGGTGTCTTTAGGTCTAAAATGAGTCTCTTCCAGATAGCATATAGAAGGATCTAATTTTTTTTTTATGCATTCTGCCACGCTATGTCTTTTGATTTGAGCATTCAGTCCCATTTATATTCAAATAATTAGTGATAGACATGTACATATTACCATTTATTACTTGTTTTCCGGTTGTTTCTGAAGATTTTCTCTGATCCTTTCTTGTATCTCTTTCATGGTTTGCTGATTTTTTTCAGTGATATATTTGGATTTCCTTCTCTTTATTCTTTGGATATTAATGGCTTTGATATACAGTTATAATCAGGTTTGTATATAACCTCTTCTACAAATAGCAGTCTATATTAAGTTGATGGTTAAGTTTGAACCAATTCTTCTTTCCTCCCCACATTTTAGGTATATGTTATATTTTACATCCTTTTTATGGTGAATTCTTTGAGTTTCCTTTAATATATCTTGCAGGGCTGCTTTACTGGTCACAAACTCCTTTAGTTTTTGTTTGTCTGGGAAACTCTCTCTCTCCTATTCTGAATATTAGCCTTGCTGGCTGAAGTATTCTTAGCTGCAGATTTTTCGCATTCAGCACTTTGAATATATCATGCCATTGCCTCTGGATTTTCAAGTCTCTGTTGAAAAATATCCTGCTAGCCTTATGGACTTTCCCTTGTAAGTTACAGACTTCATCTGGCTTTCTGCTTTTTTTCTTTATCACTATATTTTGCAAATTTAATTACAATATGCTTGGTGTGGATCTGCTTTTGTTGCTTTTGATGGGAATTCTCTGTGCCTCCTGGATCTGGATATCTGTTTCTTTCCCCCAGATTAAGGCAGTTTTCTATTATTTCTTCAAATTTTCTGCCCCCTTTTTTCTCTTTTTCCAGGACTCTTATACTATAAATGTTATTATGTTTTATGGAGTTCCCTAAGTGTATTCTTGTTTTGTATGATTTATTTTTTCCTTTTGTTTAGCTTCAGTACTTTTCATTACTCTGTATTCTCGGTCACTTATTCATTCTTTTACTTGTTCCACCCTGCTATTCATTCCATCAAGTCTGTTTCTCATTTCATTTATTGATTTCCTCTATCTCTGCTATGTTGTTCCTTAACTCTATGTTAAGGGCCTCATTCATGTCTTCCACTCTTTTTTCAAGTCCAGTGAGTATCCTTACAATCATTGCTTTACATTCTCTGTCAGGCATGTCACTTATTTCTGTGTCACTTAGATCTCTGGCCATGGCCTTTCCCTGTTCTTTCACTTAGGATAAATTTCTCTGTCTTCATCTTTTCTGCCTCTCTGTGTCTGTTTCTGTGTACTAACAAAGTCAGCTAGGTCATCTGCCCTTGAAAGTAGTGACTTTATGAAGAGGAGGTCCTGGAGTGCCCTGGAGTGCAGTATCCACTTTTCATCAGAACCTGACACTTGAGGAGAGTATACTATGTCTGTTGTTTATGCCCACTACTGTGTCTGAGTCACTTTTTCCTTTCAGTGCAGTCTTCTCCTTGAGTCTCTATTACAGACTATGCTCACATTCTGTGCTGTTAGTGGGACCATACTGGAAAATTTGGAAGCCAACCAGTGGTATTAGCAACATTTGTGCTGGGCCGCTAGTCCTATGCCAGATCCCCCAAACTGCTATAGCACCTGGGGGGATGCACACCAATGTGGCCAATGTGCAAGGCTGAGCACAATGTGCAATGATGTTTGGGCATGGCTGGTCATGGCCTGTGATGGTGGCTGTGGGTGCTTGGCTGGGCACGGAGTGGTGGCTGGGCATGACACACAGCAAAAGCTGTGCACCAAGTGGTTGGGCAGGGTGTGTATGCAGCTTTCACAGATCTTCCCCTGGGATGAGGTTACAAATGTCTGTGCATCCCTGTCTCCTGCAGGTGGGTTTACATTTATGCTGGGGGACAGGGAAAGAAAATGGCAGCTGCCAGCTCCCTCCTTTTCAAAGAAGTCCCCCAATAGGGTCTGAAATCAGTATGAACTGATCTGTCTCCCCTTTGACGCCGGGATGTGTAAACTTTCATTGGTATGTTGCCTAATAACCTAATTCTATAAAAACCTCAAAATGTTTCCTATTTCTTCAGTTAATAGTCCTTCCTATATTCTGATATGGCACTTTATTTGGGAAGTAAAGACATATTAAAGTAAGCATAAAAAAGTGATTACAAGCAATGACTCTAATGACTCTAATACACTTGGTCTGACTCCTAACTCTAGGGTCATTAGAAAGTTACTTAGCTCCCCTAACCATCAGCTTTCTAACATGTATAATGAAAGTAATAATATTACACAACAGAATCAGAAGACTATGTCAGATCATGTTACATAACACTTAAATTACACATATTCCATATAGAGCAAGCAAAACTATACTAACAATAATGAAACAGTAGCATTGATTCCTTCCCCCCAAAATTGAAAGGAGTAATTAAAGAATGCTTTGGTCTCTGAATAATGGTCAAATTTCTCTGTTTAACATATTTTTATCAGAATAAGTCAAAGGCAAAGAAGAAATTAATCATGATGTCTGGGGACTGTGCAAGAAGGCAACAAATTACACTATAACTGAATCATGCAACTTAGGTAGAATCGACAGATTTTAAAACCTAATTTTGGGTCGGGGTAACAAGTAGGAAAACATGACTACTACATAGGTAATATGTACTGTGTCTCTACTGAGATCCTATTACACAGGTAATACGTACTCTGTGTCTCTACTGAGATCCCCAAATTCTCACAACTTATGGTGACTAAACAAGTATGCATCACTGCCATCAATAATGGGAAATAAAAACCATCAGGATAACTAAACTTGGTTCATAGCCAACAGTAAATATCTCTAAGAAAGGAGGTTATAATTCAGTACTATTCTCTCCTAAGTTTTGATTTCTCACTGAGGTACCAAGAAAAATGGTTAAATCTGGCAATTCCATCAAACACTGACAGTTTCAAGGCATGACAGAATTTGGACCTTCCCATGTTTCTAAGTCCACATGTTAATAAAGAAGCATACCAAAAATAGATGTGGATAGTGGCAAATCACTGTATTAGAACACTGAGCCTGATTCAATTTCAGCCAGACATTTTATATTCTGCTCAGGCAGTCTGTCTCAGACCTTTACCAAGAATAACTTTTCATTAATACTAGGTTGAAAATGGCAGATTTACCCTTACTGACCCTATATAATCACTGGTTTTGAGAACACTAGGAACACTGTTGATTCTGTATCCCTTATAGGGACTTACTCACTGATAAGTCAGGTTTCTCCTTTAGAATCATACTCATTACAAGAAACCAACATTTCTAGGGAAGTCAGGACAATTTGTCTTGCCAAATCTTTAGAACCAGGAATTACAAAAGGACAGTGAAAAACACACTCTACCTTCATTAGTCATGTTTTGCTGTTATCAAAAGAAAAACTCTTTTTCTCCTTTTTTTGAACAAGTGGTGGTTAGTTTACCTGAATACAGAATAGATTAGCCTGACTAAAACAGAATGACAAGATGGTTGAGATAATACACACATATAAAAGACTGAGCTAAAACTTTCTGGTGTCTTTATCCCAAGTTTTCTGGTCAGTCTATAATTTAGAACTAATGTATATTAAAAAATGTGCTAAAAATTTTACTCTATATTCCTTAACTGCATGTTCCATCTAGTTACTTAGAGTATAATTTTTCTTATACTAAAAATTATTCATCTAAAATAACTTTACCTGTAGGTTGAAAAAAATAAATTTTCTTTGTAACATGGCACAGAAAACTACTCAAAAAATTAAAATATATCTATTAATCGTGGAATAAAATTTGACTGCCTATTATATGACAGAGGCTTTTCTAGGTACTGAAAACAAAGGTAAACCAAACCCAGAAACCAAGTTCTTCAAACACTCAAAAACCTGGAATCCCTTAATTATCCTGGTCATAAAATTTGTCCCTGCAACCCAAATTCCACAAAAAAGCAAAACTAATGATTAGCATGCCATTATAATAAATCTGAGTACTTTAACTACTATAAGTGTGTCTGACACACAGAAGGTTATACCTAAATATTTGTTGACTGAATATACAAAACAAGAGATAGCCTTCTAAATAGAGCAAGAAGTATCAAATATACAGGTTAGATAATTTCTGATCAGAAAAAAAGCGAAGCTAGGTTTTAAAATGTCTAAAGTTTGTCTTGCTAGGTTAGCAGGCAACACAGAAATTAGTGGTTCAGTACCTTGGATAGCTCCATGGAGGCAGCCTCTCTAAAGTCCCAGATAAACTTTCCTTGCTTGTGTCTTCCAACTGAAATCATCTTATTAAAGAGTTAAGTCACTTTTATACCAGCTTCATTCCACATAAAAACGGAAGACTCCTCAACCCTATGCCCACCTCAACACATATGAAACAAAAATGCATACATAGAAGTCTGGCCTGTTTGCTAAAATTCTGTCCTGATCAGGGAATACATGTCTGTCACTTTAGAAAATGGATCCAAGGAATCTTGCTTATATCTTGCTATGTGATAGCTCATCCTAAAAGGGCTTGCTTCCCCTGATCTAAAGCAATAGATTTACTTGCAGGGTCTTATAAAGTGGCTATCGGAAAGTTGGAATAAAATATACTACCAAACTTAACTCAGTGTCATAGATTTACATCAACAAATCTCTGAAAAAGACTCAAGAATGCTTATGGATAAGCATGTTACCTCTCCATAAACATTCACATAGGTGAAACAACCACATGTTACCTGCAACCATAAAGTAATGATAATGATTAAAAAGTAACAAGAATGAAAACAGAGCTACCCTATGGTCCAGTGGTCACACTACTGGGTATTTACCCTAAGGGGCATGTGCACCTGAATGTTTACAGCAGCAATGTCCAAAACAGCCAAACTATGGAAAGAACCTAAATGTCCAAATGTCCATCAAAAGATAAATGGATAAAGATGATGTGAGATAGATAGATAGATAGATAGATAGATAGATAGATATAATGCAGCCATCAAAAAAAATGAAATCTTGCCTTTTGCAATAACATGGATGGAACTAGAGGGTATTATACTGAGCGAAATAAGTCAGTCAGAGAAGACAATTATCATACGATCTCCCTGATATGAAGAATTTGAGAGGCAACATGGGGGGGAAGGGAAGGAAAAAAGGAAACAAGATGGGATTGGAGGGAGACAAACCATAAGATACTCTTAATGTCACAAAAAAAAACCCTGAGGGTTACAGGGGGAGGGGAGTAGGAAGAAGGTGGTTGGGTTATGGACATTGGGGAAGGCATGTGCTATGGTGAGTGTTGTGAAGTGTGTAAACCTGGTGATTAACAAACCTGTACCCTTGGGGCTAATAATACATTGTATGTTAATACAAAATACAAAATTTAAAGAATAAAATGGTAGACTGGAAAAAAAAAGTAGCAAGAACTGTAAAATAAGAAGACATTATTTATTTATTTATTTATTTATTTGACAGACAGAGGTCACAAGTAGGCAGAGAGGTAGGCAAAGAGAGGAGGAAGCAGGCTCCCTGCTGAGCAGAGAGCCTAATGTGGACTCGATCCCAGGACCCTGGGATCATGACCTGAGCCAAAGGCAGAGGCTTAATCCACTGAGCCACTCAGGCACCCCAAGAAGACATTATTTAATATGTCTCAAAACTATACAGAGCTAAAGTAAAACACTGACAAATACAAGATCTTTGTCTTTACTAGTTTATGTCTCTTACTTGCCTACTGAATTCTTAAACCTTTGCTTCTATAGTGTAGCCAGCATCTTAGGGTGGAATATTCATTTGCATAGTTTATCCCATGTGAAATCAGAAATTCCTTGATGGATATGTCACGTCCCATTCACAATAGCCAACAGTATCCTAGATATAGTAAGTGCTCAATAACTGTTTATTGAATTAACCAACCGAACTCATCTCTGCATTATGAAACTTCTGTTCTAAGGGAAGTATAAATGGGATCTATCCCAGTGCATAACTGTATTACTATAGAGAAAAAAAGAAATGCTGTTGTTTCTAATAGTAAATATAACAAAGAAATTTGAGGCATCTGGAAATATTTACCCCATAAAGAATCCTATGAGAGAAAGTAATACAAACCATATCTTGCTGCTGAAAAAATCACAGAAGATTCTGTTTTTGTTGTATTTTTAAATCTCCAAAGACTGTATTATGAAGAATGAGAGAAATATAAAACTGACCTCCTGGGGAAAACATAAGGTCCAAGGAAGAGATTTCCTTTAAAGAAAGAAAAAGGAGGCAGAGAAGAATACAAACGAGGCAGTGGGCAGGGGGAGACAGTGATGGAAGGAGAAGGAGGGAAAAGAAGGAGAAATGAAGGGGAGGAAGGAAGCAAGCAAGGAAGGAAGGACGGAATGAACTTAGTGCAGGTCATGAAGGAAGATGCTGGTAAAACATGGTCCTGGGAGTGACCGAAATTCTGCCTTGACAGACAGAGAGAAGGTTGGAAAAAGCAGCATCATTCAAACTGTACAACTAGAAAATAAGCTTATTCTTGTCTGCCCATGGGTATTATACAAAATAGAGGAATGGTGAGTATCATTTTGCTTTTGTTTTTTGGGTTTTTTTTATTTGTTTGTTTTGTTTTTTGGAGAGAAAGAGGTGCTTAGAAAATTATTTCTTGGGGAAATATTTCCATGAAATGCATTGGGAGATTTCACTTAGATTGCTTGCAATAGATTTTCAACTTAAATAATCTCAATAATTATTAAGATTTTCCAAGGGAAATTCACATGATGTGTTTAGTCTTACCAAATTCAGATATGATGTCCATTTTTATTCTTATAGAGAATGTATCCTATGTGAAATTACCCAGTGTTTGAAAGGAGTTATAGGGTTTGGGACACTCATTTTAGAAAATTAAGTGTTACTAAGTGAGGCCCTTTTTCATTTCAGCAGGTTTTCCATTTCATTGGGAATCAATTCCATCTGGTGTTTCTAATCTAGCACTTAAAAGT